>NC_050105.1:141254007-141854007 GCF_902167145.1 Zea mays
AACTGAGTCTAAAGTGGAACGTCGCGTGAATACACGCGCGACGTTACACCTTAAACAACCTGAAATTAAAATGGATTGTCACGCGACGAAGCGCACGACGCAACACATAAATAGAATATGAAATCAGACAAATCCGTCGCGCGACGAAGCGCACGACGCAACACATAAATAGAATCTGAAATTAGACAAATCCGTCGCGCGACGAAGCGCACGACGCAACACACTAACTAACGGAGCTTGACATTGACTACAGATCAAAAATAATCACCGCGAACGTGGGTTTGCGCACGCGGGAACGCGCTAGCGGTAAACGGGGAAGCGCGAGGCCACGCCAAGGCCACGCGAACCACGCCGAGGGCTGGGATGCCGCGCGCAGGGGGCTGAGGCCGCGCGCAGGGGGCTGGGGCCGCGCCGTGGCCTGGGAGGCCGCGCCGGGGCAGAGCCGCCGGGGCCAAGCCGTCGGGGGGGGGGGGGCGCTGGGGCCGAGCCGCCGGGGGCCGCGCCGGGGGCCGAGCCGGGCGAGCAGGGGGGTGGGGCTGGGGTGCCACCGCGCGGGCAGGGGCAGGGGGCTGCCGCGCGCCGGCGAGCAGGGGGGATGGGGCGGGGGCCGC
The DNA here is from genome assembly GCF_902167145.1 of Zea mays. Classification (NCBI taxonomy): domain Eukaryota; kingdom Viridiplantae; phylum Streptophyta; class Magnoliopsida; order Poales; family Poaceae; genus Zea; species Zea mays. The sequence continues at coordinate 141,254,619 of NC_050105.1, forward strand.
GCCGGCGAGCAGGGGGAGGGGGCGGGGTCACCGCCGGGCGGGGAGGAGGGGGGGCGAGCGCCGCCGCGGGGGTTGGGGGGGGGCGGGGCGAGCGAGCGCCGCCACGCGCAGGGGAGGGGCGGGGCGGGCCACGCCGGCGAGCAGGGGAGGGGCATGGGCGCGCGCGAGCAGGGGAAAGGGAGGGCGCGCGCGGGGGGAGGAAGAAGAGGAGGGAGAGGGAGAGAGAGAGGAGGAGGGGAGGGGAGGGGAGCTCACCTCGGGGTCCAAATTCCGGTGATCGCCGTCTCCAACTCCTAGGGCACCACGGGGAGAGAGAGGTGGAAGAGGGAGAGGGAAGTTGTTGCGCGGGAGATCCAAATGAGAGAGAGAGAGGAGAGGGGGGGCGCATGGGGGCGTGTGGGCGCCAGGGTCGGGCCGGGCGGACCGGGCCGGGCTGGGTTGGGTTGGGCCGGGCCACTTCGCGGATCGAAACCCACGACACGCACAACCCAAACAAAGACGCACGACATGGCTCCAATCGCGAACCGAAAACCGAGACAGAACGAGACGAACACGCGATATCAGACAAAGAAATGCGCCTCGGCATGATGCAACACCCATAACACTTAGGTTTTGGTTTATACATGACACGGACACCGTCACTATACGGGTTTGAAACTGGGAGGAAGGAGCGAAACAGGAAAGAGAAAAGAGAGTAACGCCCGAATTTGGTGAGGGAAAAGAAGAAAAAAATCTACCCCCAAATTCAGGGCGTTACACCCCACTATTTATAGCCATGGTGGGGGGATTAGGGGGAGGGATGAGAGGATTAGTGGGAGGATGAGAGGATTAGTGGAAGATTAGCATGTATTTGTCTTGTATAAGTGAGATTAGCTTGTAGAGCTCACCGTATGACACTGGAGGCATACGTATACGTATGAGCATGAGGAAAGTTATGAAGAAAATATTTATAGGGACTTGAAAAATGATTCTGAAGGTATTTCTCAAGAGGAAAATACTTGGAGATATATCGGTGGAATATTTGGACAGTATTTCTGGAAAGAACTTGAAGGGGATTACTCGGGAAATATCTGGGTGGTATTTCAAGAAAGAATTTGAGGGTGATCCCTGGGGAAATATTTGTAGGATATTTTGAGGAGGATTTTGGAGAGAATATAGACCACTATATTTTATTTGCTGATATCAACTCGCAAACAAACATTTTGAAATGAAATTTGAAATTCATTTTGAATTTAGAGCGAGTTTGAGAAAATTCCAAGATTTGAATTTTTGGGATGCTACAAATCTACCCCCACTTAAAAGGAATCTCGTCCTCGAGATTCGGCTTAGAAGGGTTACGGGTATAGCTTTACTTCAGCTACATATCTTCACTTTGCAGACTCTTCGAGGAGATGGAACTTCAACAAAATCCGGTCTTGAGGAGCATCTGGTTGCCGATTGCAAACGCTGATTCTGGCTACTCAAAGATCATCTTCAGGCTTCTGGCTTTCGCTTGGCAGCTAGCTTATTGAGGAAGCATCGATGCCAACACACAAACCTTTCTCTTGCGAACTCCCTCATGGATTCCTTCCTTGATTGGTCTTCTGGTGCTTCATCAACGAAACTTGGGTGACCACCTCTCATCCAGAAACTTATATGCTTCGATGATCTGGTCCTCCACAAGCTTGCTACATGCCTTCTTCTTTTTCTCCATAGCAGGAACTTTACTGGAACACTACCCCACTTAAAATGAATGAGGGTAGAACTCTTGAATCTTAGGGATTTGAACTCCTTGAAGTACCTCATAACAAGGGTGTTACGGGGCCTTCTTCTGCTGTTGCTGCTTGAGCAGGCTGCGGAGAAATGACTGACACGGGGTTGATTCTGGGACAACCTTCTTCTCATCTTCTCTTCACTATCTTCTTTTCACTGCCCCTTTCTTTCTCTTTGCTCTTCCCACTGGAGAATTCTATCAAAGAGTATTACCATCATACAGAGGAGGAAACCAAAGACTATGAACCATGTACAACAGTCTTCAACCCAAGAATCACCAAGCATTGTGATCTTAGGGGCGAGGGAGTGGAAAATGGAGTTGCTTGCGATTTGGCAGAGGGGATTTATCTGGAGTGTGCTTTGCTTTGAGCGAGATGGGAGTTGAGGGAGCTGGTGGGGGAGTTTATAGGCGACTGGCATGCAAGGTGTTGCTCGAGGTGTGGAGTGGTGGTGATGGAGCAAGTGACACGAGGCAGCAGGCGTGACATGGGGAGGGGGGCATGTTGCCGGCGACGATGGCGGTGGGTGCGCTGCAAAAGGGGGCGTGGGTGGCGGTAGTCCGCTGCAAAGAGGGCGTGGGGCGGTGGTAGTGCGCTGCAAAGGGGGCGTGGGGCGGTGGTAGTGCGCATGGAGGCGGGCACGCGTGCGAGGGGCACGAGTGAGTCGTGGGGTCAATGACCCTGATGTTTGTGGTCTCTGGTTCCAAGAATCTTTGCCTCTCTGTATGGTAATAACTTCTTTTGTCCTCTTTTTCTGTTTATTTTGACTTAGGGGTAGTGCTTTGATTCTCACGGTCGGTCCTTTTGACTGAGCGACTGGATAGGTTCCTCTGTAGCTTATTCCATGCTTCAAGGGTAAGTTTCCTGGTATCTTCTTGGGTAAGTGAAAGGGAATTAGGCTTACACCTAGTTCCTAAATGATTTTGGTGGTTGAATTGCCCAACACAAATAAATGGACTAACTAGTTTGCTCTAGTGTATAAGTTATACAGGTGCCAAAGGTTCACACTTAGCCAAATAAAAAGACCAAGTATTGGGTTCAACAAAAGAGCAAAGGGGCAACCGAAGGCACCTCTGGTCTGGCGCACCGGACTGTCCGGTGTGCCACCGGACAGTGTCCGGTGCACCACCGGACAGTGTCCGGTGCACCAGAGGACTCCAAGTCAAACTCGTCACCTTCGGGAAAATCCAGAGGCGACTCCGCTATAATTCACCGGACTATCTGGTGTACACCGGACAGTGTCCGGTGCTCCAAGGAACGGCGCCTCAGGAACTCGCCAGCTTCGGGAATTCACAACGGCTAGTCCGCTATAATTCACCGGACTGTCCGGTGTGCCATCGAAGCAACGGATACTTCGGCACCAACGGCTACCTGCAGCGCATTGAATGCGCGCCAGCGCGCGCAGAAATTAGGCACGCCCATACTGGCGCACCGGACACTCTACAGTACATGTCCGGTGCGCCACCGGACATCCAGGCGGGCCCAGAAGACAGAGCTCTAACGGTCGGAACCCAACGGCTTTGGTGACGTGGCTGGCGCACCAGACATGTCTGGTGTGCACCGGACTGTCCGGTGCACCATGCGACAGACAGCCCCACCAAACGGCTAGTTTGGTGGTTGGGGCTATAAATACCCCCAACCACCCACCATTCATTGCATCCAAGTTTTCACACTTCCAACCACTTACAAGAGCTAGGCATTCAATTCTAGACACACCCAAGTGATCAAATCCTCTCCCAACTCCACAAAAGCATTAGTGACTAGTGAGAGTGATTTGTCGTGTTCTTTTGAGCTCTTGCGCTTGGATCGCTTGCTTTCTTTCTCATTCTTTCTTGCAATCAAACTCACTTGTAATTAAGGCAAGAGACACCAATCTTGTGGTGGTCCTTGTGGGAACTTTGTGTTCCAAGTGATTGAGAAGAAAAGCTCACTCGGTCTGAGGGACCGTTTGAGAGAGGGAAGGGTTGAAAGAGACCCGGCCTTTGTGGCCTCCTCAACGGGGAGTAGGTTTGCGAGAACCGAACCTCGGTAAAACAAATCCGCGTGTCACACTTCTTATTTGCTTGCGATTTGTTTTGCACCCTCTCTCGCGGACTCGATTATATTTCTAACGCTAACCCGGCTTGTAGTTGTGATTATTTTTGAGAATTTCAGTTTCGCCCTATTCACCCCCCCTCTAGGTGACTATCAATTGGTATCAGAGCCCGGTGCTTCATTAGAGCCTAACCGCTCGAAGTGATGTCGGGAGATCACGTCAAGAAGGAGATGGAGACTGGCGACAAGCCCGCTACAAGCCACGGGTCGACTTCATCGGAAGAGTCCCACAACAAGAGGAAGGAGAACAAACACTCCAACAAAGGGAAGGGGAAGGAGAAGAAATCCTCTTCCCACAAGTCGGATCGGAGAGGCAACAAGCACAAGAGGATGAGGAAAGTGGTCTACTACGAGACCGACTCTTCATCACCATCGACCTCCGACTCTGATGCACCGTCCGTTACTTCTAAGCGCCAAGAGCGCAAGAAGTATAGTAAGATTCCTCTACGCTATCCCCATATTTCAAAATGTACTCCTTTGCTCTCCGTTCCATTAGGCAAACCACCGGTTTTTGACGGTGAAGATTATAATATGTGGAGTGACAAAATGAGGCATCATCTAACCTCACTCCACACAAGCATATGGAATGTTGTTGAGTTTGGTGTACAGGTACCATCCGTAGGGGATGAAGACTACGACTCGGACGAGGTGGCCCAAATTCACCACTTTAACTCCCAAGCCACTACTATACTCCTCGCCTCTCTAAGTCGAGAACAGTATAATAAGGTGCAAGGGTTAAAAAGTGCGAAGGAAATTTGGGACGTACTAAAGACCGCGCACGAAGGAGACGAGGTGACAAAGATCACCAAGCGGGAAACGATCGAGGGGGAGCTCGGTCGCTTCATGCTTCACCAAGGGGAGGATCCACAAGCCATGTACAACCGCTTGAAGACCTTGGTGAACCAAGTGCGCAACCTCGGGAGCGAAAAATGGGATGACCATGAGATGGTCAAGGTTATTCTTAGATCCCTCGTATTTCTTAACCCTACACAAGTTCAATTAATTCGAGGTGATCCTAGATATAAGCTAATGTCTCCCAAGGAAGTTATAGGAAAATTTGTGAGCTTTGAGCTAATGATTAAAGGCTCAAAGAAAATCATCGAGCAAGGCACCTCCTCCACACCCGAAGCACAATCGGTCGCATTCAAGGTGACGGAGGAGAAGAAGGAGGAGTCTACATCGAGTAGACAACCCATCGATGCTTCCAAGCTCGACAACGAGGTGATGGCGCTCATCATCAAGAGCTTCCGTCAAATCCTCAAACAAAGGAGGGGGAAGGACTACAAACCCCGCTCCAAGAAAGTGTGCTACAAATGTGGTAAGCCTGGTCATTTTATTGCAAAATGTCCAATATCTAGTGACAGTGACAAGGGCGACGACAAGAAGGGCAAGAGGAGAGAAAAGAAGAGGTACTACAAGAAGAAGGGCGGTGATGCTCATGTTTGCCGGGAGTGGGACTCCGACGAGAGCTCCACCGACTCCTCCTCCGACGAGGACGCCGCCAACATCGCCGTCACCAAGGGACTTCTCTTCCCCAACGTCGGCCAGAAGTGCCTCATGGCAAAGGACGGCAAAACGAAGAAGGTTAAATCAAAATCCTCCACTAAATATGAATCTTCTAGTGATGATAATGCTAGTGATGAGGAAGAAAATTTGCGTACCCTTTTTGCCAACCTTAACATGGAACAAAAGGAAAAGCTAAATGAATTAATTAGTGCCATTCATGAGAAAGATGTCCTTTTGGATTCCCAAGAGGACTTCCTAATTAAAGAAAATAAGAAGCATGTTAAGGTTAAAAATTCTTATGCTCTTAAAGTAGAAAAATGTGAAAAACTATCTAGTGAGCTAAGCACTTGCCATGAAATTATTAACAACCTTAGAAATGAAAATGCTAAATTAATTGCTAAGGTTGATTCTCATGTTTGTAATGTTTCAACTTCCAATCCTATAGATGATAATGTTGATTTACTTGCTAGGATTGATGAATTGAACATTTCTCTTACTAGCCTTAAAGTTGAAAATGAGAAATTGCTTGTTAAGGCTAAAGATTTTGATGTTTGCAATGTTACTATTTCTAACCTTAGAAGTGAAAATGACATATTACATGCTAAGGTTATAGAATTAAAATCTTGCAAAACCTCTACATCTGTCACTGAGCATGTATCTATTTGTACTAGATGTAGAGATGTTGATATTAATGCTATTCATGATCACATGTCCTTAATTAAACAACAAAATGATCATATAGCAAAATTAGATGCTAAAATTGCCGAGCATAACTTAGAGAATGAAAAATTTAAATTTGCTCGTAGTATGCTTTATAATGGGAGACGCCCTGGCATCAAGGATGGCATTGGCTTCCAAAGGGGAGACAATGTCAAACTTAATGCCCCTCCTAAAAGATTGTCTAATTTTGTTAAGGGCAAGGCTCCCATGCCTCAAGATAACGAGGGTTACATTTTGTACCCTGCCGGTTATCCCGAGAGCAAGATTAGGGGAATTCACTCTAGGAAGTCTCACTCTGGCCCAAATCATGCTTTTATGTATAAGGGTGAGACATCTAGTTCTAGGCAACCAACCCGTGCTAAGTTGCCTAAGAAGAGAACTCCTAATGCATCAAATGATCATGACATTTCATTCAAAACTTTTGATGCATCATATGTTTTAACTAACAAATCCGGCAAGGTAGTTGCCAAGTTTGTTGGGGGCAAACACAAGGGCTCTAAGACTTGTGTTTGGGTACCCAAAGTTCTTGTTTCTAATGCCAAAGGACCCAAAACCGTTTGGGTACCTAAAGTCAAGAACTAAAATTGTTTTGTAGGTTTATGCATCCGGGGGCTCAAGTTGGATCATTGATAGCGGGTGCACAAACCACATGACTGGGGAGAAGAAAATGTTCTCCTCCTACGAGAAAAACCAAGATCCCCAACGAGCAATCACATTCGGGGATGGAAACCAAGGTTTGGTCAAAGGATTGGGTAAAATTGCTATATCTCCTGACCATTCTATTTCCAATGTTTTTCTTGTTGATTCATTAGATTACAATTTGCTTTCTGTATCTCAATTATGCAAAATGGGCTACAACTGTCTCTTTACTGATGTAGGTGTCACTGTCTTTAGAAGAAGTGATGATTCAATAGCATTTAAGGGTGTGTTAGAGGGTCAGCTATACTTAGTAGATTTTGATAGAGCTGAACTCGACACATGCTTAATTGCTAAGACTAACATGGGTTGGCTTTGGCACCGCCGACTAGCCCATGTTGGAATGAAGAATCTTCATAAGCTTCTAAAGGGAGAGCACATTTTAGGATTAACAAATGTTCATTTTGAGAAAGACAGGATTTGTAGCGCATGCCAAGCAGGAAAGCAAGTTGGTGCCCACCATCCACACAAGAACATCATGACGACCGACAGGCCACTGGAGCTCCTACACATGGATCTATTTGGCCCGATAGCTTACATAAGCATCGGCGGGAGTAAGTATTGTCTAGTTATTGTGGATGATTATTCTCGCTTCACTTGGGTGTTCTTTTTGCAGGAAAAATCTCATACCCAAGAGACCTTAAAGGGATTCTTGAGACGGGCTCAAAACGAGTTCGGCTTAAGGATCAAGAAAATTAGAAGCGACAACGGGACGGAGTTCAAGAACTCACAAATCGAAGGCTTCCTTGAGGAGGAGGGCATCAAACATGAGTTCTCCTCTCCCTACACGCCACAACAAAATGGTGTAGTAGAGAGGAAGAATAGAACTCTATTGGACATGGCAAGAACCAATGTTGATGAGTACAAGACATCAGATCGGTTTTGGGCCGAGGCGGTCAACACCGCCTGCTACGCCATCAACCGGTTATATCTACACCGAATCCTCAAGAAGACATCTTATGAACTCCTAACCGGTAAAAAGCCCAATATTTCATATTTTAGAGTCTTTGGTAGCAAATGCTTTATTCTTGTTAAAAGAGGTAGAAAATCTAAATTTGCTCCTAAGACAGTAGAAGGCTTTTTACTAGGATACGATTCAAACACAAGGGCATATAGAGTCTTTAACAAGTCCTCCGGACAAGTTGAAGTTTCTTGTGACGTTGTGTTTGATGAGACTAACGGCTCTCAAGTAGAGCAAGTTGATCTTGATGAGATAGGTATTGAAGAGGCTCCGTGCATCGCGCTAAGGAACATGTCCATTGGGGATGTGTGTCCTAAGGAATCCGAGGAGCCTCCAAATGCACAAGATCAACCATCCTCCTCCACGCAAGCATCTCCACCGACTCAAAATGAGGAAGAGGCTCAAGTTGATGAAGAAGAAGATCAAGCAAATGAGCCACCTCAAGATGACGGCAATAATCAAGGAGGAGATGCAAATGATCAAGACAAGGAGGATGAAGAACCAAGGCCGCCACACCCAAGAGTCCACCAAGAAATCCAACGAGATCACCCCGTCGACACCATCCTCGGCGACATTCATAAGGGGGTAACCACTAGATCTCGTGTTGCACATTTTTGTGAACATTACTCGTTTGTTTCCTCTATTGAGCCACACAGGGTAGAGGAAGCACTCCAAGATTCAGATTGGGTGATGGCGATGCAAGAGGAGCTCAACAACTTCACTAGGAATGAGGTATGGCATTTGGTTCCACGTCCTAATCAAAATGTTGTAGGAACCAAATGGGTCTTCCGCAACAAGCAAGATGAGCATGGTGTGGTGACAAGGAACAAAGCTCGACTTGTGGCCAAGGGATACTCCCAAGTCGAAGGTTTGGATTTCGGTGAAACCTATGCACCCATAGCTAGGCTTGAGTCAATTCGTATATTATTGGCCTATGCTACTTACCATGGCTTTAAGCTTTATCAAATGGACGTGAAAAGTGCCTTCCTCAATGGACCAATCAAGGAAGAGGTCTATGTTGAGCAACCTCCCGGCTTTGAAGACAGTGAGTACCCTAACCATGTCCATAGGCTCTCTAAGGCGCTTTATGGGCTCAAGCAAGCCCCAAGAGCATGGTATGAATGCCTTAGGGATTTCCTTATTGCTAATGGCTTCAAAGTTGGAAAGGTCGATCCTACTTTATTCACTAAAACTCTTAACAATGATTTGTTTGTATGCCAAATTTATGTTGATGATATCATATTTGGTTCCACTAACGAATCTACATGTGAAGAATTTAGTAGGATCATGACACAGAAATTCGAGATGTCTATGATGGGGGAGTTGAAGTATTTCTTAGGATTTCAAGTGAAGCAACTCCAAGAGGGCACCTTCCTAAGCCAAACGAAGTATACTCAAGATATTCTAAGCAAGTTTGGGATGAAGGATGCCAAACCCATCAAGACACCCATGGGAACCAATGGGCATCTCGACCTCGACGAGGGAGGTAAATCCGTCGATCAAAAGGTATACCGGTCGATGATAGGTTCTTTGCTATATTTATGTGCATCTCGACCTGATATTATGCTTTCCGTATGCATGTGTGCAAGATTCCAAGCCGACCCTAAGGAAGCTCACCTTACGGTCGTAAAACGAATCTTGAGATATTTAGTTTATACTCCTAAGTTTGGGCTTTGGTATCCTAGGGGATCCACATTTGATTTGATTGGTTATTCGGATGCCGATTGGGCGGGGTGTAAAATCAATAGAAAGAGCACATCGGGGACTTGCCAGTTCTTGGGAAGATCCTTGGTGTCTTGGGCTTCAAAGAAGCAAAATTCGGTTGCTCTTTCTACCGCCGAAGCCGAGTATATTGCCGCAGGACATTGTTGCACGCAACTACTTTGGATGAGGCAAACCCTCAGGGACTATGGTTACAAATTAACCAAAGTTCCTCTTCTATGTGATAATGAGAGTGCAATCAAAATGGCGGATAATCCCGTCGAGCATAGCCGCACTAAACACATAGCCATTCGGTATCACTTTTTAAGGGATCACCAACAAAAGGGAGATATCGAGATTTCTTACATTAATACTAAAGATCAATTAGCCGATACCTTTACCAAGCCACTAGATGAACAAACTTTTAACAAACTTAGGCATGAGCTAAATATTCTTGATTCTAGGAACTTCTTTTGTTGATTTGCACACATAGCTCATTTATATACCTTTGATCATATCTCTTTCATATGCTATGACTAATGTGTCTTCAAGTCTATTTCAAATCAAGTCATAGGTGTATGGGAAGTAGAGTCTTCGGTGAAGACAAAGGCTTCCACTCCGTAACTCATCCTTCGCCGTCACTCCAAGCAACTCTCCATTTTTGGGGGAGAAACCATGAGCACCAAGCAAAAGGACTCCATCTTTGGTATAATCTTCACTCATTTATTTATGACCAAAGGGGGAGAGAGAAATTAAAAGGGCTCTAATGACTCCGTTTTTGGCGATTCATGCCAAAGGGGGAGAAAGTATTAGCCCAAAGCAAAAGGGACCGCACCACCACCTAATTTTAAAACTAATGATTTTCAAATTGGTATCTCATTTTGTTCAAAAGGGGGAGAAAGTAGTATTTTCAAAATTGATATCTTAAAACCCTCTTGAACACTAAGAGGAGGATTTCATTAAGGGGGAGTTTTATTTAGTCAAAGGAAAAGCATTTGAAACAGGGGGAGAAAATTTCAAATCTTGAAAATGCTTTGCAAAATCTTATTCATTTACCTTTGACTATGTGCAAAAGAACCTTGAAAAGGATTTACAAAAGAATTTGCAAAAACAAAACATGTGGTGTGCAAGCGTGGTCCAAAATGTTAAAAACAAAGAATCAATCCATGCATATCTTGTAAGTATTTATATTGACTCAATTCCAAGCAACCTTTGCACTTACATTATGCAAACTAGTTCAATTATGCATTTCTATACTTGCTTTGGTTTGTGTTGGCAACAATCACCAAAAAGGGGGAGATTGAAAGGGAATTAGGCTTACACCTAGTTCCTAAATGATTTTGGTGGTTGAATTGCCCAACACAAATAAATAGACTAACTAGTTTGCTCTAGTGTATAAGTTATACAGGTGCCAAAGGTTCACACTTAGCCAAATAAAAAGACCAAGTATTGGGTTCAACAAAAGAGCAAAGGGGCAACCGAAGGCACCTCTGGTCTGGCGCACCGGACTGTCCGGTGTGCCACCGGACAGTGTCCGGTGCACCAGAGGACTCCAAGTCAAACTCGTCACCTTCGGGAAAATCCAGAGGCGACTCCGCTATAATTCACCGGACTGTCCGGTGCTCCAAGGAACGGCGCCTCAGGAACTCGCCAGCTTCGGGAATTCACAACGGCTAGTCCGCTATAATTCACCGGACATGTCCGGTGTACACCGGACTGTCCGGTGTGCCATCGAAGCAACGAATACTTCGGCACCAACGGCTACCTGCAGCGCATTGAATGCGCGCCAGCGCGCGCAGAAGTCAGGCACGCCCATACTGGCGCACCGGACACTCTACAATACATGTCTGGTGCGCCATCGGACATCCAGGCGGGCCTAGAAGACAGAGCTCTAACGGTCGGAACCCAACGACTTTGGTGACGTGGCTGGCACACCGGACATGTCCGTTGTGCACCGGACTGTCCGGTGCACCATGCGACAGACAACCCCACCAAATGGCTAGTTTGGTGGTTGGGGCTATAAATACCCCCAACCACCCACCATTCATTGCATCCAAGTTTTCACACTTCCAACCACTTACAAGAGCTAGGCATTCAATTCTAGACACACCCAAGTGATCAAATCCTCTCCCAACTCCACAAAAGCATTAGTGACTAGTGGGAGTGATTTGCCGTGTTCTTTTGAGCTCTTGCGCTTGGATCGCTTGCTTTCTTTCTCATTCTTTCTTGCAATCAAACTCACTTGTAATTAAGGCAAGAGACACCAATCTTGTGGTGGTCCTTGTGGGAACTTGTGTTCCAAGTGATTGAGAAGAAAAGCTCACTCGGTCCGAGGGACCGTTTGAGAGAGGGAAGGGTTGAAAGAGACCCGGCCTTTGTGGCCTCCTCAACGGGGAGTAGGTTTGCGAGAACCGAACCTCGGTAAAACAAATCCGTGTGTCACACTTCTTATTTGCTTGCGATTTGTTTTGCACCCTCTCTCGCGGACTCGATTATATTTCTAACGCTAACCCGGCTTGTAGTTGTGATTATTTTTGAGAATTTCAGTTTCGCCCTATTCACCCCCCTCTAGACGACTATCAGTAAGGCACTTTTCTCTTGAGATGGGTTAAGGGGAGAATGGAAGCATAAGATGAGGATTAGCTCTAATTTGTGATCTATGTTTTTAGAGAAAACCTTTCTTAAAAAGAAAGAAAACACACAAGCTCAGCAATGATAAGCACAAACAAATCAAATGTTTTGAATAAGGGAAGAATAGAGTTTTTCCAAAGCACGAACTACTCAGATTCGGGGGCTAAGCATAACTACTATTGCTTGGCTCCTGAATTGAGATCTATGCTAAATGCTACTTATGAGCACTAACGTTAAAGCATCACATATGCACTCAAAGGGGAGAAAACATCAAGCGAAATTCATTTTGAAATGCCCTAGGGGGCCACACAATTAGAGTTTTGCAAAATACGAGTCTACATGATTACCTCTTGTCGGGGACCATAATTAGGGGTACCCTCAAGACTCCTAATTCTCAGCTGGTAACCCCCATCAGCACAAAGCTGCAAAGGCCTGATGGGTGCGATTAAGTCAAGGATCGGTCCATTCGAGGGACTCGATCACGCCTCACCCGAGCCCAGCCTCGGGCAAGGGTAGCCGACCCCGGAGGATCTACGTCTCGCTCGAGGCCCCCTCCAGCAACGGACATACTTTTGGCTCGCCCGAGGCCCAGCCTTCACCAAGAAGCAACCTTGGCCAAATCGCCACGCCAACCGACCAAATCGCAGGGGCATTTAATGCAAAGGTGGCCTGACACCTTTATCCTGACGCACGCCCTCCAGTCGACAGAGCCGAAGTGACCGTAGTCACTTCGCCGCTCCACTGACCGGTCTGACAAGAGGACAGCGCCGCTTGCGTCGCTCCGACTGCTGTGCCACTCGACAGAGTGAGGCTGACAGCAGCCAAGTCCGGCCCTAGGTGCCATGGGAAACTCCGCTTAGCCCGACCCCAGGGCTCGGACTCGGGCTCAGCCCCGGAAGACGACGAACTCCGCTTCGCCCGACCCCAGGGCTCGGACTCGGGCTCAGCCCCGGAAGACGACGAACTCCGCTTCGCCCGACCCCAGGGCTCGGACTCGGGCTCAGCCCCGGAAGACGACAAACTCCGCTTCGCCCGACCCTAGGGCTCGGACTCGGGCTCAGCCCCGGAAGACGACGAACTCCGCTCCGCCTGACCCCAGGGCTCGGACTCAGGCTCAGCCCCGGAAGACGATGAACTCCGCTTCGCCCGACCCCAGGGCTCGGACTCGGGCTCAGCCCTGGAAGACGACGAACTCCACTCCGCCCGACCCCAGGGCTCGGACTCGAACTCAGCCCCAGAAGACGACGGACTACGCTTCGCCCGACCCCAGGGCTCGGACTCGGGCTCAGCCCCGGAAGACGATGAACTCCGCTTCGCCCGACCCCAGGGCTCGGACTCAGCCCTGGCCTCAGCCGACGGTCTCCGCCTCGCCCGACCTAGGGGCTCGGACTCGACCTCGGCCTCGGAGGACAGACTCGACCTCGACCTCGGAGGAGCCTCCACATCGCCCAACCCAGGGCACGGACCGACCACGTCAACAGGAGGCGTCATCATTACCCTACCCCAAGCTGACTCAGGCTACGGGGAACAAGACCGGCGTCCCATCTGGCTCGCTCCGCCAGACAAGTAATGATGGCGCCCCGCATGCTCTATGACGACGGTGGCTCTCAGCCCCCTTACGGAAGCAAGAGGACGTCAGCAAGGGCTCGACAGCCCCGACAGCTGTCCTTCCGCCAGGCTCCAGCGCTCCTCCGACGGCCACGACACCACACGAACCGGGTGCCAAAACCTCTCCGGCTGCCACAATGGCATGTACTTAGGGCGCTAGCTCTCCTCCGCTAGACACGTTAGCACACTGCTACACCCCCCATTGTACACCTGGATCCTCTCCTTGCGCCTATAAAAGGAAGGACCAGGGCCCTCTTACAGAGGGTTGGCCGCGCGGGGAAGGACGGGACGGCGCTCGCGTGAGGCCGCTCCCTCCCTCCCGCGTGGACGCTTGTAACCCCCTACTGCAAGCGCACCCGACCTGGGCGCGGGACAAACACGAAGGACGCGGGATTTCCATCTCTCACGCTCGTCTCCCTCCGGCTGCCTTCCCCCCTTCGCGCTCTGTCTCGCGCCGACCCATCTGGGCTGGGGCACGCGGCGACAGTTTACTTGTCGGTCCAGGGACCCCCGGGTTTCGAAACGCCGACAGTTGGCGCGCCAGGTAGGGGCCTGCTGCGTGTTGACGAACAGCTTCCCGTCAAGCTCCAGATGGGCAGTCTCCAGCAACCTTTCCAGCCCGGGACGGTGCTCCGTTTCGGGAGTCTTGAGTTCATGTCCCTTGACGGCAGCTACGACATGATACTCCTTCCCCCGCCGTGCGACAGCGACAATGGCGGCCGACAGCCTGCCCGCCGGCGGCGGAATCGACGACGTCTTCCCCGCGTGGTGGAAGAACAACATTCAAGCTCACCCCGTCCCCTCCCCCGCCGACGGAGGAGGAGGCGGGGCAACCAAGGCCAAGCAGGAGGCGGCACCTCGTCGGCTGTCGAGCGAGTCGACGGCGCCGGCGCCCCAACGGGGGGCACGTCGGGCATCGACCTCGCGTCTGAGACGAAGACGAGCGTCGTCTCCCCGCAACACGCCAATCCCAAGCAAACGGACGACGCCAGCACGCTCGTGAAAGGCTTGCTGGGCGTCACCCTCGTACCTGAGACGACGGTGTAGACAGTCCCTGACGTAACTTCGTCACCGCCCGTCGACCAAGAGGTACCCACCGATTCCCATCTCACGCCTTTTGGATTCAGCCTCGACCCGCCAAGCGACTTCGCTTTGGTGGACGCCCTCGTAGAGGCGAGTCAAAACCCTATGTGGTATCGTATGCGGTCACCCTGGGACCGGCTGACGGACGTCCCAACCTATGGGCCCTCGGGGTCCGAGGAAGATGACGAGCCCAACTTCTGTTGGGATTTCTCCGGACTTGGTACCCCCAGTGCCATGCGGGACTTTATGACCGCGTGTGACTACTGCCTTTCCGATTGTTCTGACGGTAGCCGCAGCCTCGGCGACGAGGACTGCGGCCCAAGTCATGAATGTTTCCACGTCGATCTAGGGGGTCCCAACGAAGGCAACCATCTTGGTGTGCCGGAGAACGGTGACCTCCCTAGGTCTGTGCCTCGCGTTGACATCCTACAGGAGCTAGCTGTGGTCCCTGTTCCAGCGGGGGGTCATGACCCACAGCTCGAGCAAATCCGCGGGGTGCAGACCAGGCTCGACGAGGGAACAGGAACACTTGAGCCGATCCGCCGGGACGTCGGGCAGGAATGGGCGGGCCAACCTCCGGCTGAAGAAGTACGTCATCTACCCCAGGGTATCCAGCACCGCATCGTCGACGATGTCAGGGTAAGGCCGCCACCCACTTCCAGTGGAGTCGGCCAGAACCTGGCTGCAGCGGCAATGCTTCTCTGCGCGATGCCGGAGCCATCAACCACCGAGGAGCGGCGAATTCAGGGAGAGCTCAAGAATCTCCTAGAGGACGCCTCGGTCCGACGGGCCGAAAGCTCCGCCTCCCGAAGGTAGGGGTACCCCTCGGAACATCGCGCCGTGACTTCCCGATTCATGCGGGAAGCCTCGGTCCACACCGGGCGCACGCGCAACACAGCGCCTGCGGCCCCGGGTCGCCTCGGCAACGAGCACCATCACCGCAACCGTCGGGCCCACCTCGACGAGAGGGTGCGCCGAGGCTACCACCCCAGGCGTGGGGGACGCTACGATAGCGGGGAGGATCGGAGTCCCTCGCCCGAACCACCCGGTCCGCAGGCTTTCAGCCGCGCCATACGACGGGCGCCGTTCCCGACCCGGTTCTGAACCCCGACTACTATCACAAAGTATTTGGGGGAGACGAGACCGAAACTGTGGCTCGCGGACTACCGGCTGGCCTGCCAACTGGGTGGAACGGACGATGACAACCTCATCATCTGCAACCTCCCCTTGTTCCTCTCCGACACCGCTCGCGCCTGGTTGGAGCACCTGCCTCCGGGGCAGATCTCCAACTGGGACGACCTGGTCCAAGCCTTCGCCGGCAATTTCCAGGGCACGTATGTGCGCCCTGGGAACTCCTGGGATCTCCGGAGCTACCGACAGCAGCCGGGAGAGTCTCTCCGGGACTACATCCGGCGATTCTCGAAGCAGCGCACCGAGCTGCCCAACATCACCGATTCAGATGTCATCGGCGCGTTCCTCACCGGCACCACCTGCCGCGACTTGGTGAGCAAGCTGGGTCGCAAGACCCCCACCAGGGCGAGCGAGCTGATGGACGTCGCCACCAAGTTCGCCTCTGGCCAGGAGGCGGTTGAGGCTATCTTCCGGAAGGACAAGCAGCCCTAGGGCCGCCCACCGGAAGATGCCCCCGAGGCGTCAACTCAGCGCGGCGCCAAGAAGAAGGGCAAGAAGAAGTCGCAAGCGAAACGCGACGCCGCCGACGCGGACCTTGTCGCTGCCGCCGAGTACAAGAACCCTCAGAAACCCCCCGGAGGTGCCAACCTCTTCGACAAGATGCTCAAGGAGCCGTGCCCCTATCATCAGGGGCCCGTCAAGCACACCCTTGAGGAGTGCGCCATGCTTCGGCGCCACTTTCACAAGGCCGGGCCGCCCGTGGAGGGTGGCAGGGCTCGCAACGACGATAAGAAGGAAGATCACCAGGCAGGAGAGTTCCCCGAGGTCCGCGACTGCTTCATGATCTATGGTGGGCAAGCGGCGAACGCCTCGGCTCGGCACCGCAAGCAAGAGCGTCGGGAGGTCTGTTCGGTAAAGGTGGCGGCGCCAGTCTACCTAGACTGGTCCGACAAGCCCATCACCTTCGACCAAGCCGACCACCCCGACCGCGTGCCGAGCCCGGGGAAATACCCGCTCGTTGTCGACCCCGTCATCGGCGACGTCAGGCTCACCAAGGTCCTCATGGACAGAGGCAGCAGCCTCAACATCATCTACGCCGAGACCCTCAGGCTCCTGAGTGTTGATCTGTCCTCGGTCCGGGCAGGCGTTGCGCCTTTCCACGGGATCATCCCCGGGAAGCGTGTCCAGCCCCTCGGACAACTCGATCTCCCCGTCTGCTTTGGGACGCCCTCCAACTTCCGAAAGGAGACCCTCACGTTCGAGGTGGTCGGGTTCCAAGGAACCTACCACGCAGTACTAGGGACTCCATGCTACGCAAAGTTCATGGCCGTCCCCAACTACACCTACCTCAAGCTCAAGATGCCGAGCCCCAACGGGGTCATCACCGTCGGCCCCACGTACCGACACGCGTTTGAATGCGACGTGGAGTGCGTGGAGTACGCCGAGGCCCTCGCCGAATCCGAGGCCCTCATCGCCGACCTGGAGAGCCTCTCGAAGGAGGTGCCAGATGTGAAGCGCCACACCAGCAACTTCGAGCCAGCGGAGATGGTTAAATCTGTCCCCCTCGACCCCAGCAGCGACGCCTCCAAGCAGATCCGGATCGGCTCCGAGCTCGATCCCAAATAGGAAGCAGTGCTCGTCGACTTTCTCCGCGCAAACGCCGACGTTTTCGCGTGGAGTCCCTCGGACATGCCCGACATACCGAGGGATGTCGCCGAGCACTCGCTGGATATCCAAGCTGGAGCCCGACCCGTGAAGCAACCTCTGCGCCGATTCGACGAAGAAAAGCGCAGAGCCATAGGCGAGGAGATCCACAAGCTAATGGAGGCAGGGTTCATCAAAGAGGTACTCCATCCCGAATGGCTTGCCAACCCTGTGCTTGTGAGAAAGAAAGGAGGGAAATGGCGGATGTGTGTAGACTACACTGGTCTAAACAAAGCATGTCCGAAGGTTCCCTACCCTCTGTCTCGCATCGACCAAATCGTGGACTCCACTGCGGGGTGCGAAACCCTGTCTTAACTCGATGCCTACTCAGGGTATCACCAAATTAGGATGAAAGAGTCCGACCAGCTCGCGACTTCTTTCATCACACCATTCGGCATGTACTGCTATGTCACCATGTCGTTCGGCTTGAGGAATGCGGGTGCGACGTACCAACGGTGCATGAACCATGTGTTCGGCGAACACATTGGCCGAACAGTCGAGGCCTACGTCGATGACATCGTAGTCAAGATGAGGAAAGCCTCCGACCTCCTTTCCGACCTTGAAGTGACATTTTGATGTCTCAAGGCGAAAGGTGTGAAGCTCAATGCCGAGAAGTGCGTCTTCGGGGTTCCCCGAGGCATGCTCTTGGGGTTCATCGTCTCCGAGCGGGGCATCGAGGCCAACCCGGAGAAGATTGCGGCCGTCACCAGCATGGGGCCCATCAAGGACTTGAAAGGCGTACAGAGAGTCATGGGATGCCTTGCGGCCCTGAGCCGCTTCATCTCGTGCCTCGGCGAAAGAGGCCTGCCTCTGTACTTAAGGAAGGCGGAGTGCTTCACTTGGACCCTTGAGGCCGAGGAAGCCCTCGGGAACCTGAAGGCGCTCCTCACGAACGCGCCCATCTTGGTGCCTCCCACTGCCGGAGAAGCCCTCTTGATCTACGTCGCCGCGACACTCAGGTGGTTAGCGCCGCGATTGTGGTTGAGAGACGAGAAGAGGGGCATGCATTGCCCGTCCAGAGGCCAGTCTACTTCGTCAGCGAGGTACTGTCCGAGACCAAGATCCGCTACCCACAAATTCAGAAGCTGCTATACGCGGTGATCCTGACGCGGCGGAAGTTGCGACACTACTTCGAGTCTCATCCGGTAACTGTGGTGTCATCCTTCCCCCTGGGGGAGATCATCCAGTGCCGAGAGGCCTCGGGTAGAATTGCGAAGTGGGCGGTGGAAATCATGGGCGAAGCGATCTCGTTCGCCCCTCGGAAGGCCATCAAGTCCCAGGTCTTGGCGGACTTCGTGGCTGAATGGGTCGACACCCAGCTCCCAACAGTTCCGATCCAACCGGAACTCTGGACCATGTTCTTCGACGGGTCGCTGATGAAGACAGGAGCAGGCACAGGCCTGCTCTTCATCTCGCCCCTTGGGAAGCACCTACGCTACGTGCTACGCCTCCACTTCCCGGCGTCCAACAATGTGGCCGAGTACGAGGCTCTGGTCAATGGGTTGCGCATCGCCATCGAGCTAGGGGTCCGACGCCTCGACGCTCGCGGTGACTCGCAACTCGTCATCGACCAAGTCATGAAGAACTCCCACAGTCGCGACCCGAAGATGGAAGCCTACTGCGATGAGGTTCGGCACCTGGAAGACAAGTTCTACGGGCTCGAGCTCAACCACATCGCCCGACGCTACAACGAGACTGCGGACGAGCTAGCTAAAATAGCCTCGGGGCGAACAACGGTTCCCCCGGACGTCTTCTCCCGAGACCTGCATCAACCCTCCGTCAAGACCGACGATACGCCCGAGCCCGAGAAGGCCTCGGCACAGCCTGAGATACCCTCGGCTCAGTCCGAGGTACCCTCGGCTCAGTCCGAGGCACCCTCGGCACAGTCCGAGGTACCCTCGGCTCGGCCCGAGGCACCCTCGGCTCAACCCGAGGCACCCTCAGCTCAGCCCGAGGTACCCTCGGCCCCCGAGGGTGAGGCACTGCGCATCGAGGAGGAGCGAAGCGGGGTCACGCCTAATCAAAACTGGCAGACCCTGTACCTGCAATATCTCCACCGAGGAGAGCTACCCCTCGACCAAGCCGAAGCTCGGTGGTTGGCGCTGCGCGCCAAGTTGTTTGTCTTGCTGGGGGACGGGAAAGAGCTCTACCACCGCAGCCCCTCAGGCATCCTCCAGCGATGCATTTCCATCGCCGAAGGCCAGGAGCTCCTACAAGAGATACACTCGGGGGCTTGCGGCCATCACGCAGCACCTCGAGCCCTTGTTGGAAACACCTTCCGACAAGGTTTCTACTGGCCGACTACGGTGGCTGACACCACTAGAATTGTCCGCACCTGCGAAGGGTGTCAGTTCTACGCAAGGCAGACCCACCTGCCCGCTCAGGCCCTGCAGACGATACCCATCACCTGGCCTTTTGCTGTGTGGGGTCTGGACCTCGTCGGCCCCTTGCAGAAGGCACCCGTGGGCTACACGCACCTGTTGGTCGCCATCGACAAATTCTCCAAGTGGATCGAGGTCCGACCCCTAAACAGCATCAGGTCCGAACAGGCGGTGGCGTTCTTCACCAACATCATCCATCGCTTTAGGGTCCTGAACTCCATCATCACCGACAACGGCACCCAGTTCACCGGCAGAAAGTTCCTGGACTTCTGCGAGGATCACCACATCTGGGTGGACTGGGCCGCCATGGCTCACCCCATGACGAATGGGCAAGTAGAGCGTGCCAACGGCATGATTCTACAAGGACTGAAGCCTCGGATCTACAACGACCTCAACAAGTTCGGCAAGCGATGGATGAAGGAACTCCCCTCGGTGGTCTGGAGTCTGAGGACAACGCCGAGCCGAGCCACGGGCTTCACGCCGTTCTTTCTAGTCTATGGGGCCGAGGCCATCTTGCCCACAGACTTAGAATACGGTTCCCCAAGGACGAGGGCCTACGCCGACCAAAGCAATCAAGCTAGTCGAGAAGACTCATTGGACCAGCTGGAAGAGGCTCGGGACATGGCCTTACTACACTCAGCGCGGTACCAGCAGTCCCTGCGACGCTACCACGCCCGAGGGGTTCGGTCCCGAGACCTCCAGGTGGGCGACCTGGTGCTTCGGCTGCGATAAGACGCCCGAGGGCGGCACAAACTCACGCCTCCCTGGGAAGGGCCGTTCGTCATCGCCAAAGTTCTGAAGCCCGGAACGTACAAGCTAGCCAACAGTCAAGGCGAGGTCTACAGCAACGCTTGGAACATCCAATAGCTACGTCGCTTCTACCCTTAAGATGCTTTCAAGTTGTTCGTATACCTCATCCCCACGCAAAGTTTAGTCATCAAGGAAGGGTCAGCCTTGCCTCGGCAAAGCCCGACCCTCCCTCGGGGGCTAAAAGGGGGGAACCCCCTCTGCGTCGAAATTTTCCTCGAAAAAAGATCCTTTCTGCTAGAATGTCTTTCGTGCTTTTCGACTACTTTGAAAGTGGATCCTGAAAACGACGGAGTACACGTAAGCAGCCAAGGCTGACCGAGCCGAGGGACTCCTATGCCTCCGGGACACGGATACCTCACTCATCACCTTCTGCGATAAGTAACTCGCATTCGGATAAGTGATTCCGCGGACCGAACAAGTCTTCGCGCTCGAAAGCTCCTCTGCCGAAGCGATTCTTTGGGCCTTCTCGACTGCGTCGGTGACAGAACCCTATGGACGGGCAAGAGTGCGCGTAAGCGGCAAGGCCGACCGAGCCGAGGGATTCCTACACCTCCGGGATACGGATACCTCACTCATCACCTTCCGTGAAAAGCAACTTTCGCTCGCACAGACAATTCTGTTACCGACGAAAAGGTCCAGATACTCGAAACAAGGGGAAAAGAAACGCAGCTTTACAACACGACGATGGTGTGTTTGGGCCTCGGCGGCCGCAGAAAACACACACTACAAGATAACCCGACCCTGCAGGCTCGGATCTTGACAGTTGAAGGGAGCAGCAGCACCCTCGGCGTCGACCACACCTTCGGCGAGGTCCGACCTAGCCTCGGACGGCGACCCAGTCGGAGAATCTCCACTCTGAAGGACGACAACATCACCACGCCCGGGCCATCACCGCCAGGGTCTTCTCCAGGAATCCGGCTCGAGCAGACGGCTCGGCCAGTCACCCCGAGGCCTCGGCCCGCTGTCCCCCGAAGACATCAGCCCGACCCGAGGCCTCGGCAACTCAATTCCGGCGACGGCCCCACCAGTGGACGACCCAGCCAGGCTCTGGCCGACCAAGTCTTCTTTTCGAGCCAACTCTGCCTCTGTCTGTGCTGACACCGCTACCCCTGGCTTCGGCTCATCGAAGAGCGGCCGAGGGGTTCCTTTAACTAAGCAAGAGAAGCCTCGGACAGTAGCATACAAAAATTCAAATCTTGAAATTTTCTCAAACTTGCTCTAAATTCAAAATGAATTTCAAATTTCATTTCAAAATGTTTGTTTGTGAGTTGATATCAACAAATAAAGTATAATGGTCTATATTCTCTCTAAAATCCTCCTCAAAATATCCTACAAATATTTTCCCAGTAATCCCCCTCAAATTCTTTCCAGAAATACTGCCCAGATATTTCCCTAGTGATCCCCTTCAAGTTCTTTCCAGAAATACTGTCCAAATATTCCACCGATATATCTCCAAGTATTTTCCTCTTGAGAAATACCTTCAGAATCATTTTTCAAGTCCCTATAAATATTTTCTTCATAACTTTCCTCATGCTCATACGTATACGTATGCCTCCAGTGTCATACGGTGAGCTCTACAAGCTAATCTCACTTATACAAGACAAATACATGCTAATCTCCCACTAATCCTCTCATCCTCCCACTAATGCTCTCATCCCTCCCCCTAATCCCCCACCATGGCTATAAATAGAGGGGCAAGGGCCTCCTCTCATCCCACCCCAAGCCATTTCATGGCAACTCTCTTCCCCCCCACACACACCCACTCCATGTTCCACACAAGCACACACTAGCACAAGGATCGTTCGATCGTTCGTCCGATCGTTCATGGTTCGTTCGTCCGTTCGTCCGATCGTTCGATCGTTCGTCCGTTCGTTCGTCCAAATAATCTTTTTCCTACCGTTATGCTGCCGAAATTCCGATCGTTCATTCGTTCGATCATTCGATCGTTCATCGTTCGTTCATAGTTCCTATTCATCGTTCATCGTTCGTTCATAGTCCCTATTCATCGTTCTTCCAGATAATCTTTGTCCTGCCGTTATGCTGCCGAAATTCCGATCGTTCGTTCGTCCGACCATTCGATTGTTCGTCCGTTCGTTCATCCAAATAATCTTTGTCCTGCCGTTATGCTACCGAAATTCCGATCGTTCGTTCGTCCGATCATTCGATCGTTCGTCCGTTCGTTCATAGTTCCTATTCATCGTTCATTGTTCGTTCATACGACTATTCACCATCACTACTCACCGTACTATTCATCATTACTATTCACTGACATTATTCACCATCGTTACTATTCAGTGTTACTATTCATCATCGTTACTATTCATCGTCGTTGCTACTCATCGATGATATCTAGTAGCTTTTTCGTCGTCACTATTCATCGTTACTATTCATCGATTAGCCGATCACCCCAAATTTCAACTACTCATACATCATGTTGTCCAGTCCACCTAAGACCAGCCAGACCCATATTCCAGTCATACGAACTCCGGTGACTGTGATTTTCCTTCCAATAGGGAACTTCCCATCTGGTCACCCATCCTAGGTTTCTCTAAGTTGAGCACGCTTAACTTTGAGATTCCTTCGAACCAGGCTCCCAAACTCAGATTCCAATAATTCTCGTTTCTAAATTCTTATCAAACTATTCCCTATCCAACCATGTCATCCCTTAAGCATGGTCCATATTCCAGAAAACTCCCAAAATACTCTTGTTCTTATTCTGCCTATAACTCTCCTGTTCATACTAAGTCAGACGATTCATTCGTCACTATTCTCACCAATAGTGAATTTCACTGTGCTACACCACATACACCCAGCTATAAATACACCCAGCTACCCTCTCCCTCTCCACACACACTCAACACCCTCAGCCAAGGCAAACACCCCACCCACTCAGTTACTCTGCTCTGCCGGCTACACGCATAGTGTCGCTTCGCCTCCAGTCCACCCTCCTGGTAAGCATCTCCGCTCCACCACCAGTAATATCACAACACCACATGACACAGATTCTACTCAAGACTCTACCCATCCATATATCACTATTCTGACCACTATACTAAATATTTGTTGCTATACTTGTTGGTTTGTATCTTTGCTTGTTCATGTTGCATAGTTATCGGAGCGTTCGTGCCGTCTCGTGGAGGCCAGATCTGCAAGTCTACGCCAGGCGGTGGAGCCAGAAGCCAGTTCCGCGAGCTCCCCTTCCCCTTCGCCGAATAAGCATGGCAAGCTCACTAGATCCCTTTGATGCATAAATTACCTATGTTTTTCAACCACAACCCTCAGCCTGTTATTTTATGCATGATATGATTTTGAGATAAGTTATTATGGCCACCCAAGCCGCTTGCCGCAATCAATCCTTACTATATTTGTTACAAATGATTTGAGAAAGGGTGTGGGTTTTCAAAAGAAAATGCTTTTCAAAATGTGTATGATGAAAGGTTTTCACCCTTATCACCTTGTGAGTGGGATAATCAGGGACTCCCTGGTTTAGGGGAGGGCCTAAGGTTTTGGCTCAGCTGGTTTAGGCGTGAGCAGAAGGATTGTCCCCTCATATAAGGACCGGTTTGTCATCTTCACTACTTGTACTCTTTAATAGTACAACCACTCGAGACTGTGTGGGCAGTCACTCAATCTGAACTCGTACGGTCCAACCCTAGGGTTATGAAGGCTGGGGAGCACCGGGAGGATAAGGAGGGGGAAAGTTTTGTCCGGTTTGGACATGGTGGTGGCCTGACTCCTTCCAGATAACCGTTAAGGTTAGGACGTGCGGGGAAAGAAAGAGAGTCGGATTCGGGTCTCATTAGCCATGGGATCGCAGAGCCGAACTAGTGGGTAAAGTGTACCCCTCTGCGTAGAGTTCAAACCTATTCGAATAGTCTGTGTCCACAGGAATGGATGAGTCTGGTATGGTATGGCAATTAATGTTTTGTTTTCCAAAAAAAGAGATGGTTTTGAGAAAAGTGGTTTTTAAAAGGTTCGGCGGTTGAGCCGTGAGCTATGGTGGACGGGAAGTCCAGTAGCTGTTTTTGAAAATGAAAACCAGTGGGAACTGCTGAGATACCTGGATGGTTTAGTCCAGGGGATTTTGTTATAATACTGAAAAACTTCCTGCTCCTTTTGGAGAGGATGCGCTTTGCAAAAATACAAAATGTTTTTCAAAACAACTCTACATAAAATATTGTTGTTTCTGCAAAATATCCTGAGCTCCACATATTCCATGCATTATATCTGATTTCCCCATTCCGCGGGTGAAGGTGGGCTGATGAGTACGTTTGTACTCACCCTTGCTTATTTGTTGTTTTTCAGAAAAAGGAGATCGGGTAAGAGTTACGACTGTTCCCAACCTTGCCTGTGGCTGTTGGACCGCTGATTTGCTTCGCTGCGTATATCGGGCTGCTTCAGCCCCACTCTGATGATATGTCTCGAGTTGTGGACCAACTCTTAAAGTTGATCGCCACCTTTATAGGTTTGTCTCGTTTAAGCAGATCTGGAATCATCTGATGTATAAATGTGTTTACTAGCCTCCTGGGACTAGTAATTGTATCACATTTGAGTCCCAGAGGATTAGGGACGCTTCAGACAGCAAGGCCGACCGAGCCGAGGGACTTCTACGCCTCCGGGATACGGATACCTCACTCGTCACCTTTGCACGGGGCGACTCACGCTTGGTGAAGCGGTTCAGATAACCAACAGGCGAGTCTTAGTGCTCGAAAATGAGGAAAAAACACAGCTCCGCGCCAAAAATACATACATGTTCAGGCCCCGACAACCGCAATGAACAAAACACCGGCATTCAAGATGCCATTACAAACGGAACCCCGGCTCCACCTCCGCAGGTACGAACCCCACACGGTTGGGGGGCCTGCGGAGCAACAGAAGACCGACGAACGGCTCGTCGTCGCCCGCTCCAGCAGCAGCGATGACAACGACTTCTGCTCCGAGGGGCCGAACAGCAGCAGCGATGACCTCAGGGCGGATGCTGCTGCCATGAGGCCCTCGCCCATGCCCTCACTCGAGAGGCAAGGACGGGCAGAAGGCCGTAGAGTTGGAGGTTAGTCCGTGGGCGGCGCCGGCTATCTCGTCGGCGGAAGAACCTCTTCCAGCTGCCGTGGCGGAAGGCCACGCCAGGAGCGGCTCCGAAGCCACTCGGGTCAGAGAGCCAGGCACGCAGCAGCTGCCAGCGCCACGAACGGTGAACGCCCTTCCCCCCGATCACTGAGGGAAGGAGCGGGTCGCCGCCCGCGCAGGAACCGACCCCAACTCGGCACACTCCCCTCCCCAGCACTGATGATGAAAATCCTTGAAGCTGAGGGAGGGGTAGAGGTCGCAGCCCGGCTTGCTTTTCCCCGCCATCGAACTGGAGGTCACCATCTTGGGTGACCGCCGGCGAAGGGGTGCAGCCGGGCTGCATGATGAAAATCCTTGAAGCCGAACGATGGCTGAAAGGTACCAACTTCCACGGAGTTGCGTTCCTCCAACGACAAGGCGGAAGGATTGCGGGTGTCCCTGATCCGGGGGCTCGGAAGGGGGAAAGACACGATGCATAAGGGAGCGCGGAGACATGGTCGCCTTTCAAGGGGGTCACCCTCCTTTTAAAGGCGACTCTCCCAACTTGCGTCCCCAGCCGTCGTGGGCTGAGTCTTCTCCAACACGCTCCAAGGTCCTCCCCCTACGGCGCGGGGGCTGGGTCCCACGCGTCATGCAAACTGGCCCAAGGCAGAAGAAGCCAAACCGCCGCGCGCGGTGCATGCAACCGCCTAGCAGTTACAAGCGTTCCTCCACTTTCGCCCAGACCAGCGGGTGAAAGGGCGGACAGCCGTGCAGGCAGCATGCAACCGTGCCAAGTGGGCGCGCCCCTCCGACTTCCAACGCGCCCAGCATGGAGGCCCGGGTCCACGCGTCATGCAACAGGCGCGCCGGTTGCTACGTGCAAGCAACTGCACCGCCACTCGCACCACTACCACGCCTCCTCGACTGCGGAACCAGTACCGCAACTCGAGGCAACCCTGCGTACGACCCAGCAGTGCCAGCCTGGCGCGACGGTCAATACGGCCCAAAATGGGCCGGCAGTAATGGCAACGGCAGGCGGGCAGGAGCAGCGGTCACGTCGTCAGCCAAGCTTATGTCCCATCCAAGGGCAGTGAGAGAACCCTCTCTCACGGCGTGAAGACAACGCGCCCGTGTTCCGTTCCTCGAACGGCTCGCGCACGCGCGACGGCCGCCCGGCGAACCGCTCGCCCCGTCGAATTAACTCCGCGGCGGGACAGGCGGCGCCTCTGGCAGGAGAAGCAAGCGACGCTTCGCCTTCGCCATAATGACCGCGTCAAAAAAGGTACGCCACGTCATTCGATTTCGTATCCTTTTCCTTTTCCTCTTTCTCTCTCTTACAACAGGGACTGGGAAAGGGGGATACCCCGAAAAGGATCCTTCTCCGTGAAGGAAACAGGCCCCAAGCCTCCCTACTGATCAGAGGTTCGAAGGCTTGCCCCTCGGAGGGGTTCAACAGCCGCCTCAGAGCGCTTGGGTTCTGCGCCCACTACTGGTCAGAGGTTCGAAGGCCGGCCCCTCGGAAGGGTTCAACGGCCGCCTCAGGCCACTCGGGCTCCGCGCCCACTACTGATCAGGGGTTCATAGGCTGGCCCTCGAAGGGTTCACAGCCGCCTCAGACACAGAGCGAGGGATGACCCTGGGTACGTTCGATACATAACCAAGGCTCGGGCTACGCTCCCGAGGTACCCTAGGACATTTCCGAGACCAGCGGGAACGATCTTGTAACGGAATCCCATCAGAGGGAGGCATCGAGCCCTCGGACCCTGTCGAAAGGGGACCGGGTCCGGCAGATCACTCGCAGGTACTTTTGAGCGCGCCTCCGGGCCTCTAGCCGACCCCTAACAAATGGGGCACGGGCGTCCACTCGGATTACCCGCCAGCAACTCACCGGAGACACCATGTTCGGCGCCCTCCGAGGGCAACATGGCGCTTTCCCCCCTCCTCCTTGCGGAAAGGTGACGCAGGGGCGTATGTAAAAAAGTCGAGTCTGTCCTTGACCGTCCTCTCGCCCTGTGCAGAGGCTCGGGGGCTGCTCTCGCAAACCCGGCTCCGACCAAACCGTTGACAGCGTCAACATACCAGCCCAAGAACTTGGGACCCGACCGTGCACCCGGGCTACGACCAGCTCGCATGAGGGAACGACCAGACCAGCCGAAGCATTGCGCGAGGCATTAAGACCTCGGAGGAGTCAAACCACTCCTCTGAGGCCTCGGGGGCTACACCCGGCGGGTGCGCTCACGCGCACCCACCGGAACAAAACGCAACCGAGAAAGGCTGGTCCCCTTGCAAAAAAGTGCGACAAAAGCCTCCAAGCGAGTATTAACACTCCCTTCGAGGCTCGGGGGCTACTGTCGGGGACCATAATTAGGGGTACCCTCAAGACTCCTAATTCTCAGCTGGTAACCCCCATCAGCACAAAGCTGCAAAGGCCTGATGGGTGCGACTAAGTCAAGGATCGGTCCATTCGAGGGACTCGATCACGCCTCGCCCGAGCCTAGCCTCGGGCAAGGGTAGCCGACCCCGGAGGATCTACGTCTCGCCCGAGGCCCCCTCCAGCAACGGACATACTTTTGGCTCGCCCGAGGCCCAGCCTTCACCAAGAAGCAACCTTGGCCAAATCGCCACGCCAACCGACCAAATCGCAGGGGCATTTAATGCAAAGGTGGCCTGACACCTTTATCCTGACGCACGCCCTCCAGTCGACAGAGCCGAAGTGACCGTAGTCACTTCGCCGCTCCACTGACCGGTCTGACAAGAGGACAGTGCCGCCTGCGTCGCTTCGACTGTTGTGCCACTCGACAGAGTGAGGCTGACAGCAGCCAAGTCCGGCCCTAGGCGCCATGGGAAACTCCGCTTCGCCCGACCCCAGGGCTCGGACTCGGGCTCAGCCCTGGAAGACGACGAACTCCGCTTCGCCCGACCCCACGGCTCGGACTCGGGCTCAGCCCCGGAAGACGATGAACTCCGCTTCGCCCGACCCCAGGGCTCAGACTCAGGCTCAGCCCCGGAAGACGACGAACTCCGCTTCGCCCGACCCTAGGGCTCGGACTCGGGCTCAGCCCCGGAAGACGACGAACTCCGCTCCGCACGACCCCAGGCCTCGGACTCGGGCTTAGCCCCGGAAGACGACGAACTTCGCTTCGCCCGACCCTAGGGCTCGGACTCGGGCTCAGCCCTGGAAGACGTCGAACTCCACTCCGCCCGACCCCAGGGCTCGGACTCGGGCTCAGCCCCAGAAGATGACGGACTCCGCTTCGCCCGACCCGAGGGCTCGGACTCGGGCTCAGCCCCGGAAGACGACGAACTCCGCTTCGCCCAACCCCAGGGCTCGGACTCAGCCCTGGCCTCAGCCGACGGTCTCCGCCTCGCCCGACCCAGGGGCTCGGACTCGACCTCGGCCTCGGAGGACAGACTCGACCTCAACCTCGGAGGAGCCTCCACATCGCCCAACCCAGGGCATGGACCGACCACGTCAACAGGAGGCGCCATCATTACCCTACCCCAAGCTGACTCAGGCTACGAGGAACAAGACCGGCGTCCCATCTGGCTCGCTCCGCCAGACAAGTAATGATGGCGCCCCGCACGCTCTATGACGACGGCGGCTCTCAGCCCCCTTACGGAAGCAAGAGGACGTCAGCAAGGACTCGATAGCCCCGACAGCTGTCCTTCCGCCAGGCTCTAGCGCTCCTCCGACGACCACGACACCACACGAACCGGGTGCCAAAACCTCTCCGGCTGCCACAATGGCATGTACTTAGGGCGCTAGCTCTCCTCTGCTAGACACGTTAGCACACTGCTACACCCCCCATTGTACACCTGGATCCTTTCCTTGCGTCTATAAAAGGAAGGACCAGGGCCCTCTTACAGAGGGTTGGCCGCGCGGGGAAGGACGAGACGGCGCTCGCGTGAGGCCGCTCGCTCCCTCCCGCGTGGACGCTTGTAACCCCCTACTGCAAGCGCACCCGACCTGGGCGCGGGACAAACACGAAGGCTGCAGGATTTCCACCTCTCACGCTCGTCTCCCTCCGGCTGCCTTCCCCCCTTCGCGCTCCGTCTCGCGCCGACCCATCTGGGCTGGGGCACGCGGCGACAGTTTACTCGTCGGTCCAGGGACCCCCGGGTTTCGAAACGCCAACACCTCTCATACATGCAGGGCTCTAGCCAAAGTGAAGAAAAACTTCACTACCCAATGCATGCAGAGGATTGGGCATAACTAACTTCAGACCAGGCAACTTCTCTTCTGGTGAGGCTTGCACACAACTTCAATCTGAGACATCTCCTGGATGGGTCAAGAGGGAGCTGATGTTGATGACTTCTTCTGGCGGCGACTGAGATGGCAACACGGGGTCGAACTCTTCTTCAAGCGGGACTGGCTCTTGTAGCTCCTTAGAGGGCGGCGGTGCTGGTGGGGTGCTTGCAGCTTCTTCTCTGATATGAAGGGAGGGTGCTGGAATCTTCTTCATGGTGAGTGAGAGCACCTAGAGGGGGGTGAATAGGTGATCCTGTAAAACTTGAACTTTAATGCCACAAAACTTGATTAGGAGTTAGCACAATAAAGCCAAGTGGCTAGAGAAGAGTTCTTGCAAGACACGATAACCACAAGAAGATCAACACAGATAGACACAGTGGTTTATCCCGTGGTTCGGCCAAGTCCAACACTTGCCTACTCCACGTTGTGGCGTCCCAACGGACGAGGGTTGCAATCAACCCCTCTCAAGCAGTCCAAAGACCCACTTGAATACCACGGTGTTTTGCTTTTTACTGTATCCCGCTTGCGAGGAATCTCCACAACTTGGAGCCTCTCGCCCTTACACTTTGATGTTCACAAAGAAGCACGGAGTAAGGGAGGGATGAGCAACACACACAAGACACAAAATCAGAGCGACAATACGCACACAAGTCACAACACGAGCTCTCAACACAACTCAAAGAGTTCTCTACTCAAATGGAGCTCTAGTTGCTATCACAAAGAATCGAATGCGCGGAATTGCAGTCTTGGTGCTTAGGAATGCTTAGAGAATGCTTGATGTACTCCTCCATGCGCCTAGGGGTCCCTTTTATAGCCCCAAGGCAGCTAGGAGCCGTTGAGAGCATTCCAGGAAGGCAATTATTGCCTTATGTCGCCTGGCGCACCGGACAGTCCGGTGCACCACCGGACACTGTCCGGTGCACACCGGACAGTCCTGTGCCCCCTTCTGATCGTTGGCTCTGCCACGAGCAGCCTTTTGGCTGTACACAGCCAACTTCTCCAAAATTGTTTCTCCTGTTTCTAGCACTTAGACACAATACATTAGTCTTCAAAACAATGTACTAAGTCTAGAAACATACCTTTAATCTTGATTTGCACTTCTTGAGTCCTTGGCACAATTTAACACTTAGGCACTTGTGTTGGACACTTAATCACCAAAATACTTAGAAATGGCCCAAGGGCACATTTCCCTTTCAATCTCCCCCTTTTTGGTGATTTATGCCAACACAATAAAAAGCAACTAAAAGAAGTGCAACATCAATGCAAATGAAAACTCAAATTTGTTTTGGTTCAAATTTGGCATATTTGGATCATTCTTTGCCACCACTTGGTTTGTTTTTGCAAATCAACCTCAATTTCCTATCTCTAAACACACTTGTTGAGACATAAAGAGAGTTGTTCAAAGACAAATTGATCAAAGATTTCAAAAACTCCCCCTATTTCCCATTATCAATTATTCTCCCCACAAGAGATCAACTTTTGGCAAAAAGAGACAATAAGAGATTTTTGTCAAACCAAAACTCTATTCTACTATTTTCAAATTCAAAATTCTCAAGTGGTAGCTGATCCATTTGTTGCTTTGGCCCTTAATTTCTCTCCCTTTGGCATCAAGCACCAAAACGGGATCATTTTTGGCCCTTTAACCCCATTGCCTCACCAAAATCTTCAACTAAGAGTAAAAAGGCAATAAGAGTACAAAGATGAACTTGGAATCAGTTACTCTTTCATCGGAGTGCAGTGGAAGTCTTGCATGGTCCAAGTCCACCTTTTCCCTTTCAAACCTCCTTTGAGACTAAATTAAGCAAACTCAAGCACACAATTAGTCTCAAAAGGTCAAGTTGTAGCACATCTCCCCCTAAATATGTGCATCACTTGCAAATGGACTTGTGAGGTCCGGGGAGTGCTTGTACAACTTGAGCACCATAAATAGACAACAAAATGCATTAAAGAACATGATCAAGGCATAAAACACATGTATGCTATAAATCAATCCAGGTTCCGCGAATCTAAGACATTTAGCTCACTACGCAGCTTGCAAAAGGTCGACTCATCTAGAGGCTTGGTAAAGATATCGGCTAGCTGGTTCTCGGTGCTAACATGGAACACTTCGATATCTCCCTTTTGCTGGTGGTCTCTCAAAAAGTGATGCCGGATGTCAATGTGCTTTGTGCGGCTGTGTTCAACAGGATTATCCGCCATGCGGATAGCACTCTCATTATCACATAGGAGTGGGACTTTGCTCAGATTGTAGCCAAAGTCCCTGAGGGTTTGCCTCATCCAAAGTAGTTGCGCGCAACACTATCCTGCGACAACATACTCGGCCTCAGCGGTGGATAGGGCAACGAAAGTTTGTTTCTTAGAACTCCACGACACCAGGGACCTTCCTAAGAATTGGCACGTCCCCGATGTACTCTTCCTATCGACCTTACATCCAGCATAGTCGGAGTCTGAATATCCAATTAAATCAAAGGTAGACCCCTTTGGATACCAGATCCCGAAGCAAGGCGTAGCGACTAAATATCTAAGAATTCGCTTCACGGCCACTAAGTGACACTCCTTTGTATCAGATTGAAATCTAGCACACATGCATACGCTAAGAATAATATCCGGTCTACTAGTACATAAATAAAGTAAGGACCCTATCATAGACCGGTATGCCTTTTGATCAACAAACTTACCTCCTTTGTTGAGGTC
The DNA here is from genome assembly GCF_902167145.1 of Zea mays. Taxonomy (NCBI): domain Eukaryota; kingdom Viridiplantae; phylum Streptophyta; class Magnoliopsida; order Poales; family Poaceae; genus Zea; species Zea mays. The sequence continues at coordinate 141,287,388 of NC_050105.1, forward strand.
GGTGTGTCCGTCGGTTCCCATTGGAGTCTTTGCGGGCTTGGCGTCCTTCATCCCAAACCGCTTGATCAAGTCTTGCGTGTACTTCATTTGGGAGATGAAGGTTCCATCCTTGAGTTGCTTCACTTGGAACCCAAGGAAATAGCTTAACTCGCCCATCATCGACATCTCAAACTTTTGAGTCATCACCCTGCTAAACTCTTCACAAGACTTTTGGTTAGTAGAACCAAATATTATGTCATCGACATAAATTTGGCACACAAAAAGATCACCATCACAAGTCTTAGTGAATAACCTTGGATCGGCTTTCCCAACCTTGAAAGCATTAGCAATTAAAAAGTCTCTAAGGCATTCATACCATGCTCTTGGGGCTTGCTTAAGTCCATAGAGCGCCTTAGAGAGCTTACACACATGGTCGGGGTACCGTTCATCCTCGAAGTCAGGGGTTGCTCCACGTACACCTCCTCCTTGATTGGCCCGTTGAGGAAAGCGCTCTTCACATCCATTTAGAACAACCTGAAAGAATGGTGAGTAGCATAGGCTAACAATATGCGAATTGACTCTAGCCTAGCCACATAAGCAAAAGTCTCCTCAAAGTTCAAACCTGCGACTTGGGCATAACCTTTTGCCATAAGTCGTGCCTTATTCCTTGTCACCACCCCGTGCTCATCTTGTTTGTTGTGGAACACCCACTTGGTTCCCACAACATTTTGCTTGGGACGAGGCACCAGTGTCCAAACTTCATTTCTCTTGAAGTTGTTGAGCTCTTCCTGCATGGCCAACACCCAGTCCGGATCTAGCAAGGCCTCTTCTACCCTGAAAGGCTCAATAGAAGAGACAAAAGAGTAATGCTCACAAAAAATAACTAATCTAGAGCGAGTAGTTACTCCCTTGCTAATATCACCCAAAATTTGGTCGACGGGATGATCCCTTTGAATCGTCGCTCGAACTTGGGTTGGAGGTGCCGGTTGCGCTTCTTCCTCTATCACATGAACATCTTGTGCTCCCTCTTGATCACACGCCTCTTCTTGATGAACCTGTTCATCGTCTTGAGTTGGGGGATGCACCATTGTTGAGGAAGAAGGTTGATCTTGCTCCTTTTGTTCCTGTGGTCGTACATCACCAATCGCCATGGTACGTATTGCGGCCGTCGGAACATCTTCTTCATCTACATCATCAAGACCAACAACTTGCTCTCTTGGAGAGCCATTAGTCTCATCAAATACAACGTCGCTAGAGACTTCAACCAAACCCGATGATTTGTTGAAGACCCTATACGCCTTTGTATTTGAGTCATAACCTAACAAAAACCCTTCTACAGCTTTGGGAGCAAACTTAGAATTTCTACCTTTCTTCACTAGAATATAACATTTGCTCCCAAATACACGAAAGTAAGACACATTGGGTTTGTTACTGGTTAGAAGCTCATACGAAGTCTTCTTGAGGAGGCGATGAAGGTACACCCGGTTTATGGCGTGGCAAGCCGTGTTCACGGCTTCCGACCAAAACTGCTCGGGCGTCTTGAATTCTCCAAGCATTGTCCTCGCCATGTCTATGAGCGTCATGTTCTTCCTCTCTACCACACTATTTTGCTGTGGTGTGTAGGGAGCGGAGAACTCGTGCTTGATCCCTTCCTCCTCAAGGTACTCCTCCACTTGAAGGTTCTTGAACTCGGACCCGTTGTCGCTCCTTATTTTCTTCACCTTAAGCTCAAACTCATTTTGAGCTCTCCTTAGGAAGCGCTTGAGGCTCCCTTGGGTTTCAGACTTATCCTGCAAAAAGAATACCCAAGTGAAGCGGGAAAAATCATCAACTATAACAAGACCATACTTACTTCCTCCTATGCTTAGATAGGCGATGGGTCCGAAGAGATCCATATGAAGCAACTCCAGAGGTCTTGATGTGGTCATCACATTTTTGGTATGATGAGAGCTTCCCACCTGTTTACCTGCTTGACAAGCTGCACAAGGTCTATCTTTTTCGAAAGTTACATTAGTTAGACCTATCACGTGTTCTCCCTTTAGAAGCTTGTGAAGGTTCTTCATCCCCACATGTGCTAAACGGCAATGCCAAAGCCAGCCCATGCTAGTCTTAGCAATTAAGCATGCATCTAGACCGGCCTCCTCTTTTGCAAAATCAACTAAATAAAGTTTGTCGTCTAGTACACCCTTAAAAGCTAATGAACCATCACTTCTTCTAAAGACAGACACATCTACATTTGTGAATAAGCAGTTATATCCCATATTACAAAGTTGACTCAAAAACAACAAGTTATATCCAAGCGACTCAACTAAGAACACATTAGAAATAGAGTGCTCGGATGAAATAGCAATTTTTCCTAACCCTTTCACCTTGCCTTGATTCCCATCACCGAATATGATTGAGTCTTGGGAGTCTTTGTTCTTGACGTAGGAAGAGAACATCTTCTTCTCCCCCGTCATGTGGTTTGTGCATCCGCTGTCGATAATCCAGCTTGATCCCCCGGATGCATAAACCTGCAAGGCAAATTTAGGCTTGGGTCTTAGGTACCCAACTCTTGTTGGGTCCTATAAGGTTAGTGACAATTGTCTTAGGGACCCAAATGCAAGTTTTATCTCCCTTGCATCTTGCCCCTAACTTCCTAGCAATCACCTTCTTATCCTTTTTACAAATAGCAAAGGAAGCATTGCAAGCATAATAAATTGTAGAAGGTTCATTCATTACTTTCCTAGGAACATGAACAATATTTCTTCTAGGCATATGATGAACAACATTTTTCCTAGCCAAATTTCTATCATACATAATAGAAGAACTAGAAGCAATCATGGCATGAGAATCAAAAGCATCATAACTTCTATAAACATTCCTAGAATGTCTCCTATCATGATACATGAAAGCATGGTTCTTTTGAGTACTACTAGCCATAGGGGCCTTCCCTTTCTCCTTGGCGAAGATGGAAGCCTTATGACTTGTTAAGTTCTTGACTTCCCTCTTGAAGCCAAGACCATCCTTAATTGAGGGGTGTCTACCAATCGTATAGGCATCCCTTGCAAATTTTAGTTTGTCAAATTCACTCTTGCTAGTCTTAAGTTAGGCATTAAGACTAGCCACTTCATCATTCAATTTAGAAATTGAAACTAGGTGTTCACTACAAGCATCAACATTAAAATCTTTACACCTATTGCAAACTACAACATGTTCTACACAAGATGTTGATTTATTAGCTATTTCTAACTTAGCACTTAAATAATCATTTATGCTCTTTAAGCTAGAAATAGAGTCATGACATGTAGACAATTCACAAGAAAGCATTTCATTCCTTTTAATTTCTAAAGCAAGGGATTTTTGTGCCTCTACAAACTTATCATGTTCTTCATACAAAAGATCCTCTTGCTTTTCTAATAATATATTTTTATCATTCAAGGCATCAATTAATTCATTAGTCTTATCAACCTTAGTTCTATCTAGGCCCTTGAATAAACATGAATAGTCTATTTCATCATCGCTAGATTCTTCATCACTTGAGGAAGCGTAAGTACTAGTATTATGAGTGCTTACCTTCTTTTCCCTTGCCATGAGGCAGGTGTGATGCTCGTTGGGGAAGAGGGCCGACTTGTTGAAGGCGGTGGCGGCGAGTCCTTCGTTGTCGGAGTCGGACGACGAACAATCCGAGTCCCACTCCTTTCCAAGGTGTGCCTCGCCCTTAGCCTTCTTGTAAGCCTTCTTCTTTTCCCTCTTGTTCCCTTGTTCCTGGTCACTATCATTATCGGGACAATTAGCGATAAAATGACCAATCTTACCACATTTGAAGCATGAGCGCTTCCCCTTCGTCTTGGTCTTGTTGGGATGCTCCTTGCGACCCCTTAGCGCCGTCTTGAAACGCTTAATGATGAGGGCCATCTCTTCCTCATTGAGTCCCGCCGCCTCAACTTGTGCCACCTTGCTAGGTAGCACTTCCTTGCTCCTCGTTGCTTTGAGAGCAACGGTTTGAGGCTCATGGATTGGGCCGTTCAACGCATCGTCAACGTATCTTGCCTCCTTGATCATCATCCGCTCGCTTACAAACTTTCCAAGTATATCCTCGGGCGTCATCTTGGTGTACCTAGGATTCTCATGAATATTGTTCACAAGATGTGGATCAAGGACAGTAAAAGACCTTAGCATTAGGCGGACGACGTCATGGTCCGTCCATCGCGTGCTTCCATAGCTCCTTATTTTGTTGACGAGGGTCTTGAGCCGGTTGTACGTTTGGGTTGGCTCCTCGCCCCTGATCATTGCGAATCTCCCAAGTTCGCCCTCCACCAACTCCATCTTGGTGAGCATGGTGACATCGTTCCCCTCATGTGAGATTTTGAGGGTCTCCCAAATCTGCTTGGCGTTATCCAAGCCGCTCACCTTATGGTATTCATCCCTGCACAATGAAGCTAGAAGAACAGTAGTAGCTTATGCATTTTTGTGAATTTGCTCATTAATGAACATGGGACTATCCGTACTATCAAAGTGCATTCCATTTTCTACTATCTCCCATATACTTGGATGGAGAGAGAACAAGTGGCTACGCATTTTATGACTCCAAAATCCGTAGTACTCTCCATTAAAGTGAGGGGGTTTACCGAGGGGAATAGAAAGCAAATGAGCATTGGAACTTTGCGGAATACGAGAATAATCAAAGGAAAAGTTTGAATTAACCGTCTTCTTTTTCTTGTAGTCGTTGTCGTCGTCCTTTTGGGAAGAGGAAGATTCGTCGCTGTCGTAGTAGACTATCTCCTTGATGCGCCTTGTTTTTTTCTTCCTCTCGTCTTTTCTTTTGTGGCCCGAGCCTGAGTCAGTAGGCTTGTCATCCTTTGGATCATTGACGAAGGACTCCTTCTTCTTATCATTGACCACCATCCCCTTGCCATTAGGATCCATCCCTTCGGGCGATTAGTCCCTTTCTTGAAGAGAACGACTCTGATACCAATTGAGAGCACCTGGAGGGGGGGTGAATAGGTGATCCTGTAAAACTTGAACTTTAATGCCATAAAACTTAATTAGGAGTTAGCACAATAAAGCCAAGTGGCTAGAGAAGAGTTCTTGCAAGACACGATAACCACAAGAAGATCAACACAGATAGACACAGTGGTTTATCTCGTGGTTCGGCCAAGTCCAACACTTGCCTACTCCATGTTGTGGCGTCCCAACGGACGAGGGTTGCGATCAACCCCTCTCAAGCGGTCCAAAGACCCACTTGAATACCATGGTGTTTTGCTTTTTACTATATCCCGCCCTTACACTTTGATGTTCACAAAGAAGCACGGAGTAAGGGAGGGATGAGCAACACACACAAGACACAAAATCAGAGCGACAATACGCACACAAGTCACAACACGAGCTCTCAACACAACTCAAAGAGTTCTCTACTCAAATGGAGCTCTAGTTGCTATCACAAAGAATCGAATGCGCGGAATTGAAGTCTTGGGGCTTAGGAATGCTTAGAGAATGCTTGATGTACTCCTCCATGCGCCTAGGGGTCCCTTTTATAGCCCCAAGGCAGCTAGGAGCCGTTGAGAGCATTCCAGGAAGGCAATTATTGCCTTTTGTCGCCTGGCGCACCGGACAGTCCGGTGCACCACCGGACACTGTCCGGTGCGGATTTCTTTCCTTCTTTGGCGAAGCCGACCGTTGGAGATTCAGAGCCGTTGGCGCACCCGACAGTCCGGTGCCCCCTTCTGACCGTTGGCTCCGCCACGCGTTGCGCGCGGATTACGCGACCGACCGTTGGTCGGGCCGACTGTTGGCTCACCGGACAGTCCGGTGCACCACCGGACAGTCCGGTGAATTATAGCCGTACACCGCCGTCGAAGTCCCGAGAGCAGCCAATTGACAGACGCCAGCCTGGCGCACCGTACATTGTCCGGTGCACCACCGGACAGTCCGGTGCACCACCGGACAGTCCGGTGCACCCAGACCGAGCAGCCTTTTGGTTGTACACAACTAACTTCTCCAAAATTGTTTCTCCTGTTTCTAGCACTTAGACACAATACATTAGTCTTCAAAACAATGTACTAAGTCTAGAAACATACCTTTAATCTTGATTTGCACTTCTTGAGTCCTTGGCACAATTTAACACTTAGGCACTTGTGTTGGACACTTAATCACCAAAATACTTAGAAATGGCCCAAGGGCACATTTCCCTTTCAGTGAGGGGGTCAAACAACTCTGGTGGGGGATCTTGGGAGGACTCGGAGTGCTCTTGCTTATCCATAGCCTGAGGGAAGACTGGAATTCCTTCCAAGACTATGGCTCCTTTCGGGAGTTCCCAAGCCTTCTTCTCTCCTCTGATAGAGACCGGGTGACCTTCAAGAATCTGGGGATCTTCAGCTCTCATGGGTTGAACTTGGTTGGATGAAGCGGGTTCTTGGATCCGCAGGGCTCTATGTTGGTTATGGGTTACCAAGTAGGCCTCCAACTTCTGGACATGCTCATCCTTGGCTTGCTTCAGGGCTTCAACAGCAATGACTTCACGACTTTTCAAGGCAATTGCATGGGCTTGAGCTGTGGTGAGATCCACATGGAGCTGACGGTTGCGCTTCTCTGCATCTTCTGCTCGGGCAATCATCTAACGGTGGTGCCGAGCCAAGAAATCATATTGCGCATCCAGGGTGAGCAGGTATGCGGTGAGGTACACGACTGTGGGGTCGTCCTCAAGCAGCTGCTGCCCTTCCAATGCACGCATCCTGGCCATCCAAACAGGACGATCTCTCTGAAAGGGCGGTAAGAATCTGAGCGGGGTGTCGGCCACTTCTTCTTCATAAATCTGGCATAGGGCCCTCAATGCCTTGCGAGCGATGACTTGAGAGGTGTCTTTGAATCTGTGCCCAGCAGCAGTGACACTCCATTCCACATGGTGCGGACTGGATCCAATGTATATAGTCACAACACATTTCTCTGTGCCATTCTCGACGAATTCACGACCATCATACTCTGGTTGGCTTCTGATTCTGAGGTGAACTATGCATGCTCTCAGCAACTTGGGGAAACCATCTTCATTCTGGCAAAAGCTAGTTTGGCAGCGGACCTCCATCTGACTTCTGAGAGAAGGAAAGGGGGAAGCATTTTTGAAATGAAGGGATGAGAGCAAGATTTTTTTAAGAAAATAGTTTGGACTCAAAAACTTTTGGATCAGGCTAAGGGTTACGTCCTGCGGCCAACCTAACAGCTCTGATACCACCTAAAGCGCCCCAATCCTCTGGGACTCAAATGTGATACAATTACTAGTCCTACGAGGCTAGTAAACACATTTATACATCAGATGATTTCAAATCTGCTTAAACGAGACAAACCTATAAAGGTGGCGAACAACTTTAAGAGTTGGTCCACAACTCAGGACATATCATCAGAGTGGGGCTGAAGCAGCCCGATATACGCAGTGAAGCAAATCAGCGGTCCAACAGCCACAGGCAAGGTTGGGAACAGTCATAACTCTTACCCAATCTCCTTTTTCTGAAAAACAACAAATAAGCAAGGGTGAGTACAAACGTACTCAATAGCCCACCTTCACCCGCAGAATGGAGAAATCAGATATAATGCATGGAATATATGGAGCTCAGGATATTTTGCAGAAACAGCAATATTTTATGCAGGGTTGTTTTGTAAAACATTTTGTATTTTTCAAAGCGCATCCTCTCCCAAAGGAGCAGGAAGTTTTTCAATATAGAATAAAATCCCCTAGACTAAACCATCCAGGTATCTCAGCAGTTTTCCACTGGTTTTCATTTTCAAGAACAGCTACTGGACTTCCCGTCCACCATAGCTCACGGCTCAACCGCCGAACCTTTTAAAAACCACTTTTCTCAAACGCACCCTTTTTTTAAACAAAACACTAATTGCCATACCACACCAGACTCATCCATTCCTGTGGACACAGACTATTCGAATAGGTTTGAACTCTGCGCAGAGGGGTACACTTTACCCATTAGTCCGGCTCTGCGATCTCATAGCTAGTGAGATCCGAATCCGAATCTCTTTCTTTCCTCGCACGTCCTAACCTTAACGGTTATACCGGAAGGAGTCAGGCCACCGCCATGTCCAAACCGGACAAAACATTCCCCCTCCTTATCCTCCCGGTGCTCCCCAGCCTTCATAACCCTGGGGTTGGACCGTACGAGTTCAGATTGAGTGACTGCCCACAGAGTCTCGAGTGGTTGTACTTATCATGAGTACAGGTAGTGAAAGATGACAAACCAGTCCTTATACGAGGGGACAATCCTTCTGCTCACGCCTAAACCAGTTGAGCCATCACCTTAGGCCCTCCCCTAAACCAGGGAGTCCCTGATTATCCCACTCATAAGGTGATAAGGGTGAAAACCTTTCATCATACACATTTTGAAAATTATTTTCTTTTGAAAACCCACACCTTTTCTCAAATCATTTGTAACAAATATATCAAGGATTGATTGTGGCAAGCGGCTTGAGTGGCCATAATAACTTGTCTCAAAATCATATCATGCATAAAATAACAGGCTGAGGGTTGTGGTTGAAAAATCATAGGTAATTTATGCATCAAAGGGATCCAGTGAGCTTGCCGTGCTTATCCGGCGAATGGGGAAGGGGAGCTCGCGGAACTGGCTTCTGGCTCCACTGCCTGGCGTAGACTTGCAGATCTGGCCTCCACGAGACGGCACGAACGCTCCGATAACTATGCAACAAGAACAAGCAAACATACAAATCAGCAAGTATACCAACAAATATTTAGTATAATGGTCAGAATAGCGATATATGGTTGGGTAGAGTCTTGAGTAGAATCTGTGTCATGTGGTGTTGTGATATTACTGGTGGTGGAGCGGAGGTGCTTACCAGGAGGGTGGACTGGAGGCAAAGCGACACTATGCGTGTAGCCGGCAGAGCGGAGTAACTGAGTGGGTGGGGTGTTTGCCTTGGCTGAGGGTGTTGAGTGTGTGTGGAGAGGGAGAGGGTAGCTGGGTGTATTTATAGTTGAGTGTATGTGGTGTAGCACAGTGAAGTTCACTGTTGGTGAGAATAGTGACGAATGAATCGTCTGACTTGGTATGAACAAGAGAGTTATAGGCAGAATATGAGACAAGAGTATTTTGGGAGTTTTCTGGAATATGGACCAGGCTTAAGGGATGACATGGTTGGATAGGGAATAGTTTGATAAGAATTTAGAAACAAGAATTATTAGAATCTGAGTTTGGAAGCCTGGTTCAAAGGAATCTCAAAGTTAAGCGTGCTCAACTTGGAGAAACCTGGGATGGGTGACCAGATGAGAAGTTCCCACTGGAAGGAAAATCACAGTCACCGGAGTTCGTATGACTGAAATATTGGTCTGGCTGGTCGTAAGTGGACTGGACAGCATCATGACGGATGAGTAGTTGAAATTTGGGATGATCGGATGATCGATGAACAGTAACGATGATTAGTAACGATGAATAGTAATGGTGAATAGTGACGGCGAAAAGGTTGACATAGATATCATCGATGAATAGTAACGATGATGAATAGTAACGATGATGAATAGTAATGGTGAATAGTCATATGAACGAACGATAACCGATGAATAGTGACGATGAACGAACGATGAACGACGAATAGGAACTATGAACGAACGGACGAACGATCGAATGATCGGACGAACGAACGATCGGAATTTCGGCAGCATAACGGCAGGACAAAGATTATCTGGAAGAACGATGAATAGGGACTATGAACGAACGATGAACGATGAATAGGAACTATGAACGAACGATGAACGATCGAATGATCGAACGAACGAACGATTGGAATTTCGTCAGCATAACGGCAGGAAAAAGGTTATTTGGACGAACGAACGGACGAACGATCGAACGATCGGACGAACGGACGAACGAACCATGAACGATCAGACGAACGATCGAACGATCGGACGAACAAACGAACAAACTAATAACAGGGGGACGAACGATCGAAGAACGACCGAACGATCCGTGTGCTAGTATGTGCTTGTGTGGAACATGGAGTGGGTGTGGGGGGAGGAAGAGAGTTGCCATGAAATGGCTTGGGGTGGGATGAGAGGAGGCCCTTGCCCCTCTATTTATAGCCATGGTGGGGGGATTAGGGGAGGGATGAGAGGATTAGTGGGAGGATGAGAGGATTAGTGGAAGATTAGCATGTATTTGTCTTGTATAAGTGAGATTAGCTTGTAGAGCTCACCGTATGACACTGGAGGCATACATATACGTATGAGCATGAGGAAAGTTATGAAGAAAATATTTATAGGGACTTGAAAAATGATTCTGAAGGTATTTCTCAAGAGGAAAATACTTGGAGATATATCGGTGGAATATTTGGACAGTATTTCTGGAAAGAACTTGAAGGGGATTACTCGGGAAATATCTGGGTGGTATTTCTGGAAAGAATTTGAGGGTGATCCCTGGGGAAATATTTGTAGGATATTTTGAGGAGGATTTTGGAGAGAATATAGACCACTATATTTTATTTGCTGATATCAACTCGCAAACAAACATTTTGAAATAAAATTTGAAATTCATTTTGAATTTAGAGCGAGTTTGAGAAAATTCCAAGATTTGAATTTTTGGGATGCTACAGTAACTAATCTCTCTTAAGTTTTTAAGCTCTCTTCTTTGAGATAGAAATATGCATAATAACCATTGAGTTTAGTAGTGTCTAACAATCTGATGTATTCCCTTCATTCTAAAATATATTTATTTCTAGCTACTTTTTTCCGTCCACATTATTCAAACGATAATGACTATGGACATACATGGAAACTACATTTATATGTTACTTAATGAATACATGATTAGTCTAAAATAGAATATATTTTGGGACGGATGAAGTAATACTTTGGTCTTAGTGTATTGGTTTATTAACATGTGAGAATTATAAGTTAGGAAATCAATGAACAGATAAAGTAAGTTTTAAATATAAAAAAGTAAGTATAAGTAAGGACTCGGTTCTAGACCAAGTTGATTCTATCCCAAGGGTACCCTTAATAAAAACGTGTATATAAACATGCAAAACACTATTTTATATTGTAATACATTGCTTATGGAGTGATACAATGTAGTCCTTTTTCACACGAAGGGGAGAAAGTAGCACCTTCAAAAAGGGGGAGAAAGTAGCACCTTCAAGAATTTACAAAAGAATTTGCAAAAACAAAACATGTGGTGCAAGCGTGGTCCAAAATGTTAGAAATAAAGAAACAATCCATGCATATCTCATGTGAATTTATTGGTTCAATTCTTAGTAACCCTTGCACTTACATTATGCAAACTAGTTCAATTATGCACTTTTATATTTGCTTTGGTTTGTGTTGGCATCAATCACCAAAAAGGGGGAGATTGAAAGGGAAATAGGCTTACACCTTTCCTAATTGATTTTGGTGGTTGAATTGCCCAACACAAATAATTGGACTAACTAGTTTGCTCTAGATTATATGTTCTACAGGTGCCAAAGGTTCATCTACAACTATACTAAATCGACTGTCCGGAATACCGTAGATTATTCCGGACAGGAGAAGCTTTTTGGAAAATCAGGCGAAGCGCGGACCGTCCGGGCCTTTGCGGCGGACCGTCCGCGACACCTAAATGACCCGCGGACAGAACCAATGCAAAAACACATGCCTCTACTGCGGACCGTCCGATGGAAGAGCAAGCACCGTCCGAGACCACGCGTGGACCGTCCGAGCTCAGGCGCGGACCGTCTGGTAGGTGAGGAACCGAAAAACCTGAAGGTGACGGGTTCGACCAAATGAATTATAGCGTCCTCGCGGACCGTCCGGGGTGCACGACCAGACCGTCCGCGACTGGCTTTATCTGACATCTGACGACGCATTAAATGCAATATAGCCGTTGATATAGCCGTTACTGCTGACCGTTGCGTTTTCAGCCGTTGATCTGCAAGGGCGGACCGTCCGGTCCAGGCGGGCGGACCGTCCGCGGTTGGCAGAATGGAGCAACGGCTAGGAAGTGGTTGGTGGCTATAAATACAACCCCAACCACCTCCATTCACATCATCCAAGCATTCCAATCTTCAACATTCAATACAAGAGCTAGCAATCCATTCAAAGAAACAATCAAAGCCTCCAATCTCTCTAAGTTCCACAATTGAGACAAGTGATCATTAGTGATTAGTGACTTGAGAAACAGAGTGATCCGTGTGTTATTTGTCGCTCTTGTCGCTTGGCTTTTGCAATCGTGCTTTCTCCCTTCCCATTCTTATTTTCAAGGCACTTGTAATCAAAGCAAGAGACACTAAGTTTGTAGTGGTCCTTGTGGGGTCTAAGTGACCCATTTGATTAAGGAGAAAGCTCACTCGGTCTAAGTGACCGTTTGAGAGAGGGAAATGGTTGAAAGAGACCCGGTCTTTGTGACCACCTCAACGGGGAGTAGGTTTGCAAGAACCGAACCTCGGTAAAACAAATCATCGTGTCTCACTCTTTATTTGCTCACGATTTGTTTTGCGCCCTCTCTCTCGAACTCGTTCTTATTTCTAACGCTAACCCGGCTTGTAGTTGTGCTTAAGTTCATAAATTTCAGATTTGCCCTATTCACCCCCCTCTAGGTGACTTTCAATTGGTATCAGAGCAGGTGCTTCATTAGAGCCTAACCGCTCAAAGTGATGTCGGGAGATCACGCCAAGAAAGAGACAGGGACTGGCGAGAAGCCCATTACAAGCCACGGGAAGGCTCCATCGGGAGAGTCCTACAACAAAGGGAAGGGGAAGGAAAAGGAATCCTCTTCACACAAGTCGCGTCGGAGCGGTGACAAGAAGAAGATGAGGAAGGTGGTCTACTACGAGACCGACTCCTCGTCGCCATCCACCTCCGGCTCCGACACGCCGTCCGTAACTTCTAAGCGCCATGAGCGCAAGAAGTTTAGTAAGATCCCCCTACGCTATCCTCGCATTCCTAAACATACGCCATTACTTTCTGTCCCATTAGGCAAACCACCAACGTTTGATGGTGAAGATTATGCTAGGTGGAGTGATATGATGCGATATCACCTAACCTCACTCCACAAAAGTATAAGGGATGTTGTTGAGTTTGGTGTACAGGTACCATCCGTAGGGGATGAAGACTATGATGAGGACGAAGTAGCCCAAATTGTGCACTTCAACTCTCAAGCCACCACTATACTCCTCGCCTCTCTAAGTCGAGAGGAGTATAATAAGGTGCAAGGGTTGAATAGCGCAAAGGAGATTTGGGACGTGCTAAAGACCGTGCACGAAGGAGACGAGGTGACCAAGATCACCAAGCGGGAGACGATCGAGGGGAGCTCGGTCGCTTCCGACTTCGCCAAGGGGAGGAGCCACAAGACATGTACAACCGGCTCAAAACCTTGGTGAACCAAGTGCGCAACCTCGGGAGCAAAAAATGGGATGACCACGAAGTGGTTAAGGTTATTCTTAGATCACTTGTTTTCCTTAACCCTACTGAAAGGAAATTAGGCTTACACCTAGTTCCTAAATAATTTTGGTGGTTGAATTGCCCAACACAAATACTGGACTGACTAGTTTGCTCTAGTGTATAAGTTATACAGGTGTAAAAGGTTCACACTCAGCCAATAAAAAGACCAAGTGTTGGATTCAATAAAGGAGCAAAGGGGCAACCGAGGGCACCCCTGGTCTGGCGCACCGGACTGTCCGGTGTGCCACCGGACAGTGAACAGTACCTGTCCGGTGCACCAGGGAACTCAGACTCAAACTCTTCACCCTCGGGATTTCTCGGAAGACGGCGCGCTATAATTCACCGGACTGTCCGGTGTGCACCGGACATGTCCGGTGCTCCAAGGAAGCTCGGCCTCCTGAACTCGCCAGCCTCGGGTTCGCGCGGCAGCCGCTCCGCTATAATTCACCGGACTGTCCGGTGTACACCGGACTGTCCGGTGTGCCAGCGGAGCAACGGCTCCCTGCGGCGCCAACGGCTCCCTGCGGTGCATTAAATGCGCGCGCAGCGCGCGCAGAAGTCAGAATCGCCCATGCCGGTGCACCGGACATCAAACAGTACATGTCCGGTGTGCACCGGACACCCAGGCGGGCCCACAAGTCAGAAGCTCCAACGGCTAGAATCCAACGGCAGTGATGACGTGGCAGGGGCACCGGACTGTCCGGTGTGCACCGGACTGTCCGGTGCGCCATCGAGCAGACGCCTCCAGCCAACGGTCACTTTTGGTGGTTGGGGCTATAAATACCCCAACCACCCCACATTCATTGCCATCCAAGTTTTCCACTTCTCAACTACTACAAGAGCTCTAGGCATTCAATTCTAGACACATTCAAAGAGATCAAATCCTCTCCAATTCCACACAAAACCCTAGTGACTAGAGAGAGTGATTTGCCGTGTTCATTTGAGCTCTTGCGCTTGGATTGCTTCTTTTCTTTCTCACTTGTTCTTGAGATCACAACTCCATTGTAATCAAGGCAAGAGGCACCAATTGTGTGGTGGCCCTTGCGGGGAAGTTTTGTTCCCGGCTTTGATTAGAGAAGAGAAGCTCACTCGGTCCGAGGGACCGTTTGAGAGAGGGAAGGGTTGAAAGAGACCCGGCCTTTGTGGCCTCCTCAACGGGGAGTAGGTTTGAAAGAACCGAACCTCGGTAAAACAAATCTCCGTGTCTCATTTGCTTATTCGCTTGGGATTTGTTTTGCGCCCTCTCTTGCGGACTCATTTATTATTACTAACGCTAACCCCGGCTTGTAGTTGTGTTTATATTTATAAATTTCAGTTTCGCCCTATTCACCCCCCCTCTAGGCGACTATCAATTGGTATCAGAGCCCGGTGCTTCATTAGAGCCTAACCGCTCGAAGTGATGTCGGGAGATCACGCCAAGAAGGAAATGGAGACCGGCGAAAAGCCCACTACAAGCTACGGGAGCACTTCATCGGAAGAGTCCCGCACCAAAAGGAGGGAGAAGAAGAAGAGCTCCTCCAACAAAGGGAAGGAGAAGAAATCTTCTTCTCACCACAAAGAGAAGAAGGAAAAATCTTCTTCCCACAAGCCGCATCGGAAAGGCGACAAGCACAAGAGGATGAGGAAGGTGGTCTACTACGAGACCAACACTTCATCAACATCGACCTCCGACTCCGATGCGCCCTCCGTCACTTCTAAGCGCCAAGAGCGCAAGAAGTATAGTAAGATCCCTCTACGCTACCCTCGCATTTCCAAACATACACCTTTACTTTCCGTCCCACTAGGCAAACCACCAACTTTTGATGGTGAAGATTACGCTAGGTGGAGCGATTTAATGCGATTTCATCTAATCTCGCTCCACAAAAGCATATGGGATGTTGTTGAGTTTGGTGCGCAGGTACCATCCATAGGGGATGAAAACTATGATGAGGATGAGGTGGCCCAAATCGAGCACTTCAACTCTCAAGCCACAACCATACTCCTTGCCTCTCTAAGCAAGGAAGAATACAACAAAGTGCAAGGGTTGAAAAATGCAAAGGAGATTTGGGATGTGCTCAAAACTGCGCACGAGGGAGATGAGCTCACCAAGATCACCAAGCGGGAAACGATCGAGGGGGAGCTCGGTCGGTTCCGGCTTCAAAAAGGGGAGGAGCCACAACACATGTACAACCGGCTCAAGACTTTGGTGAACCAAGTGCGCAACCTCGGGAGCAAGAAGTGGGATGACCACGAAGTGGTAAATGTTATTTTAAGATCTCTCATTTTTCTTAATCCCACTCAAGTTCAATTGATTCGTGGTAATCCTAGATATACTAAAATGACCCCCGAGGAAGTTATCGGGCATTTTGTAAGTTTTGAGTGCATGATAGAAGGCTCGAGGAAAATCAACGAGCTTGGCGACTCATCCGAAGCCCAACCCGTTGCATTCAAGGCAACGGAGGAGAAGAAGGAGGAGGCTACACCAAGTCGACAACCAATCGACGCCTCCAAGCTCGACAATGAGGAAATGGCGCTCGTCATCAAGAGCTTCCGCCAAATCCTCAAACAAAGGAGGGGGAAAGACTACAAGTCCCGCTCCAAGAAAGTTTGCTACAAGTGTGGTAAGCCCGGTCATTTTATTGCTAAATGTCCGATATCTAGTGACAGTGACCGAGGTGACGACAAGAAGGGGAGACGAAAGGAAAAGAAGAGGTATTACAAGAAGAAGGGCGGCGATGCCCATGTTTGTCGCGAGTGGGACTCCGACGAGAGCTCAAGCGACTCCTCCGACGACGAGGACGCCGCCAACATCGCCGTCACCAAGGGACTCCTCTTCCCAAACGTCGGCCACAAGTGCCTCATGGCAAAGGACGGCAAAAAGAAGGTTAAATCTAAATCCTCCACTAAATATGAATCTTCTAGTGATGACAATGCTAGTGATGAGGAAGATAATTTGCGTTCCCTTTTTGCCAACCTTAACATAGCTCAAAAAGAAAAGTTAAATGAATTAGTTAGTGCTATTCATGAAAAGGATGACCTTTTGGACTCCCAAGAGGATTGTCTAATTAAAGAAAACAAGAAACATGTTAAGGTTAAAAAGGCTTATGCTCTAGAAGTAGAAAAATGTGAAAAATTATCTAGTGAGCTAAGCACTTGCCGTGAAATAATTGACAACCTTAGGAATGAAAATGCTATTTTAAATGCTAAGGTTGATTCTCATGTTTGTGATGTTTCAATTTCCACTCCTAGAGATAATAATGATGATTTGCTTGCTAGGATTGAAGAATTGAACATTTCTCTTGCTAGCCTTAGAGTAGAAAATGAAAAGTTGATTACTAAGGCTAAAGAACTAGATGTTTGCAATGTTACAATTTCTGACCTTAGAACTAAAAATGATATGCTGCATGCTAAGGTTGTAGAATTAAAATCTTGCAAACCCTCTACATCTATTGTTGAGCATGTATCTATTTGTACTAGATGTAGAAATATTGATATTGATGCTATTCATGATCACATGATTTTAATTAAGCAACAAAATGATCATATAGCAAAATTAGATGCTAAAATTGCCGAGCACAATCTAGAAAATGAGAAATTTAAATTTGCTCGTAGCATGCTTTATAATGGGAGACGCCCTGGCATTAAGGATGGCATTGGCTTCCAAAGGGGAGACAATGTCAAACTTAATGCTCCTCCAAAGAACTTATCTAACTTTGTTAAGGGCAAGGCTCCCATGCCTCAGGATAACGAGGGTTACATTTTGTACCCTGCCGGCTATCCTGAGAGCAAAATTAGAAAGATTCATTCTAGGAAGTCTCACTCTGGCCCTAATCATGCTTATATCTATAAGGGTGAGACATCTAGCTCTAGGCAACCAACCCATGCTAAGTTGCCTAGGAAGAAAATTCCTAATGCATCAAATGATCATGCCATTTCATTTAAAACTTTTGATGCATCTTATGTGCTTACTAGCAAATCCGGCAAGGTAGTTGCCAAATTTGTTGGGGGCAAACACAAGGGCTCCAAGACTTGTGTTTGGGTACCCAAAGTTCTTGTTTCTAATGCCAAAGGACCCAAAACAGTTTGGGTACCTAAAGTCAAGAACTAAATTTGTTTTGTAGGTTTATGCATCCGGGGGCTCAAGTTGGATACTCGACAGCGGGTGCACAAACCACATGACCGGGGAGAAAAGAATGTTCTCCTCATATGAGAAAAACCAAGATCCCCAACGAGCTATCACATTCGGGGATGGAAATCAAGGTTTGGTCAAAGGTCTTGGTAAAATTGCTATATCTCCTGACCATTCCATTTCCAATGTTTTTCTTGTAGATTCCTTAGATTACAACTTGCTTTCCGTTTCTCAATTATGTCAAATGGGCTACAACTGTCTATTCACTGATGTTGGTGTCACTGTCTTTAGAAGAAGTGATGATTCAATAGCATTTAAGGGAGTGTTAGAGGGTCAGCTATACTTGGTAGATTTTGATAGAGCTGAACTCGACACTTGCTTAATTGCTAAGACTAACATGGGTTGGCTCTGGCATCGTCGACTAGCCCATGTTGGGATGAAGAATCTTCATAAGCTTCTAAAGGGAGAGCACATTTTAGGATTAACAAATGTTCATTTTGAGAAAGACATAATTTGTAGCGCATGCCAGGCAGGGAAGCAAGTTGGAGTCCATCACCCACACAAGAACATCATGACGACCGACAGGCCGCTTGAGCTACTCCACATGGATCTATTCGGCCCGATTGCTTACATAAGCATCGGCGGGAGTAAGTATTGTCTTGTTATTGTGGATGATTATTCTCGCTTCACTTGGGTATTCTTTTTACAGGAAAAATCTCAAACCCAAGAGACCTTAAAGGGATTCTTGAGACGAGCTCAAAATGAGTTCGGCTTAAGGATCAAGAAAATAAGAAGCGACAACGGGACGGAGTTCAAGAACTCTCAAATTGAAGGCTTCCTTGAGGAGGAGGGCATCAAGCATGAGTTCTCTTCTCCCTACACGCCACAACAAAACGGTGTAGTGGAGAGGAAGAATCGAACTCTATTGGACATGGCAAGAACCATGCTTGATGAGTACAAGACACCGGACCGGTTTTGGGCCGAAGCGGTCAACACCGCCTGCTACGCCATCAACCGGTTATATCTTCACCGAATCCTTAAGAAGACATCATATGAACTCCTAACCGGTAAAAAGCCCAACATTTCATATTTTAGAGTTTTTGGTAGCAAATGCTTCATTCTTATTAAAAGAGGTAGAAAATCTAAATTTGCTCCTAAAACTGTAGAAGGCTTTTTACTTGGTTATGACTCAAACACAAGGGCATATAGGGTCTTTAACAAGTCCACTGGACTAGTTGAAGTCTCTTGTGACGTTGTGTTTGATGAAACTAACGGCTCTCAAGTAGAGCAAGTTGATCTTGATGAGATAGGTGAAGAACAGGCTCCATGCATCGCGCTAAGGAACATGTCCATCGGGGATGTATGTCCTAAGGAATCCGAAGAGCCTCCAAGTACACAAGATCAACCATCCTCCTCCATGCAAGCATCTCCACCAACTCAAAATGAGGATGAGGCTCAAGCTGATGAAGGGCAAAATCAAGAAGATGAGCCACCTCAAGATAATGGCAATGATCAAGGGGGAGATGCAAATGATCAAGAAAAGGAGGATGAGGAAGAACCAAGACCGCCACACCCAAGAGTCCACCAAGCAATCCAACGAGATCACCCCGTCGACACCATCCTCGGCGACATTCATAAGGGGGTAACTACTCGATCTCGGGTTGCTCATTTTTGTGAACATTACTCTTTTGTTTCCTCTATTGAGCCACACAGGGTAGAGGAAGCTCTCCAAGATTCGGATTGGGTGGTGGCAATGCAAGAGGAGCTCAACAATTTCACGAGGAACGAGGTATGTCATTTAGTTCCACGTCCTAACCAAAATGTTGTAGGAACCAAATGGGTCTTCCGCAACAAGCAAGATGAGCATGGTGTGGTGACAAGGAACAAAGCTCGACTCGTGGCCAAAGGGTATTCACAAGTCGAAGGTTTGGATTTTGGTGAAACCTATGCACCCGTAGCTAGGCTTGAGTCAATTCGCATATTATTGGCCTATGCTACTTACCATGGCTTTAAGCTCTATCAAATGGACGTGAAAAGTGCCTTCCTCAATGGACCGATCAAGGAAAAGGTCTATGTTGAGCAACCTCCCGGCTTTGAAGACAGTGAGTATCCTAATCATGTCTATAGGCTCTCTAAGGCGCTTTATGGGCTCAAGCAAGCCCCAAGAGCATGGTATGAATGCCTTAGAGATTTCCTTATTGCTAATGGCTTCAAAGTCGGCAAGGCCGATCCTACACTCTTTACTAAAACTCTTGAAAATGACTTGTTTGTATGCCAAATTTATGTTGATGATATTATATTTGGGTCTACTAACGAGTCTACATGTGAAGAGTTTAGTAGGATCATGACACAGAAATTCGAGATGTCGATGATGGGGGAGTTGAAGTATTTTCTAGGATTCCAAGTCAAGCAACTCCAAGAGGGCACCTTCATTAGCCAAACGAAGTACACTCAAGATATTCTTGCTAAGTTTGGGATGAAGGATGCCAAACCCATCAAGACACCCATGGGAACTAATGGGCATCTCGACCTCGACACGGGAGGTAAGTCCGTGGATCAAAAGGTATACCGGTCGATGATTGGTTCATTGCTTTATTTATGTGCATCTCGACCGGACATTATGCTTTCCGTTTGCATGTGTGCAAGATTCCAATCCGACCCTAAGGAATCCCACCTTACGGCCGTAAAACGAATCTTGAGATATTTGGCTTATACCCCTAAGTTTGGGCTTTGGTACCCTCGGGGATCCACATTTGATTTACTTGGTTATTCGGATGCCGATTGGGCGGGGTGCAAAATCAATAGGAAGAGCACATCGGGGACTTGCCAGTTCTTGGGAAGATCCTTGGTGTCTTGGGCTTCAAAGAAGCAAAATTCGGTCGCTCTTTCCACCGCCGAAGCCGAGTACATTGCTGCAGGACATTGTTGCGCGCAATTGCTTTGGATGAGGCAAACCCTGCGGGACTACGACTACAAATTAACCAAAGTCCCTTTGCTATGTGATAATGAGAGTGCAATTAAAATGGCCGACAATCCCGCCGAGCATAGCCGCACTAAGCACATAGCCATTCGGTATCATTTTCTTAGGGATCACCAACAAAAGGGGGATATCGAGATTTCTTACATTAATACTAAAGATCAATTAGCCGATATCTTTACCAAGCCACTTGATGAACAATCTTTTACCAGACTTAGGCATGAGCTCAATATTCTTGATTCTAGAAATTTCTTTTGCTAAGCTTGCACACATAGCTCTTTTGAATACCTTTGATCATATCTCCTTTATATGCTATGACTAATGTGTTTTCAAGTCGATTTCAAACCAAGTCATAGGTATATTGAAAGGAAATTGGAGTCTTCGGCGAAGACAAAGGCTTCCACTCCGTAACTCATGCTTCGCCATCACTCCGAGCAACTCTCTCGTCTTTGGGGGAGAAATGAGCATCAAGGAAAAGGACTTCATCCTTGGGGGAGAGAGTAAAAGCTCAAACGCAAAAGGACTTCGTCTTTGGTATAATCTTAACTCACTTATTTATGACCAAAGGGGAAGATTGCACTTCGAGGGCTCTAATGATTCCGTTTTTGGCGATTCATGCCAAAAAGGGGGAGAAATGAGCCCAAAGCAAAAGGACCGCACCACCACCACCAAATTCAAAAACTTAGTGCTTTCCAAAAGTCTTTATCATTTGGTATCCTATTGTGTTCAAAAGGGGGAGAAAGTAGTATTTCAAAAATGGTATATCAAAACCCTCTTGAACACTAAGAGGTGGATCTCTTTTAGAGGGAGTTTTGTTTAGTCAAAGGAAAAGCATTTAAAATAGGGGGAGACAATTTCAAATCTTGAAAATGCTTTGCAAACTCTTATTCATGTACCTTTGACTATTTGCAAAAGATCTTTGAAATGGATTTACAAAAGGTTTTGCAAAAACAAAACATGTGGTGCAAACGTGGTCCAAAATGTTATATAAGAAAGAAACATTCCTTGCATATCTTGTAAGTAGTTATATTGGCTCAATTCCAAGTAACCTTTGCACTTACATCATGTAAACTAGTTCAATTATGCACTTCTATATTTGCTTTGGTTTGTGTTGGCATCAATCACCAAAAAGGGGGAGATTGAAAGGAAATTAGGCTTACACCTAGTTCCTAAATAATTTTGGTGGTTGAATTGCCCAACACAAATACTGGACTGACTAGTTTGCTCTAGTGTATAAGTTATACAGGTGTAAAAGGTTCACACTCAGCCAATAAAAAGACCAAGTGTTGGATTCAATAAAGGAGCAAAGGGGCAACCGAGGGCACCCCTGGTCTGGCGCACCGGACTGTCCGGTGTGCCACCGGACAGTGAACAGTACCTGTCCGGTGCACCAGGGAACTCAGACTCAAACTCTTCACCCTCGGGATTTCTCGGAAGACGGCGCGCTATAATTCACCGGACTGTCCGGTGTGCACCGGACATGTCCGGTGCTCCAAGGAAGCTCGGCCTCCTGAACTCGCCAGCCTCGGGTTCGCGCGGCAGCCGCTCCGCTATAATTCACCGGACTGTCCGGTGTACACCGGACTGTCCGGTGTGCCAGCGGAGCAACGGCTCCCTGCGGCGCCAACGGCTCCCTGCGGTGCATTAAATGCGCGCGCAGCGCGCGCAGAAGTCAGAATCGCCCATGCCGGTGCACCGGACATCAAACAGTACATGTCCGGTGTGCACCGGACACCCAGGCGGGCCCACAAGTCAGAAGCTCCAACGGCTAGAATCCAACGGCAGTGATGACGTGGCAGGGGCACCGGACTGTCCGGTGTGCACCGGACTGTCCGGTGCGCCATCGAGCAGACGCCTCCAGCCAACGGTCACTTTTGGTGGTTGGGGCTATAAATACCCCAACCACCCCACATTCATTGCCATCCAAGTTTTCCACTTCTCAACTACTACAAGAGCTCTAGGCATTCAATTCTAGACACATTCAAAGAGATCAAATCCTCTCCAATTCCACACAAAACCCTAGTGACTAGAGAGAGTGATTTGCCGTGTTCATTTGAGCTCTTGCGCTTGGATTGCTTCTTTTCTTTCTCACTTGTTCTTGAGATCACAACTCCATTGTAATCAAGGCAAGAGGCACCAATTGTGTGGTGGCCCTTGCGGGGAAGTTTTGTTCCCGGCTTTGATTAGAGAAGAGAAGCTCACTCGGTCCGAGGGACCGTTTGAGAGAGGGAAGGGTTGAAAGAGACCCGGCCTTTGTGGCCTCCTCAACGGGGAGTAGGTTTGAAAGAACCGAACCTCGGTAAAACAAATCTCCGTGTCTCATTTGCTTATTCGCTTGGGATTTGTTTTGCGCCCTCTCTTGCGGACTCATTTATTATTACTAACGCTAACCCCGGCTTGTAGTTGTGTTTATATTTATAAATTTCAGTTTCGCCCTATTCACCCCCCCTCTAGGCGACTATCACCTACTCAAGTTCAATTAATTCGTGGTAATCCTAGATATACACTAATGACTCCCGAGGAAGTGATAGGAAATTTTGTGAGCTTTGAATTGATGATCAAAGGCTCAAAGAAAATTAACGAGCTAGATGGCCCCTCCACGCCCGAAGCACAACCGGTCGCATTCAAGGCAACGGAGGAGAAGAAGGAGGAGTCTACATCAAGTAGACAACCAATCGACGCCTCAAAGCTCGACAATGAGGAGATGGCGCTCATCATCAAAAGCTTCCGCCAAATCCTCAAGCAAAGAAGGGGGAAGGACTACAAATCCCGCTCCAAGAAAGTTTGCTACAAATGTGGTAAGCCCGGTCATTTTATTGCAAAATGTCCACTATCTAGTGACAGTGACAGGGGCGACGACAAGAAGGGAAAGAGGAGAGAAAAGAAGAGGTACCACAAGAAGAGAGGCGACGATGCCCATGTGTGTCGTGAATGGGACTCCGGCGAGAGCTCTAGCGACTCCTCCTCCAACGAAGACGCCGCCAACATCGCCGTCACCAAGGGACTCCTCTTCCCCAACATCGGCCACAAGTGCCTCATGGCAAATGATGGCAAAAGGAAGAAGGTAAAATCAAAATCCTCCACTAAATATGAAACCTCTAGTGATGAGGATAATTGTAGTGATGAGGAGGATAATTTGCGCACCCTTTTTGCCAACCTTAACATGCAATAAAAAGAAAAATTAAATGAATTAATTAGTGCTATTCATGAGAAGGATGATCTCTTGGATTCCCAAGAGGACTTCCTTATTAAAGAAAACAAGAAGCATGTTAAGGTTAAGAATGCTTATGCTCTAGAAGTAGAAAAATGTGAAAAATAATCTAGTGAGCTAAGCACTTGCCATGATACTATTGCCAACCTTAGAAATGAAAATACTAAACTTATTGCTATGGTTGATTCTAATGTTTGTGATGATTCGATTTCCAATCTTAGAAATGATAATGCTAATTTGCTTGCTAAGATTGAAAAATTGAATGATTCTCTTGCTAGCCTTAGAAATGAAAATGAAAATTTGATTGCTAAGGCTCAAGACTTTGATGTTTGCAATGTTACTATTTCTAACCTTAGAAGTGAAATGATATACTACATGCTAAGGTTGTTGAATTAAAATCTTGCAAACCCTCTACATCTACCGTTGAGCATACTTCCATTTGTACTAGATGTAGAGACATTAATGTTGACGCTATCCATGACCACCTAGCTTTAATTAAGAAACAAAATGATCACATAGCTCAACTTAATGTTAAGATCAATGAGCATGACTTAGAAAATGAAAAGTTTAAATTTGCTAGAAGCATGCTCTATAGTGGGAGACGCCCTGACATCAAGGATGGCATTGGCTTCCAAAAGGGGGACAATGTCAAACTTACTGCCCCTCCTAAAATATTGTCTAACTTTGTTAAGGGCAAGGCTCCCATGCCTCAGGATAACGAGGGTTACATTTTGTACCCTGTCGGTTATCCCGAGAGCAAAATAAGGAGAATTCATTCTAGGAAGTCTCACTCTGGCCCTAATCATGCTTTTATGTATAAGGGTGAGACATCTAGTTCTAGGCAATTAACCCATGCAAAATTGCCTAAGAAGAAAACTCCTAAGGCATCAAATGATTCTAACATTTCATTTAAGACCTTTGATGCTTCTTATGTTTTAACTAACAAATCCGGCAAGGTAGTTGCCAAGTATGTTGGGGGCAAGCACAAGGGGTCAAAGACTTGTGTTTGGGTACCCAAAGTTCTTGTGTCTAATGTCAAAGGACCCAAAACCATTTGGGTACCTAAAACCAAGAACTAAACTTGTTTTGTAGGTTTATGCATCCGGAGGCTCAAGTTGGATCATTGATAGCGGGTGCACAAACCACATGACAGGGGAGAAGAAGATGTTCTCCTCCTACGATAAAAACCAAGATCCCTAACGAGCTATCACATTCGGGGATGGGAATCAAGGTTTGGTCAAAGGATTGGGTAAAATTGTTATATCTCCTGACCACTCTATTTCCAATGTTTTTCTTGTAGATTCTTTAGATTACAATTTGCTTTCCGTATCTCAATTATGCAAAATGGGCTACAACTGTCTTTTCACAGATGTAGGTGTTACTGTCTTTAGAAGGAGTGATGATTCAATAGCATTTAAGGGAGTGTTAGAGGGTCAGCTATACTTAGTAGATTTTGATAGAGCTGAACTCGACACTTGCTTAATGGCTAAGACTAACATGGGCTGGCTCTGGCATCGCCGACTAGCACATGTTGGAATGAAGAATCTTCACAAACTTCTAAAGGGAGAACACATTTTAGGACTAACCAATGTTCATTTTGAGAAAGATAGGATTTGTAGCGCATGTCAGGCAGGGAAGCGAGTTGGTGTTCATCATCCACACAAGAACATCATGACGACTGACAGGCCACTCGAGCTCCGTCACATGGATCTATTCGGCCCGATTGCTTACATAAGTATCGGCGGGAGTAAGTACTGTCTAGTTATTGTGGATGATTATTCTCGCTTCACTTGGGTGTTCTTTTTACAGGAAAAATCTCATACCCAAGAGACATTAAAGGGATTCTTGAGACGGGCTCAAAACGAGTTCGGCTTAAGGATCAAGAAAATTAGAAGCGACAACAGGACGGAGTTCAAGAACTCTCAAATTGAAGGCTTCCTTGAGGAGGAGGGCATCAAGCATGAGTTCTCTTCTCCCTACACGCCACAACAAAATGGTGTAGTGGAGAGGAAGAATAGAACTCTATTGGACATGACAAGGACCATGCTTGATGAGTACAAGACTTCGGATAGGGTTTGGGCCGAGGCGGTCAACACCGCCTGCTACGCCATCAACCAGTTGTATTTACACCGAATCCTCAAGAAGACATCATACGAACTCCTAACCGATAAAAAGCCCAATATTTCATATTTTAGAGTCTTTGGTAGCAAATGCTTTATTCTTGTTAAAAGAGGTAGAAAATCTAAATTTGCTCCTAAGATTGTAGAAGGCTTTTTACTAGGATATGATTCAAACACAAGGGCATATAGAGTCTTTAACAAGTCCTCAGGACAAGTTGAAGTTTCTTGTGACGTTGTGTTTGATGAGACTAACGACTCTCAAGTAGAGCAAGTTGATCTTGATGAGATAGGTGATGAAGAGGCTCCATGCGTCGAGTTAAGGAACATGTCCATTGGGGATGTGTGTCCTAAGGAATCCGAAGAGCCTCCACAAACACAAGATCAACCATCTTCTTCCACACAGGCATCTCCACCAACTCAAGATGAGGATGAGGCTCAAGTTGATGAAGAAGAAGATCAAAAAGATGAGCCACCTCAAGATGACGACAATGATCAAGGGGGAGATGCAAATGATCAAGACAAGGAGGATGAAGAACCAAGACCGCCACACCCAAGAGTCCACCAAGCAATCCAACGAGATCACCCCGTCGACGCCATCCTCGGCGACATTCATAAGGGGGTAACCACTAGATCTCGTGTTGCACATTTTTGTGAACATTGCTCTTTTGTTTCCTCTATTGAGCCACACAGGGTAGAGGAAGCACTACAAGATTCGGATTGGGTGGTGGCAATGCAAGAGGAGCTCAACAATTTCACTAGGAATGAGGTATGCCATTTAGTTCTACGTCCTAATCAAAATGTTGTAGGAACCAAGTGGGTCTTCCGCAACAAGCAAGATGAGCATGGTGTGGTGACAAGGAACAAAGCCCGACTTGTGGCCAAGGGATATTCACAAGTCGAAGGTTTGGATTTCGGTGAAACCTATGCACCCGTAGCTAGGCTTGAGTCAATTCGTATATTACTTGCCTATGCTACTTACCATGGCTTTAAGCTTTACCAAATGGACGTAAAAAGTGCCTTCCTCAATGGACCAATCAAAGAAGAGGTCTATGTTGAGCAACCTCCCGGCTTTGAAGATAGTGAGTATCCTAACCATGTTTATAAACTCTCTAAGGCGCTTTATGGGCTCAAGCAAGCCCCGAGAGCATGGTATGAATGTCTTAGAGATTTTCTTATCACTAATGGCTTCAAAGTCGGAAAGGCCGATCCTACTCTATTCACTAAAACTCTTGACAATGATTTGTTTGTATGCCAAATTTATGTTGATGACATTATATTTGGGTCTACTAACGAATCTACATGTGAGAAATTTAGTAGGATCATGACAAAGAAATTCGAGATGTCGATGATGGGGGAGTTGAAGTACTTCTTGGGATTTCAAGTGAAGCAACTCCAAGAGGGCACCTCCATTAGCCAAACGAAGTATATTCAAGACATTCTAAACATGTTTGGGATGAAGGATGCCAAGCCCATCAAGACACCCATGGGAACCAATGGGCATCTCGACCTCGACACGGGAGGTAAATCCGTCGATCAAAAGGTATACCGGTCGATGATATGCTCTTTACTCTATCTATGTGCATCTCGACCGGATATTATGCTTTCCGTATGCATGTGTGCAAGATTCCAAGCCGACCCTAAGGAAGCTCACCTTACGGCCGTAAAACGAATCTTGAGATATTTGGTTAATACTCCTAAGTTTGGGATTTGGTATCCTAGGGGATCCACATTTGATTTAATTGGTTATTCGGATGCCGATTGGACATGGTGTAAAATTAATAGAAAGAGCACATCGGGGACTTGCCAGTTCTTAGGAAGATCCTTGGTGTCTTGGGCTTCAAAGAAGCAAAATTCCGTAGCTCTTTCTACCGCCGAAGCCGAGTACATTGCCGCAGGTCATTGTTGCGCACAATTGCTTTGGATGAGGCAAACCCTTAGGGACTATGGTTACAAATTAACCAAAGTTCCTCTTCTATGTGATAATGAGAGTGCAATCCGCATGACAGATAATCCCGTTGAGCATAGCCGCACTAAACACATAGCCATTCAATATCATTTTCTAAGGGATCACCAACAAAAGGGGGATATCGAGATTGCATATATTAACACCAAAGAACAATTAGCCGATATCTTTACCAAGCCACTAGATGAACAAACATTTAACAAACTTAGGCATGAGCTAAATATTCTTGATTCTCGGAATTTCTTTTGATGTTTTGCACACATAGCTCATTAATATACCTTTGATCATGTCTCTTTTGTATGCTATGACTAATGTGTTTTCAAGTGTATTTCAAACCAAGTCATAGATTGAAAGGGAATTGGAGTCTTCGGTGAAGACAAAGGCTTCCGCTCCACTCCATCAAATTACTCACCCTTCGCCGTCGCTCTATTCAACTCTCCAACTTTGGTATAATCTTCACTCATATGTTATTTACCATAGGGAGAGAAAGTATTAAGGGCTTATATTTCACTCAAGTATCCCTTTTTGGCGATTCATGCTAAAGGGGGAGAAAGTATTAGCCCAAAGCAAAAGGACCGCACCACCACTCTTTTTTAAAAAAAAAAGGGTTTTAAAAATGACGACTTCTTTAATTGATATCTTATTATATCCAAAGGGGGAGAAAGTAGCACCTTCAAAAATTGGTATCTTAAAACCCTCTTGAACACTAAGAGGAGGAATTTATTGAGGGGGAGTTTTGTTTAGTCAAAGGAAAAGCATTTGAAACAGGGGGAGAAAATTTCAAATCTTGAAAATGCTTCTCAAAATCTTATTCATTTAACCTTTGACTATTTGCAAAAGGATTTTGAAAAGAATTTACAAAAGAATTTGCAAAAACAAAACATGTGGTGCAAGCGTGGTCCAAAATGTTAGAAATAAAGAAACAATCCATGCATATCTCATGTGAATTTATTGGTTCAATTCTTAGTAACCCTTGCACTTACATTATGCAAACTAGTTCAATTATGCACTTTTATATTTGCTTTGGTTTGTGTTGGCATCAATCACCAAAAAGGGGGAGATTGAAAGGGAAATAGGCTTACACCTTTCCTAATTGATTTTGGTGGTTGAATTGCCCAACACAAATAATTGGACTAACTAGTTTGCTCTAGATTATATGTTCTACAGGTGCCAAAGGTTCATCTACAACTATACTAAATCGACTGTCCGAAATACCGTAAATTATTCCGGACAGGAGAAGCTTTTTGAAAATCAGGCCAAGCGCGGACCGTCCGCGACACCTAAATGACCCGCAGACATAACCAATGCAAAAACACATGTCTCTACTGCGGACCGTCCGATGGAAGAGCAAGCACCGTCCGAGACCACGCGCGGACCGTCCGGGCTCAGGCGCGGACCGTCCGGTAGGTGAGGAACCGAAAAACCCGAAGGTGACGGGTTCGGCCAAATGAATTATAGCGTCCTCGCGGACCGTCCGGGGTGCACGACCGGACCGTCCGCGACTGGCTTTATCTGACATCTGACGACGCATTAAATGCAATATAGCCGTTGATATAGCCGTTACTGCTGACCGTTGCGTTTTCAGTCGTTGATCTGCAGGGGCGGACCGTCCGGTCCAGGCGGGCGGACCGTCCGCGGTTGGCAGAATGGAGCAACAGCTAGGAAGTGGTTGGTGGCTATAAATACAACCCCAACCACCTTCATTCACATCATCCAAGCATTCCAATCTTCAACATTCAATACAAGAGCTAGCAATCCATTCAAAGACACAATCAAAGCCTCCAATCTCTCCAAGTTCCACAATTGAGACAAGTGATCATTAGTGATTAGTGACTTGAGAAAGAGAGTGATCCGTGTGTTATTTGTCGCTCTTGTCGCTTGGCTTTTGCAATCGTGCTTTCTTCCTTCCCATTCTTATTTTCAAGGCACTTGTAATCAAAGCAAGAGACACTAAGTTTGTAGTGGTCCTTGTGGGGTCTAAGTGACCTATTTGATTAAGGAGAAAGCTCACTCGGTCTAAGTGTCCGTTTGAGAGAGGGAAAGGGTTGAAAGAGACCCGGTCTTTGTGACCACCTCAACGGGGAGTAGGTTTGCAAGAACCGAACCTCGGTAAAACAAATCATCGTGTCTCACTCTTTATTTGCTCACGATTTGTTTTGCGCCCTCTCTCTCGGTCTCGTTCTTATTTCTAATGCTAACCCGGCTTGTAGTTGTGCTTAAGTTCATAAATTTCAGATTCGCCCTATTCACCCTTCTCTAGACGACTTTCAACCGGGTCCACAAATCATAGACAGAGATGATACAATAAGTCATAAACACATGATGACATAATAACAAAGAGTCAAAAACTCAAAACCGAGAGTGGCAAAATAGCAAATTTCTCTCCTCGTCATCTCGTGTCGGCTGCAGCCGCAACTGTAATCTATAGAGATAAAATAATGTAGAATCCGCAGCCGCAGTCGGATTAAAGCCGTAGCAAGTTGTAAAATAATGTAGCAAGTTGTAATCTATAAAATTAAGAGCAAGATTTCTACTTTGCATAATTTCGTCTTCAATTTAACTCCACTTACTCGATTATTCATATTCTATATGGATTGATTGAGATTGATTTTTTGACTTATTTAGGATTTAAACTCACTTAATCCTATCAATACGTGATCTCAAAACGGGAACGTATCCTGTGCTCATGGAACTCTTGTGTTCATATGAGCACTTTAAATCTGGTGCCTCCATTTCTCATCCAAATGTGAATAGACATTTCCTAGTTTCTTCTGTGAGCTACCCTTGCTACGCCGTACCGTCTATCTCTTCTGTATGCCACTGCTGTCCTCACCCCTAGATAAGAAATAAAGACACCAGATTTTAAGTGCTCATATGAGCACAAGAGCTCGTGAGCGCATTATACTTTCCCAAAACTAAAACCCTTATCTTTCCCTCTACGCACTCGCGATGCTCCCTCCAGTCACCGCACCGACCCATCCGCCTCCGCCCTGGGAATCGACGACCACCACTAGACCGCCGCCGCCACCTCCTCCTCCTTCCGGCGCCGAGTCCGAGGTGCCGCCAAAGAAGCGGAAGCTGGAGGGGGTGGGGTTTCAGCGCTCGCCCTATTACACGATCAGAGAAACCGTTGCAAATCTCCGCGTCCGCTTCCTTCAGGTCTCCGCTCAAAACCCTAACATCCTCGAGTTCCATTCAACAATAGCGGCAGCAGTAGCCGCTAGCTATCTAGCACGATCACTATATTCCTATTATAGCATTTATGAATGTTTTTACTTGCGATGTTTCATGTTAGAGCACTGGAGATTGTATTGCGATTGTGAATGAAATTGTGGAATATTTTATCGACGCTTGGACTGAAATGTTTGTGCAGCGGTTCGTAGTTCATACTCTTCCTTAGGCGGGTGCCCATTTGTGGTTAAAATTTAACGGTCTGATGAGGACAAGTACGTACTGATACAGAATGAAAATTGAAGTTCCTGGGATGTATGTGATCTTAACTGATCAGGTTAGCCCAACACGCATGTGAGCAGTACATGTTCCTAATTCAACATACAGAAATATTTTTTGGCTGTCATATTTGTCTATAATCTATATAGCTGGCCGTAGTACTGTGCTTCTGAATGGAGTCCTGGAAGTTTCCATTGACGCTTGAACAGAAAAACAGTGTGCTGACCCCTGAGGTTCGTAGTTCATAATAATAGTGTTTAGACTGGTGTTTTCTTGCAAGTGGAAGTTAATGGTATGATGTGGACAAGTACGAAAACAAAATCGAAATAAGATTTCAAGGGATGGAGGTGGTGTAGGTCTAACTAGTCAGGTTTGACCAGCCCTGTTTGTGTGCCTTTCGATGCCAATATGTGGTATTGTACTACATTTATTTTTGAGAAATGTATCTGTGGTGTCTTGTTTCTTTGTTATGTTATTGGTTATGGCTAAAACTGTAATCAGTTATTAATTTATTTGCATTTGTTGTCATGAAGGTTTGCCAAGGAACTGATTCAGAAAAGAAAGATACTGCTGTAGGAATCTTGAATGGTAAGTGGTTGGTCCATTATGTTGGAGCAATATGTAATTTTCTAATGTATTTCAGTAATCAAAATATGCACTGAAATTAGTGTTACAGCAGCTGATTTCGAACTTATCCAGTTTTTTGTAGTTCCATTTTATAAAAAACCATATTTCTTCAATACACATTCCTCTCTGTGGGCTGTAACATAATATGACAGAGACGCCGTGACATTTCTTCTCAAATGTTACCATTCAAATATTGAAACCTCAGCATGGTTAACCGGTTAACCCGTCTATGACTATCAGTGTATTACATTTCTGGGTTTGTTAATTGTTATATATCATGTAAAAATAAGACCGCGTTCGAAAGCCTTCCACCTGAGTCCTGCCTTATAGTTTTGTGTTTGCTGTACACATGTATGGAATACTTCTTTGGTTATGTTCTCTACTCAGAAGCAGCTTTTATTGGAAACAAGCCGCTATGTTCTGTAATCTATTCGAAATGCAAAAGAAATAATAGAACTGTGCATCATATTATCAGTTATTATGAAATACACTGGTCAGCAGCTTTCTTTCAAAATGCATATACTCTTTCTTTTTTCTTTTTGCTATTAGATTGCCTCTTGTTTTGTGGTATGTAAATACTACCTGGGCATGAGCGCATGGGTCTTATGTTTAAACGATTTTACACATTTTTGATATATAATGACTTCTTTTTCATGCATATGTACATATGTATGCATAAATATTTGGAGAATTAAATCTAACTTGTCTGCCCTCTGCTCTTCTTTTGCCTTACAGAGATGAAATCTGTGATGGAATTATCCAAGAAAACACGGCTTGATCTGTCCGCTTCTGCTGAACCTGTGAAACCGTTGAACAAACATGCAGCTAGAGCTCCTGAGGATAAGCGTGTTGGGAAAGTTCTGTCTGCAGAGAAGAGTTTAGTTCCTCCGACAAGCCTGGGCCTGGCTGGACATTTTGTGCACAATACAGGTGGGGGTGTACCACTCAAGCCTGATAACTCAGACACCGCAGCACATGGGTTACCGGTGAAGATTAGGAAGTGGCCCGGACTAAGTAAGATAACAGGTTTTACAAAGCGACAGGGTGGACTTCCTCAAGGTTCTTATGTCATCGGTGGATCTCCCATTGGCTGGAATTTTCTTGTGTGGCCTGGAAGCAAAGCAGTCTACTATGGTTTGACCAAAGCAGAGTGGTTGGCTCGTCAATCTGCAAATAGAAATTCGAACATGCTGTCCCAGTGATCTAACAGCTACATGGATCGATCTTTAGAAGATAACATAGTATTCCCTAATCCCTAGTTATTGTGATATAAGTAGAACCAAATAGTACATGACGCACCAGGAAGGTAACCTCTGACACCAGAGCATGGTAGCTTGGTAAGGTACTGAGGTATATTGGTTTTGTTGCTCAATAGGGGTAATCAACAGTAAATACTAGATAATAGATATACGGAGAATTTTGGTACTGTAAACTGGATGGGCCGGCCAAGTGTCCATGTTATGTCTTCTGTTCAGAAGTGGATACGAGGAAGAATTTAAACACATGACAGCGCATTAGCGCCGATGCACACTTCAAATCAACTGGTGGAGCTTCTGACTCCCTGCTCTATGTGACTTTGTTCCCGTAATTTCTGTATCTTGCCTGCCTCTCTTTATCTGTGGAGAGACCAGAGAGAATGCTTGTGAAAATTTGTGTTTAGTTGCTTGTTTTTGCAGCTATTGTTCAAGCGCAGAAATGCTAGTGGTATTAGTTTGGCTTTCTACCTTGCCTGTCCTTTTTATTAGTTTGGCTTTCTGCCTTGTTTGTCTTTTTCTTTTGGTCTGATGAGATCTAGATTTTCTAACTTCCATAACCTTGAAACATTTGAGCCCCTTTAGAATGCAGGAATTTTAGAGGAATCATATATAAATTTCACAGAAATCAGTTCATTTTTACGAAAAGCACAGAAAACAGCAAAAAATTCGGCAATCCAACTGAAAACCTCAGGATAAACAGGAGGATCTGTTCGGAATCTGGACGGCCTGAACATCACTTCACTTTTCTAGTCAGAACAAGGGCGTAGGGGACCAAGCCACCAAGGCCCCGCTTCTGTGTCTTCCATTCTTGTCGGAGCGTGCTCCGTTGTTGACGGAAGCAACGCTTTTGGGGCATGGAAACGGGCCTGCAGCGTCCCAACTCGCGATTGGGCCCTCGCAGCACCTGCCAAAACAAGAAAAGCCTAGCCCATGCGCCGTGCGGAGGTTCCACAGACATCTCACGCCTCTGAGGCAGGTCCACGTCAGGCATTTTAACCGGCGCAGGCGAAACGCGCCTATTTAACTGTGCGCCCGCCTCAACCCCTGCCTCCTCCCTGGGCCCTGGCCCCTGTGCTCCCCTTGCCACCGAACGAGAGCCAAAAGCCTCCCGCCCCACGACGCGCCCGCCCCGGCGGCGACGCCCCGGAGGACGTTTCCCGCAGCGACCGGCGACCAAGCCTTGATTGCCTCCGCCCCATGGCTACCCGGGCGCGGGCGTAGCCGCCGCCTCGGCCGCAGCAGGCTCGGTCCGCCCCCCTCGGCGATTTCTGTTCCAGTCGCATCGCGCGACAGCTCGTCGTCCGATTCGGATCCCCGCCACCGCGGCGGAACGAGGCGTCTCCGGTCCCCGAGGTGAGTCCACCGACCGGTGGTGCGAATCCGCCTTGTTTCTATGGTTGCTTTCCCGTGGCGGCGTCCCAGAGTCGCCCCGTATTCTTCGTCCAAACCCTAGATTTGCCATCCTTGTGTCGCGTCTGGGGCGGATTTTGAGCAATTATGTGCCTGCCCCATGAATTGAGCGTCTTCGCCAAGGAATTTTAGGGTCAACCGATCCTGGTTCGATGTGTATTTGGTCCCGATTGTAGGCTTGGTTGGTTCGACGTGGGCATTGTCTGAAAAATTAATGGCGGCCTGTGTAAACTTATGGAAGTTTTCTTGCTCTGATTCAGGGTATTCGGGGAATTTGAGACTGATAAGTCGGGATCCTGTCGATAATGCGGGGCTACGTGTACGAGACCAATGTAAGCTTTGCTTTGTGCACTTAAATTCCGTTTAATTTCGACCAAGTATGACCATTAAAGTTTTTAAAGGCCACAAATCAAATTTTAAATGGATGAAAACTTAGATAGTAAGAAGGTTATGGTAACTTCATTTTTTTATTTGCTCAAATGTGCAAAAATAATGAGTAAAATGCAATTCTGGTCCTTAAACTTGAGTCAATGTGTCAATCCGGTCCATTAACTAATAAAGTATGTCTCTTAAGATCCAATCTTTGTTTGGGTCTATATTACGTCCTAACAGGTTGCTGTGGACAGACCGCAGAAGGGAAGGGAGCCTGCGCTAGTTGCTAATGACGGAGAGCGAGGTAGAGAGCTTGATCTTGGTCTCGGTAAGAGTTGTAGAATGGAGCGCCGCTGTCGAAGTTAAAGCTCGCCATGGAGCGCTCCGTCTGACGAGCTCAACAAGACGTCCCAGTCGAGCGTGCCGTAGAGCTCCCCACTTGCTGCTGATCTGCAGTGTTGAGGGTGTTGACATCAGCGTGCAGGGCGCGAAGGAGCTCCTGGTGATGGTGCAGCTGCTGGTGCGCTGTCGACCCCTTGCTTGCTCCCTTGTCAAGCCCCAGATGTCCAGGAAGGTGGACTCCCTCGTGCTCCCCATGGCGCGGACCCATGTGCAGGGTTGGGGGATGGCGTGGTCGTGGCTGACGGGAAGCGTGGCCTCTACAACCACGAGCGTTGGCCAGCATGCTTTGTCACTGTGCGCCAGTTTGGTGAGGCCCCTGAGCATGGTGGACATCGTGGCCCGGCCTAGACGCGAGGGAGGGGGAAGGTCGATCGACCGATGCAGCTTCGAGCGAATGTCGACAAGGCGACAATGATCACTTGCTTGTTCTTTGGTCTATGTCTCGACACTTGAACCGCTCCCTACGCAGTCTTTTTTCCGTGTTCTGAGTTAGTCGTCGTGGTTTGTTGGACCATGTCACCCTTCTCCCACCTTCCTCCCATGTCGCCACGCCACACTGGGCGCAGAACGCGCGCTCACACACAGCGCGTGGCGTCCCCGCCGACCGCCACGACACGACCACACATGACCCTGACTCACCTATCCCGCGCTCTCCGCCCCACTCCTCACTCGCTCGCTCTCGCACGTGCGTGTGTGCTCTAGCTGCTGGGCCTACATTGTCACCGCTCGGCCAAGCTCATCACCTGGTTGCCTCCCCCGCTCCCCTAACACTCGCATCGGGTTTCGCCCG
Source organism: Zea mays (assembly GCF_902167145.1). Classification (NCBI taxonomy): domain Eukaryota; kingdom Viridiplantae; phylum Streptophyta; class Magnoliopsida; order Poales; family Poaceae; genus Zea; species Zea mays. The sequence goes on from NC_050105.1 coordinate 141,323,455, forward strand.
ACCACCATCCGTCCTCCTCGCCAGCTCTAGTCCACTATCGCTGCCTCAAGTAGCCGCCATGCTTGTGCTACCAATCTCTGCCACACCGCGCTGCCGCTCGTGATTCCTCTGCTTCGCGCCACCCCCTCTCGGATCAACGTGTGTGTGATGTCCACCTCGACGCCATCGTTATGGTGCACCATTTCTTGTCCTCCGCCATCACCCAGAAGACCCTCCTAGCAAGAGGTCCTTGCCGCCGGCTAGCCTCACTGTGGCAGGACCTCTTGCCTCCAGCATCGAGACCTCCACCATGGAACTCGCCATGTCGTTGTGCCGCTATAGCGCCCATCTTGTTGTTTGGCTTTGCCTACACCGCTGGGCCCGACCTTGCTGCCGTGCTCTGATCACTCTGTCGTCATCTGCGTTCCCGAGCCTTGAGCCCCGCCGTCGGGGGAAAACAGACCACATCGACTCCCCATTGTGGGGGACATTCCTGACAGCCAACCTGTCGTCGGTGGGCACCGCGGACCCCACATCATCGGCATCCCATGTGAAGCTGTGCTGGTTGACTGAGCTTTACCCTCCTCTGTGTCGGCTTAAGGAAGAAGGGAAAGGTCCTCTACGTGGGCCTCCAGTTGCTCCTTGTGTGCTAGGTTGGTGAGGCCCCCGAGCATGGTGGACATGGCGGGGTCCTGCATCATTGCCCTGCCCAGCCGCTTCGCCATGGCCACGAGCTATGGATTCTGCATCGGATATGTACCTAAGTGGTTCAACTGGGTCAGTTTCGGTTCATTAGGGCGTAACAGAAACCTGAATAGTGATTACACCCTTAATAGAATTACTTTTATTAGTTAATGGACCGGATTGGCGAATTGACTCAAGTTTAAGGACTGGGACAGTGTTTTATTCAAAAAAATAAGTGTAATAAAACAGAGGGAACTTTATTATTTACTATCATGAAAAAAGCAATGCATGTTTGTCTTGGTCGATGACAACTACTATTGTTTAGGGTTACCACCAGGAAGTGGAAGATGAGTACGGAGATGAGTACTATGATCAAGATGAGTATGAGGAGGAAGGTTCGGGTGCTGGGGATGGGTATGCTGAGGAGGAAGAGCCTACAGAGGGACAAAAGGAGATCCTTGAATTGAGAGAAAGATTAAAAGAGCAGATTAGGCGAAAGGCAAAGGCTGCTGCTGCCTGCACAGCTGGTCGATCATCTTCTTCACAAATACCTCAAGCCAGGGACAAGTAAGCATGTTTGACATACTGATTCTCAGCAGCATTTTCTGTCTTTCTAAAAAGATTTCTCTTCGAGCTCATTCCATTGAGAAATAATAGGACCTATGGGAGATTACTTCTCGCCTTTGAAAATGTCTCCTATTGTGGAACTAAAGTTTTCATAGCGTGTTGATCATTATACACTTCTGGAATGTATGCTGCTTGGAAGATTTATTTCACCATTATATTTGTTTGTTTTTAAGTGTGGTTGTGATGTTGGTAAACCAAATTTCTTTCAAATAAAGGACAATCAGTATTTGATGAATAAGTGATCTTTTCTTTTCCAACAAAATAGTCTGGCAGTACTTCTACACTTTTTGCAGTTGATATTTCTTCTGCATTTCATACCTTACTGTTGTATAGAGTGTTCTTCGATGTGTTTGACTTATTTTTCCTGCTAGATTTGGCTCTTTTTTTGGGCCATCCAAGCCGGTGATTTCTCGTCGAGTGATAGAAGAAAGAAAATCATTGAAAGAACTGCATAGCACGGTTGCAAGGGAGCCAAGGCCTTCTGGAGTACATGTAATACTGCACCAGTATGCTAATCTTGATTAGCATTAAACCAACATTAAATAATTATGTTGTTTTTTGCTTTTACCAGAAGGATATTCCATCGTCCTCTAAAGTGCAAAGTAGAGTAAATGGACATCAGCATAAACAAAAGATTGTTAATCAGGTATAAATAATTTTATTCACTGCATTCTTTTGCATGTTCGGTACAACGAACTTAAAATAATGTATTCACAACATCGCAGTTGCAATTTTCAGGTAAAGAAGAAGGCTGAGGCACTTAAGGATAACCGGGATTATTCATTTCTACTCTCGGATGATGCTGACCTGTCATCCTCTCCAAAGGAGAAACCTGCTGCTAGATCTTCCTTGACTCAAAGGGCTGGTGAGTTGGAACTGTAATTCTATTAAACAAGGTCTTCCCTCTGTCTTCAAATTGGAATTGCTAACTGTTTATTTCTGTACAATGAAGATCGTGAGGTGACACAATCAACAGTAAAGAGGAAGGCACCAACAAGTCAACCTGCACGCTTGTCAAATGGATATGGACCTAAGAACACAATGTCAACTCAAAGGCATGCTGAAGGTAAGGTAAATTCCATGAGAAGGGAGGATTTCTCGAATACAGAAAGGGTTGTTTCACGTGACAATGAGAGGATGTATGAAAGGGTTGTTTCACGTGACAATGAGAGGATGCATAGTATTGCAAGAAATGGATCCAACCAGGCAAGTACTAGCAAAACCACAATCCAAAAGCATCCAAGCAGGGGTCCCATTGCTAATAAGCAACCGTCCAAGGATTCGAATGATGCAACTCTGAGGAAGAGCAGTGTAGCCTCAAAGCACCATCCCTTAGAGATTGACAGACCAAAATCCTCGCAAAGTCAGAGGATGCAGTCAGCTGGTCAGAGACCACAGCATTCTTCCCATGGTCAGACGCCACATCAATCCATGCAGCATAGGACGCAGCAGTCATTGCAGAGTCGGAGGCCACAACAAATGACACAGGGTCAGAAGCCACAACAGTCTTTGCAGAGTCAAAGGACTCAACAGTCCTTGCAGAATCGAAGGCCACAGCAGTCCTCACATATTCAGAAATCGCAATCCTCACAAGCACACAGACCACAGTCATTAAGTAACAGGTCTCAGGCTTTACAAGGACAAAGGCCTCTTTCTTCACAGGGTCAATATCCGGAGCAAAGAAGAGTACATGCAAGTGACAGAGTCAAACAAGCTGAAAGGCAGATTCGGCCTCCTTCCAAGTCCATGGTAATACTTAGCAGAAAGTACCACCTTTCTGCTGTCTACCATTTTGCCTGGAGTTATTTGCCACACATATTTCCTGTATATGGGTTGACTTTGTTTGGCTAGGCTTGCTGATGTTTCATTTGTTCCATTATTGTCTCTTTATTTGTGCTTGTAGCCATCACGGCCAGTCTCTTCCAATGGAATTCGTGATGATCATGCAAAAAGGAAGCAAGTGGCAAAAAGAAGATTTGATGAAGATGATGAAGACCCCTTAGCAATGATCAGAAATATGTTTGGGTATTGTCTAGACAAGCTTACTCTATCCTTTCTGTTTTGGACTTTGGTCAGTGTCTGTGAGCATCAGCCTTTATATAAGTTAGCATGTTTTAGTAACATGGTTCTCAAGCTGAGCAAACCAAGCATTGCTTGATCGCAGTGGCTTTTTGAAGATGTTGCTTATAGATATTTGGATTCTAATTTTGGCATACTTTGCAGGTATGATCCTAGTAGATATGCAGGCAGAGATGAAGATGTCAGTGACATGGAAGCCGATTTTGCTACTATAGAAATGGAAGAGAAAAGGAGGTATTTGCACAGACGATCAAGATAACTTTTTTAGTATCAAATGAAACATTTGAATTTTGTACTCTACCGTACGTACCATTCAATTGTTTGCTAGGGTCAAGTTCCTGTGCTATGTTTATCCATGGTTCAAAAGCTGGCAGTACACGTTGGATGCATGTGGATACTTAGCATTCTGTGTTTTTCACATTTGGTATTGGTTTCTTTCAGCGCGAGGATTGCTAGGCAGGAGGATGAAGAACAACTTCGCTTGATTGAGGAAGAAGAGAGACGCGAGCAGGAGAGAAAGAGGCGAAAGATGGCACGAGGCCGATAGTCGAATACACTCCTATTTGGATGTTATAATATACTACCTTCGTTCTCGAATATTTGTCGTCCGCTGGTTCATTTTTGAACTAAACCGTGACAAATAAAAAAGAACGCAGGAGTATCTGGCAGGCCTGATTGCCTGAATACGAAGCCCCATGGCGGATCAGACAGGCACTTCTCTTGCAGTCCTGTTTACCCTTACCACGATGATTATCTGGAGGCAAATCAAGGGAAAACGACAGGTGACCAACACTGGGCACGTGTAACAGCAGACTGTAGTTGTAGTGGTTTAGTTCTCGAAGCTGACATGGACTATATTTAAGTTCTCGTCAGATTGTTTGGATAGCAGAAGGTTTCCATTGTTGCAGCGCCTCACCAGATTGTTTCTTCATATGATATACTGATTCTTTCAGTCAAGCCTATATAAGGATGCGTAATACAAGTGCCCCTCTTGTATATCTTTTTCGGGTGTAATAGTGTTGTAATAAACGATGTTCGAATTTTCGGATATGATTTTGAGCTTTGTCAGGCGATCACTGCACCACGGTCCACAGAGATGCGCTTCTGGCCGGGAGCCAATCGAAGGAAGCGGGAAAGGGGATGCTGCACCTTTCGTAGACAACATTATTATTTTGCAGGTTTTGGCTGCTGATTGGCCGCTATGAAAAATTGAAGACAGACCTAGGATGGCAGTCGTGTCGATATGCCACTAGAGCAAGTCTCTTATTAAAACCCCATGGAGTTTGGCGTCTCCCTGCGATCCACGGCATCCTCGCCCACCTCCTGCCGACGTGTGTTCCCGGATCCGAATCCTTCATCAAATTTAGTTGTGAACGCGGGTCGCCTCTGATCTGATCTGGCCGCCAAAGCCGTGCCCGAGCCCCTCTCCTTGACGACGAGTTCTCCACCCATCTCTCTTCTTCCTCCCTCTCGTCGCTCTCTCCTTCGCCTTTGCGTCAGTTCGTCGTCATCTTGATTGAAGATTTATGTTTATAGCCTACAAGTGAATTTAATTGATGATTTCTAATTCTTCACAGCTGCCCCAGTCGGTGAGGCGAGGAGCGTGGAATATCGCGATGCTCGATTCAAGCTGCAACAAACTCCCTCACTCGACAGTACCTCCCGCTGCTCCTCTAGCCATTTCTTGCTGCTGCTACTACCTAAGCTAACATAGCCTTGATGCTGCTAGCGCATGACCTACGCTCACTATAAATAAGAATGCAATAAGAATAAGATTTTTTTTCAACACAAAAGTTCTCTTAAACAAGATAAAGAAACATATCTATTTCATAGATAGATTTACAATATGTTCCCTATGCTAAGTTGTTAACTGGGTTCATATCTATTGTGAAAGTGCTGACCACGAACAATACATGCCTCAAGATACATTGGTCAACACAGTTTCTTATGTCTAAGAAGGCAGGCGCCTATTTTTCGTACCTTTTATATGCAGGAGTATGAAGCAACAGTGGCAGCACTTTCACAAATGGAGAAGAGAGATGTAATGGCAAAAACAATGCTGGAAGCTACAAAGCAATACCAGGCTGGACAGGTTAAAGACAACCAATCTTTCGCTTCAAGTTATTCTTTTGGCTACATTTTACTTCCACTTTCCAAGCATCTAGATCACTTACGAGATATTATTCGAAGTCTATTACTTCAACCGCGGCATGACTACTTTTCATGTGTCCCACTAACTATTCCTTGAGTTGGTTTCTTTTCCTCTCCAATTATTTTTTCATGTGCCCTGTTAACATTTTCTCGGTATTCCTACTTTTAATTTAATAAGATTGAAATCTAATTTGATACTACAATACTTCATTTACTTGTAACCTTCTGTAATTCAGTTCACCTCGTGCAGACCATGTTCTTGGGAAGATAAATCAAGAACCAAACCAAGATACGTCAACAAGAGAATCAACCTGCTTTCTAGGGGACTTGGATGGCTTGACAAGAGCAAGTCATGCCCCTAAAGTCAAAAGTTTACCAAAAATAACTATCTGGGTTCATGACTTCTGGTACCAGGCCCTACATGTCATTATCAGAGCCCTTGTTTCTTACTAGCCTAATTGATCTAGAAAGATCATACAAAGTTGAGTTACAGTGGAGTCACTATATATGAATTTTTTTAGCAGGGAATGCAGGATTCTGCTGAAACATCTTGAGGCTAAACTCATCTAGAGTCCAAGATGAAGTCATAGCTCCCAACAAGATCTAGATTTTTCATTAATGCTTGGATTGCCTGATCACGACAACAATGTGTTGAAATCAACTTATATGTTTTATAGGGAGATTGAGATTCAGCTGGTATTTTCCATGAAGTTTTGTAGGAAGTGTATCTTGTACCATATTGAGTTTAGCTGTCAGATAAAGTTTTGTTGACGGCAATGCAACACCACTTAATTGGGGATTGAAGGTGATGTGGTTCATCTAAGACCAAGATTTCTGATTTTCTGTTTCAAGTTCAAAATACATGATAGCTGCTGGATTATGCTGCCATGCTGGTACTTAGGTCAGCCCTCACCTTTCTATGTTAAACTGAATCCAGTGAAGGTGTAAGTGTAATTTTTTGTAGTTAGGTGTTAAATAACTTAACATTCACTATATTTTCTTGTGTTAATGCAAAATTCTGTTACATTTTCCTTTTGGTGAAGTAGAAGAAGGTCAATTTAAATGTCCTAAAAGAAAATCATTGTACAGTATCTGCCACAAGGCAGGGTTATGGGAGGTTGGCAACCAATTTGGGTGCAGTGCTGAGCATTTAGGTCATCATTTGACATTAACTAAGATACTTGTATGTGATCTAAGCTTGCACTTCACATTTTTTAGAACTATACTGCTTGTGCAACCTACCAACTTTCTGCATATATTTTCATGTCGAAAAGAAGTTCTTCTTTATAGAAAATGATTTCTAGGTTGACACCTCACATGCATATTGTTTCCTCAATGATAACAAAAATGGTGAAAGAACAACATTCAAGTCCATATATTCATGAATACTCTTTGAGTTAGTTTTTCATGGTTCACTAATATAAGCAGATAGTGCCTACACTTATCAATTTGCTAATGACAGGTTAAACCAAACATCGTTGTACTGATCACATGGGACGACACATGCTAAAATCAATATAACAGTAACTTGATGGGACTAACAATGCCTAACCACTAGAAATGTTGTAGTTCTGTCACTTCTTTAAACATTTTTTGTTGTAATTTTACATGGTAATTCAGAACTCTGTTTATGGCACATGTTGCTCAGACATAATGATCGAGTCCCTCTTCATGGTCGGAGAAATTGGGGGCAATGACTACAACCTACCTCTCGTCTCCAAAGTGCCGATTGAAAAGATTTGCTCATTCACACCAAGTGTCATTGTCAAAGTTTCTTCAACAAACACCGTGAATGTCTACGTCATTTTATATGTTGTTGCTGCTGCTGAGCTGACATATTATATAGATAGTAATGTAACTGATTGGAGTTTGCAGGAATTGATTAGGCTAGGAGCCAAGACTCTGGTAGTTCCTGGGGGTTAACCTCCCAACTGGGTGTGTTCCAAAATACATGTTGAAATTCAAGAGTGATGACAAAGAAGATTATGAGCCGAAAACAGACTGCCTCATGTGGATGAACGAATTTTCAAAGTACTACAACAAGCTTTTCTTGGAGGAGCTAGACAAACCGCTCAAGATGAATCCTGCAGTGACTATTATCTATGTTGACTATTACGGAGCTGCAATGGAAATTTTCCATTCCCCTGAACCATTTGGAGCTCATTGCTGATGTACTTTTTTTTATTATCAATATCCATGTGTGGAACTATTTGAGCTCCCCCGTGTGATTAGAGCTCCCCTTTGTGAGTGGGGGAGGGAGGGGGAGCGGTTGGAGCAATTCAAGGCACGTTAGTACACCCTATTCGGTGAGGGGGCGCAGAGTGATGGAACTATTTGAGGTTGTCTGATGCACGCAACATATATCACTCAGTACCGAGTCAAACTCTCCTTTTCGTACACTACTCGAGCAGCTACAAAAAGAAAAGATCGGTGCCCTAACTCAATGCCTCGAAGTGAAGTTACATCGTTTAGTAGTGTCGTCGTCAAATTTCGAAGCTATATCTATGAATTTCTATGTATCTAGTTGCTTAGACCTTAAGGGCCTGTTTGGCATGGCTCCAGAGCAAAACTCCAAGGAGGAGCTGGCCAAAGCATGCCAAACACCCTAACTCCAGAGTTGTAAACTCTATGGAGTTTTTGGAGCTGCAGTACAATTTTTTGGAGTACCTCTTTTGCTGCTCTGAAAACTCCAAAAAAGCAACCTAGTCATGGAGTTTTGAGTTATTTACCCGCCATTGCCACTGGTTATGAGAAACAATCTAAACTCTGGAGCAGAGCTGCTCCACCCAGAGTTTTAGAGTAGAGCTGCTCTGGGGTGGAGCAGAGCCATGCCAAACACACCCTAAATTTAAATATGTCTAAACCTATGGTTTAGGGATAAATCCTAGCAAATTCCCCTAAAGCCTTGAATTCATCCACTAGAAAGCAAGCAGAAGGTGAGGGAGAAAGAACCCTCACTATCATGAACACACAAAGAGAAATATGAAAGGGGTAAGATCTTATATGCTCGTCGTCGACTAAGGAGGGAGGTGGCATGGTCGTTGGCCTAGCACATAACGGGTCTATTTGGTTCAGCTTTTTTCTGACCAGTTTCTCTGAAAATCCGGCTGTGAAAAGAATCTAGCTATATAGATAATCTGAGTATCATTAGGATTACGTGCAGAGGAAGATAAAGGTATCCATAGAGCTCATGATCTAGAAAATGATGGATTTCTACTATTGTAACAACTCAACCGATTATGTGTTTATGTTGATTTTGAATGGTTTTTACCCAAATAAATTTCATAAAAGCTGGCTGAAAAGCTAAGTATTTGACAGTCCGCAACAAATTTTGATGGCCAGAAGCTATAAAAAGCTGAAACAAAGAGGAGCAATGTCACGAACAGGCCACTAGGGCACCACTGAGAGGCCGCTCGGCTGTGGCATGCTCATCTTGAATGGGAGCACACACCAACGAGGGGGCCCCATGGGTGGTAGCAAGACGCTGTCGTATCCACTCTCTCGCTCACCAGAGTTAGAGGAGAAGGCGGAAGATAGGGAGGCGCTCAAGAATCATCAGTAAGCGGCGGCGAGCTGTGCACTAGGACGGTGACAAGGAGGTTGGTCTAGCGGCGCATCTAATCGCGAGGTCCCTGCAGTTTGATGCAAGGAAAAGGAATATCATTTCTATCGGATCGTGTCGCAAGTACAAGTACAGAGTGCATGCAAGGGAAATAAAGCAGGTACTGCAACCTCTCAAATACTAAAACTACTTTATTAAGACAAGATTGTTATATACTTCAGCTCTCAGAGCAATGTTCATACAGTTTTTTCTACAGTTTTGCAGCCAGATATCGTTTAAGAGCTCCCAAGCAGCTTCTTGATATCCTTCTACAGAGATTATATTAAAAAAACGTTATAACGATGACAATAGCATACTAGTTAAGCGCTTATAGCAAATGTGAATTGCAGCGCTGGCAGTTTACCTCAATGCTCAGAGGTGAAGTGGTTGGAGCATAGCGATCCACAACACGCCCCTCCTTGTCAACCAAGAACTTGGAAAAGTTCCACTTGATGCTGTCGCCGAAAAGGCCACCCTTGCTAGATTTCAGAAACTTGTAGATGGGCGCAGCATTGTTACCATTGACATCAACCTGATAAGAGATAGAGGTCAGTACTACCCCACAACTGACCATTCTACCCTCAGGCCTTGTTCGGTTTGACAGGGATCGGAGGGGGTTGAGGGGGATTAAAACCCCTTCTATTCAATTTTGACTAGAAGGAGATTTAATCCTCTCCAATTTCTTTCAATCCACCCCTAACCAAACAAGCTCTTAGGAGTTAGGACCATCAGTGATATCATCCTCACATCATCCTGCTAAGTTAGATAACTGTATATTTGCACTGAGATAGCTCTGGACCTCTGGTTGAGGAAAAACCGTTACCTTGTCAAAGATGGGGTAGTCAGCCTTGAAGCGTGTGCAGGCAAACTGGGCAATCTCCTCGTTGGTACCAGGCTCCTGCCCACCAAACTGGTTGCACGGGAAAGCGAGGATTTCAAAGCCTGCATATATATATCACAAATTGACAATTATACTTAGCAATTAGCATCCCCAACAACTGGAATTGTTTAAATTGGTGAACAACCGATAGTTGGATAAAGATAAGCCAATATTGCATAAGGCCAGATAAGCACTACAACCCTAAGAATATACAAGAGCAATGAATCAAGAACAAGCCTTGGTTCTTGTACTTCTCATAGAGCTGGGCCTGCTGAGTGTAGTTGGAGTTGGTTAAGCCACTGAAACAATCGAAAACAGTGCAGCGATTAGCAGTGTACAGCAATAATGTTTTCTATCCAGCGTAAACAAAAGATGTCTATGTCTCTGACGGTGAAATAAGTAGCACAGATAAAAACTAATATTCTATATCAAGGAGGGACAAATGGCTCATACCATTGGGATGCGACGTTAACGATGAGAAGAACCTTCCCCCTGTAGACGCTGAGGTCAACGTCCTTGCCGCTCGAATCCTGCATACATACGAACAGCAAGGATCAGAGGATGTGGCATGTATTGCTCTTCTAAAAACTCGGCAGAACAGCTAGCTAATGGTTCGCAATTTCAGTCATTTCGCAAGCCAATGAACCGGATCGACAGCGAAATTCACACGCACGAATCAGGAACCACTGGAAGCCCGGATTAAAAGCACAGCAGGCTCGAACTTGCGGCTCCGGTGCACGCTGACTAAGCAAGCGCTCCATGCGAAATATTACGGGGTCATCCTATCTCCTATATATATGGAATCTACGCCCAGAGAAGTTCTTGGTTGAGAGGGCGACCGAGGGGGGACGGGAGGGACTGACCTTGACGGTGAAGTCGTGGACGGAGGTGGCGGACGACGCGGCGGCCATGCTGGGGCGGCAGACGGCAGGCGGCGAACTAGCGGGGTCAGGCCGGGTCAAGGAGGAGCGCGCGGCTGTAGCTTGTGGACGAAGCCGAGAGCCTGGAGAGAGAAAGCAAAAGCGGCGGAGCTGACTAGCTGAGGTTGTGGGCCGAGATGACGAGACGTCACCGCACCGGCGAGGGTTTTATATGGCCAGGGACCCAGGGTGGGTTGGGGTGGACGACGGAGGTCGTGCCTCGTGACAGTCTGACGGATGAAGTGTGAACGGTCCCACCGGCCTACCGCCTACGGCATCGTGGGGCGCCCCGCGTGGACGGTATCCTGCCGCGCTTTGGTCAACCGTCCGTCCTGGCTGCGGTTGTTGTGCCACTTTGGTTCAGCTTTTTTTTGACCAGCTTTTCTAAAAATCTGACTGTGTTGAGAATCTGGCTGTGGGGAGAATCTGAGTATCATTACGATTACGTGTGGAGAAAGATAAAGTTGTTCATAGGGCTCAGGATCTAGAAAGTGACGGATTCCTACTATTACAACGACTCAACCGATTATATGTTTATGTTGATTTTGGATGGTTTTTGCCCCAACGAATTTTATAGAAGCTGACTGAAAAGCTGAGCGTTTGGCAGTCCGCAGCAGCTTTTGGTGACCAGAAGCTGTCAGAAGCCGAAACAAACAGGGTCGATCCTCCGATGGCGATTCTTTTTTATTATTATTTGGCGATGGGTACCGCCGCCGGTTGGAACGTTGCTTCCGCTGGCTGCGGGCTTGGGCTGAGACGGGCTGGGCCTTCTTCATGTTTTCGCTCCCATCAGCCTGTGTACGAGTTATAGGTACTCCCTCCGTTTCTTTTTATTTGTCGCTGGATAGTACAATTTTACACTATCCAGCGACAAATAAAAAGAAACGGAAGGAGTAGGAGTTAATTTTGTTTTCGGTTGCTGTTTGTTTTTTTTTTTTTGAGAGAAGGTTGCTGTTTGTTATAGGTAGGAGTTATATTTGTCATGCTTTTTATAGAATCAAAACTTTACAGTTGTTTGAACCAGCCCAAATTTAGTTCTCCACAAATCGACAGCCCGGTCCTGAGCTGCCAAATGGTTTATTATTGAGCATAGCACCCACCTCAGGCCTTGATTCCATGTGGATTGGGTGGGATGGAGATATACTTTGCCTTTCTATGGATTTAAAATGACTCGATCCCAGCCAATCCACGCGGTAAAACGAACAAGCCGTCAAGCGGTGAGCTTCCGAGTGTCTTGCACGTCTAGGTTAAGTTTAAGTTGCACCTCTTGGAATTTACCGCAAGATCGACAAATTCACCTATATATGTGTGCACCGAGCTGATTGTTGTTGTTGTAAGGTTTAGGTGATTTTACCTCCAAGTTCTGATTTTACCTCTCCTTCGATCGCGCGCACTTTGTGCCGTTCCGATCTTCCTCTTGTTACTATATTGCAAATTAACGACCTAGGCGCGCGCGCCAATTATCTCCACGCCATGTTTCCACTGTTTTTTTTTTTAAAAACACACACACACACGCACGCATATCGGTGAACTATCCGATCGGTAGCCCATGAAATTCTCCTGCGTCGTCTACTCGTCTGTCCGTCCCCACATGCCTTGTGTACGAATCGTTCAGATGATGTCAGCCTATGTAGGCAGGCACGTATATATCATTGTCGTCCCCGTTCGGGAAGAGGATAAAAAAAGGCCGGCTCCTTTGCCCGCTCGATCGGCCGCCGTCACCGTCCGAGCTGATCAAGTGAGACGGCGACGGTGCCGGCCGCGTCCGCCACTAGCTAGCCTAGCCTGCCTGGGAATTCGCCGACGAGCCGTCCTTCCTTTCGTCCCCCGCCAAGAGAAGCAGATAGATACTGCGTCAGCCGAACTGTAATTATTCCTTCCGGTTCCCGTCTCCCCCCTGTGCGCGCGCTCTCGTCCAAGAGTTGTTTTGCTTGCCGGCCCCCGCGCGCCACACGATCGCGCCCCTACGAAACGCGTAGATAACTTGTGGCCGACGACGCGGAGAGGCCGGTAGCCGCGCACGGGCTCCGCCGTGGGCAGTGCGCAGTGCAGAACGCCAAGGAGGTATGCTGACGGCGACGGTAGCGTCTCCGCGCCGCCAGCGGATTAGGCTGCGGACACCATATCGTGTGTAGGATGATATACAAAATCTCATTTTATATTATAGACTATATTATTTACGGGTCAATTTTCTGTATGCCATTGAAAAAATATACTCGTTCTTTAAGTGCCACTGATTTCATATATCACACACACAAAAAAAAATGTATCTATATGTCACTCAGTGGCACATAAATATCGATGGACACACATCTCAACACGATCAATATTGACCCTATCAACCGATGGATAGCCCTGCCAACCGTAGGCCCGTCCACGGTATCATCGGAGGGTAATACCCTGAATTAGAACCAACCTTAGGCAATCCCAACATCTCTCATATCATATCCTCTAGTACATTCTATATTTTAAACTTCGCTCTGCAACCGACAATATTACATAGACAAAACCGACGTTCTTTTATTTATTTACGAATGCGAATAAATATAATCAACCGACAATAGAAAACCGTCAGTACTCTCTCTCTCTCGCCTGTCCGTATATATACACAATAATAAATAGCCAAAAGCTGCTGTGTTCGTTTCCTCTCGTGTTTACCTGCTGGCCGTTCACTATTCTCTCTCCCAGCAATGGCGCGCTCCTCCGCTCCGGGCCGGACTCTCCTCCCTCCTTCCGTGCATGCGGCGGACGGAGGAAGCTCTCCTCTCCGTAACCTGTTCGTGCATGGTCACCGGCCGCGCTTGGACGCTTGCGGAATTTGTCGATTCCCTCTTCAATCTCGCTCGCACCTACCCCGGCCCATCATGTGCAGCCACGTCGCCACACGGCTTCCGTCGACCAGCATGCAGAGATGATCGTCGGGTACTCGGGCGTCGGCCGCCAAGGTTAGATCGTTAACTTCTTTTTTTTTCAAGTTGGTAGCTGCGTGCAATTCGGCAATACATGCATAGATAAATAATAATAATAATAATAATAATAATAATAATAATAATAATAATAATAATAATAATAATAATGGTAATGGTAAGCACGCACGGCACAAGAGGTGGAAAACGTGGCGCTGGTCGCCCCGGCGTCTTCCGGTGCGCCATCACTTGGCGCGCCCCCTGCTCGTGGCCATGGGGCCCCCTGGGGGGTTCGTCTGTTTCGTCCTTGGTCTTCTCCGACGGTCTCCGCTTTTAGGATTGGATTTTCAACAAGTTTAACCGTCCGATCAACCCCATTCCGGGTAAATTTGATCGTCATGAGTTCTTTTTAGTCGTCTCCTTTGGCAGATGTTCCATGCGTTTGTGCCCAGATTCTGTGGGTCTTCTGCTTCAATCGTTTGTTGGTGGCGAGGCTGGCTTATTCAGAGTTTCTCAGCTGGCGGACCGGGTGTTCCGCTTTTCGATCTCTTGCAAAGTTGTTGGTTTTGCAGTTTATCAGCTACGCTCCTATTCCTGCTCCGTCTTCAAGGCGTATTTGCACCTGTGGAATTCTGGCGGCCCTAATTGGTTCATTGAGTGGCAGCGTTATTCTGCGGAGGAATCCAATTTCTGGAAACTGGTTTCTCATCGCCGTTCTTCCCCGGCTCCGTTTGCTACTATGTCTCGTAAACCAGCTCTGTCAGGTGCAAATTTGGTCCCTTTAGGTCATTGAAAGAGGTCTGTTCGTGCTCCCGAAGGATTGATGCAGATGCAGCGGCATTCGGTTTTTGATCGGATTTCCTTCCCCCGTCGTTCTATCCGTGATCATGAAGCTGCTGCTCGTCCGCATTTTCAAAATTATTCAAATCGCAGGATTGGACGCATGGTTCGCTCAGGATTTCGGTCTTCTTTGGAGACCCCTCGCGTTTCCCCATGGGCCCCGCGAATGTTGGTTTGGAGGCGCAAGAAGATTTTGGAACAGTGCCCGGAGAATTTTGGACAAGATTCTGCCCCCGGCATTAATGGCTCTTCTGTCCCTGCGGCGTCGGGTGACCAGCATTCCCGGGATCTTTCTCTCTCTGGAAATAATTCTCACATATTTGGTATCTCGGGTTAGAAGTGTAATCGACCGGTTGACTCTTTTCCCGATAAGTTCGAGAATGCCTCCTGGGGGTTTCCTCCGCGCTTATGGTTTCGGCCTCCCCTGCTTTCGCTTACAGGTGGGCCCCATCACCCGCCCTCTTTTACAACTTTGGTGAGTTCTCTCAGGCGGTTCTTTCGAGTGCCGACGCTTCGCCTTCCACGGAACTTGCACTGTTCACAAAACCCCACTCCGCTCCACTGCCCTGGAAGAATCCGTCGTCGTTGTGCTCCCTTGCGAGTGTGGGGCCTCCGCCACCTTCGCCTTCCAGCATTCTTGGTGCTGCTAAAGAAATGGCTTTTCGCAGAGTTGATCCTACGCCGTTCCTCCCCCATGGCTTCGTGGCGCAGCAAGTTGATCATCGCGAGATAATGGTACGTACCGTTACTCGTCCTCAACCTTCGGGGCATGAAGATTGGGGCATTGTGCTTGTTCACCCTTTACCGGAGCATGAGGTCAACTTCCATATCTTCGATGATATCATCCGTGAGTATTTGGTGGAAGTCCGGCGGGTCCAAGTCCGGAGCATCCAGCGCTCTCATCTGGGACAGGCTTTGGTGCGATTCAGGTTCGCGTTTGACAGAGATAACTTAGTGGCTTTGGGCCCCCAGCAAGCCCTGGGATTTTCTTTTACTGTCATTCGTCACAATGAGGGCTGGAACCAGCGTGCCCTAACCTTTAATCACGAATGTTGGCTGATTCTGCTTGGTTTTCCTATGGATTTCTGGACTCATGAACACATTCAGAATGCGGTTGGTGCCTTTGGAAGGGTTCTCATGTGGGACCCTGATCCTAACAATGCTACTAGGCTGTTGGTCCGAGCAAGGGTGACTTCTTTGCAGGAAGTGCCACATTTCATAGTCTTCTCGGTGGCTGATGGTTTTCAGGGTGTCTCTTGGACGGTTCAATGTGACATTGTGCAACAGTTCATGCTTGGCGCCCAACCTCAGGATGAGGACCCCGTGCCTCCCTACCCCCATGATGGTCACCAGCTCCCTATTGAGTTTTTTGGTATGGGACAGCCGATGCCCAACTTCCATTTTCAGTTCGACCTCAATATTCCTCCTGAAGATGGAATCAATGCTGAGGAAAATGTTGCTGCCAATGCTGATGATGACTGGGACCCTTGGCCTGTTGAGCAGGCTCAACCCCCTGTGCCAGAGGTTGTACCAAATAATGTTAACGCTGCGATCAATGAAGAAGAGCAGTTCAGCTACCAGCTTTCAGGTCTTGAGGATCTCTGAAAGTCGCCTAGAGGGGGGGTGAATAGGGCAAAACTGAAGTTCTCAAAAATAATCACAACTACAAGCCGAGTTAGCGTTAGAAATATAATAGAGTCCGCGAGAGAGGGTGCAAAACAAATCGCAAGCGAATAATGAAGTGAGACACGCGGATTTGTTTTACCGAGGTTCGGTTCTCTCAAACCTACTCCCCGTTGAGGAGGCCACAAAGGCCGGGTCTCTTTCAACCCTTACCCTCTCTCAAACGGTCCCTCGGACCGAGTGAGCTTTCTCTTCTCAATCACTTGGAACACAAAGTCCCACAAGGACCACCACAAGATTGGTGTCTCTTGCCTCAATTACAAGTGAGTTTGATCGCAAGAAAGAATCAAGAAAGAAGAAAGCAATCCAAGCGCAAGAGCTCGAAAGAACACAAGCAAATCTCTCTCTCTAATCACTAGGGCGTTGTGTGGAAGTGGAGAGGATTTGATCTCTTTGGTGTGTCTAGAATTGAATGCTAGAGCTCTTGTAAGTAGTTGGGATGTTGAAAACTTGGATACAATGAATGGTGGGTGGTTGGGGGTATTTATAGCCCCAACCACCAAACTAGCCGTTTGGTGAGGCTATCTGTTCGATGGCGCACCGGACAGTCCGGTGCACACCGAACATGTCCGGTGCGATAGCCACGTCACCAAAGCCGTTGGGATTCGACCATTGGAGCTCTGTCTCTGGGCCCGCCTTGATGTCCGGTGGCGCACCGGACATGAACTGTAGATTGTCCGGTGCGCCTGCTCCCGCGTGCCTGACGACTGCGCGCTTCTAGCGCGCATTAAATGTGTCGCAGGTAGCCATTGGCGCCGAAATAGCCGTTGCCCCGCTGTTACACCGGACAGTCCGGTGTACACCGGACAGTCCGGTGAATTATAGCGGAGGGCCGAAGTGAATTCCCGAGGCTGGCGAGTTCCGGAGGCCGCTCTTCCTTGGAGCACCGGACATGTCCGGTGTACACCGGACAGTCCGGTGAATTATAGCGGAGTTGCCTCTGGAATTTCCCGAAGGTGAGCAGTTCGGAGTTGGAGTCCTCTGGTGCACCGGACATGTCCGGTGGCACACCGGACAGTCCGGTGCGCCAGACCAGAGGTGCCTTCGGTTGACCCTTGCTCCTTTATTTGAACCCAATACTTGGTCTTTTTATTGGCTAAGTGTGAACCTTTTGCACCTGTATAACTTATACACTAGAGCAAACTAGTTAGTCCAATATTTGTGTTGGGCAATTCAACCACCAAAATTATTTAGGAACTAGGTGTAAGCCTAATTCCCTTTCAATCTCCTCCTTTTTGGTGATTGATGCCAACACAAACCAAAGCAAATGTAAAAAGTGCATAATTTGAACTAGTTTGCATAATGTAAGTGCAAAGGTTGCTTGGAATTGAGCCAATATAAATACTTACATGATGTGCATGGATTGTTTCTTTGTTTTTAACATATTGGACCACATTTGCACCACATGTTTTGTTTTTGCAAATCTTTTTGTAAATTCTTCTTAAAATCTTTTTGCAAGATAGTCAAAGGTAAATGAATAAGATTTTTGCAAAGCATTTTCAAGATTTGAAATTTTCTCCCCTTGTTCCAAATGCTTTTTCTTTGACTAAACAAAACTCCCCCTCAAATAAATTCTCCTCTTAGTGTTCAAGAGGGTTTTAAGATATCAAGTTTTGAAAATACTACTTGCTCCCCCTTTAGAACACAAAGAGATACTAATTTGAAATTTTCCAATTGAAAAACATTAAATTTTAAAATTAGGGCGGTGGTGCGGTCCTTTTGCTTTGGGCTCATACTTTCTCCCCCTTTGGCATGAATCGCCAAAAGCGGATACCTTGAGTGAGATATAAGCCCTTAGAAGTACTTTCTCCCCCTTTGGTCATAAATAAAACATATGAGTAAAGATTATACCAAAGATGGAGAGATGCTCGGAGTGACGGCGAAGGATGAGTAGTAGAGTGGAGTGGAAGCCTTTGTCTTCGCCGAAGACTCCAATTCCCTTTCAATATACCTATGACTTGGTTTCAAATACACTTGAAAACACATTAGTCATAGCATATATAAAAGAGATATGATCAAAGGTATACTTGTGTGCTATGTGTGCAAATCAGCAAAAGAAATTCCTAGAATCAAGAATATTGAGCTCATGCCTAAGTCTGGTAAAAGATTGTTCATCAAGTGGCTTGGTAAAAATATCGGCTAATTGATCTTTAGTGTTAATGTATGAAATCTCGATATCCCCCTTTTGTTGGTGATCCCGAAGAAAATGATACCGAATGGCTATGTGTTTAGTGCGGCTATGCTCAACGGGATTATCCGCCATGCGGATTGCACTCTCATTATCACATAGAAGATGAACTTTGGTTAGTTTGTAACCGTAGTCCCGCAGGGTTTGCCTCATCCAAAGCAATTGCGCGCAACAATGGCCTGCGGCAATATACTCGGCTTCGGCGGTAGAAAGAGCGACCGAATTTTGCTTCTTTGAAGCCCAAGACACCAAGGATCTTCCCAAGAACTGGCAAGTCCCCGATGTGCTCTTTCTATTAATCTTACACCCCGCCCAATCGGCATCCGAATAACCAATCAAATAAAATGTGGATCCCCGAGGGTACCAAAGCCCAAACTTAGGTGTATAAGCCAAATATCTCAAGATTCGTTTTACGGCCGTAAGGTGTGATTCCTTAGGGTCGGCTTGAAATCTTGCACACATGCAAACGGAAAGCATAGTGTCCGGTCGAGATGCACATAAATAAAGCAATGAACCAATCATCGACCGGTATACCTTTTGATCCACGGACTTACCTCCCGTGTTGAGGTCGAGATGCCCATTTGTTCCCATGGGAGTCTTGATGGGCTTGACATCCTTCATTCCAAACTTGCTTAGAATGTCTTGAGTATACTTCGTTTGGCTAATGAAAGTGCCCTCTTGGAGTTGTTTGACTTGGAATCCTAGAAAATATTTCAACTCCCCCATCATAGACATCTCGAATTTTTGTGTCATGATCCTACTAAATTCTTTACATGTAGATTCGTTAGTAGACCCAAATATGATATCATCAACATAAATTTGGCATACAAACAAATCATTGTCAAGAGTTTTAGTGAATAAAGTAGGATCGGCCTTACCGACTTTGAAGCCATTTGCAATAAGGAAATCTCTAAGGCATTCATACCACGCTCTTGGGGCTTGCTTGAGCCCATAAAGCGCCTTAGAGAGCCTATAAACATGGTTAGGGTACTCACTATCTTCAAAGCTGGGAGGTTGCTCAACATAGACCTCCTCCTTGATCGGTCCGTTGAGGAAGGCACTCTTCACGTCCATTTGGTAAAGCTTGAAGCCATGGTAAGTAGCATAGGCCAATAATATACGAATTGACTCAAGCCTAGCTACGGGTGCATAGGTTTCACCAAAATCCAAACCTTCGACTTGTGAATACCCCTTGGCCACGAGTCGAGCTTTGTTCCTTGTCACCACACCATGCTCGTCTTGCTTGTTGCGGAAGACCCACTTGGTTCCTACAACATTTTGATTAGGACGTGGAACTAAATGCCATACCTCGTTCCTCGTGAAATTGTTGAGCTCCTCTTGCATCGCCATCACCCAATCCGAATCTTGTAGTGCTTCCTCTACCCTGTGTGGCTCAATAGAGGAAACAAAAGAGTAATGCTCACAAAAATGTGCAACACGAGATCGAGTGGTTACCCCCTTATGAATGTCGCCTAGGATGGTGTCGACGGGGTGATCTCGTTGTATTGCTTGGTGGACTCTTGGGTGTGGCGGCCTTGGTTGTTCATCCTCCTTGTCTTGATCATTTGCATCTCCCCCTTGATCGTTGTCGTCATCTTGAGGGGGCTCATCTCTTTGGTCTTCTCCTTCATCAACTTGAGCCTCGTCCTCATTTTGGGTTGGTGGAGATGCTTGCGTGGAGGAGGATGGTTGATCTTGTGCATGTGGAGGCTCTTCGGGTTCCTTAGGACACACATCCCCAATGGACATGTTCCTTAGCGCGATGCACGGAGCCTGTTCTTCACCTATCTCATCAAGATCAACTTGCTCTACTTGAGAGCCGTTAGCCTCATCAAACACAACGTCACAAGATACTTCAACTAGTCCTGAGGACTTGTTAAAGACTCTATATGCCCTTGTGTTTGAGTCATATCCTAGTAAAAAGCCTTCTACAGTTTTAGGAGCAAATTTAGATTTTCTACCTCTCTTGACAAGAATAAAGCATTTGCTACCAAAAACTCTAAAATATGAAATGTTTGGCTTTTTACCGGTTAGGAGTTCATAGGATGTCTTCTTGAGGATTCGGTGTAGATATAACCGGTTGATGGCGTAGCAGGCGGTGTTGACCGCCTCGGCCCAAAACCGATCCGGTGTCTTGTACTCATCAAGCATGGTTCTTGCCATGTCCAATAGAGTTCGATTCTTCCTCTCCACTACACCATTTTGTTGAGGGGTGTAGGGAGAAGAGAACTCATGCTTGATGCCCTCCTCCTCAAGGAAGCCTTCAATTTGAGAGTTCTTGAACTCCGTCCCATTGTCGCTTCTAATTTTCTTGATCCTTAAGCAGAACTCATTTTGAGCTCGTCTCAAGAATCCCTTTAAGGTTTCTTGGGTATGAGATTTTTCCTGCAAAAAGAACACCCAAGTGAAGCGAGAATAATCATCCACAATAACTAGACAGTACTTACTCCCGCCGATGCTTATGTAAGCAATCGGACCGAATAAATCCATGTGTAGGAGCTCCAGTGGCCTGTCACTTGTCATGATGTTCTTGTGTGGATGATGAGTGCCAACTTGCTTCCCTGCTTGGCATACGCTACAAATCCTGTCTTTCTCAAAATGAACATTGGTTAGTCCCAAAATGTGTTCTCCCTTTAGAAGCTTATGAAGATTCTTCATTCCAACATGGGCTAGTCGGCGGTGCCAGAGCCAACCCAAGTTAGTCTTAGCAACCAAGCAAGTGTCGAGTTCAGCTCTATCAAAGTCTACCAAGTATAGCTGACCCTCTAGCACTCCCTTAAATGCTATTGAATCATCACTTCTTCTAAAGACAGTAACACCTATATCAGTAAATAGACAGTTGTAGCCCATTTGACATAATTGGGATACGGAAAGCAAATTGTAATCTAAAGAATCTACAAGAAAAACATTGGAAATAGTATGGTCAGGTGATATAGCAATTTTACCCAATCCTTTGACCAAACCTTGATTTCCATCCCCGAATGTGATGGCTCGTTGTGGATCTTGGTTTTTCTCATATGAGGAGAACATCTTCTTCTCCCCTGTCATGTGGTTTGTGCATCCGCTGTCGAGTATCCAACTTGAGCCCCCGGATGCATAAACCTACAAAACAATTTTAGTTCTTGACTTTAGGTACCCAAACGGTTTTGGGTCCTTTGGCATTAGAAACAAGAACTTTGGGTACCCAAACACAAGTCTTGGAGCCCTTGTGTTTGCCCCCAACAAACTTGGCAACTACCTTGCCGGATTTGTTAGTAAGCACATAAGATGCATCAAAAGTCTTAAATGAAATGTCATGCTCATTTGATGCATTAGGAGTTTTCCTTTTAGGCAACTTAGCACGGGTTGGTTGCCTAGAACTAGATGTCTCACCCTTATACATAAAAGCATGATTAGGGCCAGAGTGAGACTTCCTAGAATGAATTTTTCTAATTTTGCTCTCAGGATAACCGGCAGGGTATAAAATGTAACCCTCGTTATCTTGAGGCATGGGAGCCTTGCCCTTAACAAAGTTAGATAAATTCTTTGGAGGGGCATTAAGTTTGACATTGTCTCCCCTTTGGAAGCCAATGCCATCCTTGATGCTAGGGCGTCTCCCATTGTAGAGCATACTTCTAGCAAATTTAAACTTTTCATTTTCTAAGTTATGCTCGGCAATTTTAGCATCTAATATTGCTATATGATCATTTTGTTGTTTAATTAAAGCCATGTGATCATGAATAGCATTGATATTACATCTCTACATCTAGTACAAATAGAAGTGTGCTCAACGGTAGATGTAGAGGGTTTGCAAGATTTTAATTCTACAACCTTAGCATGCAACATATCATTCTTAGTTCTAAGGTCGGAAATTGTAACATTGCAAACATCTAATTCTTTAGCCTTAGCAATTGATTTCTCATTCTCATTTCTAAGGCTAGCAATAGAGACATTCAACTCATCAATCCTAGCAAGTAAATCAATATTATTATTTCTAGGATTGGAAGTTGAATCAATACAAACATGAGAATCAACCTTAGCAATTAGTTTAGCATTTTCATTTCTAAGGTTGTTAATGGTCTCATGGCAAGTGCTTAGCTCACTAGACAATTTTTCACATTTTTCAACTTCTAGAGCATAAGCATTTTTAACCTTAACATGCCTTTTATTTTCCTTGATTAGGAAGTCCTCTTGGGAGTCCAAGAGATCATCCTTCTCATGGATGGAACTAATCAATTCATTTAATTTTTCTTTTTGTTGCATGTTTAGGTCGGCAAAAAGGGTAAGATTATTTTCCTCATCACTATCATTATCATCACTAGAGGATTCATATTTAGTGGAGGATTTAGATTTAACCTTCTTCCTTTTGCCGTCCTTTGCCATGAGGCACTTGTGGCCGACGTTGGGGAAGAGGAGTCCCTTGGTGACGGCGATGTTGGCGGCGTCCTCGTCGGAAGAGGACTCGCTGGAGCTCTCGTCGGAGTCCCACTCCCGGCAAACATGGGCATCGCCGCCCTTCTTCTTGTAGTACTTCTTCTTTTCTCTCCTCTTTCCCTTCTTGTCGTCGCCCCTGTCACTGTCACTAGACATAGGACATTTTGCAATGAAATGACCGGGCTTACCACATTTGTAGCACACTTTCTTGGAGCGGGGTTTGTAGTCCTTCCCCCTCCGTTGCTTGAGGATTTGGCGAAAGCTTTTGATGATTAAAGCCATCTCCTCATTGTCGAGCTTGGAGGCGTCAATTGGTTGTCTACTTGGTGTAGACTCCTCCTTCTTCTCCTCCGTCGCCTTAAAAGCCACCGGTTGTGCTTCGGACGTGGAGGGTTCGTCAAGCTCGTTGATCTTCTTTGATCCTTTAATCATGCATTCAAAGCTCACAAAATTCCCGATTACTTCCTCGGGAGTCATTAGTGTGTATCTAGGATTACCACGAATTAATTGAACTTGAGTGGGGTTAAGGAAAATAAGTGATCTCAAAATAACCTTAACCACCTCGTGGTCATCCCACTTCTTGCTCCCGAGGTTGCGCACTTGGTTCACCAAGGTTTTGAGCCGGTTGTACATATCTTGTGGCTCCTCCCCTTGGCAAATACGGAAGCGACCGAGCTCCCCCTCGATCGTTTCCCGCTTGGTGATCTTGGTGAGTTCATCACCCTCGTGCGCGGTCTTGAGAAGGTCCCAAATCTCCTTTGCATTCTTCAACCCTTGCACCTTGTTGTATTCCTCCTTGCTTAGAGAGGCGAGGAGTATGGTTGTAGCTTGAGAGTTGAAGTGCTCGATTTGGGCCACTTCGTCCGTATCATAGTCTTCATCCCCTACGGATGGTACCTGTGCTCCAAACTCAACAACATTCCATATACTTTTGTGGAGTGAGGTTAGATGAAATTTCATTAAATCACTCCACCTAGCATAATCTTCGCCATCAAAAGTTGGCGGTTTGCCTAATGGAACGGAAAGTAATGGAGTATGTCTAGGTGTACGAGGATAGTGTAAGGGGATCTTACTAAACTTCTTGCGCTCTTGGCGCTTAGAAGTTACGGACGACGCATCGGAGTCGGAGGTTGATGTTGATGAAGTGTCGGTCTCGTAGTAGACCACCTTCCTCATCCTCTTGTGCTTGTCGCCTTTCCGATGCGACTTGTGGGAAGAAGATTTTTCCTTCTTCTCTTTGTGGTGTGAGGAAGAAGATCTTTTCTCCTTCCGTTTGGAGGAGTCCTTCTTCTTCTCCTTCCTCTTGGTGCGGGATTCTTCCGATGAAGTGCTCCCTTGGCTCGTAGTGGGCTTGTCGCCGGTCTCCATCTCCCTCTTGGTGTGATCTTCCGACATCACTTTGAGCGGTTAGGCTCTAATGAAGCACCGGGCTCCGATACCAATTGAAAGTCGCCTAGAGGGGGGTGAATAGGACGAAACTGAAATTCTCAAAAATAATCACAACTACAAGTCGGGTTAGCGTTAGAAATATAATAGAGTCCGCGAGAGAGGGTGCAAAACAAATCGCAAGCGAATAATGAAGTGAGACACGCGGATTTGTTTTACCGAGGTTCGGTTCTCTCAAACCTACTCCCCGTTGAGGAGGCCACAAAGGCCGGGTCTCTTTCAACCCTTACCCTCTCTCAAACGGTCCCTCGGACCGAGTGAGCTTTCTCTTCTCAATCACTTGGAACACAAAGTTCCCACAAGGACCACCACAAGATTGGTGTCTCTTGCCTCAATTACAAGTGAGTTTGATCGCAAGAAAGAATCAAGAAAGAAGAAAGCAATCCAAGCGCAAGAGCTCGAAAGAACACAAGCAAATCTCTCTCTCTAATCACTAGGGCGTTGTGTGGAATTTGGAGAGGATTTGATCTCTTTGGTGTGTCTAGAATTGAATGCTAGAGCTCTTGTAAGTAGTTGGGATGTTGAAAACTTGGATACAATGAATGGTGGGTGGTTGGGGGTATTTATAGCCCCAACCACCAAACTAGCCGTTTGGTGAGGCTGTCTGTTCGATGGCGCACCGGACAGTCCGGTGCACACCGGACATGTCCGGTGCGACAGCCACGTCACCAAAGCCGTTGGGATTCGACCGTTGGAGCTCTGTCTCTGGGCCCGCCTTGATGTCCGGTGGCGCACCGGACATGAACTGTAGATTGTCCGGTGCGCCTGCTCCCGCATGCCTGACGACTGCGCGCTTCTGGCGCGCATTAAATGCGTCGCAGGTAGCCGTTGGCGCCGAAATAGCCGTTGCCCCGCTGTTACACCGGACAGTCCAGTGTACACCGGACAGTCCGGTGAATTATAGCGGAGGGCCGAAGTGAATTCCTAAGGCTGACGAGTTCCGGAGGCCGCTCTTCCTTGGAGCACCGGACATGTCCGGTGTACACCAAACAGTCCGGTGAATTATAGCGGAGTTGCCTCTGGAATTTCCCGAAGGTGAGCAGTTCGGAGTTGGAGTCCTGTGGTGCACCGGACATGTCCAGTGGCACACCGGACAGTCCGGTGCGCCAGACCAGAGGTGCCTTCGGTTGACCCTTGCTCCTTTATTTGAACCCAATACTTGGTCTTTTTATTGGCTAAGTGTGAACCTTTTTGCACCTGTATAACTTATACACTAGAGCAAACTAGTTAGTCCAATATTTGTGTTGGGCAATTCAACCACCAAAATTATTTAGGAACTAGGTGTAAGCCTAATTCCCTTTCAATCTCCCTTCTGACAATTCGGTGGGCTATTTTAACGACATCATTATCCCTCAGGGAGTTTAGCTCCAGCAGGAGGAAGCCCCGGCGCCGGTTGAAGCGGTTCTTGCCTTGCCTGCTTTCCCTTCTGACAACATAAATTTGGAGGGAAACAATGTCGAGGGACAGGACAACATGCAAATTGAAGATAACATCAATGTGGGCCTCATGTTGCACTTGGATCGAACCATCCTTGATCCTGCTTTTGAAGATTTCTTGGCCAGAAAGCGTTCCTCCTCTTGGGCTGATTTGTTCCCTGACAATGACGGCTCAGTTTCTGTTCCAAAGATTTGGGCTGCTTTCTTCATGGGCCTTTTAATGAGGCCAGATTCGTTTGATTGGGCCAGGAAATTCCTTTTGTCGAGAGCTATCTCGGCATTCGTCGCACCCAGCATGGACACCATTTCAATCAGAATTCCCCCTCCACCCAGTCAGGATTCCCCTGCTAAGCCTCAACTCTCTCCCCAGTCAGAGGCAACTCCCAGAAAAAGGCAGCCTATCTCAGTCGACACGACAGTCAGAAGGAGTGCCAGGCTTAGGGCAAAGGCCAAGGGCTTCAAAAATTGCACTGGGATTGGCAAGAAAAATTGCTCATGCTGCACTCAATATACCCCTCCTTCTATGCATCTTGACGTCATCAAGAAATTGGGTGCTGAGTTCTGTAAAATGACCCCTTCCAAGCTAAGTCCGGAGGACTTGAACAGATCCAAGGCCACTGGTACTGCCATTCAGAGGCCGGTTGCTTCCACCGACAGCAAGGATGAGGAATCTGACTTCTCTGATGAACAGGTGGGGGACCCTTACTTCAATAATGACAATGATGATGAAGCCAATACCTCGGCGGGGTTGTAAGGCTTTGGCCTCCCCCTTTTGGGTCGTTTGGTGTTTTTGGTACACTGCTTGGCAACTATTTTGTTGGTTAACGGTTGGTGCTGGCGCGCATGTGGCGCTCTTTGATTTTTCTGAAACTTACTCTGATGGAATCGAGGTTTATTTCCTGTTTGATACAATTAACTCTGATGGAGTCAATGACTCTTTGCTGCCTGAAATGGTTAATTTTGATGGCTGGAGGTTCGGTTATTTTTTATGTGGGTTCTCTTTGCATTTTTCTTGTTGGGCCCATTGGATGCCTTATTCCCCTCATGTCATGCAGATTATGTGGCCCTTTCAATTCTACTGCTTATGGATTTATACTGGAAGAAGGATCTATTGGTGTATGCTATGCATACCAGAATTCCTTAATTTTAAGACTGATAGTTTACCATGACGTCTGGCTGTAGGATCTAGGACACCGGCTAGAGGGGGGTGAATAGACGGTTTTGACTAAAATCAACAATATTAAATAAATTTAATCAATACAACAAGAGGAATAAATTCTCTAGTGTCAATAAGTAAACAATGTATGAAAAACAACTACGGAGATTGAATATTTGAAGAACAATAAGCAAATCACTAATCAATTGCAAGGCAATAAGTAATGCTAGAAGGAATAGACACCGAAATTTATCCCGTGGTATCGGTGATTTGCCGATCACCCCTAATCCACGTTGAGGTGGACTTCAAGCTCTCACTTGCTCCTCTATCAAGACACGACTTGATCTTTGAGCCAAGTGGACAAGAAATCACTCAATACCTCGATTCCACTAATGTCACCTTTGCCGCTCCGGCGAGGTAGGCGTGAACCCCTCACAATCAACACCGCGACTTCTCCACAATCTTCTTGGAGAGCTCGACAGAGACAATCACCCGAGCCGTCTAGGAGGCGGCAACCTCCAAGAGTAACAAGCCAACGACGCTTGCTCGGTGTACCACCTAGTGCCTCAAGAATCACCAAATGATGCAAATGCACTAGGAACCCTCAATCTCTCACTAGAATGCAATCTCAAGCAAAGAGTGTGAGAGAGTGAGTTGGAGGATCACAAATGAGCTCAATGTGTGCAAGGAATGGCCAAGAGGGGTCTCTCACACGAGCTACCCTTCTATTTATAGTCCCCCATCTAAAACCAACCGTTATGTGCAAAAGGGGGCAATTCTGCGCACACGCGGACCGTCCGCGCCCTAGGGCCGGACGGTCCGCCGTACATATAACGGCTATAATGACCGTTTGAAACATGTCAGAGTTGACTCAAAAGGTGGGTCCGGACAGTCCGCCCTTCAAGGCCGGACCGTCCGCGACCTGGCAGAATGAAACACCCGAGTCTCGGATCAACAGAAGTTAGCACACGCGGACCGTCCGGCTATAAATCCCGGACGGTCCGCGACCTGAGACAGTACTGTCCGGACTGGTCCCCCGGACAGTCCGTAGTACAAATCTATAAAAACACACAGTCCCTGTCCAAAAACGAGTTTGACACTTGTGGACCGTCCGCCCCTCACAGCTGGACCGTCCACCTATAATTCAGGGACTGGCCCGAAGCCACCCTCCTCTGGTCATGACTGCGGACGGTCCGGCCCTAAGGCCCGGACGGTCTGCAGTGCAATAGAACACAGTGTCAATACAAATGGTCAGACTTCGGACCCTTCTGGTGGATCGCGGACGGTCCGCCCCTAAGGCCCGGACAGTCCGCGCGTTCATGACTTCGCAATTTTTCAAACATGCTTTTGAAAGAACTTTTGACTCGCGAAATGTGAAGCGCTGTTAGTCCTCATGCAAATGCAACTACTTGATGCTCTATGAGGCACTAAGTCTTACACAGATCTAAGTCATTGACCCCTCTTAATAGTACGGCTATCTAGTCTACTAATCCGGTCAGGTATCTTCTCTAAACTCCTTAAGACCGGCAAAAATGAAACCTATATAATACCTTTCCCTTCATCTGATCCACAACCAATGCGTATGATTCTTCAACATTTCCTGTTCTATGTGGTCCAACCCTGCATTCTTATTTCTCCAAGAATCGTTAGTCCACAAACAGTTGTCATTAATTACCAAAACATTACCAAAGGGGCCTAGATGATTCACAATCTCCCCCTTTTTGGTAATTGATGACAACACCACATAGTATTTTAAAGAGAAGTTTAGTTTCTCCAAGTCTCTCTCATACCTAAGGTATAAGATAGATCTTGGAGATGAGTTTCATAGGACTTATCTTGATTTGAAGTTCTGTCCGAGAGATAGACAAATCCCAATAAAAACTCAGTATGTAAGAAAGGCTCCCCCTAAGTGTGTGCAGGATTATTTGAAGCTGAAGATATAACACACACATAATATATTGGAGTTTGATGGAGACTTTCCTACAATCATGGTTATCGAGGCATACAAGAGATGATCCGTAGAGTGAGCGCAGCAATTATAATCATACCTCGATAAACCACACACAGAGTAATTTGAACTAAAAACATAGTTCATCCCACAGAATATTACAGATAATAGTCCACATGACAATTAATAGATCAAACAGTTCCAAATGCGTAAGACATAAACTAATGCAAGCGGCATGAAAAGGTAAAATGCATATGCATGGTCTTAATGTCCACATAGAACCACCAACTCCCCCTGAAGGAGACGCCAACAACTTCTCTTCCACTTCTCTCCCCCTTTGGCATCAATTGCCACAAAGGAGAGGCCTCACTGATCACCAGGCGGAGGATGCATGTTGTAGTAGTGAGTGCTGAAGGTGTCAAACAGGGAGGAGAACTGGCTAAAATCCTGCTGGAGCTGCTGCTGCCTCTGACTTATATCATGCATGTTGTCATTTGTAGAAAGATTGTCAAATTGACTGGAGAGAGCACCCATGTTATCTTGAAAACTCTGTTGCATATTGTTCAGCCTGGACATGATGGGATCAGTGACATTAGTGTGAATCTGATCACGAAACTCAGAAAATTCAGAGTTGAGCGCATCCCAGTTACTGTCAAAGCGAGACTGCATGTCATCGAGGCGGTGATCCACATGTGTCATCAGGCCCTCAAAGCGAGTATCAATATGAGTCTCAAGCCCTTGCTGCATGTTGTGAAAATAAGGATCAAAGTATCCTGGAGCAGGCTCCCAATAGTGCTGAGGCTGAGGAGGAGGTGGAGGAGGAGGCATCTGCTGTCCCTCAACATTAGGAGCTGCTCCACCCTCATAGCCAGGGTCTTCCTCATCATCTGGGAAGGGAGTGAGTGGCCTGGTGAGAAACTGAGAGCACCTAGAGGGGGGGGTGAATAGGTGACCCTGTAAACTTCAAAAACTTAAGCCACAAAAACTTGTTAAGTGTTAGCACAAGTATGGCCAAGTGGCTAGAGAGGAGTCAAAACACAAGAAATCAATCACAGAGATGACACGGTGGTTATCCCGTGGTTCGGCCAAGTACAAAACTTGCCTACTCCACGTTGTGGCGTCCCAATGGACGAGAGTTGCACTCAACTCCTCTCAAGTGATCCAATGATCAACTTGAATACCACGGTGTTCTTGCTTTTCTTTTCTCAATCCCGTTTGCGAGGAATCTCCACAACTTGGAGTCTCTCGCCCTTACAATTGGATTTCACAAAGAAGCACGGAGTAAGGGAGGGAAGCAACACACACAAATCCACAGCAGAATGCGCACACACACGGCCAAGAAACGAGCTCAAGAGACTATCTCAAAGTTCACACTAGAACGAGCTCGAATCGCTGAGAATGACAAACGAATGCGCAAAGACTGAGTGTGGATGATCAAGAATGCTCTAAGGTTGCTTGGTGTTGTCCTTCATGCGCCTAGGGGTCCCTTTTATAGCCCCAAGGCAGCTAGGAGCCGTTGAGAATAAATCTGGAAGGCCATCCTTGCCTTCTGCCGTCGAGTGCACCGGACAGTCCGGTGCACACCGGACACTGTCCGGTGCCCGATTTATTTCCTTAAACAGCGCAGCCGACCGTTGCCGACCGTAGCAGATCTGGCGCACCGGACAGTCCGGTGCACACCGGACAGTCCGGTGCCGCTTTCCGACCGTTGGCCAGACCACGTGTCGCGCGCAGATTCCGCGGCCGACCGTTGGCCCTAGCCGACCGTTGGCTCACCGGACAGTCCGGTGCACACCGGACAGTCCGGTGAATTTTAGCCGTACGCCGTCGGCGAATTCCCGAGAGTGGCCACTTTGGCCGAGGCAGCCTGGCGCACCGGACACTGTCCGGTGCACCACCGGACAGTCCGGTGCCCCAGACCGAGACAGCCCCTTGGCTGTACACAGCCATGTCTTCTCTTCTCTTCTTCTTTCTGTTTCTACCACTTAGACAAATATATTAGTACACAAAACCAATGTACTAAGACTTAGAAACATACCTTTGCTCTTGATTTGCACTTTGTTCATCCATTGCATAAATTCACATTTTAAGCACTTGAGTTGGCACTCAATCACCAAAATACTTAGAAATGGCCCAAGGGCACATTTCCCTTTCAATCTCCCCCTTTTTGGTGATTTATGCCAACACAACATAAAGCAACTAGAACAAGTGCAAAAACACTTCAAATGAAACTCAAATTGATTTTGATTCAATTTTGGCATATATGGATCATCCTTTGCCACCACTTGGTTTGTTTTTGCAAATCAAACTCAAATCTCTATCTCTAAGTCAAACACACATGTTGAAGCATAAAGAGAGTTATTCCAAAAGAGATTGAGATTGATCAAAGATTTCAAAAACTCCCTCTAATTCCCATAATCACCACTTCTCCCCACAAGAAGCCAACTTTTGACAAGAGACACAATGAAAGAGTTTTGACAAAACAAAAGCTCTATTCTTCTGTTTTCAAAATCTCTCAAGTGGTAGCTGATCCATTTATTGCTTTGGCCTTTATTTTCTCCCCCTTTGGCATCAAGCACCAAAACGGGATCAATCTTGGCCCTGTAACCCCATTGCCTCACCAAAATCTTCAAGTAAGAGTACGAAGGCAATAAGATCATAGAGATGAACTTGGAATAAGTTACCCTCTCATCGGAGTGCAGTGGAAGTCTTTCATGGTCCAAGTCCACCTTTTCCCTTTCAATTCTCCTTCGAGACTAAATCAATCAAACTCAAGCATATGGTTAGTCTCAAAGGGTCAAGTTGTAACACATCTCCCCCTAAACATGTGCATCACTTTGCAACAGACTTGTGAGGTCCAGGGAGTGTTTGTACAACTTGAGCACCACAGTAAGCAACAAAATGCAGAATGAACCTGATCAAATGCATAAACACATGTATGCTACAATTCAATCCAGGTTCCGCGAATCTAAGACATTTAGCTCACTACGTAACCTGCAAAAGGTCTTCTCATCTAGAGGCTTAGTGAAGATATCGGCTAGCTGGTTCTCGGTGCTAACATGAAACACTTCGATATCTCCCTTTTGCTGGTGGTCTCTCAAAAAGTGATGCCGGATATCTATGTGCTTTGTGCGGCTGTGCTCAACAGGATTCTCCGCCATGCGGATAGCACTCTCATTATCACATAGGAGTGGGACTTTGCTCAGACTGTAGCCAAAGTCCCGGAGGGTTTGCCTCATCCAAAGTAGTTGCGCGCAACACTGTCCTGCGGCAACATACTCGGCCTCAGCGGTGGATAGGGCAACAGAGGTTTGTTTCTTAGAATTCCATGACACCAGGGACCTTCCTAAGAATTGGCACGTCCCCGATGTACTCTTCCTATCGACCTTACATCCAGCATAATCGGAGTCTGAGTATCCAACCAAGTCAAAGGTAGACCCCTTTGGATACCAGAGCCCGAAGCAAGGCGTAGCAACTAAATATCTAAGAATTCGCTTCACCGCCACTAAGTGACATTCCTTAGGATCGGATTGAAATCTAGCACACATGCATACGCTAAGCATAATATCCGGTCTACTAGCACATAAATAAAGTAAAGACCCTATCATTGACCGGTATGCTTTTTGATCAACGGACTTACCTCCTTTGTTGAGGTCTGTGTGTCCGTCGGTTCCCATCGGCGTCTTTGCGGGCTTGGCGTCCTTCATCCCAAACCTCTTTAGCAAGTCTTGCGTGTACTTCGTTTGGGAGATGAAAGTGCCGTCCTTGAGTTGCTTCACTTGGAATCCAAGGAAGTAGTTCAACTCACCCATCATCGACATCTCGAATTTTTGCGTCATCACCCTGCTAAACTCTTCACAGGACTTTTGGTTAGTAGAACCAAATATTATGTCATCGACATAAATTTGGCACACAAACAAATCACCATTACAAGTCTTAGTAAAAAGAGTTGGATCGGCTTTCCCAACCTTGAAATCATTAGCAATTAGAAAGTCTCTAAGGCATTCATACCATGCTCTTGGGGCTTGCTTAAGTCCATAGAGCGCCTTAGAGAGCTTACACACGTGGTCGGGGTACCGTTCATCCTCGAAGCCAGGGGGTTGCTCCACGTACACCTCCTCCTTGATTGGCCCGTTGAGGAAAGCGCTCTTCACATCCATTTGGTACAACCTGAAAGAATGGTGAGCGGCATATGCTAGCAAGATACGAATGGACTCTAGCCTAGCCACAGGAGCGAAAGTCTCCTCAAAGTCCAAACCTGCGACTTGGGCATAACCTTTTGCCACAAGTCGAGCCTTGTTCCTCGTCACCACCCCGTGCTCGTCCTGTTTGTTGCGGAATACCCACTTGGTTCCCATAACATTTTGCTTCGGACGAGGCACAAGTGTCCAAACTTCATTGCGCTTGAAGTTGTTGAGCGCCTCCTGCATGGCCAGCACCCAGTCCGGATCTAGCAAGGCCTCCTCTACCCTGAAAGGCTCAATAGAAGAGACAAAGGAGTAATGCTCACAAAAATTAACTAATCGAGAACGAGTAGTTACTCCCTTGCTAATGTCACCCAGAATTTGATCGACGGGATGATCCCTTTGAATCATCGCTCGAACTTGGGTTTGAGGTGCCGGTTGTGCTTCTTCCTCCATCACATGATCATCTTGTGCTCCCCCTTGATCACACGCCTCCTGATGATGAACCTGTTCATCGTCTTGAGTTGGGGGTAGCACCATAGTTGAGGAAGATGGTTGATCTCGTTTATCTTGTTCCTGTGGCCGCACTTCTCCAATCGCCATGGTTCGTATAGCGGCCGTCGGAACATCTTCTTCATCTATATCATCACAATCAACAACTTGCTCTCTTGGAGAGCCATTAGTCTCATCAAATACGACGTCGCTAGAGACTTCAACCAAACCCGATGATTTGTTGAAGACTCTATACGCCTTTGTATTTGAGTCATAACCTAACAAAAACCCTTCTACAGCTTTGGGAGCAAATTTTGAATTTCTACCCTTCTTCACTAGAATGTAGCACTTGCTCCCAAATACACGAAAGTACGATACATTGGGTTTGTTACCGGTTAGAAGCTCATATGACGTCTTCTTGAGGAGGCGATGAAGGTAGACCCTGTTGATGGCGTGGCAAGCCGTGTTCACGGCTTCCGACCAAAAACGCTCGGGGGTCTTGAATTCTCCAAGCATAGTCCTCGCCATGTCGATTAGCGTCCTGTTCTTCCTCTCTACCACACCATTTTGTTGTGGTGTGTAGGGAGCGGAGAACTCGTGCTTGATCCCTTCCTCCTCAAGGAACTCCTCCACTTGAAGGTTCTTGAACTCGGACCCGTTGTCGCTTCTTATCTTCTTCACCTTGAGCTCAAACTCATTTTGAGCTCTCCTGAGGAAGCGCTTGAGGGTCCCTTGGGTTTCAGACTTATCCTGCAAAAAGAACACCCAAGTGAAGCGGGAAAAGTCATCAACAATAACTAAACCATACTTACTCCCTCCTATGCTCAGATAGGCGACGGGTCCGAAGAGGTCCATATGCAGCAGCTCCAGGGGTCTTGAAGTGGTCATCACATTCTTGCTGTGATGCGCTCTTCCCACTTGTTTACCTGCTTGACAAGCTGCACAAGGTCTATCTTTTTCGAAATGCACGTCGTTAGTCAAACCTATCACGTGTTCTCCCTTTAGAAGCTTGTGAAGGTTCTTCATCCCCACATGTGCTAAGCGGCGATGCCACAGCCAGCCCATGCTAGTCTTAGCTATTAAGCATGCATCTAGACCGGCCTCCTCTTTTGCAAAATCAACTAAATAAAGTTTGCCGTCTAATACACCCTTAAAAGCTAGTGAACCATCACTTCTTCTAAAGACAGACACATCTACATTTGTGAATAGACAGTTATATCCCATGTTGCATAATTGACTAACAGATAGTAAATTATATCCCAAGGACTCAACTAAAAACACATTAGAAATTGAGTGCTCATTAGAAATTGCAATTTTACCTAACCCTTTTACCTTGCCTTGATTCCCATCACCGAATATAATTGAATCTTGGGAATCCTTATTCTTGACGTAGGAGGTGAACATCTTCTTCTCCCTCGTCATATGGTTTGTGCATCCGCTATCAATAATCCAGCTTGAACCCCCGGATGCATAAACCTGCAAGGCAAATTTAGGCTTGGGACTTAGGTACCCAACTCTTGTTGGGTCCTACAAGGTTAGTGCAAATATTCTTAGGGACCCAAATGCAAGTTTTATCTCCCTTGCATCTTGCCCCTAACTTCCTAGCAACAATTTTCTTATCCTTTCTACAAATAGCAAAGGAAGCGTTTAACGTACAATAAATTGTAGAAGGTTCATTTATTACTTTCCTAGGAGCATGAATAGTATTCTTTCTAGGCACATGATGAATAGCATTTCTCCTAGTCATATTTCTACCATGCATATAGGAAGAACTAGAAGCAGTCATGGCATAAGAATCATAAGCATGTGAATCAAAAGCATCATAACTTCTAAAAACATTTCTAGAATTTTTCCTATCATGATACAAAAAGGCATGGTTCTTTTTAGCACTAGTAGCCATAGGGGCCTTCCCTTTCTCCTTAGCGGGAATGGGAGCCTTATGGCTTGTTAAGTTCTTGGCTTCCCTTTTGAAGCCAAGTCCATCCTTAATTGAGGGGTGTCTACCAATCGTGTAGGCATCCCTTGCAAATTTTAGTTTATCGAAATCATTCTTGCTAGTCTTAAGTTGGGCATTAAGACTAGCCAATTCCACAGTTAGTTTGGAAATTGAAACTAAATGATCACTACAAGCATCAACATCGAAATCTTTACACCTAGTGCAAATCTCAACATGTTCTACACAAGATGTTGATTTACTAGATTTTTCTAATTTAGCATTTAAATCATCATTTTTGCTCTTTAAACTAGCAATTGAATCATAACATGTAGACAACTCACAAGAAAGCATTTCATTTCTCTTAATCTCTAATGCAAGTGATTTTTGTGCTTCTACAAATTTGTCATGTTCTTCATACAACAAATCCTCTTGCTTTTCTAAAAGCACATTCTTATCATTCAAGGCATCAATCAATTCATTAATTTTGTCTATCTTAGATCTATCTAAACCCTTGAATAAGCATGAATAGTCTATGTCATCATCATCACTAGACTCATTATCACTAGAAGAAGCATAAGTGGAGTCTCGAGTACTCACCTTCTTCTCCCTTGCCATAAGGCATGTGTGACGCTCGTTGGGGAAGAGGGATGACTTGTTGAAGGCGGTGGCGGCGAGTCCTTCATTGTCGGAGTCGGAGGAGCAATCCGAATCCCACTCCTTTCCGATGTGTGCCTCGCCCTTGGCCTTCTTGTAATTCTTCTTCTTTTCCCTCTTGTTCCCCTGTTCCTGGTCACTATCGTTATCGGGGCAGTTAGCGATAAAATGACCAATCTTACCGCACTTGAAGCATGAGCGCTTCCCCTTTGTCTTGGTCTTGCTTGGTTGCCCCTTGTGACCTTTTAGCACCGTCTTGAAGCGTTTGATGATGAGAGCCATCTCTTCATCATTAAGTCCTGCCGCCTCAATTTGTGCCACCTTGCTAGGTAGCGCCTCCTTGCTTCTTGTTGCCTTGAGAGCAAGGGGTTGATGCTCGTTGATCGGTCCATTCAAGGCGTCGTCCACATATCTTGCCTCCTTGATCATCATCCGCCCGCTTACGAATTTTCCGAGTACCTCCTCGGGCGTCATCTTCGTGTACCTGGGATTCTCACGAATATTGTTCACGAGATGAGGATCAAGAACGGTAAATGACCTTAGCATTAGGCGGACGACGTCGTGATCCGTCCATCGCGTGCTTCCGTAGCTCCTTATTTTGTTGATAAGGGTCTTGAGCCGGTTGTATGTTTGGGTTGGCTCCTCGCCCCTTATCATTGCAAATCTTCCAAGCTCGCCCTCCACCAACTCCATTTTAGTGAGCATGGTGATGTCGTTCCCCTCGTGAGAAATCTTGAGGGTGTCCCATATCTGCTTGGCATTGTCCAAGCCGCTCACCTTATTGTACTCGTCCCTGCACAAAGAGGCTAGCAACACAGTAGTAGCTTGTGCATTTTTATGAATTTGTTCATTAATAAACATAGGGCTATCCGAGCTATCAAATTTCATTCCATTCTCTACAATCTCCCATATGCTTGGATGGAGAGAGAATAAATGACTACGCATTTTGTCACTCCAAAATCCGTAGTCCTCCCCATCAAAGTGTGGAGGTTTGCCAAGAGGAATGGAAAGCAAATGCGAATTCGAACTATGTGGAATACGAGAATAATCAAATGAAAAGTTCGAATTGACCGTCTTCCTGTAGTCGTTGTCGTCGTCCTTTTGGGAAGAAGAGGATTCGTCGCTGTCGTAGTAGACGATCTCCTTGATACGTCTTGTCTTCTTCTTCTTCCCATCTTTACGTCTGTGGCCCGAGCCAGAGTCGTTGGATTTGTCATCTTTTGGCTCGTTGACGAAGGACTCCTTTTCCTTGTCGTTGATCACGATTCCCTTCCCCTTAGGATCCATCTCTTCGGGCGGTTAGTCCCTTTCTTGAAGAGAACGGCTCTGATACCAATTGAGAGCACCTAGAGGGGGGGTGAATAGGTGACCCTGTAAACTTCAAAAACTTAAGCCACAAAAACTTGTTAAGTGTTAGCACAAGTATGGCCAAGTGGCTAGAGAGGAGTCAAAACACAAGAAATCAATCACAGAGATGACACGGTGGTTATCCCGTGGTTCGGCCAAGTACAAAACTTGCCTACTCCACGTTGTGGCATCCCAATGGACGAGAGTTGCACTCAACTCCTCTCAAGTGATCCAATGATCAACTTGAATACCACGGTGTTCTTGCTTTTCTTTTCTCAATCCCGTTTGCGAGGAATCTCCACAACTTGGAGTCTCTCGCCCTTACAATTGGATTTCACAAAGAAGCACGGAGTAAGGGAGGGAAGCAACACACACAAATCCACAGCAGAATGCGCACACACACGGCCAAGAAACGAGCTCAAGAGACTATCTCAAAGTTCACACTAGAACGAGCTCGAATCGCTGAGAATGACAAACGAATGCGCAAAGACTGAGTGTGGATGATCAAGAATGCTCTAAGGTTGCTTGGTGTTGTCCTTCATGCGCCTAGGGGTCCCTTTTATAGCCCCAAGGCAGCTAGGAGCCGTTGAGAATAAATCTGGAAGGCCATCCTTGCCTTCTGCCGTCGAGTGCACCGGACAGTCCGGTGCACACCGGACACTGTCCGGTGCCCGATTTATTTCCTTAAACAGCGCAGCCGACCGTTGCCGACCGTAGCAGATCTGGCGCACCAGACAGTCCGGTGCACACCGGACAGTCCGGTGCCGCTTTCCGACCGTTGGCCAGACCACGTGTCGCGCGCAGATTCCGCGGCCGACCGTTGGCCCTAGCCGACCGTTGGCTCACCGGACAGTCCGGTGCACACCGGACAGTCCGGTGAATTTTAGCCGTACGCCGTCGGCGAATTCCCGAGAGTGGCCACTTCAGCCGAGGCAGCCTGGCGCACCGGACACTGTCCGGTGCACCACCGGACAGTCCGGTGCCCCAGACCGAGACAGCCCCTTGGCTGTACACAGCCAAGTCTTCTCTTCTCTTCTTCTTTCTGTTTCTACCACTTAGACAAATATATTAGTACACAAAACCAATGTACTAAGACTTAGAAACATACCTTTGCTCTTGATTTGCACTTTGTTCATTCATTGCATAAATTCACATTTTAAGCACTTGAGTTGGCACTCAATCACCAAAATACTTAGAAATGGCCCAAGGGCACATTTCCCTTTCAGAAACCCTATCTCATTCTTGAAAGGTCTGAATGGTGTGTGAACAATCTCGCATGGGCCCTCAAATCTTGTCTTGGATTTGATAAGAGCCATAATGTAAGGAGCATATGCTAAATTTTGATTCTTGTCCAGTTTCAAATCATTAAGCTGCCTCATCATGAAAAGAACAATATTCATGACTTCACCATTCATGATATGCTGGATGATGTTCTAGAACTTATCTCGTATTTTACTCTTATCACCACTCTTGGGAAGAATGGTGACTCTGGCAATCTTGTTGATTACAGCAGGATGATGTCTGAGTCCTGCTGTCTTGTCAAACCTCCTGGGTATGCCGAGCCTGCCTGGCTCATAAAATTGCACAAAATCCTCAAAATTGTCTTCAGTATAAAAATCCAGCCCAGCAGAAATGGTGCCATAATTTAGACTGTTGGCAGTGGCAAAGACAGCAAAAGAAGCAGAATAGTGCTTGAAGCAAGTCATCCAGGTGATAGATTCTTCTTCAATATCAATCTCCGAGGTAGCCAGGAATTGCTTAACAGCCATTTCATTGAAATCTGTGCGTTGCCCCATAAACTGATATAATCCACATGTTTCAAACTTAGGGATCAAACCCTCCATGACTGATTGACTTAGCAAGAAGGACCAATCAATCACTTGATGCTTATGAAAATTTGTATCCACCAGGGTGCCCCAAAAGACATCAAACTGCAGCTGAGTGTGGAAAAACTGGATATTTGTATCAGATGGCAGAGTGTACTGGTTCACAGTCCGTCTAGAGCAGTACTCAGCCATAGAAAATCTCCGCTTTGGATATGTCCATCCTTGGGTATCAATGGGATAATCGGGATGAACATGAGGAAAATCTTCAGCATCCATGGATTCAGTGCCCCCAGCTGAGGATTGGGCCTCTGAATCAGTGGTTGGTGTATAGTCATCATCATTTCCACGAGGGCGCTTGGATTTAAAGCGACCTGCAAGTTTCTTGCGGAGACCACCAAAACCACTGCAACAATGTGACAGACATCCATAGATAAATAATTGATACCAATCACCACTATAAAAAAGGAATGGAACTGTAATGCTCTGCCAGGGTCCGGACGATCCGCGCTAGGGGGCCGGACTGTCCGCGCCAGAGGCCCAGACGGTCCGCGTCCACCAGGCGGACGGTCCGCGACCGACCAGGGGCGACTCCAAAGAACCCTAGCCGCCACAAATGTTGAATTTGATGATTTTGCAGAGAATACACATCCAAGCAAGTTCAAAATTTTGCATAGCTTTCACATTGAGGAGAACTAACAATCCCACCAATCATATTTTGAAAAACTACTGCCCAATTTCAGATCAGAGAGGAAACCCAAATAATCTCAAAATTTAAGAGATTTGATGAAATCCACAAGATTTGAAGATACCGTGATGAAGACATGTTGATGGAATGTTGCCACAAGCTGTCGGACTGTCCGCGCGCAACTTCACTTCACCGTCCGCGCACACTCGACACAGGAGAGTATTTGGCGAGTGGAGAGCAAGAGAGAAAGAGCGAATGAGCACAAATGACAAGTCTGCGGCCACTGCCCGATTTTACTGCCCTGTCGCGGACGGTCCGCGCTAGGGCGGCGGACGGTCCGCGCCCTGATGAGTTCAGACGGTCTGCGAGGCTGATCGGACTGTCCATTTCCTGATGCTGCGGACGGTCCGCGGTCCATGGGCGGACGGTCCGCGGCCTGATACTCATTTTTCCAATTGCTGTCCACTTTCTGATTTTGAATTTCGAATCCGAGTTGGGGCTTATATATGGACATTTCGACCAATCCAAGAGTTAGTATGCATGCATATACATATTATGTAATTGAGTAATGCAAAATTTTTGAATTAAACTATCTAGATCAATTTGGAAAGAAAAATGCATCAATAATACCAAATAAATAGCATAAAGAGCATATTTAGACTCGAGTTGCAATACGACACATGTGTGATCAACTTCAAGCCACATTTGAGAGATCGATCACATTCATTTCACTTCTTAGAGAACAAAATCTTGTTTCATCCAAAGGCTTTGTAAAAATGTCTGCTAATTGATCATCCGTGCCAATGGAATAAATAGAGATATCTCCCTTGCCAACATGATCCCTTAAGAAGTGATGCCATATATCAATATGCTTGGTTCTTGAGTGTTGGACCGGATTGGTAGCCAATTTTACCGCACTCTCATTATCACACATGAGAGGCACATTCTTGAAAATAATTCCATAATCCAATAAGGTTTGTTTCATCCATAATAGTTGTGCACAACAATTTCCGGCGAATATATATTCCGCCTCGGCGGTAGATAGAGCAACCGAATTTTGTTTCTTAGAAGACCATGAAACAAGAGATCTACCAAGAAATTGACAACAACCGGAGGTGCTTTTTCTATCAACTTTGCACCCCGCATAGTCCGAATCCGAATATCCAATTAATTCAAAGTGAGCACCTTTGGGATACCATAGACCAATATTGGGAGTATACTTCAAATATCTTAGAATTCTTTTAGCGGCCTTCAAGTGAATCTCTCTAGGTGAAGCTTGAAATCGAGCACACATGCATACACTAAACATAACATCGGGCCTAGATGCGGTAATATAAAGCAAACTACCAATTATTGAACGATAAAGTTTTTGATCAACCATAGTACCTCCTTCATCTAAGTCTAGATGACCATTTGTTGCCATTGGAGTCTTGATAGGCTTAGCATTGTCTAAACCAAACTTCTTGAGCATGTCCTTCAAATATTTTGATTGACTTATAAAAATTCCATCTTTCAGTTGTTTGATTTGAAGGCCAAGAAAGAAGCTCAATTCTCCTATCATAGACATTTCAAATTCTTTTGACATCATTTTTCCGAACTCCTCACAAAATAATTCATTAGTAGATCCAAAAATAATATCATCAACGTAGATTTGATAAACAAATAAGTCTTTGCCAATTCTTTTAGTGAATAGAGTAGTGTCAACCTTCCCAATTTTGAAGTCTTTGGAAAGCAAGAAATCCCTAAGCCTTTCATACCAAGCGCGTGGAGCTTGCTTAAGCCCATAGAGAGCTTTAGAAAGCTTGAACACATGGTTAGGTCTTTTGGGGTCCTCAAAACCGGGAGGTTGTTCAACATACACTAGTTCACTAATCTTACCATTTAGGAAGACACTCTTTACATCCATTTGGTAGAGCTTGATATTATGTGCACAAGCATAAGCAATTAGAATCCGGATTGCTTCTAATCTTGCTACGGGAGCGAATGTCTCCCCAAAATCCAATCCTTCAATTTGAGTATATCCTTGTGCAACTAATCTTGCCTTGTTTCTTACTACCACACCATCTTCATTGTGCTTGTTGCGAAACACCCATTTTGTACCAATAACATTGTGGTTCTTTGGTCTCTCAACAAGCTCCCAAACTTCATTTCGAGCGAAGTTATTTAATTCTTCATGCATTGCATTCACCCAATCAACATCAAGTAGAGCTTCATCTACACGGTTAGGTTCCATACAAGATACAAAAGAGAAATGTTCACAAAACGAAGCTATGCGAGAGCGAGTTTGAACACCCTTACTAATATCACCCACAATTTGATCAACCGGGTGATCCTTCACAATAGAATGATGAATTCTTGATACCGTTTGATAATTGCTTGTTGAAGCATTAGGAGGAACCGAAGGTCTTGAAGTACCTTGATCATGAGTATCCGTGGTTTCATTGAGTTGTTGGCTTTGGTGATCTTCCTTATTTATAGTTGAGGATGAAGGAATGACAACCACACTATTTTCATCATCATCTTCCTTTGGTTTTATTTCACCAATGGCCATTGTTTTCATTGCATTTATCAATTGAGTTCCCCCAACATCATCGAGATTATCACTCTCATCTTGAGACCCATTTGTTTCATCGAATTCAACATCATATGCTTCCTCAATAATACCATGAGTTTTGTTGAAGACCCTATAAGCCTTACTATTTGATGAATATCCAAGAAGAAAACCCTCATCACATTTCTTCTCAAATTTAGAAAGTCGGCTCCCCTTTCTCAAAATATAACATTTGCAACCGAATACCCTAAAATATGAGATATTTGGCTTTCTACCAATGAGCAATTCATATGGAGTTTTCTTCAAGAGCTTGTGACAATATAGTCTATTTGATGAATGACAAGCGGTGTTTATTGCCTCGGCCCAATAAGAATCTGATATACTATATTCCGCTAACATAGACCTAGCCATATCAATAAGAGTTCTATTCTTTCTTTCAACAATACCATTTTGTTCCGGGGTATATTTGGAAGAGAATTCATGTTTGATACCCTTGTCATCACAAAATTGATCAATTCTTGCATTTTTGAATTCCGACCCATTATCACTTCTAACCTTTTTGATGTCGAAATCAAATTGATTTTGAGCCAATATAGCAAATGACTTGAATGTTTCAAACACATTGGATTTGTCTCGTAAAAAATAAACCCAAGTAAATCTTGAATAGTCATCCACAATCACAAGACAATAAGAATTACCACCAATACTTACAAAAGATGTGGGCCCAAATAAATCCATGTGAAGTAATTCCAAAGGTCGATGAGTGGACATTTGACTTTTATTTGGATGAGTGTTTGCCACTTGCTTACCGGCTTGACAAGAGCTACACAATTTGTTCTTTTCAAACTTCACATCTTTTAAGCCTCGAACTAAGTCATGCTTGGTTAACCGATTGAGTTGCTTCATCCCAACATGACCAAGTCTTCTATGCCATAACCAACCTAGTGAAGCTTTTGAAAATAGGCAAGTTGTGAGCTTTGCCTCATTAGATGAGAAATCAACAAGATAAAGATTTTCATGTCTAAAGCCTTTAAACTTAAGATTGCTACCATCAACACTAGAGATAATAACATCTTCAACCGTGAAATTGCAACAAAATCCTAAATCACATAATTGAGCTACGGAAAGTAAATTAAAATTTAAAGACTCAACCAATAGCACATTTGATATAGAATGATCATTTGAGATAGCAATTTTACCCAAACCTTTAACCTTTCCTTTACGATTATCTCCAAATGTGATACTATCATAATTTGAGCAATCTTCCTCACTCATTTGGGTAAACATTTTCATATCCCCGGTCATGTGTTGAGTGCATCCACTATCCAACACCCAATGATTCCCTCCCGCCTTGTAGTTTACCTACAAAAGGAAATCAATCTCTTTTAGGTACCCAAACTTGCTTGGGTCCTTGGATGTTAGTGACCAAGGTCTTTGGTACCCAAATAGCTTTCTTTTTGTTTCCAACAATTGAAGTACCAACAAATTTAGCATGAACACCTTTTGCATTATGAGAAAGAACATAACAATGCTCAAAACAAGTGGAGGATACATTTTTGAACTTGGGACAATTTTTCTTAATGTGTCCCTTTTTGTGACACTTGTGACACACTTTGTCACATTCTTTTACAAACAATGTCTTTTGCTTTACAAAAGCATTCTTTCCTTTCTTGGGAACATATCCAAGACCTTCACGGTTAAGAGAGCATCGTTGACTTCCCAATATGAAATCCAATTTAGTCTTACCACCATATGCCTTTTCTAGGTCATGAGTTAGAGTATTTATTCTATCTACTAACACTTCATTCTCAACAATAATTTTTGATTCATCAAGAGCAATGTTATCATTGAGAGAAATTTTGCATTTATCACAAATAAAGTTAGTAGGTAGTGGTTCACTTGTAAGACTATCAAGTAAGTCACAAGTGACTCCAACATCCTTAGTGACCACCTCAACTTCATGCACAATAGATGATTTTTGAGCATCCGCAAGCTTCTCACAATTTTCTTTGAGGTCATTGTGAGAGGTCTTGAGCTCCTCAAAAGACACTTGGAGGTTTTTATACAATTCCTTCAAGGTCTTAAATTTTTCTTTTTCTTTGTGCATGTAGTCATCGGCCTCACCTAACATTCTAACAAGATCATCATATGAATAGCCATCATCATCAACATCATCGATATCATCATCATCTTTTATATCATTTAAATCGGTGATGATTTTTACCTTAGCATCTCCCTTTGCCATGAGATAATGGGGGGATGAGAAGAGTGAGGGAGCTTCCT
Organism: Zea mays; assembly: GCF_902167145.1. NCBI lineage: Eukaryota > Viridiplantae > Streptophyta > Magnoliopsida > Poales > Poaceae > Zea > Zea mays. Next base: position 141,368,350 of record NC_050105.1, read on the forward strand.
TGATGGCAATTCCGGCATTAAGCTTGGATGAAGTGTCATCATCATCATCATCCGAGCTATCATCCGAGTCCCATTCAACTAAGTAGGCTTTGCCATCTTTCTTCTTGTTATAGTATTTCTTTTTCTTCTTGTCACTTTCATCTTTGCCCTTCTTCTTCTTGCTTGGGCAATTCATGGCAATGTGACCGGGTTCCCCACACTCAAAACATTTTCTATCATTGAAAGCATTTCTTCTAGATGTTTGACCTCTTCTAGGTTGACCTCTTTTCATCTTCATGAATTTATTGAATTTCCTTACAAATAAAGCCATGTCACCATCACTCTCACTTTCATTTTCTTCATCATTGCTATCTTCTTTTTCAATTGCCTTTGAGGCCTTGGCTTTGAGAGCAATAGATTCATTTTTCACCTTCTTTGCCAAACTTAAAGCATCGGCTTGTGACTTCTTAAATATATCTTGAGTGAGAATTTCTCCCAATACTTCGGTTGGAGAGGTTGTAGATAGATCACTCCTTACTAGCATTGTCACAATAGTCTCATATTTCTCCGGAAGTGATCTAAGGAACTTGTGTGTGAAATCCACATCCGGTACATTAAAACCAAGTCCTTTGAGTTCATTCACTATCTCATTCAACCGATTGAACATATCGGATACACTCTCATCTTCTTTCATAATAAATTGCTCAAACTTCCCTTTGCACACATATAGTTTGGCACTCTTCACAATTGTAGTTCCTTCATGAATTTCCATTAGTTTTATCCAAATCTCATGAGCGGTTGTGAGATTCTTGATACGATTGAACTCATTTATATCAAGCATCATAAAAGACATTCATGGCTTGATCATTTGTGAGGATATTCTCATTATCACTAACGGATGGTTCATCTTCCTTCAACACAACAAAACCATCCCTAACAATTGGCCAAATTTTTCCACCCATTGCTCTAAGATGCATTGACATTCTTATTTTCCAATAATCATAATTGTTTCCATCAAAGTGCGGTGGCTTCCCAATGTGCACATTGTTGTTACTAGCCATTTTGTCCCACTCCGGGATGATTAGATCCACAAACAATGGAGTCCTCGGCTCTGATACCACTTGTAGGATCTAGGACACCGGCTAGAGGGGGGGTGAATAGACGGTTTTGACTAAAATCAACAATATTAAATAAATTTAATCAATACAACAAGAGGAATAAATTCTCTAGTGTCAATAAGTAAACAATGTATGAAAAACAACTACGGAGATTGAATATTTGAAGAACAATAAGCAAATCACTAATCAATTGCAAGGCAATAAGTAATGCTAGAAGGAATAGACACCGAAATTTATCCCGTGGTATCGGTGATTTGTCGATCACCCCTAATCCACGTTGAGGTGGACTTCAAGCTCTCACTTGCTCCTCTATCAAGACACGACTTGATCTTTGAGCCAAGTGGACAAGAAATCACTCAATACCTCGATTCCACTAATGTCACCTTTGCCGCTCCGGCGAGGTAGGCGCGAACCCCTCACAATCAACACCGCGGCTTCTCCACAATCTTCTTGGAGAGCTCGACGGAGACAATCACCCGAGCCGTCTAGGAGGCGGCAACCTCCAAGAGTAACAAGCCAACGACGCTTGCTCGGTGTACCACCTAGTGCCTCAAGAATCACCAAATGATGCAAATGCACTAGGAACCCTCAATCTCTCACTAGAATGCAATCTCAAGCAAAGAGTGTGAGAGAGTGAGTTGGAGGATCACAAATGAACTCAATGTGTGCAAGGAATGGCCAAGAGGGGTCTCTCACATGAGCTACCCTTCTATTTATAGTCCCCCATCTAAAACCAACCGTTATGTGCAAAAGGGGGCAATTCTGCGCACACGCGGACCGTCCGCGCCCTAGGGCCGGACGGTCCGCCGTACATATAACGGCTATAATGACCGTTTGAAACATGTCAGAGCTGACTCAAAAGGTGGGTCCGGACAGTCCGCCCTTCAAGGCCGGACCGTCCGCGACCTGGCAGAATGAAACACCCGAGTCTCGGATCAACAGAAGTTAACACACGCGGACCGTCCGGCTATAAATCCCGGACGGTCCGCGACCTGAGACAGTACTGTCCGGACTGGTCCCCCGGACAGTCCGTAGTACAAATCTATAAAAACACACAGTCCCTGTCCAAAAACGAGTTTGACACTTGCGGACCGTCCGCCCCTCACAGCCGGACCGTCCGCCTATAATTCAGGGACTGGCCCGAAGCCACCCTCCTCTGGTCATGACTGCGGACGGTCCGGCCCTAAGGCCCGGACGGTCCGCAGTGCAATAGAACACAGTGTCAATACAAATGGTCAGACTTCGGACCCTTCTGGTGGATCGCGGACGGTCCGCCCCTAAGGCCCGGACAGTCCGCGCGTTCATGACTTCGCAATTTTTCAAACATGCTTTTGAAAGAACTTTTGACTCGCGAAATGTGAAGCGCTGTTAGTCCTCATGCAAATGCAACTACTTGATGCTCTATGAGGCACTAAGTCTTACACAGATCTAAGTCATTGACCCCTCTTAATAGTACGGCTATCTAGTCTACTAATCCGGTCAGGTATCTTCTCTAAACTCCTTAAGACCGGCAAAAATGAAACCTATATAATACCTTTCCCTTCATCTGATCCACAACCAATGCGTATGATTCTTCAACATTTCCTGTTCTATGTGGTCCAACCCTGCATTCTTATTTCTCCAAGAATCGTTAGTCCACAAACAGTTGTCATTAATTACCAAAACATTACCAAAGGGGCCTAGATGATTCACACCGGCCCTCAGAACTTACACCGCTCCTTGAAAATTTTGTCTCATAACATTAGAGGAATTAGCTTGGAGACTAAATGGAACTCCTTACAAAATAACATCTCGGACTCTAAATGTGATATCATATGTATCCAAGAGACAAAAAAAGAGTCCTTTGATGATTCCTACATTCGTCGCTTCTACAGCAGATCCTTTGATAAGTTTGAATTCGGTCCTTCTATTAGCGCTTCTGGGGGCTTCATAACAATTTGGAAAGGTTCTCTTTTTGATGGGGAGATTATTGATCAAAATTCTTTCGGTCACACAATCCGATTCCATACAAAGCTTACCAATCAAACCTGGTGGCTCACCAACATTTATGCCCCTTGTACTCCTCAAAGGAGAGAAGAATTTCTCTCTTGGTTTTCCAGCATTGAGATTGATGATAACAAATTATGGACCTTCCTCGGTGACTTTAATATGATCAGATCTCCTGATAACCGCAACAAACCGGGTGGGGATCACCTCAGAATGATGAGTTTTAATTTGACAATCAGTCAACTGGGGCTGCAGGAAATTCCCCTCAAAGGACAAGCCTACACTTGGTCAAATATGCAACGTCACCCGCTTCTCGAAAAACTTGATTGGTGCTTTGTTTCGCAAGCTTGGTCGGTCACCTTTCCAGCTACCTCTGCACTCTCGCTTCCTAAAGGAACCTCAGATCATATCCCTTGGATGGTCAATGTCCAAATCAATGTGCCCAAACCACCCATCTTTAGATTTGAAAACTATTGGCTTCAGCTTGATGATTTCCACTCTATCTTTCAAGACTCTTGGAATCAGCCTATCTTTCAACCAGACCCTGCTAAAAGGCTCATGGCAAAGTTTAAAAGAGCACGCAATGTCACACCCGGTTTTAGAAGGCAAACCGAATGCGAACCATGTACGTGCCAGGATCAGTTATTCACGTACACAGCAGCTACATAATATGGACATCATCACACAGTGCTCAAAATAGTATTAATAAGGGAAATAGTCGATTACATCATACGTCTGAGACGTCCATATAGTTCTTACAATAAATCAAAGTGCGGAAAAGAAACGTAGATAACGCGGCCTTCACAGGCAGCCGACTGGGGGTTGCCGCTAACCCACACCTAGAACTCGTCGTAATCTTGGAACTCCTGGAAGTCTCCTTCCACAGCTTCATCTTCGCCTGAGCAGTGGTTGCAATGCTGACAACCTGGGGGGGTTTGGTGTGTAGAGCAAGGGTGAGTACACATCAACATACTCAGCAAGTATCCTGTTTGGCTGTAGTGGACTAGCTTTATGTGGGGATAAGTCAAGCAGTTGCTTTTAGTTGGTCAGATTATTATTTACTAGTAGAAAGCCAAGTTTTAGCATTAACCCAAGTTATTAACCCGATGTACCCTTTCCAAACGGAAAGAATACCACTTACCAGCACCATAGTCATAACCAAAACCATCAATCTCATAACCACCTGTACCACAATGTCTCTGATCAAGTACCACTAATCACTGGAGCTCCCTTGGCCGCTCATAACCGCGAGCACGGCTGATATATCAGTTTTCAAACACTCTGCAGAGGTTGTGCACTTTACCCACAAGCCGTGATTCCCTCTTGCCTCGGGCCGATCAAACCCTTAAACACTACCAAGGTGAATAGGCAGGGTTTCACTACGTAGCCTTTACAAAGATTCCCCGGGGCTGTAGTCACCCGTTAGGTTTCCTAAATGCACCGCACTCCTCCCCAAGGGGCGAACCCAAACTTGGCAGAGCGAGCCGCATACACCGAGCCCCATTGACGGCATGACGGCTAAGTGAACTACATCCCGGATCCTCTAATTATTCAGCTAAGGGCACCCCATTCCACCCTCATGGTTGCACTGTTTTCCCGGGCGGTCATCCATAGAACAGGTCCTTACGGAGAGGCACTCGAGAAACCGCTCGAGCCCCCTTGAATACCACAAGTACAACATCATAATAAGAGAAGGGAAAACAGCGTATCATAGATAATCTCATCATGTTCATTGATTAGAGTTGAGCAATAGCATAAAGCTAAACAGTAATAATCCAACCCAAATAGGTAAACAAGGACATGGATAACAAAAGCTAGTCAATCCTTAGGTATAAAGGTGTAATGCGGGAGGTGAATTAAATAATGAATAGGACAGAGATAGGTCAAAGGACACTTGCCTCCACCAAACGACTGCTGCTCAGGGGCTTCTCCTGCGGGTTCCTCGGGCTCTTCGACCGAATCGTTCTCTATGCGATTGCAAACATACATACATCCACATATTTAATACAAAAGAACAGTACACCATACAAGGAAACAAATAAAGCGAATATGCATCAAGTATGACATTCGATATCGCATTTGTTATGGTTAGAAAGAAACGGGAAAGGGTCTCGCAGGGGGTTAAATCTTATGCACTAACGATCAATTACAATTGGTTCTTAACAAAAGAATTCTGTTATATGCACTAGTGGGAACCTAATCATTTTAAGTTGATCAACATCGCACGAGATAAACAATTAACTACATGAATCAATTAGCATAACGGAATTTTAAATTAAACTTTCTATTTCAATGGCATATGAACAACGATTAGCCTACTTAAAATAAAATAGCTATGATCACAGAAAGTAAATAAAATAAAATAAAACGAAATAAATAAAAAAAAAGGGGGCGGTTGAACCGGCCCTAGGGGCGGTTGAACCGGCCGGCTGGGCGGCGAGCTGGGCGGCGGGGCGGCTGAGCCGGCCCGGTTGAACCGGCGGCCAGGCGAGCGCGCGGGGGGGGTCGGGCTGGCCAGGCGGCCGAGCCGGCCAAACGGCCAGGCGAGCGCGCAGCCAAGGCGGCCAGGGGGCGCGCCGGCCAGGGCGGCCAGGCGGCCAAGGGGCCGGGCGGGCGGACGGCTGGGCGGCCAGGGGGCGCGCCGGCGGGGGGCACGGCCGGGGGCTGGCCGAGCCGGCCAGGGCGCGGCCGGGCGGGGCGGGCCGAGCCGGCCATGGCGGCGGCCAAGGCGCCGAGCGGCAAGGGGAAAGGGGAGGGGGGGAATGGGGAAGGGAGGAGAGGGGGAGGGGGCTCACCGGCGACGGGGACGGGGCGGGGCGGGGCGGCCGAGCGGGGCGGCCGATCGGCGACGGGGAGGGGCGGCGCTAGGGCAGGGGTAGGGGCGGCGGCGGCTTAGGGTGAGGGAGAGAAAATGGGAGAAAATGAGAGGGAGAGAGAAAGAATTTGGGGAAAAAGGGGAGGTGGGGGGGGCGGTTGGGCCTTTTGGGCCCAAGGGGGGGCGCCAGGGGCGGCTGGGCCGGCCGGGGTCGGCCCACGGCGCGGGAGAGAGAAAAAGAGGAGAGAGAAAGAGAGAGAGAAAAAAAAGAAAAGATCTTCTCCTCATTTTCGAAATCCGATCTTTCTACATGAATGCATTTGCACTTTCAAAGCAATCAAAAGAAATGCAAGGTTCGGCATGGTGCATCAAACAACATAAAGTATTTAGGGTTTTTCTTACACGGGAAATCCAAACCGAATCCCGCTAGAACTTTGGAAAAGGTCAAGGTGTAGCGAGGGCAAAAAGAAAAAGAAAAGGTAACGCCCGAATTTTGGCGAGTAAAGAAAAGAAAAAAAATCAACTGCAAAATTCGGGGCGTTACAAACCTATCCCCCTTAAAAGAATCTCGCCCTCGAGATTCAGGGCTGGCTAGCAAAGAGCTCTGGGTACTTAGCCATCAGATCATCTTCACGCTCCCAGGTTGCTTCTTCCTCAGAGTGGTGATTCCATCTGACTTTGCACATTCTGATGGTCTTCCTTCGGGTGACTCTATCTGCAATCTCAAGGATCTGAGCTGGCTTCTCAACATAGGTCAAGTCCTCCTGGACCTCAAGACCTTCCACTGGCAACTGCTCTTCTGGCACACGCAAGCACTTCTTCAATTGAGACACATGAAAGACATTATGCACAGCAGACAAATTCTCGGGCAAACTGAGCTGATAGGCCACTTCTCCTCGCTTTGCAAGAATCTGATACAGACCAATGTAGCGGGGTGCTAGCTTGCCTTTCACTCCGAATCTTCTGACTCCTCTGATCGGTGACACTTTCAGATAGACAAAGTCTCCGACTTCGAAACTCAGCTCTCTTCTTCTTGTGTCTGCATAGCTTCGCTGCCTCGATTGCGCTATCTTCAGATTCTCTCGAACCATCTTGATGTTCTCTTCGGCTTCGAGCAAAATGTCTGGCCCAAACACTTTCTTTTCTCCAGGCTGATCCCATTGCAACGGAGTTCTGCAACTCCTTCCATAGAGCGCCTGAAATGGTGACATCTTCAAACTGGCCTGATAACTGTTGTTATAGGAAAACTCTGCATAAGGCAATCTCTTATCCCATCCGGACTGATCTTGCAACGCACAGGCTCTCAACATGTCTTCAAGAATTTGATTGGTCCTTTCGGTCTGGCCATCTGTCTGCGGGTGATAAGCTGAACTGAAATTCAGATGTGTGCCCAAGGCTTTATGCAACTGCTGCCAGAAATGAGAGGTGAACTGCGTTCCTCTGTCTGACACTATCTTCTTTGGCACACCATGAAGACAAACGATCCGAGACATGTACAACTCTGCCAATACTGCACTGTTGTAATTGGTCTTGACAGGTATGAAGTGGGCTGACTTGGTCAAGCGGTCCACTACTACCCAAATGGAATCGTAGCCGGCTCGAGTGCGAGGCAATCCGACTATGAAATCCATACCGATTTCATCCCATTTCCACTGAGGGATCTGCAACGGTTGCAACAATCCAGCAGGTCTCTGGTGCTCTGCCTTAATTCTTCGGCAACTATCGCACATAGCCACATGCTCTGCGATTTCCCTCTTCATTCCGTACCACCAGAATTTCCTCTTCAGATCCTGATACATCTTCTCACTACCAGGGTGAATCGAATAGGCTGTCTCATGAGCTTCCTTGAGGATCAATTCCCGAATAGACTGGACATTGGGAACACACAAGCGGTCTTTGAACCATATCACGCCTTCTGCATCTTCTCGAAAATCTTTGCCTTTGCCATCTAGAATCAATCGCCGAATCTCACTGATCTTTTCATCACTCTTCTGCGCTTCTTTGATTTCGCGCTCCAAGGTAGGTTCCAATTCAACTGTGACTCCTCGCGAATTGTTCAGAAATCCGAGACTCAACCTGTCAAACTCCTTGGCCAACTCATAAGGCATCGGGCGAGCAACCATCAGATTGACTTGACTCTTTCTGCTCAAAGCATCTGCCACTACGTTTGCTTTGCCTGGATGGTAATGAATCTCCAACTCATAGTCTTTGATCAGCTCTAACCATCTTCGTTGCCTCATGTTCAACTCTGACTGAGTGAATATGTACTTCAGGCTCTTGTGATCTGTGTAAACATCGCATTTCTGTCCATACAGATAGTGCCTCCATGTCTTCAGTGCGTGAACCACTGCTGCCAACTCTAGATCATGGATTGGGTAATTCTTCTCATGAACCTTCAGCTGTCGGGACGAGTAAGCCACAACTCTTCCCTCTTGCATCAACACACATCCCAAACCTGTGTAACAAGCATCACAATACACCGAGAAGGGCTTGTGCACATCAGGCAAGACTAGGACAGGCGCTGTAGTCAACTTCTCTTTCAGCGCTTCAAAGGCCTCTTGACATTTCTGGGTCCATTTGAACTCAACTTTGTTGCCTAGCAACGCTGTCATTGGTTTCGCAATCTTTGAAAACCCTTCAATGAATCGCTGATAATATCCGGCCATTCCAATGAAACTCTTGATTCCTCTAGCATCTGTTGGCGCTTTCCAGTTCAGAATGTCTGCCACTTTCTTCGGATCCACAGCCAATCCTTCCTTGTTGATTATGTGACCCAAGAACAGGACTTCACTGATCCAGAACTCACATTTGCTCAACTTTGCATACAACTGGTGCTCTCGCAATCTCTGCAACACCATCCTCAAATGATCTGCGTGCTCTTCTTCGCTTTGAGAATAAACCAGAATGTCATCAATGAATACCACCACAAACTTATCAAGGTAATCCATGAATACACTGTTCATCAAGTTCATAAAGAACGCTGGCGCATTGGTCAAACCAAAAGACATCACTGTGAACTCATATAAACCATACTTGGTAATAAATGCCGTCTTCGGAATGTCCGAAGGTCGGATCCTGAGCTGATGATAACCTGATCTCAGATCAATCTTGGAGAACACACTGGCTCCTCTCAACTGGTCAAACAGATCTTCTATTCTGGGCAAAGGATACTTGTTCTTGATCGTGACCTCATTCAAAGCTCGATAATCGATACACATCCTTTTAGTACCATCTTTCTTCTCCACAAATAGGACAGGGGCGGCCCAAGGCGAGGTGCTTGGCCGGATGTAACCTTTCTCTGACAGCTCATCAATTTGCTTCTTAAGTTCATCAAACTCTGGTCCAGATATTCTGTAAGCTCTCTTAGAGATAGGGGCGGTTCCAGGAAGAAGCTCTATGGCAAACTCAACTTTCCGCTCTGGTGGCATACCCGGTAAGTCCTTTGGAAACACATCCGGGAACTCAGACACTACATTGATACTCTCAATTGGGTCTGCTTCACTGCTATCAACGGCCATCTGATAACAACTTCCTTTCTTTGGCTCAGGCGGGACTAACTCGGTCACCACTTCCTCTCCTAGTGGGGACACCAACTTGATTGTCCTTTTATCACAACTGATAACTGCCTGATACTTATCTAGCCAATTCATCCCTAGGATGACATCTATTCCCTGAGTACCCATTACTATAAGGTTGGCGGGAAACGCTATCCCCCTTATTTTCACACTTATATTCAAACAAATGCTATCGGCTCGAATTCTACCACCGGCTGAGTCAATTTGAATGGGGGTTGACATGGTAGTAATCGGAAGATTATGTGCTTCTACCCATGATGCAGTAATGAAAGAATGCGTTGCTCCAGTATCAAATAACACTTCTGCAATATGGGAGTCGACTGGGAACATACCTACTATCATGCCGGGGGTCTCCTGAACTGCTTCAGCTTCCAAGTGGTTCAGCCTTCCATGATTATAGCGCTGTTGAGGGCGGTTGCCTGCTCCAGGCTGAGGCACATTCTGCTTTGCTGGGGCATTGGGGCCTGACTGCTGCTGGGCTGCCTTCTTCGGACATTGCATCACCCAGTGGCCTTGCTCTCCACAGTGGAAACATGCTCTGTTTCCAACCTGAGCTGGTGCTGCCTGACTGTTCTGCTGATTTGCTGGGGCAGGAAGACGGGGTGCTTGCTGATTCTGCTTCTGAAACTGACCTCCTGACTGATTGCTCTGACGGTTCTGGTACTGATGCTGAGGATACTGCCTTTGAAACTGCTGATGCTGCTGAGGTGGACGCTGGTTCTGCCTGAACTGCTGGGGTTGATTGCTTGAAAAACGAGGACGGCTGCTGCTTCCAGGCTGGGGTCCACTGATCTTGCGCTTACGATCTTCCATCTCCTTACGCTTCCTTTCTGTCATGATCGCTCTATCAATCAGGTGCTGGAATGTCGGGAAGGTGTGATTCATCAGCTGATACTGCAGAGGGTCAACCAAGCCTCTCAGAAAACGGTACTGCCGCTTGGCATCGGTGTTGACATCTTCAGGAGCATAGCGAGACAATCGCAGAAACTTGTCCCGGTACTCACTGACAGACAATGGCCCTTGCTTGAGGGCCAGGAACTCCTCTTTCTTCACTGTCATCAGACCTGCAGGAACATGGTACTGACGAAAGCTACTTCTGAACTCTTCCCAGGTGATGGTGTCGGGGTTGGCATGGGTGGCGAGGTAAGACTCCCACCATGACTGGGCTGCTCCTCTCAACAGACGGGGACCATACAGAACTTTCTCCCTGTCATCGCACTGAGCGGTATGCAACTCCCGCTCCACAGTGCGCAGCCAATCTTCAGCATCCATGGGGTCAGAAGAATGAGCGAACGTTGGTGGATGGCCTCTCATGAATTCAGCACGCTTGTCTCTGGGCATCTGAGGCATCTGAGGCTGAGGTGGAGCCTGCTGCTGTTGCTGCTGCTGCTGCTGAATGGCGGCCAAAGTCTGACCGATGGCTTGAACTGCCTGAGTCTGCATCATAAACATCTGCTCAATCGACATCGGGGGCGGGGGTGGCAGCTGCTGCTGCTGGGGCACCTCATCTTGCTGACCGGCTCGCTCCTGCTGAGCACGCCTTCCTCCTCTACGCCTGTTCTCTGACATCTGCAGAATGCGACCACACATCAGAACTGATCTGGCAAATCTTGCAGCATAAGAAAAGAGAATAGAATTCTTCAACAGCACTGAACAGATGAGCATCTTCACTGATCTCCAACACAGACCACACAACTTCTCAGATAAAGAGGAAAGTGGAATAAAAGGTTTCCCAACTATATAACTAACTTTATTAACATAGTATGTAAACCAAAATGCAGGGGGTACCCACACTCTGGTAACAATCATTACAAAGATCCAAACCAAACATAGTTCATCATGACAAACATAAATGCACAGGATATAGCAAACTACCCTGTCTAACTAAGACTAACTAAGACCGAGACTAACGCTAAGACTGAAGCTTCTACGTATATATATTTCGTATTAATTACAAGATCCAACTCTAGCGATCTATGGTTCTAGATTTATCTTGGTCTTGCAGTCGGGATTGCCATAAGACTGGTGTCCACGCTGAGGTGAGCGGTACGGGTGCTGAGTCCCGACGGGAGCGGGGGAACTACCATCCAAATAACGACGTTCCGCGCGCTCAGCCCGCAGCAGGGCAATCTCAGCACGAGCCCTACTCAGCTCGTCTAATGCATGGTCCAGCTCCGTGTTTAGCACGGCGGCTAGGTTGACTGTGCTGCTCAACCTAGGATTGCCCTCACCGACGGGTGAGACAATCACGCCTCCTGTGCTGCCAGATGAACGGCGGGGGTAATACTTCAGGTCAAGACCGTCAGCTGCCCCACCGAAAACCGAGCAGTAGTGCGAAAGCGCACGCCGTGCAGCATCTTGCATGGCTGCCTCAGCTGACTCCCGTTCAGAGATAGAATAATGCTCTGAGCAGGCCTCTGCACCCTGGAGACTGTCCTCCGGGCAGCGCACCAAGCAAGTCGCCTCCCAGCGGTCCGGGTAGACCCCGCGACTATGCTGGTAGACCACACAGCGATACTCGACGGACCAAGTATGCCGGTCAAATGCCCGACGTAGCAGGGTGTCGAGCGCATCGTGGAAGTGACACCCGCGAGCAGCGTCGCGAGTGATGGGTCGAGCAACCCATCCTTCCGGCTCAGGGTTAGCAGAGAAGTCGGTGTCGTGGCTCGAGCTGTCGTCGCCATCTCCGTCGTCTGGGTCTCCTCCAGCAGCTACTCCAGAAGCTGGGGCACCCAGTGGTGGTGCAGGGGGCGGCTCCAGAGGAAGCACAGGGGAGCAGCTCCTCACAGACTCTATCTCCTGGTGGAGCGAGAAGGAAGAGCTCTGCTGCTCCTGTCGTCGACGCTCCTGCTCCTCACGCAGGCGGTGGTGTAGTCTCTCCAAGTGGCTGGACTGTCCGGCCACGGGACGGCGAAGCGGACGCTCAGCAAGGCGGGAAGGTAAGAAGGGGATGACTGACTTTCGTGCAGTGTGTCTAAGTCGAGCCATCTACAAAAGACATCGCAAGCAAAAGGGTGAGAACAGAATTAATATGACCAGCAAGTAATAAGTAAATGAAGGATCAGAATGAAACACAATTTTTTAGCAAGGTATAATATATAGTAGAACATAGGTTTGGTCGGTAGGACCAACTTTTGAAGAGATATCAAAGTCAAGGTAGGGACAGAGGTCTATAGTCCTTAGAACGACCATTCTACTCTAGGTTAGCGGTCCTACAGTCAGCACGGCTCTGATACCACTTATGTCACACCCGGTTTTAGAAGGCAAACCGAATGCGAACCATGTACGTGCCAGGATCAGTTATTCACGTACACAGCAGCTACATAATATGGACATCATCACACAGTGCTCAAAATAGTATTAATAAGGGAAATAGTCGATTACATCATACGTCTGAGACGTCCATATAGTTCTTACAATAAATCAAAGTGCGGAAAAGAAACGTAGATAACGCGGCCTTCACAGGCAGCCGACTGGGGGTTGCCGCTAACCCACACCTAGAACTCGTCGTAATCTTGGAACTCCTGGAAGTCTCCTTCCACAGCTTCATCTTCGCCTGAGCAGTGGTTGCAATGCTGACAACCTGGGGGGGGGGGTTTGGTGTGTAGAGCAAGGGTGAGTACACATCAACATACTCAGCAAGTATCCTGTTTGGCTGTAGTGGACTAGCTTTATGTGGGGATAAGTCAAGCAGTTGCTTTTAGTTGGTCAGATTATTATTTACTAGTAGAAAGCCAAGTTTTAGCATTAACCCAAGTTATTAACCCGATGTACCCTTTCCAAACGGAAAGAATACCACTTACCAGCACCATAGTCATAACCAAAACCATCAATCTCATAACCACCTGTACCACAATGTCTCTGATCAAGTACCACTAATCACTGGAGCTCCCTTGGCCGCTCATAACCGCGAGCACGGCTGATATATCAGTTTTCAAACACTCTGCAGAGGTTGTGCACTTTACCCACAAGCCGTGATTCCCTCTTGCCTCGGGCCGATCAAACCCTTAAACACTACCAAGGTGAATAGGCAGGGTTTCACTATGTAGCCTTTACAAAGATTCCCCGGGGCTGTAGTCACCCGTTAGGTTTCCTAAATGCACCGCACTCCTCCCCAAGGGGCGAACCCAAACTTGGCAGAGCGAGCCGCATACACCGAGCCCCATTGACGGCACGACGGCTAAGTGAACTACATCCCGGATCCTCTAATTATTCAGCTAAGGGCACCCCATTCCACCCTCATGGTTGCACTGTTTTCCCGGGCGGTCATCCATAGAACAGGTCCTTACGGAGAGGCACTCGAGAAACCGCTCGAGCCCCCTTGAATACCACAAGTACAACATCATAATAAGAGAAGGGAAAACAGCGTATCATAGATAATCTCATCATGTTCATTGATTAGAGTTGAGCAATAGCATAAAGCTAAACAGTAATAATCCAACCCAAATAGGTAAACAAGGACATGGATAACAAAAGCTAGTCAATCCTTAGGTATAAAGGTGTAATGCGGGAGGTGAATTAAATAATGAATAGGACAGAGATAGGTCAAAGGACACTTGCCTCCACCAAACGACTGCTGCTCAGGGGCTTCTCCTGCGGGTTCCTCGGGCTCTTCGACCGAATCGTTCTCTATGCGATTGCAAACATACATACATCCACATATTTAATACAAAAGAACAGTACACCATACAAGGAAACAAATAAAGCGAATATGCATCAAGTATGACATTCGATATCGCATTTGTTATGGTTAGAAAGAAACGGGAAAGGGTCTCGCAGGGGGTTAAATCTTATGCACTAACGATCAATTACAATTGGTTCTTAACAAAAGAATTCTGTTATATGCACTAGTGGGAACCTAATCATTTTAAGTTGATCAACATCGCACGAGATAAACAATTAACTACATGAATCAATTAGCATAACGGAATTTTAAATTAAACTTCCTATTTCAATGGCATATGAACAACGATTAGCCTACTTAAAATAAAATAGCTATGATCACAGAAAGTAAATAAAATAAAATAAAACGAAATAAATAAAAAAAAGGGGGGGCGGTTGAACCGGCCCTAGGGGCGGTTGAACCGGCCGGCTGGGCGGCGAGCTGGGCGGCGGGGCGGCTGAGCCGGCCCGGTTGAACCGGCGGCCAGGCGAGCGCGCGGGGGGGGGGGGGGGTCGGGCTGGCCAGGCGGCCGAGCCGGCCAAACGGCCAGGCGAGCGCGCAGCCAAGGCGGCCAGGGGGCGCGCCGGCCAGGGCGGCCAGGCGGCCAAGGGGCCGGGCGGGCGGACGGCTGGGCGGCCAGGGGGCGCGCCGGCGGGGGGCACGGCCGGGGGCTGGCCGAGCCGGCCAGGGCGCGGCCGGGCGGGGCGGGCCGAGCCGGCCATGGCGGCGGCCAAGGCGCCGAGCGGCAAGGGGAAAGGGGAGGGGGGGAATGGGGAAGGGAGGAGAGGGGGAGGGGGCTCACCGGCGACGGGGACGGGGCGGGGCGGGGCGGCCGAGCGGGGCGGCCGATCGGCGACGGGGAGGGGCGGCGCTAGGGCAGGGGGTAGGGGCGGCGGCGGCTTAGGGTGAGGGAGAGAAAATGGGAGAAAATGAGAGGGAGAGAGAAAGAATTTGGGGAAAAAGGGGAGGTGGGGGGGGCGGTTGGGCCTTTTGGGCCCAAGGGGGGGCGCCAGGGGCGGCTGGGCCGGCCGGGGTCGGCCCACGGCGCGGGAGAGAGAAAAAGAGGAGAGAGAAAGAGAGAGAGAGAAAAAAAAGAAAAGATCTTCTCCTCATTTTCGAAATCCGATCTTTCTACATGAATGCATTTGCACTTTCAAAGCAATCAAAAGAAATGCAAGGTTCGGCATGGTGCATCAAACAACATAAAGTATTTAGGGTTTTTCTTACACGGGAAATCCAAACCGAATCCCGCTAGAACTTTGGAAAAGGTCAAGGTGTAGCGAGGGCAAAAAGAAAAAGAAAAGGTAACGCCCGAATTTTGGCGAGTAAAGAAAAGAAAAAAAATTCAACTGCAAAATTCGGGGCGTTACACGCAAGCACATCCATGTCTGGTGTTGTCTCTCCCCAACTTAACAAAATTGATTGATAAGGTCAAGTTGGTGGTGCAGCTGTTAGACTTCATTGAGGAGAGCAGAGACTTAACCATTCAGGAATGGAACTTCAAAGAAATCTCGCTTCTCCATTTACAAGATCTTTTAGCTAAGCAACATATTTATTGGAAGCAAAGAGGCCAAATCAAATGGGCCACCCTTGGAGATGCCGGCACTAAATTCTTTCACGCCAATGCCACTGTCAAGCGCAGACATAACCTTATCTCTTCTCTTAAAGATGATAATGGAAATATGGCTCTCTCTCATAATGAAAAAGAAGTTGTGCTTTTTAATGCCTTCAAGAACCGTTTGGGGACTTCTCAGCAAACTACTATGGTTTTTAACTTACCTGCTTTGATTCAGCCCATTGGTAATCTTTCCGAGCTTGAGCAACCTTTCTCTAGCCGGGAGATCGATCAAATCATTGCATGTCTGCCTTCAAATAAATCGCCAGGTCCGGATGGCTTTAACATAGACTTTGTTAAAAAATACTGGCCGGTAATTGCCCCTGATTTTTATGACCTATTCAACAAATTTTTTGAAGGATCTCTCTGCATGCATAGCATCAACGGATCATATGTGACCCTCATTCCCAAAAATGGCTCTCCTGATTCAGTTGGTGACTACAGACCCATCTCCCTCCTTAACACGAGTGTCAAAGTTTTAACAAAAATCTTAGCCAATCGCCTGCAGCTGGTGATCACAAAGCTCGTCCATCAGAATCAATATGGTTTTATCAAGGATAGATCGATCCAGGATTGCTTACCTTGGGCTTTTGAATATATTTCACTGTGTCACAAATCCAGAAAAGAAATGGTCATTCTAAAGCTTGATTTTGAGAAGACATTTGATAAACTGGAGCATGCTGCTCTCTTGGAGATCCTGAGGCACAAGGGGTTCGGTAATAAATGGATCCACTGGATCTCTATGATTCTTGGCTCCGGATCTTCTGAAGTTCTTTTGAATGGAGTCCCTGGGAAAAGATTTCACTGTCGACGCGGCGTCAGGCAAGGCGACCCTCTGTCCCCGCTTCTTTTTGTTCTTGCTGCTGACCTTTTACAGACTATTGTCAACAAGGCCTGCAAAGGTGGCATTCTTCGTCTTCCATTACCAAACAATTGTGGCCCGGATTTCCCTATCATACAATATGTTGATGATACTATCCTCATAATGGAAGCCTGCCCTAGACAACTTTTCTTCTTAAAAGCAATGCTCAACTCTTTCGCTGACTCCACTGGGCTCCATGTGAATTACCATAAGTCCAACATTTACCCCATCAATGTCTCAGACCAGAAAATGGAGATCCTTGCAAATACTTTTCATTGCAAAATTGGATCATTGTCCTTTACTTACTTAGGGCTTCCCTTGGGTATCCAAAGACCTAAATTGGGTGCTTTTCTACCCCTTATCCAGAAAATTGAAAAAAGACTGGCGTCAACCTCCATCTTCTTATCACAGGCTGGAAGACTTGAAATGGTTAATGCAGTCTTCTCCTCTCTTCCAACATATTACATGTGCACTCTGAAGCTCCCCAAAATGGTGATCAGGCACATTGACAGACTCAGACGACACTGCCTTTGGAGAGGTGCTGATTTAAATGCCAAGAAACCCCCTCAAGTTGCTTGGAGTTCGGTTTGCAGGCCAAAACATCAGGGGGTTGGGTGTAATCAATCTGTCATTACAAAATCAAGCCCTTCTCATGAAAAACCTTCATAAAATTTTCAACAGAGCTGCCACCCCCTGGGTTAATATTATTTGGACCAATCACTACAGTCACTCTGCCCTCGGGTAAACCAGTTGGTTCTTTTTGGTGGCGAGATGTCCTTAAAACGCTTGAACCATTTAAGAGTATTGCTAGGGTGGAAATTGAAGATGGAAAAACAACACTTCTCTGGCATGATAACTGGGATGGTATTCCCAAATCAACACAGTATCTAGAACTTTGGTCCTTCTCTGCTTGCAAAGACATCACTGTGCTACAAGCAAGACTGGTTGACTCCCAAGAATTGTTCCATGCTCCGTTGTCCACCGAAGCCTTTGTTCAACTTCAAGAGTTGAATGATTGCTTGGATAATCTTCCCCATAATAATTACAAAGACAAATGGTGCTGCTCTACTCCTTCTGGCTTATTTTCCTCGCAAAAGATTTATGCTCATCTGATGGGTAACCAGTGGACACATCCCATTTTCTCTTGGTTATGGAAATCCAAATGTCAACCCAAGCACAAGGTGTTCTTTTGGCTACTACTGAAAGACAGACTAAATACTAGAGCTTTTCTGAGGCAGCGGTCCATGTTTTTGGACTCTTATTCCTGTGACAACTGTATTCTTCAAGTTGAAGAGACGACCATTCACCTCTTTTTCAGATGCAATTTTGCTAAGAGATGTTGGTCCTTGATTGGAATCTCTCCTTCACATTCTGCGGATTTACTCAACACCATTTTAAGAATCAGAAGACGTTGGCAAGTCCCTTGGAAACTTGAAGCCATAATTCTATTGACCTGGGGCATCTGGAAATGCAGAAATAATTGGGTGTTCAATGAGACTCCGCCCACGGTGGAAGGTTATCGTGCTATGTTCAAATCTGAAATGAACCTTCTTAGTCACCGAGTTAAACCAGTAATTGGAGATAAAATTAGAACCTGGCTTCTTTATTATGTTCTGTAATTCTTCTTTCTTCTTTCTTCTGTACTCACCCTCCTGTATCCTATCCCGCACTCTGGTTTCTTTAAAGCAATAAGCAATAAAATATTGTAGGACCCCCTATAGTAACTTTTACTTCAACAACAACAACAACAACAACAACAACAACAACAACAACAACAACAATAATAATAATAATAATAATAATAATAATAATAATAATAATAATAATAATAATAATAATAATAATAATAATAATAATAATAATAATAATAATAAAAAATTAAACCGCACATGCATGCATGCCATGACATCGCCGTGGTTGCGTGGGCCCTACGGTTGTGGGGCTGAAGTACGAGAGGATCCGGTCTGGAGGCATTTTAGCGCCGGGAATATCCGTCGCCAGGAGAATATCCGCTCGCTATATTCTCTCTATCATTACTAGCCGCCATCGAAATCTGCCGGATGGCCAGAACCCAGTGCGTGCGGTCACCAACCGGAGGGAACAAGGAGCAGTCGTCGATCGCCTCTCCTTTGCAGTTGCGGCTTTGCTTGATCGCCTCACGCCAAGCAAGCACCGACTGCCTCAAATTAAGGTTCGTACAACAGCAGAGGTTTGCAGAGCTAGTGGTGATGGTGGTGTAAAAAAAAAGTCTGACAACCTTAACACAAGAAGAAGACCACGGTAAATTAAAGTAACAGATAGTCAAAATAAAACAATCGTGGGTGTGACTGTGACCTCACCGGGACCAGAAGAGGTAAAAGGGAAACAAACCCGCCGGCCAGGCAAAAGGCTCTTGCCGATTTTCTCTTCTCTTTCCCTCCCTATAAGACCCGAGACTCCTCGGAAGCCACGGCCCAGAAAGCTGGCCTCCTCCGCCTTTCTTTCCTTCCTCCCTCGGGGCTCCGCGCGCGCAGCAGCCAGGAACAGCTCCGCTGCCTGCTCCCTTGGGGAAAAAAAACTTCAAGAACAGCGGCGGTCGGCTCTTCTCCAATCCTGCTTCAAGGTTCGCGCGCGTCCCGTGTTCTGCCACTTCAAGGCTATACGATATTTAGGTTGTTTTATCTACAGATAAGTAGTTATCGCAAAAACTATATATGGATATTTGGGTTGCTCTTATCGGATGGGGAGTAATGTCTACTTTTTTTTTTGGCGGAGGCTTATTTTTAGGTGTTCGCGCGCGTACGCTTATGCTGATGTCAAGGGCTGTTGAATTTGACTAATAAATCGATATGTTTAGAACTGTTCTGCAACAATTATAATAGTTTAGAGCTCATTGTCGGTGCCATAATCCTGTGGATGGTTTCTGATGCCGGCTCTATTTGACCCTTTTTCAGGCTGCACCGACCGGCTCTATTTGAGCTATATCTCTGCAGGAAAGCTCAGTTCAGATCCATTCACTTCACTCATGGGCTCATCCTCGGGCCATCAGAGAAGCAAAACGCGCAGCAGGAACAGGAAGCCCTTGGGAATTCAGCTCTTGGAGCGGGTCCGTGGCAGCCCCATCTCCTTCAGATCATGCCAGGCTCTCGTGCTAGTGCTCACGTTCCTATCCTACGCCAGCTACCACGCCACCAGGAAAACCACGAGCGTCGTCAAGAGCGTCCTCGACCCAAAGACGAAGACGAACCTAGGCACGTCGTCGGCGCATTACTGGCCCCCCAGCCACCTCTTCTATCTCCATAATCTCAAAGATGCGGACAACAGCAGCGCCGGCGGCTCTCTCTCCAGCGGCGGCGGCGGCGGCTGGGTTCCGTTCAACGAGGCGGAAGACGGCACGGCGTTGCTGGGCGAGATCGACCTGGCGTTCCTCGGCGCGTACGCGGCCGGCATGTTCTTCGCGGGCCACCTGGGCGACAGGGTGGACCTGAGGGTCCTCCTCACCGTAGGGATGGTGGGGACCGGGCTCTTCACCGCCGCCTTCGGAGCGGGCTACTGGCTCGACGTGCACAGCTTCTACTACTTCCTGGCCGTGCAGATGGTGGCCGGCCTGTTCCAGTCGTCCGGGTGGCCGTCGGTGGTGGCGGTGGTCGGCAACTGGTTCGGGAAGAGCAAGAGGGGGCTCATCATGGGGGTGTGGAACGCCCACACCTCCGTGGGGAACATTTCCGGCTCGCTGGTCGCCGCTGCCATGTTGAGGTACGGGTGGTGCTGGAGCTTTGTGGTGCCCGGTGTCGTCATCGCGCTGGTCGGGCTCGCCGTGTTCCTGCTCTTGCCTGTTGCGCCTGATGTGATTGGAGTCCAGGAGGATCTCTGTTTGAAGGACGCTCCATTGCTTGAACGACGACGCGCAGATGTAGAGGAAAAGGCGGTTGGGTTTATTGAGGCGTGGAGGATCCCTGGTGTTGCCCCTTTCGCCCTCTGCCTTTTCTTCTGCAAGCTTGTGGCGTATACGTTCCTGTACTGGCTTCCCTTCTATATCAGCCACACAGGTTTGTTTGTCAAGTTTCTAAAATGTTTTGCCATTTTATTTTACTGCATCGAATCGCTGTGGTTCTAACTAATAACTGTGTTCCTGTGTTTCAGCTATCGGTGGAGAATACTTGTCGGACTCCGCAGCCGGGGTACTGTCGACGCTGTTCGACGTGGGCGGCGTCGTGGGCGGCATCCTCGCCGGCCACATCTCCGACCACCTGGACGCCCGGGCGCTGACGGCCGCGAGCTTCACCTTCTCGGCGATACCGGCGCTCTTCTTCTACCGCGTCTACGGGAACGTCTCGCTGGCCTGGAACATCGCCCTCATGTTCGTCACGGGGATGCTGGTGAACGGCCCCTACGCGCTGATCACGACGGCCGTGTCCGCGGACCTCGGCACGCACAGCTCGCTCAACGGCAACTCCCGCGCGCTGGCCACCGTCACGGCGATCATCGACGGCACGGGGTCCATCGGCGCCGCCGTCGGCCCGCTCCTCACGGGCTACATCTCCGCCAGGAGCTGGAGCGCCGTGTTCACGATGCTGATGGCGTCCGCGCTCGTCGCGGGGCTGCTGCTGTCCAGGCTCGTGGCGGCGGAGGTGGTCGCCAAGATGGAGTCCCGGAGGACGCCCGCCCCTGCTGCGAGCGACCTGCTGCCCGTGTCCTCCTCCTCCATGGACGAACCGTAGATCGCTTCTAGCTGCGCCCCGGCTGTGGTCTCCTGGTGACATGGAATGGTGGCGGGAGAGTAGATCACCTGTGATTTTAGGCCTGGTGGGACTGTGGCAGCAGGTGCGCAGTGCGCTTCTGTCCCGGAACTGTGGGATCTTGCTCCTGCCGTGCCGTGCTTCACCGCTTCTGGTTCGTCATGGTATATATGTATATGGAATGTCTTCTGGTTGCCGACGAAGATGAATGCGGTTGGCTACTCACGCTGCAATACTCCGGCTGCGGACGGGCGTTTCCTGGCTCCGACAGCGCCCGGAGGAGAGGGACTGGCTAGATGTGCCCCATAATAGTTGCAACCTGCTCGCAGGAACTCCGTAGGAGGCCACTCTTTTAACTGTGTCGCACACGTTTACGAATTCTAAAGTGGGCTTGATGACGGCCTCGGATGGGCTTCCACCTCGGATGAGTCCAGCTTCGGCCTCGATATTAGCGACAAAAAGGGCGCCCGACATTACCGAAAACTACAAAGCTCATATATTACCAAAGGGCTTTTCGCCGTACTAAGCACTCCACCAACCACTATGGCATAGGCAACCTTCGTGTCAGGTAGGCTCGGGAATATGACCGAGCCCTTGGCCTTAGCCTCGGCTCTCAACAGGAATCATGCGTTTGCATCGGACATAAGTCAACAACAAGTACAAGCCTCATACTCGAGGCGGTACCATCTACAGGGGCTCGGCTTTACCTCCTCACCATACGCGGGCAACCTTGGTGCTCCTACCAGCCCTCCTTGAGGCTATAAATATAGCAGTCCACGGCTTCAATCAAGCGGAGGCAGGCGAACAGTTCACGATTCTCACCTCCAGCACCATATTGGCACTTGCCTCAATCAACCTCAAGGACTTAGGTACAAGTAATATACGTCTCATCCTCGCTCTGCTGGAAGTAGGGCTTTCTCTCACCCGAACCAGGATAAACTACTTGTGTCACTTTGCATCACTCCATCTGGACCAGGGCACGTAACATTATTTCACTAGTTAGTAAGAACTTCGGGTCGAGACACCGACAATAGATAAATAGCTTGATTGGCTGTTGTTTTGGTTCGTCTGATTAAAAGTTTAGTCCATGTCATATCAGATATTTGAATATTAATTACAAGTATTACATATAGTAAAAACTGATTACATAGAACAAAGACTAAACGACGAGATGAATCTATTAAGACTAACTAATTCATAATTAGTAATGGTTTAATGTAGCACCATACGAGCGGATAATTGGCTGATTAGACTTGATAGACTCGTCTTACCGATTATTATTTATCTATGTAATTAGTTTTATGATTAGACCGTATTTAACAATTCTAACTGATATTCAAATATCCGATAGGATAAGATAGGACTAAAATTTTAGGTGGATCCGAGCGGGCCCTTGGTCTAAAGGGCAAGGGCTGCAAGCCAGCAATCAGATGAGCTATACTGCAGTGTTAGACATTCTAAGTCCAGTTGTATACTTGGGCTCTTTCCAGGCCTTTTGCTAGACATTTGCGTTCAGATCCTGCCGCTAAACAGCAGGGCCGAATTTTCTCTGGGCCTACAGTTCCCTATATCTGCAACCAATGGGCCTGGGATGGGAGTTCTCTCTCTCTCTCTCTTGGCTCTCGTGACCGGATATGCGGCCGGGTCACTCATTTTCGTCACACGCGCGCGTTGACGCGCCCCGCACCAGGAGAACAAACAGTAGCCATCTGTGCACTGTCGTGGGCTCGTGTCACTGCGCCGCCGGCGATCCAAGGCAACGAACAGCCTTGTCCGCGAAGGCTGCACGAATATGTTCCAGCATCGGCATCGGATGCGGGAGGGAGATAGATGGCCACGGCAAAGCACGTAGGCGGTGGACACGCAGTAGCGCCATAGCTTTCCCCTCCTTGTTTATTGTAAATAACCTGCAGATCGGTTCCGTGCGTGGTAGTAATCTGGATCGTCTCGGCGCGGCCGAAAGCAACCAATATGATACTAGTATCCACCAGCAACGCGGACAAGGCAGAGCAGTGTACAGACTACAGCGCACTGTTCCAGCTGCACCACTCATCAGTACCATACCTACGGGGGAGTCTAGGCACTGGCCTACTGGCTACTGCCTACTGCCACTAGCCTGCCTGGTCCAAACCATTCGGGCAGCCCTGCAAAGCAAAAGCTCGGCGTCTCGTGCAGTCGATGCCCCGCCTGTTGGAGCAATGCTCGCCTTTTCTCGGCTAGGGCAGTGTACGCTGCTGCTGCTACGCTCCAAAACGGATCGATGAAGGCGGTACAGTGCAGCGGAGAGCTCCAGCGGCAGCACCCAACGCCAACGGGGATCGATCGACCTGGATCCACGGTTTACAAAACCGTTTAGCCTTAAAAAACCGCTACCCACCGATAACGGTTTACTGTCGGTAAACTGGTGGAAACCGGTAAAAACCGACCGGTTTGAGCAATTCAAATCAATTTGAATTCAAACCGGTTTACCGACGGAAAACCGGTGAAAAACGGCGAAAACCGCTCTAAACCGTCGGTTAATCGCGAAACAAACTGGTTTTTGTTGTTTTTTTACAGAAAAATGAAATTTTTTTAAAAGAATTATTTGTAGGCTGCTCAATTCACATTGCACAGTAAATATTAATTGATTCACACGACATGTGTTCACCAAAATAACATACAACTTACGTATGCAACCACAAACTCCAGTTCTCATGCATCAAACAACCAGCGAACTCCGCAATAATCAAATACAAATTCTTTTACAACTCTCCAACGAGGCGACGACACATAAGTTGACTTATTTCACAATAATCACATGTTCGGCTCGAGTCATAGTGATAGTACTTAGACATGTTGGAAGTATCGTGATATTGTTTCAATCTGTCATAGTGATAGTGATAGATCTATACAAAATATATGCGATACATTATCGAGAAAACAAGAGCGGCAAACAAATACTTATCCAGAAAGCAAAAAAACATACTGGTATGTGTGTGTGGTGTTTGTGTATTGCATGTGCACCTCACCAAGTGTTGAACTTTTCTCCTAGTCAGCAAATCTTAGGAACACATACAGAAGAACTGGAGCTAAGGGTTCTAGCTTGAGTCTTGTTCAAACGGATACTTATTAGAAGAACTGAAGCTACTTGATCCACGGAATCCATCTTGACAGAAAATGAAACCGAAATTGACCACTAAATAACTAAACTTGACTTGAGCTACGAGTTTCATCTTCGTATATAGCATATAACATCTTCACATATAGTATATAACATTAAGCAAGATTAATATAGCTAAATTGACCACTACATACTCAATTGTGGCATTAAATCCGGTTTCCCGGCAAAAATTAGCGATTTACCGGTCTAAAATAACGATGTACCGGACAAAAAAAACGGTTTACCAGCGGTTTCGGTTTTTATGATTTTTTTTCAAATTTTTTGAATCTGGAACGAATTTAAAAAAATATCGGTGGTTAACCGAAATCACACCTAGACGTCAAGCGGTTTTGGTAAACCGACCGGTTTTTACCCGTTTTGTAAACCTTGCCTGGATCTCTCGATCGCCACCGCCCCCGTCCCCTAGCTTCCTCATCTCCTCCAACTAGTGTCCGCCGATCAGACCTGCAGCAGCAGCGCCAGCGCACGCAGCCCACTTGCACGCGCGCGGCCTGGCCTGAGGTCTGGGGACCAGCGCTGCAGCCGGGAAAGGCTTGGCGGTTAAAGAAAAAGAAAGCAGATGGCGATGCCGCGAGAGCGAGCGAGCGAAATTGATGGGTGGACGGAAAAGGATGAGCGCCGGGCGGAGCCCCCGACCACACGATGAGCCTGTTTGGTTCAGCTTTTTTTTTACCAGCTTTTCTGAGAATCTAGTTGTGGGAAGAATCTGGCTGTGGGGAGAATCTGAGTATCATTATGATTACGTGTGGAGGAAGATAAAATTGTTCATAGGGCTCAGGATCTAAAAAGTGACGGATTCCTACTATTATAACGACTCAACCAATTATGTGTTTATGTTGATTTTAGATGATTTTTGCCCCAATGAATTTTATAGAAGCTGACTGAAAAGCTAAATGTTTGGCAGTCCGCAGCAGCTTTTGGTGGTCAGAAGCTGCCAGAAGCCGAAACAAACAGGCCCGACATATCCTACTATTATAACGACTCAACCAATTATGTGTTTATGTTGATTTTGGATGATTTTTGCCCCAACGAATTTTATAGAAGCTGACTGAAAAGCTAAACGTTTGGCAGTCCGCAGCAGCTTTTGGTGGTCAGAAGCTGCCAGAAGCCGAAACAAACAGACCCGATGTAATCGAGCAGCGGGGCGTTTTCACCCGGGGAAAATGGCGGGCCGCCGAACGCCAGGTGAGGTCGGGTTGCCCGCCGGTCTCCGCGGCGGAAGACGCCAAGCGCCTCCGCACCCGACTCCCACGTTCTCATCATGACATGACAGTGACAGGAGCCGGAGCGCACGCATGCAGGACGATCGCACTGTCCGGTGTACACCGGACAGTCCGGTGAATTATAGCGGAGCGCCTCTGGATTTTCCCGAAGGTGAGGAGTTCAGCGTGAAGTCCCCTGGTGCACCAGACACTGTCTGGTGGCACAGTCCGGTGTGCCACACCAGGGCACACTTCGGTTATCCCTTTGCTCTCTTTGTTGAACCCAATACTTGGTCTTTTTATTGGCTAAGTGTGAACCTTTGGCACCTGTATAACGTATACGCTAGAGCAAACTAGTTAGTCCGATTATTTGTGTTGGGCAATTCAACCACCAAAATCAATTAGGAAAATAGGTGTAAGCCTAATTCCCTTTCAGCATGCTGTTATCATATCCACATGTAATGCCCGACGGTCGAATATATAAAGCCTAGGGGGCACCCCTTCAAATGGATCGATCTCACTACTCAGCGATCCACCCCAACTCTCTACGTTCCATACACTAGAGAGTTCCCTTGTAATCCGCCACATAAAACATTCCCGCCAGGACGTAGGGTGTTACGCATCTCTAAGCGGCCCGAACCTGTACATCATTGTTCACAGTTCCTCGTGCGCCCTGCACGAACCATCGAACTACAGTCGGTAACACCGTCCTACTCCTAAAAAACACCTTGATGGGCAACCCCGGATGTGCGGTCGGACCCAAAACACCGACAAGATGGACGAGTCAAGCTGAGCTTGGCTCGTTGCATGAGCGAGCCGCAACGAGCCGAGCCGAGCCGAGCCGCTCGTTTCCACCCCTATAGATATCCATATGAGTATGGATGAGGGTACGGTTAAGTGAATAGTTGAGGACGAGGAGCATCAGCAAGATGAATGATTTAAACTATTTATAGACAATACTAATAATATTAATAACTTCAAACAATTATATGTCAGAAATTTAATTTAATTGTTTTATTTTGTATAAATGCTTGTGTTTTTATATAGACTCGGTTAAATTTAAAAGTAAGAGCAGTTATAAAATTGCAATGAAGGGATATAGAGTATGTTTGAGACTGCTCTAGGTAACAACAACAACGTGGAGTTGTAATTTATAATATGAATTTAAATAGTTTTAAAAATATTTTTAATTTAAATAATAAACAAAATGACTTGTCTAAATATTTTCTAAAGGTTCCTAACCATAGTCAAAAAAACGGGTACAATAGTAGTTAGCTCATCACGTTCATTGACCATATCGATTCGAAAATTATGTGACTATGTTCACGAGTCTATAGTCTAGACCCACACTTTTTTTTAAGCACTTATAATCTTGCCCATCAACTACACCAATTTTCTAGAGTTAAAGTAGCTCCAAACACCCTCTTTAGACTATCTCGAATAGGTTACTCATCCACCTCTTTCATTTCAAACTCTACCCCCTAAGAGCATGTTCGGTTACACCAATTCAGAGGGGATTTGAGGGCATTAAATCCCCTCCTAGTTAAAAATAAATAGGCGGAGATTTAAACCCCTACAATCTCCTTCTGGATTGGTGTAACCGAAAGTCCTAATAGTGCACTCTGTATGCAGAGGATGACCACACGAAATGAGTGGCTGGAGAAAATGGAGACCAGGTTTCAGAAGTGCAGCTGGGCCCCTGCTTCCTGCTTTCCTATCTCTTCGTCTCGCGCGTAGCTTTCGGACGTGCATAGGTGCATCCTTTTTGGATCGTGTGGTTTCTCTGACAAAAAAGAGGTGGCAGCGTCAGTCCTACGCGCACGTACAATCACGCAAGAAAAGGGCAGGTAAACAAAACTGTTCACCTCAATTCGGTCGTAGGTGATGCATGCTCTGCAGGGCAGGGCATGCAGCAGGGAGCCAACGAAGTGCAGTT
The DNA here is from genome assembly GCF_902167145.1 of Zea mays. Taxonomy (NCBI): domain Eukaryota; kingdom Viridiplantae; phylum Streptophyta; class Magnoliopsida; order Poales; family Poaceae; genus Zea; species Zea mays. The sequence continues at coordinate 141,395,979 of NC_050105.1, forward strand.
GAATGAATAATCAGTGGACATAATAAATATACCCTCGACCTCGAGTGTTGTTTTACAACAACGGTTGCTTCTACTACAGTATATACGTACTTTCTAGGTTCTAAAAGATTAAAAAGGTCGCATAATGAAAAATGTGCGTGGCGCAGGAGGATCGAGGCGATAGTCGTGTACGTACTACTCGTCGTGTTCGTGTGTGATCGCAACGCATGCAAAGTTCTCTCCTCTTTTTTTCCCTTTCCGGCAGCGCGCCTGCGCATCGAGGTGCGGTAGCCTTTTCGTCTCATCTCGCTTATCTGAACCCCTCAACCCATTACTTCCAGGTCGTTCACGTCACACTTTGTATTTCGAGATCTCTTTCTCTTCACATTCTTTCGTCACCGTCGCCTACGACTTTTGCTAGGCCAAATTAATTAAAAACACGTCGCTTTGCAGCTTTGCAATGTGGGGGGTGGGGGTTTGGCGGTTGGCATATCTTTGTTCTCCACAGTGACATGCGGCTGTAGTAGCTTTTGTTCGTCATGATCATGTATTCATGGTGAGTGGATCAACATGCTCATCACCTGAACTTAATTTGGTCGTCTAACCTGTACGTGTCGAATAGTTTTTCGTTTATATATATATATATATATATATAATGGAAGCCTTGGGCTTCCCCTGCTAATAGAAGCCCCAGTCAGAATACGGTCGATCCAGCACCTGCGTGCTTGCGTCAGCCATGCAGTCGACAGCCAAGAATCCAGGACGATAAGCGTAAGGCAATATACGAATGCATATATATATATATGGATAAAGATGTGTAAACCATGCATAAAGAAATTTTTTGACGCTCGAATCACGTGGAACGAATATGACACTGTGGACAGCGTTTACGACTGCATAATGACATGTACTTGACAGCATAAATCATGCAGTATGTGGTTCTGGTTCTGGCTCTGGCGGATTCCAGCGTAAACCGTGAGCTAAAACAGCGTAAATGAGTACGAAATTTAGCGTAAATCCTATATCTGTTTTATAACAGCAAACGGGGCCTAAAATTACGGCGTGAAAATCGCGTGCAGCCGATCTTGCGTGGGTCCTTGCTCGAGCGGATTCCAGCGTAAACCGTGAGCTAAAACATCGTAAATGAGTATGAAATTTAGCGTAAATCCTATATCTGTTTTATAACAGCAAACGTGGCCTAAAATTACGGCGTGAAAATCGCGTGCAGCCGATCGTGCGTGGGTCTTGGCTCGGGCCGATTCCAGCGTAAAACGTGAGCTAAAACAGCGTAAATGAGTACGGAACTTAGCGTAAATCCTATATCTGTTTTGTAACAGCAAACGGAGCCCAAAATTACGTCATGAAAATCGCGTGCAGCCGATCGTGCGCGAGTTCTGGCTCGGACGGATTCCAGCGTAAAACGTGAGCTAAAACAGTGTAAATGAATACGGAATTTAGCATAAATCATATATCTGTTTTGTAACCACAAACGGGGCCCAAAATTACGGCGTGAAAATCATGTGCAGCCGATCGTGCTAGGGTTCTGGCTCGGGTGGATTTAATTAATCATAAAACGTGAACGAAATAGCGTAAATGAATACGAAATTTACATAAATTATAGACCTGTTTCGTAACAGCGAATGGGGCCCGAAAATTACGGCGTGAAAATTGCGCACGTTCGATCGTGCACGGATTTTGGCTCGGTCAAATTTCAGCGTAAAACGTGAACCAAAACAGCGTAAATGGGTACAAATTTTAGCGTACATCATCAATTTATTTCGTAACGACGAATAGGGCCTAAATTACAGCGAGGCGCGGGTCGAGCTCCTCCAAGCAGCGGGTGATGCGGTTGGGCACGTTCTCCGACGACATGATGACGACGAGGATGTCACTGAGCGCCGCCGACTCCTTCACGCGCTTGAGCAGCTCGTACCCAGTCATCCCAGGCACCGCCGCCTTCCTGCTGTTGTTGGCCTTTGGCGCAGGGGACGGCGCCACAGACGTTGGAGCGGCAGCGGCGGTGGCCATCGCAGAGACGGACGGGACAAACGCCGTTGCCATCGGGCCTAGGGTGCGCTGCCGCCGTCCGTCAGCTTCGAGAACGCGTCGCCGCTTGCGCGCCCGCCTCAGGAGCGTCGTTGTCGCTCGTTCCTGGTGGAGCGCCACCATCGGTCGCCTGCCTCGGGGTGGCACCGCTGCTGGCCCCCAAGATCACCGGCGCTCGCACTCCCGAGGGAACCGCCGCCGCCGCTAAAACCTAATCCCTGGCAGCGTGGGGTGTTTTTATAGTGGCGGCGTGGGACTGGATAACTGCGAGCGCGTGGGTGGGATCGTGGGCCCTATGCACGTAATATGCGGGACGAAATCTACGCGATGGCCCATAGATTTGCATAAATTGTTACACACATCAGCATAACTCGTATTATAATTTGTCGTAAGCAGTTAGGTATAATAAGTAAAAAAGGGTCTGATGCGGTCTGCGCACCTAGTCGACGCTTCCAATAGTTATACAGAGTCCAGAGCTCTAAATACTATAACTATACACACACACGAGATACATAGCTTATGCACGAAGAGATAGATCATGTACACTAGCTACCCTAGAGCTTGATTCACGGTCATGTGCGTATATGGATGGGCCATACCATGTATATACATCACTTTTCTACATGCATGCATCATACTACCTTTACTCTTGCTTTTTTCGAGCCCTTTCCGTCCCAGGAGGAAAGCCATGTATTATTGCATGGCTTTGTTCATGACATGATGATAGGCACCGCTGCGCGCATGTACTACTGGCGCTAGGTAGACTAACGGTTTAGATGTTAACGCGTGTATACAGAAGCTAGCTAGCACTTAGAACTGAGAGGTCCCTTAGACATTGCGTTGCATATATAGCTGCAGCTGCAGTGCTGGACCTAACCACTTGAAGATTCTCATGCCTTCTTTTTAGGGCTAGTTAATTTTGATCCATAATCCTTTATGTGGACTGAAGGGGATGGAATTAGTCTATTTATCCCTCAAACCCCACCAATCCTACGGGAAAATTAGTGTGTCCAAACTAGTCCTTAGAGGTCTAGTAGGGACGTCCCTCGGCCATTGTTTTATAACTAGCAATAAATGGTGAGATAAAGAGGAAATGAGGATAGAGCTTTAGTACACGGGTACTATATATATTTAGGATCAAATTAATTAAGATCGCTTGATGCCGGCAGACCTCATCATCGACGCGACGACGGCGGTGACGATAAAGATGAAATTAAGATCGCTTGATGCCGGCAGCAAGCGGCGTGCGGGGCGGTTCGAGCAGTAGCAGAGCTAGAGACACCAAAGACCATGTCATGCCGTGCCTTGCCCCTGCGGCCCTGCAAGGAAGCGACGGGGGGTGCTTTCCCCTGGCCTGATTGTCCGTTCGTTGCCCAGGAGCCAGGAAAGGCACAAATTAACAACGGCACGACACGCCATCTCGTGGGCCTGCTGCCAGGCGGCCAAGCTTGTTCCTGCTCTGCTCTGCGCTTGCGCTTGCGCTGCTGCGTGACCTCCGCATCATCCATCGAGTGCAATGCCCGAACGCTACCCAATAACGGCAGAGTCCAGACATCCAACGATCCGGCGCCTTTTACCTTCGCGTTGCCGTTCGTGCCATGGCAGGCGCGGGCGGAGGAGGACGAGTCCAGAGTCCCATGACTGCATAGGGGAAGACCTTGGGAGGTGACAGATGAGATGAAAATCATGTTGCCCAACAGTGCTGTGGCCTGTGGGTGTGGTCCTTGCTGGGACGTGTCGATGTCGTGCGTGCAGGTGCAGTGCAACAACATCTGTGGACGCACCGCTCTCGCTCTGCCGGCGGCAGAGCCTCTCTGCGCATGCCAGTTCTTCTCCCCTTCAGCCTTCGGCTCCCGCCCCCGCCAGTGGAGGGGTGTCCCACGCTGCTGCCGCCTGCCGCTGATGAGGCCGCGTCGGCTTAAACCTGCTAATGACAAAAAAAAAAAAAAAACCACCCCACGTCTAGCTCATACCCAAATCTAATAACTTTGACATCTATCCCATAACCACACAAAAATATAAGAAAAAAATTAAATCCAACCTACCTAATAACATTATTGACTCCAAACCAATCCATATAAGGCGATGAAGTGTGAGGTCAGATCCGAGTGATTTGCAGCCCTAAATTGCAGGTCTTGTTCGGTGCATAGGATCCATATAGTGGGAGGGAGGGCAAGGTACGTAGGGAGCAAAGCACTAGGAGTCGTTGCTTAAACAAATGCTGCTGCTACCGGAGACTCGCCATCACCACCCACCCCTTCGCTTAAAGAAAGAAAAAAAAGGAGCTGTCAGCAGGCTCATGCTCGGATAGCACGTTCTCATGCACTTTGTTTATTAGTCTCACACTCTCACGGCTCGGGAGGAGCCTATTATATTTAACAACAACAACAACAAAAATAGTGTATACGACGTCAGCAGACAGGGAGGGTAACTCAAACCCCATCCATCACTCATTCAACAACATGGAGGCTTAAGCGTTTTTTTTTTCTTTCTTCTTTCAAATCCTAGATTTGTTTGCAAGGTTGAGCAGAAAACAAACAGCCAGCAGCTTCTGCTGAACCGATACTAGACTTGAGGGACAGGGTCGCAGGCAGGCAGGCAGGCCATGTGGTCGAGGGAGGGAGGGTCCAAAGCCACGGAAATAATCAAATCGCGGCTGTACTGTAACTGTAACCTGCGGGTGCGCAAGTATTTATGGGCGAAGGGACAGCGCATAGCTTGGACCACAACCACACGCCCAGTGCGCAGTGCCAGTGCGGGGCTGCGGCCTGTGGCTGCCCGCCCGCCCGCTCGCTCGATCGCGGGTGTTTCCGGTTGCGGAGATCGTGCCGTGCGGACCCAACAAAGGGATTTGACAATTAGCATTTGACTGTTGCTCACCAGTAATGCCCATGTTTTTATCTAATCATGCAGTTAAGGACACGTACAACCTCACATCACTGCACGGTACTCTACTGTACACACAAGATAAACATACTATCTCCGGTGTCCTATTATTTTCCCTTTTCGATAAGATTCGAGCCAAACTAATAAAATTTTGACTATAAATAACTATTTTGTTATTTAGTTTTCGAAACCTATTATTTATATGCACCGTCTTAAAAAAAAGTACTTTTATAAAAGACAGTCGAAGACAACCGTTTTACCTACCTTGAGTGGTGATATGGGCAATAAGGCAGACACATTTACATGTCTCGGTACAAGCAGTGTGTGATAACCAGAATAACCGGGTGCAAAAGAAAAATTTGTTGTGTTTGGCAAGCGGATAGCAGCGTTCAGCTTTGATCATTGGATCAGTAATAGGGGCGACAATGTGGAATGCTGTGAAGTTCGATTGCTCTCTCTCTCTCTCTTTTTCAGGATAGATTTACCAGTTCGAACAACAACAGTTCAAGAGTTATTGGGCGTGTTCGGCTGGCTACAAGCCGACACTGTTGCAGCTGTTTGGATTGCTGCAGCTGCAATCCATAGAGAGAAAAATACTGTAGAAGCCGCAGCCGCAGCCGGATTGCAGCCGCAGCAAGCCGCAGCGAACAAGCTAATTTCCCCCCCCACCCATGTTATATCACACAAAGAAGGGTTTTGCGTTTTTTTAAACATCTACAACTACTATGCTGGTCGGGAGAATCCATAAAGCAGACTACGACACTTTTTCTTCCCAAACACTAAATGAACTAAAAATGGAAGTCGAGAGTCATTATACATAGAGACACAGTGTGCCCTCAAAACCATGCAGTTTTTGGCTGCTTGACCAATGTCCTCAAGTGCCGCTTGCATAAAACATATCCTTGTCCCCTTAATGATTGGGGGTCGTCTGAAACTGAGATGTGGAGCGGGGACATTTATGAGGGTCACGAATCAGGTAAGACACGATCGTTAGGGGTTTGTGTCCTTATCCATGAAAGTAGCCTAGAGGAGGGTGGTGAATAGGCTACACCTGAAATTTCTCACTAAAAACTTGAATTCAAGTCAAATAAACAGTTGCAAAGATGTAAGAACTTAATTTGTACTAACTATTAAGGGGGCAGTGTAGACTGCCCCCGCTCCCTACCCGCACGCGCAACTACCTCCCGCACCGCACGCCCAGCCATCCTCCGCACGCCCGCGCGCCACAGCCGCCGCGAAACCCCCGCGCCTCGAGATCTCGCATCCGTCGATTCCGCCGCCACCACCTCCTCCTCTCCCCCTCACTGCGCGTCCGCATCCGTCGATTCCGCCACCTCCTCCTCCTCCTCGCTCCATCTATGGAAGGCCACCACGCAACAGCGCATCTCCGCTCTGCTCACCCCGATTCCCCCCATGGCCATGGCGACGATGGAGGCCACCACGCTGACGGCGCTGCTCAAGGAGGCGGCGGCCGCCTTCCCGACCCGCCGCGTAGTTGCCGTACCGGGCAGGCTGGAGCTCATGCACGCCGCCCTCGACGCTCTCATCGACGCGGCGGCCGCACAACTCGCCGCCGACGCCGGATTTCTCCTAGGCCACGTCGTCGCGCTCTCCTTCCCCAACACCATCGAGTTTCGTCTCCTTTCGAATTCGATCGGTCATGTTCCTGCCTGCGCGACGTAGAGCCCCAGAGTAGCAAGAGTCGGGACCTGACGCGCGTGCGAATGCGGTCTGTATGTACACAGCTAGTGGTCATGTTCGTGGCGGTGATCCGCGCGCACGGTGTGGCGGCGCCGCTCAACCCGGCTACACGCAGGAGGAGTTCGAGTTCTACCTCTCCGACTTGGAGCCGCGCCTCCTCGTCACCAACGCGGAGGGCAACGTGGCGGCGCAGGCGGCCGCCGCCAAGCTCAGGCTCGCCCACGCCGCCACCAGCCTCCACGACGCGGTCGACCCTATCCACCTCGCCGGCCTCCCGGTCCCGGCTCTGGAGAACGGGTCTCACGTCGGTGGCGCGGCGGGCTCTCTCTCCCCCGGCGCTATCGCGCTCGCCTGCTCCCTCTACGCCACATCTGCTGCGAGACCCTCAGCGCGCTCCTTGACCCCAGTGACATCGCCTTCCTCACCAATCGCGCCACCGCCTACCTCCACATGGGCAAGGTCTCTCCCGGTTCATGTTCCCACTCTCCGTTCCCACATGAGGCGACGAACCATGGTGCTCTCCAACTATCCACAACGCTCTCCTTCAATCTGTGGCCCCACTGCCATCAACAACGACGCCGCTCCACTGCACCCACGGACACCGGGAAAGACGATCAACTCGGAACCTCCTCAAGACTTCGTCCCTCTACGCCACGCGTGGGGTCCCCCACTGTCACACTAACCCTCACCTTCGACCTCAAGGACTCACCGATTTTCTAGCGGGTTTATGCAGGATTTGTCTCCCTCTTGTACTCCGATTTTTCTTTTAATGTGATTTTATGACTTATTTGGTGGATTTTAATTCTTATATTTTGGCTGCGATTTGGGACGAATTTCTTGAAGGATTTTGGTGATAGAACATGTGAGGAGACTTCTTAATCTTTAGTTGATTTAATCCCCTCAAGCGCCTTCGTTTTTGGTTTCCCCAAAAATTCCCATTTCAAATGGTTCATGAATCTCTTTTAAAAAATAGTTTGTTTATGGTTTTTGTGAGTACGCGGTGAGGGCCTTATGCCTGTCAGATTTGATTCGTTTAGATTTAACATTTTTCAGGAAAATCTGAAGTACAGTATGTTATGTATCAACTTTTTAGATGACAACAACTAGCCTGCTCTCCTTAAAATTTACAGTCCATTTACCTATGCCTTTCAGTGTCCATGGGGCTGTTGTTGTGAAGCCTTGCAATTCATTTGTTGGTTCAGTAGAGTCTGCAACATGATCATTTAATTATATACCTTCACTTCTCTAAAACGTCAAATATTCTTCATATGATATTTTCCTATCCGAGGGAGGCTCTGAAAGCCTATATTCAGACCATCAAGGAAGCGAAGAACAGAATACTTTCCTCCACAAGCTACCACAGGTGCAGAGCCAAGCAGTGGGCATGCTACAATCTGCTGAAGGAGCACAGGGACATTCAGGTTCTCTACCATGATGATGGAGTGAAAGACAACCCCTCTATAAATGGCAGCAAAGAGCAACAGGGAAGAAGGCCAGCACTGGATTGCAAACGGGCTTGGTTCGCTATGAAGGATACTGGAAGGTAAATTGTTTGCTAGGCAAAAACCTTCCTATAGATCTCCCGGGTCACTCTTACCATTTCCATTGATCCATTGATCAGCATTAAGCATGCACTAATAACGGTTCATCGTTGTAGAAACCGAGGAGTAGATCAAATGGCTAAATGGAGAGGCAGAAAAACGCATATTGAATTTTGATCCTGTAGATGAACCCATTAGACAGCTTGGTTTTGCGTGGGTATGCTGCTTATCTCTCTTTCTATAATATGTGAATGTGATAAGGCATTTAACACAATCAGTAAACATTGTGGTTTCAGTTTCATTGAATTTCAGAAAGCTAGAGAGTGAATTTTATTTGTTTTTCATCATGTAGACCTTATTAATTCCCCCGTTCTTTCCCTTGGCTAAAAAATCGAGTTTGCAATGCAGTTCAATAGAGTATACCCAGTTCTCTCTCTATGTTTATCCTAAATTTAGAAAGCGATACTATTGGGGGGCACTTCCATTCAAAATCGATGGCTGTCTTTTTGACCCATTATTATAGAGGAATCTAAAATCTCTTATTTAATTCACCTGACCATCAATCTTTCTGTAGCTTAATTATCGATTCTTCTATATTATTATATCCTCGACGACATTGCTCTGCATGTATGTATTATCCTTCTATTGGGTGTATGTGATCAAGATTAGAGCAGCCGAGCAATTGCCAATTTGGAAGGCTATGTTGAAGACACCAGCATCAATTATTTTGATTATCTATTGTTTTCTGTGTATGGTTTGTGGGTGGTTTATTTGTCTTCCATTTATTTGTACTAAACGGGTTCCATGCTTTTGGATCCTATGCCTATAACTTCACATCATCAATGAACAATGTGTAGAATACTTCTATTTAATCGGGACTAGCATCTAGATAAGTAACAGCTGGACCGTTGTTGCCTGTATAACTTCCGGAATCTTGATGTGGACCGTTGTCGAATTCTCACCATGGCGCAACTAATGTTCAGGTTTGCCGGCTCCAGAACAAGGCTCGCAATGCCCAATGTATTTCATTCTATATTGTCTATCCTTTGTGTAGGTTTTATTTACTTGTTAGTCTATTATTCTCTATACCTGCAATGTAGCACATACTATTAGCATGACCCTCCACTCATTTGTTCACATTCTGAATTTTATATATTTTTATAGTTCCTGAATTTGATTGCTCATAAATACCTTGTCTGAAATCTGTTACTTTTTTATGCATTACACTTATAGTGAAAATATCAACTGCCACTTGGGACATGCCTGATAAATAACTGAAGTTGACCTCATGTTCTGTGCAATATTGTTTTCTTCACCTGGTATAAGCTCTATGGACACCCATGGAACTGAACTTTGTTGGAGTCCAACTTGGCCACATCATATATTTAATTATTATTGACTATCTGATGCTCTTTTAGGGCAACCTTTGGAAAATAGATCACACTGTATTATTTTGAATCACATCAATTTAGTTTCATTTGTCGATTGGGATAGAAGCCTTTTTCTGCTGCAAAGAACATGCATAATTCACATGTTTTGCTTTACTCAAATCATAATCTAATAATTATTTTAAAGCTTCACATTTATGAGTTGATGCGATTGTTGACAAATTAACCTCATTCGTCATTACAATGAGTAGGACCATTTGATGATTCTTCGCTTTCATTTTCATTCCTTCTATTTGTTTTATAAGGCATGCAGGAGCACTTCACATTCATTAAGGCAGGAGCGCTGCCCATTGAAAGTCGCCTAGAGGGGGGGTGAATAGGGCGAAACTGAAATTTACAAATATTAACACAACTACAAGCCGGGTTAGCGTTAGGAATAATAACGAGTCCGAGAAAGAGGGTGCAAAAACAAATCGCAAGCGAATGAAGAGTGTGACACGCGGATTTGTTTTACCGATGTTCGGTTCTTGCAAACCTACTCCCCGTTGAGGTGGTCACAAAGACCGGGTCTCTTTCAACCCTTTCCCTCTCTCAAACGGTTCCTCGGACCGAGTGAGCTTCTTTTCTCAAATCAAACCGGGAACAAAACTTCCCCGCAAGGACCACCACACAATTGGTGTCTCTTGCCTCGTTTACAATGGAGTTTTGATCACAAGAACAAGTGAGAAAGAAAGAAGCAATCCAAGCGCAAGAGCTCAAAAGAACACGACAAATCTCTCTCGCTAATCACTAAAGTCTTGTGTGGAATTGGAGAGGATTTGATCACTTGGGTGTGTCTTGTATTGAATGCCTAGCTCTTGTAAGTGGTTGAGAAGTGGAAAACTTGGATGCAATGAATGGTGGGTGGTTGGGGGTATTTATAGACCCAACCACCAAACTAGCTGTTTGGTGGAGGCTATCTGTCGCATGGTGCACCGGACAGTCCGGTGCACACCGGACAGTGTCTGGTGCGCCAGCCACGTCACCAGGCCATTGGGTTCCGACCGTTGGAGCTCTAACTGCTGGGCCCGCCTGGATGTCCGGTGGCGCACCGGACATGCACTGTAGAGTGTCTGGTGCGCCACTTCGCGCGTGCCTGACTTCTGCGCGCTCTGGCGCGCATTTAATGCCTCTGCAGGTGACCGTTGGCGTGAAGTAGCCGTTGCTCCGCTGGCTCACCGGACAGTGTCCGGTGCACACCGGACATGTCCGGTGAATTATAGCGGAGCGAATTCCCGAAGCTGGCGAGTTCCTGAGACGCTCTTCCTTGGAGCACCAGACACTGTCCGGTGTACACCGGACAGTCCGGTAAATTATAGCGGAGCGCCTCTGGATTTTTCCGAAGGTGAGGAGTTCAGCGTGAAGTCCCCTGGTGCACCGGACACTGTCCGGTGGTGCACCGGACACTATCCGGTGCGCCAGACCAGGGCACACTTCGGTTGTCCCTTTGCTCTTTTGTTGAACCCAATTCTTGGTCTTTTTATTGGCTAAGTGTGAACATTTGACACCTGTATAACTTATAGACTAGAGCAAACTAGTTAGTCAAATTATTTGTGTTGGGCAATTCAACCACCAAAATTAATTAGAAAATAGGTATAAGCCTAATTCCCTTTCAATCTCCCCCTTTTTGGTGATTGATGCCAACACAAACCAAAGCAAGTATAGAAATGCATAATTGAACTAGTTTGCATAGTGTAAGTGCAAAGGTTGCTTGGAATTGAGCCAATATAAATACTTATAAGATGCACATGGATTGTTTCTTCATTTCTAACATTTTGGACCACGCTTGCACCACTTGTTTTGTTTTTGCAAATTCTTTTGTAAATCTTTTTCAAAGTTCTTTTGCAAATAGTCAAAGGTAAATGAATAGGATTTTGCGAAGCATTTTCAAGATTTGAAATTTTCTCCCCCTGTTTCAAATGCTTTTCTTTTGACTAAAACAAAACTCCCCCTAGATGAAATCCTCCTCTTAGTGTTCAAGAGGGTTTTAAGTTATCAGTTTTGAAAATTCTAGTTTCTTCCCCTTTGGAACATAATAAGATACCAATTTGAAATTTCCAATTGAAAATTATTTTAAAATTAGGTGGTGGTGCGGTCCTTTTGCTTTGGGCTAATACTCTCTCCCCCTTTGGCATGAATCGCCAAAAATGGAGTCATTAGAGCCCTTAGAATTACTTTCTCCCCCTTTGGTCATAAATAAATGAGTGAAGATTATACCAAAGACGGAGTCCGTCTCCCCCAAAGATGGAGAGTTGCCTGGAGCGACGACGAAGGATGAGTTACGGAGTGGAAGCCTTTGTCTTCGCAGAAGACTCCAATTCCCTTTCAATATACCTATGACTTGGTTTATAATAAACTTGAAAACACATTAGTCATAGCATATGAGAGAGACATGATCAAAGGTATATGAATGAGCTATATGTGCAATTTAACAAAAGAAGTTCCTAGAATCAAGAATATTTAGCTCATGCCTAAGTTTGTTAAAAGTTTGTTCATCTAGTGGCTTGGTAAAGATATCGGCTAATTGATCTTTAGTGTTAATATATGAAATCTCAATATCTCCCTTTTGTTGGTGATCCCTTAGAAAATGATACTGAATGGCTATGTGTTTAGTGCGGCTATGCTCAACGGGATTATCCGCCATGCGGATTGCACTCTCATTATCACATAGAAGAGGAACTTTGGTTAGTTTGTAACCATAGTCCCTAAGGGTTTGCCTCATCCAAAGTAGTTGCGCGCAACAATGGCCCGCGGCAATGTACTCGGCCTCGGCGGTAGAAAGAGCCACCGAATTTTGCTTCTTTGAAGCCCAAGACACCAAAGATCTTCCCAAGAACTGGCAAGTCCCCGATGTGCTCTTTCTATTGATTTTACACCCCGCCCAATCGGCATCCGAATAACCAATTAAATCAAATGTGGATCCCCTAGGATACCAAAGCCCAAACTTAGGAGTATAAACCAAATATCTCAAGATTCGTTTTACGGCCGTGAGGTGAGCTTCCTTAGGGTCGGCTTGGAATCTTGCACACATGCATACAGAGAGCATTATATCCGGTCGAGATGCACATAAATATAGTAAAGAACCTATCATCGACCGGTATACCTTTTGATCGACGGATTTACCTCCCTCGTCGAGGTCGAGATGCCCATTGGTTCCCATGGGTGTCTTGATGGGCTTGGCATCCTTCATCCCAAACTTGTTTAGAATGTCTTGATTGTACTTCGTTTGGCTTAGGAAGGTGCCCTCTTGGAGTTGTTTTACTTGAAATCCTAAGAAATATTTCAACTCCCCCATCATAGACATCTCAAATTTCTGTGTCATGATCCTACTAAATTCTTCACATGTAGACTCGTTAGTAGACCCAAATATAATGCCATCAACATAAATTTGGCATACAAACAAGTCATTTTCAAGAGTTTTAGTGAAGAGTGTGGGATCGGCTTTTCCAACTTTGAATCCATTAGTGATAAGAAAATCTCTAAGGCATTCATACCATTCTCTTGGGGCTTGCTTGAGCCCATAAAGCGCCTTAGAGAGTTTGTATACATGGTTAGGGTACTCACTATCTTCAAAGCCGGGAGGTTGCTCAACATAGACCTCTTCCTTGATTGGTCCATTTAGAAAGGCACTCTTCACGTCCATTTGATAAAGCTTGAAGCCATGGTAAGTAGCATAGGCCAATAATATACAAATTGACTCAAGCCTAGCTACGGGTGCATAGGTTTCACCGAAATCCAAACCTTCGACTTGGGAGTATCCTTTGGCCACAAGTCAGGCTTTGTTCCTTATCACCACACCATGCTCATCTTGCTTGTTGCGGAAAACCCATTTGGTTCCTACAATATTTTGATTAGGACGTGGAACTAAATGTCATACCTTATTCCTAGTGAAGTTGTTGAGCTCCTCTTGCATCGCTACCACCCAATCCGAATCTTGAAGTGCTTCCTCTACCCTGTGTGGCTCAATAGAGGATACAAAAGAGTAATGCTCACAAAAATGTGCAACACGAGATCTAGTAGTTACCCCCTTATGAATGTCGCCGAGGATGGTGTCGACGAGGTGATCTCGTTGGATTGCTTGGTGGACTCTTGGGTGTGGCGGCCTTGGTTCTTCATCCTCCTTGTCTTGATCATTTGCATCTCCCCCTTGATTATTGCTGTCATCTTGAGGTGGCTCATTTGCTTGATCTTCTCCTTCATCAACTTGAGCCTCATCCTCATTTTGAGTTGGTGGAGATGTTTGCGTGGAGGAGGATGGTTGATCTTGTGTATTTGGAGACTCTTCGGATTCCTTAGGACACACATCCCCAATGGACATGTTCCTTAGCGCGATGCACGGAGCCTCTTCATCACCTATCTCATCAAGATCAACTTGCTCTACTTGAGAGCCGTTAGTTTCATCAAACACAACGTCACAAGAAACTTCAACAAGTCCTGAGGACTTGTTAAAGACTCTATATGCCCTTGTGTTTGAGTCATATCCTAGTAAAAAGCCTTCTACAGTTTTAGGAGCAAATTTGGATTTTCTACCTCTTTTAACAAGAATAAAGCATTTGCTACCAAAAACTCTAATATATGAAATATTGGGCTTTTTACCGGTTAGGAGTTCGTATGATGTCTTCTTGAGGATTCGATGTAGATATAACCGGTTGATGGCGTAGCAAGCGGTGTTAACCGCCTCGGCCCAAAACCGATCCGGCGTCTCGTACTCATCAAGCATGGTTCTTGCCATGTCCAATAGGGTTCGATTCTTCTTCTCCACCACACCATTTTGTTGTGGGGTGTAGGGAGATGAGAACTCATGCTTGATCCCCTCCTCCTCAAGGAAGCCTTCAATTTGAGAGTTCTTGAACTCCGTCCCGTTGTCGCTTCTAATTTTCTTGATCCTCAAGCCGAACTCATTTTGAGCCCGTCTCAAGAATCCCTTTAAGGTCTCTTGGGTTTGTGATTTTTCCTGCAAAAAGAATACCCAAGTGAAGCGAGAATAATCATCCACAATAACTAGACAGTACTTACTCCCGCCGATGCTTATGTAAGCGATCGGGGCGAATAAATCCATGTGTAGGAGCTCCAGTGGCCTGTCAGTCGTCATGATGTTCTTGTGTGGATGATGAACACCAACTTGCTTCCCTACTTGGCATGCGCTACAAACTCTGTCTTTCTCAAAATGAACATTTGTTAGTCCTAAAATGTGTTCACCTTTTAGAAGCTTGTGAAGATTCTTCATTCCAACATGGGCTAGTCGGCGGTGCGAGAGCCAACCCATGTTGGTCTTAGCAATTAAGCAAGTGTCGAGTTCAGCTCTATCAAAATCTACCAAGTATAGCTGACCCTCTAACACTCCCTTAAATGATATTGAATCATCACTTCTTCTAAAGACAGTGACACCTACATCAGTAAATAGACAGTTGTAGCCCATTTGACATAGTTGGGATACGGAAAGCAAATTGTAATCTAATGAATCAACAAGAAAAACATTGGAAATGGAATGGTCAGGAGATATAGCTATTTTACCCAAACCTTTGACCAAACCTTGGTTTCCATCCCCGAATGTGATAGCTCGTTGGGGATCTTGGTTTTTTCGTAGGAGGAGAACATCTTCTTCTCCCCCGTCATGTGGTTTGTGCACCCGCTATCGATGATCCAACTTGAGCCCCCGGATGCATAAACCTACAAAACAAGTTTAGTTCTTGACTTTAGGTACCCGAACGGTTTTGGGTCCTTTGGCATTAGACACAAGAACTTTGGGTACCCAAACACAAGTCTTGGAGCCCTTGTGTTTGCCCCCAACAAACTTGGCAACTACCTTGCCGGATTTGTTAGTAAGCACATAAGATGCATCAAAAGTTTTAAATGAAATGCTATGATCATTTGATGCACTAGGAGTTTTCTTTTTAGGCAACTTAGCACGGGTTGGTTGCCTAGAGCTAGATGTCTCACCCTTATACATAAAAGCATGGTTAGGGCCAGAGTGAGACTTCCTAGAATGAATTCTCCTAATTTTGCTCTCAGGATAGCCGATAGGGTACAAAATGTAGCCCTCGTTATCCTGAGGCATGGGAGCCTTGCCCTTAACAAAGTTAGACAATTTCTTAGGAGGGGCACTAAGTTTGACATTGTCTCCCCTTTGGAAGCCAATGCCATCCTTGATGCCAGGGCGTCTCCCACTATAGAGCATACTTCTAGCAAATTTAAACTTTTCATTCTCTAAGTTATGCTCGACAATTTTAGCATTTAATTTTGCTATATGATCATTTTGTTGTTTAATTAAAGTCATATGATCATGAATAGCATCAATATCAACATCTCTACATCTAGTACAAATAGACACATGCTCAACGGTAGATGTAGAGGGTTTGCAAGATTTTAATTCTACAACCTTAGCATGTAATATATCATTTTCACTTCTAAGGTTAGAAATAGCAATATTGCAAACATCAAAATCTTTAGCCTTAGCAAGCAATTTTTCATTTTCAATTCTAAGGCTAGCAAGAGAATCACTCAATTCTTTAATCTTAGCATGTAAATCAACATTATCATCTCTAAGATTGGGAGTTGAAACATTAGAATCAACCTTAGCCAACAAATTAGCATTCTGATTTCTAAGGTTGTCAATACTCTCATGGCATGTGCTTAGCTCACTAGATAGTTTTTCACATTTTTCTACTTCTAGAGCGTATGCATTTTTAACCTTAACATGCTTCTTATTTTCTTTAATAAGGAAGTCCTCTTGAGAGTCCAAGAGATCATCCTTCTCATGAATAACACTAATCAATTCATTTAACTTTTCTTTTTGTTGCACGTTTAGGTTGGCAAAAAGAATGCGCAAGTTATCCTATTGCTAGCATCATCCTCATCACTAGAGGTTTCATATTTAGTGGAGGATCTTGATTTTACCTTCTTCTTTTTGCCGTCCTTGGCCATGAGGCACTTGTGGCCGACGTTGGGAAAGAGAAGTCCTTTGGTGACGGCGATGTTGGCGGCGTCCTCGTCGGAGGAGGAGTCGGTGGAGCTCTCGTCAGAGTCCCACTCGCGGCACACATGGGCATCGCCGCCCTTCTTCTTGTGATATCTCTTCTTCTCCTTTCTTCTCCCCTTCTTGTCGTCGCCCCTGTCACTGTCACTAGAAATAGGACATTTGGCAATAAAGTGACCGGGCTTACCACATTTGTAGCAAACCTTCTTAGAGCGGGGCTTGTAATCCTTCCCCCTCCTTTGCTTGAGGATTTGGCGGAAACTCTTGATGATGAGCGTCATTTCCTCGTTGTCGAGCTTGGAAGCGTCGATGGGTTGTCTACTTGATGTAGACTCCTCCTTCTTCTCCTCCATCGCCTTGAATGCGACCGGTTGTGCTTCGGGCGTGGAGGAGGTGCCTTGCTCGATGATTTTCTTTGAGCCTTTAATCATTAGCTCAAAGCTCACAAATTTTTCTATAACTTCCTCGGGAGACATTAGCTTATATCTAGGATCATCTCGAATTAATTGAACTTGTGTAGGATTAAGAAATACGAGGGATCTAAGAATGACCTTGACCATCTCATGATCATCCCATTTTTCGCTCCCGAGGTTGCGCACTTGGTTCACCAAGGTCTTCAAGCGGTTGTACATAGCTTGTGGATCCTCCCCTTGGTGAAGCATGAAGCGACCGAGCTCCCCCTCGATCGTCTCCCGCTTGGTGATCTTTGTCACCTCGTCTCCTTCGTGCGCGGTCTTGAGTACGTCCCAAATTTCCTTCGCACTTTTTAACCCTTGCACCTTATTATACTCCTCTCGACTTAGAGAGGCGAGGAGTATAGTAGTGGTTTGGGAGTTAAAGTGGTGAATTTGGGCCACCTCGTCCGAGTCATAGTCTTCATCCCCTACGGATGGTACCTGTACACCAAACTCAACAACATTCCATATGCTTGTGTGGAGTGAGGTTAGATGATGCCTCATTTTGTCACTCCACATATTATAATCTTCACCGTCAAAAACCGGTGGTTTGCCTAATGGAACGGAGAGCAAAGGAGTACGTTTTGAAACATGGGGATAGCGTAGAGGAATCTTACTATACTTCTTGCGCTCTTGGCGCTTAGAAGTAACGGACGGCGCATCGGAGTCGGAGGTCTATGGTGATGAAGAGTCGGTCTCGTAGTAGACCACTTTCCTCATCCTCTTGTGTTTGTCGCCTCTCCGATGCGACTTGTGGGAAGAGGATTTCTTCTCCTTCCCCTTCCCTTTGTTGGAGGAGTTCTTCTTCTCCTTCCTCTTGTTGCGGGACTCTTCCGATGAAGTCGACCCGTGGCTTGTAGTGGGCTTATCGCCGGTCTCCATCTCCTTCTTGGCGTGATCTCCCGACATCACTTCAAGCGGTTAGGCTCTAATGAAGCACCGGGTTCTGATACCAATTGAAAGTCGCCTAGAGGGGGGTGAATAGGGCGAAACTGAAATTTACAAATATTAACACAACTACAAGCTGGGTTAGCGTTAGGAATAATAACGAGTCCGAGAAAGAGGGTGCAAAAACAAATCGCAAGCGAATGAAGAGTGTGACACGCGGATTTGTTTTACCGAGGTTCGGTTCTTGCAAACCTACTCTCCGTTGAGGTGGTCACAAAGACCGAGTCTCTTTCAACCCTTTCCCTCTTTCAAATGGTCCCTCGGACCGAGTGAGCTTCTTTTCTCAAATCAAACCGGGAACAAAACTTCCCCGCAAGGACCACCACACAATTGGTGTCTCTTGCCTCGTTTACAATGGAGTTTTGATCACAAGAACAAGTGAGAAAGAAAGAAGCAATCCAAGCGCAAGAGCTCAAAAGAACACGACAAATCTCTCTCGCTAATCACTAAAGCCTTGTGTGGAATTGGAGAGGATTTGATCACTTGGGTGTGTCTTGTATTGAATGCCTAGCTCTTGTAAGTGGTTGAGAAGTGGAAAACTTGGATGCAATGAATGGTGGGTGGTTGGGGGTATTTATAGCCCCAACCACCAAACTAGCCGTTTCGTGGAGGCTGTTTGTCGCATGGTGCACCGGACAGTGTCCGGTGCGCCAGCCACGTCACCAGGCCGTTGGGTTCCGACCGTTGGAGCTCTGACTGCTGGGCCCGCCTGGATGTCCGGTGGCGCACCGGACATGCACTGTAGAGTGTCCGGTGCGCCACTTCGCGCGTGCCTGACTTCTGCGCGCTCTGGCGCACATTTAATGCCTCTGCAGGTGACCATTGGCGCGAAGTAGCCGTTGCTCCGCTGGCTCACCGGACAGTGTCCGGTGCACACCGGACATGTCCGGTGAATTATAGCGGAGCGAATTCCCGAAGCTGGCGAGTTCCTGAGACGCTCTTCCTTGGAGCACCGGACAGTCCGGTGAATTATAGCGGAGTGCCTCTGGATTTTCCCGAAGGTGAGGAGTTCAGCGTGAAGTCCCCTGGTGCACCGGACACTGTCCGGTGGCACACCGGACAGTCCGGTGCGCCAGACCAGGGCACACTTCGGTTGTCCCTTTGCTCTTTTGTTGAACCCAATTCTTGGTCTTTTTATTGGCTAAGTGTGAACCTTTGGCACCTGTATAACTTATAGACTAGAGCAAACTAGTTAGTCCAATTATTTGTGTTGGGCAATTCAACCACCAAAATTAATTAGAAAATAGGTGTAAGCCTAATTCCCTTTCACCCATTCATTAAGGTAGGAGTGCACTAAGTTCAGTACAAGCAAACACCTCTTTTGGTGATCACCCCGCTCCGTATTGCCAAACGCCCAGATCCTTTGATTTTCTCTTTTATTTGTTCTTTTTTGGATTCCTATTTGCTTGTTGCATGTTGTGCTTATGCTTGGTACCACATTGATGGTTTGTGCTCATTTGATTTTGTAGAGTTTGATGACTTGAAAGATTCTGCATTGTGGGACTAGCAAAAATGACCTGCTCAACTTCACAATAGCTGGTAGGCTCCTTGCGCAGAGTGCGGCACTCCAGGGGTTATATAATGCAGGGCACATCTCTAACAGGTTAACTGAATTTTTTGAATAAATCTTGGATTCTTGGTACTTGAATTGTGTGATGGTAAGTTCACTAATTTGAAACTATCATTGTTGGACTTGATAATTCACTCTACCTACTTTAATTTGAGGTCTAAATATTTTTATTCTCTGCTGTTTATTTCTTAATCATTAAAGATAGAGAACTAATTTTGATCACCTATTGGAATAACTTCTTCGAAAAACAGAACTAATTTTGGCCGACATCATGATCACTTATTGGAATAACTTCTTTACTTATGGCATTGCCTTTTTTGATGTACAATAATGCCAACCAACTGTATATTTGATGATCAGTAGCATGTGAGCAATCCTTAATAAAAAGGAAGCTGCAATGATAACTTATGTTCCTAATATGACACGTTGTGTTTTCTAACTTATCACACTGTTGTAATGTGCTGGACTCGATTGTGAATTGGTTGTTTCATTTTAGTGGTTGGTTTATTAAATTTGTTTGACTCATGCTTCCAGCAGATATGAACTGATGGAGAGACTTCTTCAGGTTTTCATATATCATGATGGAGAACAAACCTATTTTCCATTCCCCAGAGTTGAAAGGTTCTATGTGTCTGAGGGATCGTTTATGAAATTGATGGAGACAAATCAGAATTTTGTTGTGAGAGATCCAAATAGAGCACATTTATTCTATCTTCCATATAGCTCTCGTCAACTGGAGCATAACCTTTATGTTTCTGGCTCAAATACAGTTGAGCCACTGTCTACGTTAAAAACTACATTGACATTATCTCGGCCAAGTACCCATATTGGATTTGGACAAAAGGAGCTAATCATTTCTTCGTTGCTTGCCATGACTGGGTATATTTCTTCCTTGAATGACCATCATGTAAATTATGGATTTTTAATCAATACCTTTTTTACTGGTTTTTATCATCTTTTTTAGAAAATGTTTGATCAACTATCAAGGAGAAACATAGATTTAATTTGAAAAATAATTTATGTACTTGACATTATATCTTCTTTCAGTGGACTTACACCACAAAATTGCATGATGAATTGAATTGCACGATGAATTGCGGAAGAACACTATTAAAGCTCTCTGCAATGCAGATCTCTCTGTTTGAATTTTTATCCGTGGAAAAGATGTTTCCCTTCCGGAAACATTTCTTAGATCACCAAGAAGACCTCTAAGAGATATTGGAGGAAGACAATTGCACAGAGGACTATCCTAATCTTCTTTGCAGGGCAGATGCGTGGTCGAGTTTGACCTGTACTTCTCAAGTATTGGGGAGACAAGGATGCTGATATGAGAATGTATAAGTAGGCTGCCACACTGTACTATATTATATAATACCATAAAGCGTGCCAAAGAAAGATGATAGTTACTATAAATAATTGATGAGTGGTTGTGTGCATATGTCGTCTCATATCTGAAGGTGATCAAATTGTTAGTGCTCGTGCATGTGCTGATTGAAACTGAAACAACTGTTGGCAGTGATGATATGATGTTAAGATTTACCTAGAGATAGCTTGTTAAGATTTGCTCTTCATATAAGAATATCTCATGTAATTTGCTCTTCTCTATAATCTGTCCCTATTTTACTCTCTCTTTCATGCTTCTCCTCTTGATATACCATTGAACATAAAGACAAACAACCTTAAGAACACTAATATTTTGTTGAATACTTTATATACTATTGACCTGTTGCAACGCACGTGCATCTAACTAGTAACACAACAACACAACAAGACCTTGAGAACCTACGAAATCTGGTTGCATCTCAACTGATCCTCTAGATCTCTGTTACTCTTAGTATCGTCGCAGAGTAATGTAGTGTCACATTCTGACCAATTCTCTTGATCTGCCCCTCTGATTTCCACTGATACTCTTAGAGCTTGTTTAGTTTCGTTGTAAGGTATTGTAATGTCGCATCCTGATCGATTCTTTATCGTAGGGTAATGTAGTGTCGCATCATCACGACACCACCTAAAATTTGTTGTTGTTTTCCAGTACAAATAGAAAACACTTCAGCGCCTAGCTCTAGCAAGCTTGTCTATTAAGTCTTTCGAGCCATATACGCTGTTTATGGCTCACAACAAAATCGCATCTCGATTCGTCATGCTATATTCACAATTAGCTTACCATGGAAAAAGAACAGCATGGCTTGGGAACCCCTAATGTTCCATACCGACTCAGATATTTAGCAAAATAAGCCAATACAATCTGGCATACTCTTGTTTCTTTCACAGAAATAGAAAGGTTCGCCTGTCATATGGCATTCGTTCCAAAATCATCTAGGTTGGTACCCCCTCCTTAAAAAAACAATTCTCGTTCTTCCAAGTTCCAAGAGTCCATCAGTTTAAACTTTAACTAAATTGATATAAAAGTCACAAATATTTATGATACAAAATAAGTACTATTACATTAGTCATACAATATATTTTTATAATAAATTTATCGAGACAAAATATACTAACACTTACTATAAATTCGGTCCAAAACGGTTTCAACTTTGACTAAATTTATATAAAATATTACTAATGTTTATGCTACAAAATAAGTACTGTCAGATTAGATATACAATATTTTTTTAGATAATGAAAACAGTTCCGAAGTTAGGGCCAACTACACAACCATGACTCTCCCATCCACAAATAGACTCAAGCAATAGGAAAGCCAATATAACTCTTTATTTGGAGATAATGCTAATACTATCTCCTATAAATTTGGTTATTTTTTACTTAGTTTGGCTGACACAAATCCTATAATCGCATTTTTTTGTGGATATAGGAAATATATATATCAAAAGGTGCAGGGCTAGGAATGTATTAGGTGCCAAGAATTCAGAATGCGCCACAGCCAAAAGCTTTTCCTCTAGCACACACAAATCCTCTTTAATTCTGATAATGGCATGTAAATAAAATCTAACTCGACAGGTAGCAGCAATTTAAACTGAAGACACCTCATCTGACCACCAGATGCCTCAATCCAAATTCCAGCGCATTAGAATATGAGGCTGTGCCCATGTGGTCAGTCATGCAACAACAACAACATGATCCATGATCCACGCTTTAGAAATCTATACATCAATCTTGGAATATGAGGCCAAGAAAGTTAATATACCCAACCATTTCAGTCCATGTCAGTTTTCATCTGAATTACCTAGTAAAATAACAACATCATTGCCACAGATTTGCCAAATTATCCTCTGGCTAACCAAGAAGAGAGCAAGAACAGAGTTATGAGACCCTAGACCAACATGTTACATTTTAGAGAGGCGGTACTCCAACATCAGCAAAGCAATCAGAGGCGTGTAACAACAAATACAATAGTTTTCTTCACGATGTTTGAAATTGCAAGACAAAATGCACATTACCAGGGTTAAACATGCCTGCAAATTGGTGTAGGTGTCATGATGGTTGATGGATGGGGTCCGTATGATCAGCACCGCCATGCCGAGACAGACACGAGCTCGCCGCTCTGCCAGTAGAGTGCTAGACCCATTCCACACTTCTCCACATGGAATCCTCGGACCTGCACGCGCTTCAACAGGCAGTCAGCTTGTGCTTCTGCGAGGTTGCTGAGCGGTACCGGAGCAAACCCGGCCGATGTAAACACTGCCCGCCAAGCCATTGCGTTTTCAGCTTTCCGCCGGCCAAGTACTGCATCCTCTACTCTCGGTTGAATCAGAAACCTCTCAATCTTACTGGCAGCATCCGCGTTAGTGCCAGCAGCATCAAGTGAGTCGAGAAGGAACATACAAGACTGGAAGCAGTTCATGAAGTGCTGTGAAAATGGGAGGTCACCCCGGTCACTGCCATGGTCAATAGCCACAGCAATCTTAGGCGCAAGCTGTTTCACCAACTGAAGCAACATAGGGAGCGGTGGCGTGCGTGCAGAGCAACCAACAGGGATGCAAACAGCCACAACCTCATTGGGGCTAGGAGCAATGAATTCTGCCGGATCAAACGCATCAAGATTGATGTCAGTGAACTCAAATGGAATGCCAAGGTCCACAGCAAATTGCGTGAGGTTCTCCCGAGTAAGATGCAGCTCAAGGGGATGGTGGGAAGCACTTGAGACGAAGGCTGTGAGCTTCAACATTGGCAGGGGGGCGTTCCCAGTTCCACGGCGGTGTGCAAACTCCTGCAAGAAGGAAGCCCACTGGCCGCCAACACCAAGGTCGAAATCAATAATGTGGATACAAGATGAAGTTGTTGAGGCGATCTCGTCGAGGAGCGCCTGAGTGGCCGTGAAATTGGCGAACTGGAGCACAGGCGAGAGGTCGGAGAAGGACTTGTATGCACCGAGCTTGAGGGCGACGTCGAGAGGGGAGGATAGGTGAGTGGAGCCTTGGTGGCCGTCGGTGAGCGCGAGGAGGAGGGCCTCCTTGAGGTAGGAAGCGGAGCGGAGGAAAGGCTTCCCGATAGGGGGAAGCTGCTGATTGAGCCGCGCCAATATCTCGCGCCCGCCGATGGAGTTGCCGACCTCAGCCGCTTTTGCCGCCGCCGCAAGCTCATCCAGAAGCTGTTGATGTTGCTGCGCCGCCGGGGTTGTTTTCATCGAACCTCGCGGTGGTTGCAGCGATGGTTGGAGCTGGAAGGGCGCGGTGGTATGCAGTGGTGGGAATCGTAGACCCTGCGGCGGCGGCGGCGGCGGCTGGAGTTGGTTTTGGAGGAGGAACAGGTTTTCGGGCATAGAGTGGTGGCGCTTCGGCGGGGGCGGGAGATGTGGCTGGTGCTGATGGTCAGGGAAGGAGGGGAGCGGCATGAAGGAGGCTGCTGACAACGCTTGGTGTTGATTGAGGAGTAGACTTGCCGACGGGACTCCAAGGTGAGCGGGCTTTATGTCGGCACCGTCGTGGAAAGGCATGGTCGTGGCCGGCGGCGGCGGCTGAAAAACTGCCTCGGTTCGTAGGAGGCCGAAAGTGGAAGTGGCCTTACTGCTGCTGCCGCTGCTGCTGGTGAGCGACCTCGCGCTGGGGGACGATAGGTCGGAGGCCAGCGCCCCAACCGAGGTGCCGCCGCCGGTGGGGTGATGCTGCAGGGAGAACCCGATCGGGTCCGAGGCCGGGAACTCGAAGCCGGCGGCATTACCGAGGAGCGCCAGCGCCGGCGGTTCCATGTCGCCCGGCGCGGTCATGATCCAGTTGAGGAATGTCTGGTCCTGCCCGACCACCGCCGCGGCGTCGCCGAGCATGGCATCCCAGCCCTCCTCCGCGCCGAATCCGATGTCCAGGGTCCCCGGTATGGGCGGCAGCTCACCGCCGGACCACTCCTTCCTGCTTCCTCCGCCTCCGCCTCCTTCGCCGCCGCCGCGGTGCTCGCCTGGCGCCGCCCATTTGGTGGCTTCGGCGGCGGCGGCGGCGCTGTTCTCCGAAACCGCCGCCACGCCGGAAGAGGAGTCTCCCGCGGCGCCACCCAGGGACGAAGACAGCGTCGATGACGAGTACCGCGGGCTCGGGCTCCGTCTACAGTCCAGCACCGACGTCGGCTCCAACAGCAGGTCCCCTCCGCCGCCGCCCTTCCCGTTCGGCCAAAGCAGCGCCTCTATGGTCCCCGCCCCTTTCCCGTCGGCACTGAAGGGCGCCGCCCTCATGTACTTACTCGCGCATGCTAGGGCGTGCGACCCCTGCCGGCGAGATCTGGGGCGCGAGGCGGCTGCTTCTCGGTGGTGGTGGTGGCGATGCGACGATTGCTTGTGCGGGTGGGCGTAGAACAGCGAGGAGGAGCGGTGTGCCTACACCTGCCTGTTGCCGCTGTGTGATAGCTATAGCACGCTACCCTCATCCGTCGCCCTCCCTTTTCTACTGAGTGGTACTTATTGCTTAGTAATTGCTACACTTCGTTAGAACCACTCCAGTAGTTACCTAAAATATTCCCTAAATAAAAAATTTGGAGAGTTTTTATGAAATCCCCTCTCCAATAGCTCCTGAAATCAACTTGGTAAATTTACTAAGTTGCTATCACAATCAATTTAGTCTCTACATGTAGCAACTAGTTTCCCACTCCCGAAAAGGCCAGTCGCGCCATTTTTTTTGTTTCATCACCTTATTCTGGCGCGTTGGCCTCGCCGCCACAACCCACTCGCACCATTTTTTCTCTGTCCCGTCCAGTTTCCGTCGCCCCAGGATCTCGTCATTGTTGCCTGGCCTAGGGCTTCCCTTCCCTAACACATCCGTCTAGCCTCCGTCCGTCTGGATTCCTCCTGGACACCACCGCCTAGCTCCCGTCGGCAAGGATTACTGCTCCTTCGGTAAGCTGCCGTTCTCACGTCCCTGTGACCTGGTCCCACCCTCGCTGCCGGTGCATCGCCTTCCATTCCTCGACGCCTCCGCCTCCGCCTGCCCCCATCCGCTTAGCTCCCCTTGGCTGGGATTTGCTGCTCCACCGCTAGGCCATCGTCCCTGGCGACTGCCCTCCCCCAAAAAGCACTGAGATTTTGTAGATACTCTATTGTTCACTTTATTTTTTTTATGTCAGTCTGGTTCCCCTATATAACTCCGATTTGGTTGCCATAGTTTTTCTCCATTTGTTGGTGACTCGTGTATTTTGCAAATCATCCAAAAGGTGTGGGGATCATACTCTTAAAACAGAACGGTCATATATAGTGTTCATCGTGTTTCTGGAACCCATATACATGATAATGGAATTGATGTGGCATCCCCGGGATGATTTTAAACAAATCTGTTTTAATCCCAATGGTGGTTTCATTGAATCTCCATTCTGTTTATTCTAGTGAAAGTAGCACTTGTACCTCTACAATTCTATTCATGTGTACGTATGTATTCTTGTTCATGTAATTTGAGTCACCGAAGGACATCATGTGCCAATATATGATGATTTCCATTTGTGTCTACTACTACATTGTGTTGCTCCAACAAGATAACACTACAAATAGAATGTCGAAAGCAGCTGAACTTTACTGAAGAGTGAAGACATTGCTGCTATCTACTTCTGCTTGTCTTCATAGTAGAGACAGACCCATGGACTTAGTTTTTATGTATCTAGTAACATGTGTTTTACATATGTTTTACTCTTTACAGGTATGGAAGGGGATGGTTGTTACTTTACCAATCTTGTCAATGGAGCTTTTGAAAATTTAGAAGATGTTTCTGAAACACCAGTTGACTTGCAATCCACTGCCCCAATAAAGGATATCAACAAGTCATCGAAGCCAAACCTAAAGCAAAAGGGTAAAAACTTTACTGGCGATGAAGATAGACTTCTTGTTACCGCTTGGTTGAATGTTAGTACAGATCCTACTCAAGGGACAAATCAAACTAGAGGCACATTTTGGAGAAGGGTCTACTTATTCTATGAGGATAACCGAGGACATTTTGCAGAACGTAGTGAGGGATCATTGTTGCATCGTTGGAGTTCTATCCAAGATGCAGTGAGCAAATTTTGTGGATGTATCAACAATATTCAAACTAGAAATCAAAGTGGGATGACAATTCATGATAGGGTACGACATCATACAAAGTAGATGTAATTTGTCAATTATAAAATTGTTGTTGACTGAGTTTATTGTTCTCTTTCAGGTGGAGCAGGCCGAGAAGCTTTTTAAATCTCAAGATCCCCAGAACAAGTCCTTTCAGTTTAGACATTGGTGGATGTTATTGAGAAATCAACCAAAATGGAATGATAAGCTGCAACAATTAGTAGCAGTGAAAAATAGCAACAAAAAATAGAAGACATCAAAGAAATCAAGTCCAACAAATGTTGATGCTACATCTCATGATACAAATGTTGTTATCCCTGCACGATACAAATAGAAAACAACTTTAACAAATGAACTTAAGGATATAAATCTGGGTGGTGTTGCCACAAGTGCTCAACTAGATCTTCTCGAAGTTGATAATGTGTTTCTTGGTTCCTAATTTTCTTGTGATTCTTAAGAAATTCATCAAAATTTGTTGTCATCTCATGGGAGGGCTCCACATTTTCTCCTTCGTGCTCAAAACGTTCATCCGGATCGACTCTTCCCTCATCTCTAATAATCATGTTGTGCATAATTATACATGTTATCATTATGTTGCTTAGTGTCGCCTCGTCCCATAAACGAGCTGGACCCCGAACAATGGCAAACGAGATTGAAGGACCCCAAAGGCTCGTTCTACATCCTTCTGTGCCACTTCTTGTGCCTTGGCATAGTAGATCCTTTTATTGCCCCGTGGTTCTGGTATGGTCTTAACCAATGTTGCCCAAGAAGGGTATATGCCATCTGCAAGGTAGTATCCCATTGAATAGTCATGGTTATTTATTCTATAATTCACTTGTGGACTTTCTCCATTTGATAATTTTGCGAACAGGGGAGATCGATGAAGAACATTGATGTCATTGAGAGAGCCAGGTAATCCAAAAAAAGCATGCCAAATCCATAAATCTTGCGAAGCAACTGCTTCTAAAATTATAGTAGGCGTGTGATGATGGCCCGAAAATTGACCTTGTAAAGATGATGGACAATTCTTCCACCTCCAATGCATGCAATCAAGTGAACCCGGCATACCAGGAAATCCTCTTTCATCGCCAAGTGCAAGTAATCGATGTATATCGCTTTCATTGGGTGCTCTTAAATACTCCTCACCAAAAACGTCAATTACAACTTTAACGAACCTTCTTAGACTTTCCAGCGCAGTACTTTCTCCAATACGTACATATTCATCCGTAGCATCTGCTGCCACTCCATAAGTTAGCATACGAAATACTGCATTAACCTTCTGCAAACAACTTAAACCTTGTTGTTGAGTTGCGTTTCTTTTTTGCTCAAAGTAATCATCATGTTGTTCAACAACATTCATTATGCGAATAAACAGGGATCGATGCATCCTAAACCTGTTGCAATGAAATATAATAAGGCATCTATAAGACAAAGTACACACAAACTAACCATACAAATTAAATAAATTGTTACCTCCACCGAAACAAGTTTGGGCCATAAGTAGGAATGTCAGCCAGGTAATCTTGGTACAATCTCGCGTGTCCCGCTTCTCTATCTCGATAAATATATGCACGGCCTGGAATAGAGCCTCCTGGCTTTGTACGAACTTGTGAAACAGTATGAATGATTTGCACGGCAGAAAGTATGAAATCCTCCTCGTCATCAGATGATGATTCATCAAGTAATTGTGATGACAACAATCTATTTGAACCCATCACATGAATTTGCAATAGACATTTCGGATAAAATTGAACAGAACATAATGTGAATCCTTTCCATAATCTCATATGTGCCAAGTTTTTGCATCACGTGAGATTGTACCATGAAACGACACATGTGCTTCAGCCAAAATTTGCGAACGACGAAGCTTTTGCAATTTTGGATTTGGCAGATGGATAGTACGGATGTAGATTGGTATTGAACGGGGAGACGTACTGAATGAATTGATTCAGGCGACGGCACCGCTCAGAACTTGTTCGTCGGCATGACTCTGTCAGGTGTTTTGCGTCTAAAAATTGTGGCGGCGCATGCAACAGATGGTCCACCAAATATTCAAAACCGTTGGAGCTTCCTATTGAAAGGGAATTAGGCTTACACCTTTTCCCTAATTAATTTTGGTGGTTGAATTGCCCAACACAAATCTTTGGACTAACTAGTTTGCTCTAGTCTATAAGATATACAGGTGCCAAAGGTTCACACTTAGCCAATAAAAAGACCAAGAATTGGGTTCAACAAAGAGAGCAAAGGGATAACCGAAGTGTGCCCTGGTCTGGCGCACCGGACTGTCCGGTGTACCACCGGACAGTGTCCGGTGCACCAGGGGACTTCACGCTGGAACTCCTCACCTTCGGGAAAATCCAGAGGCGCTCCGCTATAATTCACCAGACTGTCCGGTGTACACCGGACAGTGTCCGGTGCCCCAGAGGAGAGCGACTCTGGAACTCGCCAGCTTCGGGAATTCGCTCCGCTATAATTCACCGGACATGTCCGGTGTACACCGGACTGTCCGGTGAGCCAGTGGAGCAACGACTACTTCGCGCCAACGGTCACCTGCAGAAGCATTAAATGCGCGCCAGAGCACGCAGAAGTCAGGCACGCGCGAAGTGGCGCACCGAACAATCTACAGTGCATGTCCGGTGTGCCACCGGACATCCAGGCGGGCCCAGCAGTCAGAGCTCCAACGGTCGGAACCCAACGGCCTGGTGACGTGGCTGGCGCACCGGACACTGTCCGGTGTGCATCGGACTGTCCGGTGCACCATGCGACAGACAGCCCCACCAAACGGCTAGTTTGGTGGTTGGGGCTATAAATACCCCAACCACCCCACATTCAAGTCATCCAAGTTTTCCCACTTCAACTACTTACAAGAGCTCTAGCATTCAATTCTAGACACACCCAAGTGATCAAATCCTCTCCAAATTCCACACAACGCCTTAGTGATTAGTGAGAGAGATTTGTTTGTGTTCTTTTGAGCTCTTGCGCTTGGATTGCTTTCTTCTTTGATTCTTTCTTGCGATCAACTCAATTGTAACCAAGGCAAGAGGCACCAATTGTGTGGTGGCCCTTGCGGGGAAGTTTTGTTCCCGTTTGATTGAGAAGAAGAAGCTCACTCGGTCGAGGGACCGTTTGAGAGAGGGAAAGGGTTGAAAGAGACCCGGTCTTTGTGACCACCTCAACGGGGAGTAGGTTTGCAAGAACCGAACCTCGGTAAAACAAATCCACGTGTCACACTCCTTATTTGCTTGCGATTTGTTTTACACCCTCTCTCGCGGACTTAATTATATTTCTAACACTAACCCGGCTTGTAGTTGTGTTTGACTTTGTAAATTTCAGTTTCGCCCTATTCACCCCCCTCTAGGCGACTTTCAATTGGTATCAGAGCCCGGTGCTTCATTAGAGCCTAACCGCTCGAAATGATGTCGGGAGAACACGCCAAGAAGGAGATGGAGACCGGCGACAAGCCCGCTACAAGCCACGGGAAGGCTTCATCGGAAGAGTCCCGCAACAAAAAGAAAGGGAAGGAGAAGAAAGCCTCCTCCCACAAGTCGCATCGGAGTGGGGACAAGAAAAAGAAGATGAGGAAGGTGGTCTACTACGAGACCGACACCTCATCGCCATCTACCTCCGGCTCCGAAGCGCCCTCCATAACTTCTAAGCGCCATGAGCGCAAGAAGTTTAGTAAGATCCCCTTACACTACCCTCGCACTTCTAGACATACTCCATTACTTTCCGTTCCATTAGGCAAACCGCCAACCTTTGACGGTGAAGATTATTGTCGGCGTTTCGAGACAGGGGGGTCCCTAAGCCGACGAGTGAGTGTGCTGCGTGCCCCAGCCCAGATGGGTCGAGCGCGTGGGCGAGCGCGAAGGGGGGAGAGGCGAGGTGGCCGGAGTCGAGCGTGAGAGAGGTGGAAGTCCCGCGGCCATCGTGTTCGTCCCGCGCCCAGGTCAGGTGTGCTTGCAGTAGGGGGGTTACAAGCGTCCACGCGGGTGAGGGAAGCGAGCGGCCCCAAGAGAGCGCCTGTCCCGTCCTCGGTCCCGCGCGGCCAACCTTCTCTAAGAAGGCCCTGGTCCTCCCTTTTATAGTCGTAAGGAGAGGATCCAGGTGTACAATGGGGGGTGTAGCAGAGTGCTACGTGTCTAGCGGAGGGAGAGCTAGCGCCCTAGGTACATGCCAATGTGGCAGCCGGAGAGATCTGGGCACCCTGCTGGCGTGATGTCGTGGCTGTCGGAGGTGCGGCGGAGCCTGGCGGAGGGACAGCTGTTGGAGCGGTCGAGTCCCTGCTGACGTCGTCCTGCTTCCATAAGAGAGCTAGGGGCCGCCGTCGTCATAGAGCTTGTGGAGCGCCATCATTGCTGAAAGCATCTAGGCCCCTGGTTGGTTTTAGTGATTAATGACAACGTAATATTATATGTGACTAACGTGTGTTTTGCAGAGACAAATGGTAAGTTAGGTCGCATGACAGGTAGAAGTACTCCAACGGTGAAAACAATCCCGGAAATAAGAACTCGAAGCGACGGCTAAAAAGACGGAACAAAAGGTGAAGGTCTACGGAGTCCGAGTGTCAAGGAGATGTGGACACTCGCGATTTAGTTAGGTCTTTTATTCTCTTTTAGCCGTACTATAAAGAGGGGTTGTCGATGAGTAGTTTGACCAAGAGAGTTCTAGTGTAGTGTTGGTGCACAATCACACTCATATACAGTGCTAGGTGTCACTCTAGAACTCACACACAAGTTAGAACGAAAACCGATTTGAAAATCAGCTAAAAAACAAGACTTAGGGTTTCTGGCTTTGGGGCACCGGACTGTCCGGTGTGCACCGGACTGTCCGGTGCACCCTCTGCCAGGTGGGACCAGGCTGGTCCTCAGCAGAGCCTTCGCAGTCGCAGAAACCCGAGAGCGCTGCCTTCGGAAATGAATTTTAGTGGCACACCGGACATCGCACCGGACTGTCCGGTGTGCACCGGACAGTGGACTGTTCACTGTCCGGTGCGCCATTAGTCCAACGGCTAGCTGTCAGAACTAGCCGTTGGAAGTGACCGTTGGCGCACCGGTGGCGCACCGTTGGCGCACCGGTGGCGCACCGTTGGCGCACCGGTGGCGCACCGTTGGCGCACCGGTGGCGCACCGGACTGTCCGGTGCGCCATCGCGCAGCAAGTTTCCTGTAACGGCTAGTTGGTGGGTGAGGGCTATTTATACCCCTTCCACCCACCATATTCAATGTCTTGCACTCCACATTTATTCCAGCACCTTGGTAGAGTATTGCAAGCACCAAAAGCCTAGTGAGGAGATTAGAGAATCATAATCCGCGCTTGTTCCTCATTAGCGCTAGTGAGAGCCACCTAGAGCACACACCACTTGCATTAGGCTTCTCTTGGTCAAGCGAAAGTCTATGGCTTGTTACTCTTGGTGATCGGCATCACCTAGACGGCTTGGTGGCGTTGGGAGCTCGGTGATCACCGTGAAGATCTTGTTGGTGACCCGACTCAAGTTTGTAAGCGGTCTCGAGGGATCCACCGCGCCGGAGTGGCAAAGGATCATCTCGTAGTGAGCACTTGGTTCTTGCGAGGACCAAGGGGGAGCGATACCCTTGCGCGGGTGCTCCAACGAGGACTAGTGGAGAGTGCCGACTCTTCGATACCTCGGGAAAAATTGGAGGAGTCTTCTAAACTTTGCTTTACATTCCGCACTTAATTCAAGCTATTTACTTTGTGTATTTGTTTAGCAAGTATTTGAAGCATTGTCTTAGCCTTGTTACATTTCTAGTATTATTTTCTTAGTGCTAGTTGTTGGGGTGAAGTTGGGCTCTTGTTTAGCTCTTGCTTAGGTTTTAATTAGTGTTGATTTTTAGAAAAGCCCAATTCACCCCCCCTCTTGGGCATCGTGATCCTTTCAATTGGTATCAAAGCCTTGTTGCTCATAGATTAGCTTAACCGCTAGAGTTACGATGTCCGGCGGGGATGGACCTCCTCCCGTTTTTGATGGTGACGATTTTCCTTATTGGAAAATTCGTATGGAAGCATACTTAGAGGCTATAGACATTGGTGTCTATAAAGCCGCCACACAAGGGTTTCCCCAACCTAGAGATCCCACAAATCTTGTAGGTGATGAGTTCAATTATGAGAAATGGAATGCGAAGGCCAAAAACACCCTTTTTAGAGGCCTTTGCAAAGATGTGTTCAATAGAGTTCGGAATCATAAAAATGCTCATGATTTGTGGATGGACATTTGTGCTCTACACGAAGGAACTAGAAGTGAACGTGAGGAAAGATATCACATAGCTATGCGAAAGTTAAATTCTTTTGAAATGCTTGCTAATGAAAATGCAAACGCTATGTACTCACGACTTAATATTCTTGTAGAGGAAGTCAATGGATTGGGGCTTACTCAAATCTCACAACCTGATGTTGTGAGGAAGATTCTCAGTGTCCTCCCAATAGACAAATATGGACACATTGTCACTGTGCTACATCAAATGGATCTTTCGGTTACCACACCTACACAAATTTTGGGAAAGATCAATGCCCATGAAATGTACATGCACATCAACGACAAAGAAGAATCATCTTCCAAAAGAAAGGATTTGGCTCTCAAAGCAAATCATGAAAGAAAGGGAAAAACGAAAATGCAAGTTGAGGAAGAATCCTCAAGTGATGATGACCTTGATGCAAACATTGCCTTGATGGTAAGGAAGACCACCAAGATGTTGAAGAAGCTAAATAGAGAAGGCATAAAATTTGATTCAAGAAAGAAGAAGTTCTTTTCCAACAAAAGAAAGCCCATTTCTGAGATGGACTGCTACAACTGTGGTGAGCTTGGTCATCTTGCTCATCAATGCAACAAGCCCAAGAAGAACAAGTTTAAGGGCAAGAAGGAAGATGACAGCAATGATGAAAAGAAGGAAAAGAAATTTTTCAAGAGGAAGGATGGGAAGCAAAAGAGGTTCCACAAGAAGAAGAATGGAAAGGCCTATATTGTTGGCGATTGGCTCACCGACATCGAATCATCAAGTGGATCTTCTTCAAGTGAAGAAGAGGATAATGAAAAAGTTGCGGCCATCGCCGGGGACTTCTCTTCACCACCACCATCGCCATCATCCACTTCTCACCTATGCCTCATGGCTAGGGGTGAACGAAAGGTACAAAATGATATTAATATTGATGATGATAGTGATAGTGATAGTGATGAAGAATTTGCTTCACCTTCATATGATGAGTTAGCTGACTTACTTAAAGAATATACTCAAATCATTAGAAAGTCAAAAGCTAAATGTGATAGGTTGAAAAATGAAAATGAATCTTTAAATGCCAAGTATGACATAGTTATAAAGGCTAGTGATGAAATAAAAGAAGAAAATAAAACTATGTCATCAACCATAAATGAGCTCACAAACTCCCTAAAAGATGCTAAGGAGAAGTATGACAAACTAAATGAAGCTAATAGGGAGTTGCAAAATAGACTAGTTAAGATCAAGGAAGACTATACTCAAATTAAATTTGATCATGACAATCTTCTTGTTGAAAATGAACTTTTATCTTGCAAAACACATGAGGCTATTAACCCCGTTGTTAAGCTTGATGTAGCAACCTCATGTGATGATTTGATTCAAGAAGAGCAAACTAGTCTACATGCTGAATTGACTGAAAAAGTTGAAGTCCTGACTTTAGACAACCAAAAATTGAAGAATTATTTGACTGATGCAACTACTAGAGGAAAAGTTGCTATTGAGAACAATGATTTCAACAATGAGTTGGCAGTGGATAATCAAAGGCTTAAGAATGAGGTCAAGAAACTAAAAAGTGAAAATGAACATCTTGCAACAAGTGTGCAAAAGTTCAACAAGGGTCAATACCTCCAAAATGAGCTGCTTATGAACACTGTTATGAAAAATAACAAGAGTGGTATTGGATACAATGCTTTTGTGCAAAAGAAAGCTATCACTCAATACAAGCCAAAGCAGACTCACAAGCCTATCAAATGCTTTGAGTGTGGAAATGAAGGTCATTTTGCCCACAACTGCAAAGCTAAACCACCAACTCCCTTGCCTAAGCACTCAAGACCATTTGCTTTCAATGCTCACTATGTTCTAAGAAAGGTTGCAAATGGAAAGATTAAGGTTACATTCCTAGGTCCACCAAATAAGAGTAGACCTAGACAAATCTGGGTGGCAAAGTCCTTAATTGAGAGAGTCACTGGTCCTATGCAATATAGGGCTCTCAAAACTCAAGTTTGAATTGTCTGTGAATGTAGGTGAACTACAAGACCGGTGGGAGCCATTGGGTTATTGACAGTGGATGCACACAACATATGACAGGCAACCCACGGATGTTCACCTCATTAGATGAGAATATTGATGGTCAAGATAAAATCACATTTGGAGACAACTCAAAAGGAAAAGTACAAGGACTTGGCAAGGTGGCAATCTCAAATGACTTATCAATATCAAATGTTCTCTTAGTTGCACCTTTGAGCTTCAATTTATTATCAGTGGGACAACTCTGTGATCTTGGACTTTAATGCTTATTCACTCCATCAGAGGTTATTGTAACAAAAATGGATGATGAATCAATGGTATTCAAGGGATTTAGATACAACAACCTCTACTTAGTGGATTTCACTTCAGAAGATGCAGACTTAAGAACTTGCCTCTTCACCAAAGCTTCTCTTGGATGGCTTTGGCATAGGAGGCTTGCACATGTTGGGATGAGCACACTCAAGAAGGTATTAAAGAAAGATATGGTTAGAGGATTAAAGGATGTGGTATTTGAAAAGGACAAGCCATGCAGTGCATGTCAAGCTGGAAAGCAGGTTGCTAATACACATCCCACTAAAGCTTTCATGTCAACATCAAGGCCACTGGAACTACTACATATGGATTTATTTGGACCTACAAATTATGTAAGTGCCGGTGGCAACCTCTACTGTCTAGTGATTGTTGATGACTTCTCAAGATACACTTGGGTGTTCTTTCTCCATGACAAATCTGAAGTTGCATCTATATTCAAGAAGTTTGCCAAGAAAGCACAAAATGAATTTGATTGCAAGATTAAGAAGATCAGAAGTGACAATGGCAAAGAATTTGACAACACCAACATTCATGAGTACTGTGATGAAATTGGGATCAAACATGAAGTATCTGCCACATACACACCTCAACAAAATGGAGTTGTTGAAAGGAAAAATAGGACCTTGATCACTCTTGCAAGAACAATGATTGATGAGTATAACACACCGGAGAGGTTTTGGGCTGAAGCTGTCAACACTGCTTGCTATGCATCAAACAGGCTATTTCCTCACCGGCTACTTGCGAAGACTCCTTATGAACTGTTAAATGGGAAAAAGCCAGACGTCTCTTTCTTCCGGGTGTTTGGGTGCAAATGCTACATCTACAAAAAACGCCATCATCTAGGGAAGTTTCAAAGACGTTGTGATATTGGTTTTTTTTTGGGTTATTCATTAAAGTCCAAAGCATATCGAGTATTCAACCATGCCACTGGCATGGTAGAAGAAACATATGATGTGGAATTTGATGAGACTAATGGCTCCCAAGGAGCACTTGAAAATCTTGATGATGTAGGTGATGAGCCACTTAGGGAAGCAATGAAGAACATGCCTATTGGAGCTATCAAACCAAAAGAAGATGAAGAAGAGGTACAAATCATTGACAGGCCTTTTTCATCAAATGTACCACAAGATGATGAAAAAGATGAGAGGCATGCAAATGAAGATACATTTGTCTCTCATGAACAAGCAAGGGTACAAGCCGAAGATGTTGATGCTCCAGGATCTTCTTCCCAAGTGGTTGACAGGAGAAACTCATCACTACTTCAAGCTCATCCTCAAAACCAAATCATCGGGAGTCCTTCACAAGGGGTTATTACTCGATCACATAAACATGCTAATTTTATTGAACATCACTCTTTTGTTTCTTGTGTTGAGCCTACTTGTATAGATGAGGCGCTACAGGATCCGGACTGGGTGAATGCCATGCATGAAGAACTTAACAACTTCACCCGTAACGAAGTTTGGACCCTGGAGAAGCCCCCACAAGATGCAAGAATCATTGGAACAAAGTGGGTGTTCAGAAACAAACAAGATGATCAAGGTGTGATCGTAAGAAACAAGGCAAGACTTGTCGCAAAGGGATTCTCTCAAGTTGAAGGCTTAGATTTTGGAGAGACCTTTGCACCGGTTGCTCGACTGGAAGCCATCCGTATCCTACTTGCATATGCATCATGCTATGATATAAAACTCTATCAAATGGATGTAAAAAGTGCATTTTTAAATGGCTTCATAAATGAACTTGTATATGTTGAGCAACCGCCTGGATTTGAAGACCCTAGATATCCTAACCATGCTTACAGGTTGTCCAAGGCGCTATATGGGCTAAAGCAAGCTCCAAGGGCTTGGTATG
Source organism: Zea mays (assembly GCF_902167145.1). Classification (NCBI taxonomy): domain Eukaryota; kingdom Viridiplantae; phylum Streptophyta; class Magnoliopsida; order Poales; family Poaceae; genus Zea; species Zea mays. The sequence continues at coordinate 141,433,387 of NC_050105.1, forward strand.
AGCGTCTTCGCGACTTCCTCATCGAAAAGGGCTTCAAAATCGGGACCGTCGACACAACTCTCTTCACAAAGAAACATAACGGTGATATTTTCATTTGTCAAGTATATGTTGATGATATAATCTTTGGCTCGACAAATGACTATCATTGCAAGGAATTTGGTGAGTTGATGTCGAAGGAGTTCGAGATGTCAATGATTGGTGAGCTAACATACTTCCTCGGCTTCCAAGTCAAGCAAATGAAAGATGGTAACTTTCTCTCTCAAGAGAAGTATACCAAAGACTTGTTGAAAAGATTCAACATGGAGAAGTGCAAACCAATCAAGACCCCCATGCCTACAAATGGACATCTCGACTTAGATGAGGGAGGTAACCCGGTTAATCAAACTCTCTACCGTTCTATGATTGGTAGTTTATTATACCTTACCGCATCTAGGCCCGACATTATGTTTAGTGTCTGCATGTGTGCTAGATTTCAATCTAATCCTAAGAAAGCTCATCTTCGCGCTGTTAAGAGAATTCTTAGGTATCTCAAGCACACCACAAGCGTTGGTCTGTGGTATCCCAAAGGAGCTACTTTTGATTTAATTGGCTATTCCGATTCGGATTATGCCGGTTGCAAAATTGATAGAAAAAGTACTTCTGGGGGATGCCATTTGCTTGGTAGATCACTAGTGTCATGGACATCCAAAAAGCAAAATAGTGTTGCCTTGTCAACTGCCGAAGCGGAATACATTGCCGCATGTGCTTGTTGCACACAGATTTTATATATGAAACAAACTCTTCTAGACTATGGCGTAGTTCTAGAAAAGGTACCTCTGCTGTGTGATAATGAGAGTGCTGTTAAAATTGCTAATAATCCTGTACAACACTCTCGCACCAAGCACATTGATATCCGTCATCACTTCCTTAGAGATCATGTTGCTAAAGGAGATATTATTTTAGAAGGAGTGAGGTCGGAAGATCAATTAGCGGATATTTTCACTAAGCCACTTGATAAGACCCGCTTTTGCATGTTGAGGAATGAACTAAATATCCTTGATCTCAGAAATTTTATGTGAAATGTCAAATGGTGTTGTCACTTGCATTGCATATTTAAATTCCTTGTATTGCATCTAGGGCTTGTCTAACCTAGTTGAGATAACCGCCAATAAAGCGAGTGAAAAAGCTTAACTCGGGTCAAACTTGACAAGTCTTAGTTTTAAGCTTTTAGCACTTAAATTCTTACTTTCATGCAATTATTGGTTCTTGAAATATGCATGAGGTACTGCACTTAGGGGGAGTATTCAAAACTCAAATCACTCTTGAAAACCCCTAGTGCAAGCCCAAATGCAAATTTCACCATTTGCCTATTTTCTCTAAAAATTATCTAGCCTATGGCAAAATATTTTGAAAAGTATATGAGGATGCCAATACCTGTCCCAACAAGTGTTATTTTGTGTGATTATATGTTGGGATTTGGTTTGGTTAGGAGTTAGATAGAAAAATTCAAAATTTTCCAAACTCCTCTCTGTCTGGGCTCACCGGACAGTCCGGTGTGCACCGGACACTGCACTGTGCAATGTCCGGTGCACCGGCAGCCGCGCGCGAAGTTCCTCTTTTCCTGTGCGCTGTCCGGTGGTTCACCGGACATCCACTGTGCGCTGTCCGGTGTGCACCGGACAGCCACTGTAGACTGTCCGGTGTGCCCATCTCGCGTTTTAAAAAAATCACCCCCAGCCCGACCGAGCCAGGGGCTCTGTCTCATTTCTTCTCCCAGCCGCAAGCTCTCTGTCTCCAGGCGCCTCGTCTCTGCTCCTTGCGGTAGTCCGGCGACCTCTCCGGCGGCCACCATCTCCGGCCATCATCGCCGGCGACCTCGCCTCTCTCCATCTCCCCCTCGGTGAGCAGCTTCTCCTCTCCCCTTCTATCAGTTCTTCTCTGTTCTTGGTGGGCAGTAAAGCTCTTCCCTCTCTCCTTTTGTGGTTAACTCAAATTTCTGTGAAATCCTGTGAATCCAATTGGTGGTTTGTGCTCTAATGTCTCTGTTGTGTATCCCTGCAAACTCTTAGCTCCTTCGGGAGGGCATTCCCACCTCAAATGGCCATATACCTAAAACCCTAAATCCCCGCCCACCAAGTGCTCGGTGAAATGCCCAAACCAGCCAAACTTGCTCCAATTGAACCCAAATTTTTCAGGCACCTTCACCACACTTCCAGTAACCTACTTGCCAAATTTCACGCCAATCCGAGATCCCAAGCTTAAATTTAACCAAAATTCCCGTTTTGAGCGATTGTTTCCGAGCCAAGTGCCCAAAACCCTTTTTCTTCGCCACAATTCAAACCAAGCACACTTCACTCATATTGACCTATATAAACCTATTCGTGAAGTATCGGCTCAATCCCATATCGTTTTGTGCCTCAATTTGAATTCCAATCATCCTATGTCTCTATTTGTCTGTCAAACGTCGTTTTCACGGCTTTTGACTTCTCGATCGTCCCGTCTCGTGCCATATCTCTTTGTGTATGTATTTATTCACATTTCATATGCTTATGACTATGTGACTAATACGTGCTCACCTCTTCTGTCATTTCAGTGACCTTCGTGTGCCGTCTCCCGTCCTGCCTGGATCGTCACCTCTTGTGTGAGCTTTCCAGGTAGACATCTCACTCTTTGCTAAATCTATCAGTCACTATTTGCTCTGTGCTTAGTCTCTCTATCTCATTTGCAGACTTTAGTTCAGGATGCCGCGCACGAAGAATGCGTCGGCATCAGGGGGTGGTGATGACGAGGACCCTCGTCGCCCCTTCAGGCAGGTGAAGGGGAAGACAGTATATTTGGAGCAGCAGGAAGGCCGCAAGAAGCGGCGTTCGGACAGAGAGGCTCGTGCAGCAGCAGCAGCTGCCGCAGCCGCTGCACAGGCAGCACTTGGAGATCAGCCGGATATTCCATCAGATCAGATTGCTTTCCGTGCTCGTCGTCTCGCCTCCCGGTCTCGCTCCTCCACTCACACCTCCGCTTCCACTCCGCCACCCACTCTGCCTGCCCCAGTCACCCCTATTGCTCCATCCACCTCCACCGCCATACCCACTACCAGCACCACGCCAGCTTCCACTGCTACCCCTGCTCCCGCTCCCGCTTCTGCTCCACCTGTACCTCCTCCTCGCTTCCGGGAGCGTGACGAGACTGAGGTCCGTCCTCTGGCTTCGGATCCTCGTCTTTTTGATCTTCAGCGTGCTACTGCAGCCCGGGTACGTCGGTTCAGGTACGTACCCGTGGAGTCTTGGCTGCCAGCTCAGAGAGACCCAGCAGCAGGAGTTCTTTTCAGCACTCGGATTCAGGAGTCATTCTTCAGGGCTCAGATGTCTGCTCAGATTGCGCTACGAGTTCACCGCCTATTGGATCTTCCAGCCTTCTTGCTAGCAGCCGGTGCTGAGTCTGAAGCGCATCTCACCTATTTGCCAGGCCTTCTGTCCTTTTTGACTATCTGCGGCAGATATGTTGAGGAGTGGGTCCGCGTCTTCTATGCCTCTGTTTGGATTGACCCGGATCATCATTGGATGAGGTTCCGCTTTGAGCGCGAGGATGTCATGATCACTGCCAGTCAGATCAGACAGCTTTTTGGATTCCCTGAGTCGTCTACTCGCCTCCACAGTCTCTGCTACGGCACTTCAGATCCTCCACGTCGCCCTCACGGCGGTGTGGCTCCAGGGACAGCTCACGTCGCGGCTCTGTTCCGCCCGCCTTTCACAGATGGGTCGCGACGTTCTCCAGCAGACTTCACTACTGCAGCGAAGTACTTATATGAGCTCGTCAGACGGACACTCCTGCCTAGGATGGGATACAGGGAGGCTACCACTCATATTCAGCTTTGGCTCCTTGGTGCCCTGGTATCCCACTCTGAGTTTGATGTTGTTGACTTTCTGATCTGTGAGATTGAGGACACCGTTCTGGATGGGATTCGTGCTCGACGGCAGCTACCGTATGCTCACTACTTGTGCCACATCTTTGCGCAGCTGATCCAGCCACCTCGTTTTCAGAGTACCCTTGAGGCCTCTCGCCTTGTGTTTGGATCTTACCGTCCTGCTCCTGAGATTCCAGTGCCAGCTTATGCTCCTGTGTTTGACACTCAGGCCGAGGATGCTGCACTTCGACAGTTTGACACCCAGGGTGCAGCTGCTGCTGCTGCTGATGATGATGATGATGATGACTTTGGGGTTCCTCTTCCGCCTCCGCCTCCTATGCCTCCACGCTCACATGATCATGAGGCTGGGAGTTCCCGTGCTGCCCCTGCTCCTCCTCCAGCTTTGGACCCTGCCCTTGCTTCGATTCTTCAGACTCTCACCCAGCAGCAGCAGACTCTCACTCAGCAGCAGCAGACTCTCACCCAGCAGCAGGCTCTTCTGGCAGCCGAGCAGACCCGTTTATCCGACAGGATGCTCTCGATGTTTCAGAGCATGCAGGACAGGCAGGATGCATTTCAGCAGCAGCTTATTCAGGATAGGGCAGAGAGTAGGGCATTCATGGCTCTCATGCTTCAGCATTCTGGTATCTCAGCACCTCCAGTTCAGTCTGCTCCGCCTTCTTCGCTTCACGCTCCAGTAGTGCCTTCGATCTTGTCTGCACCCCCTGCTGTTACCTCTCCGCTCCGGCCGGTCACCTTGGCGTTCACTTCTCCAGTTCTCAGCTCTGTCTGCCCGCAGCCGCCAGTGCCACCAGCATCTGCTGTTACCACTACCGCTGTGGCAGTATCTGTGACTGCTTCTGCTCCGGTAGCTCCTGCAGCGCTGCCTGCGTCCGAGTCAGTACCAGCTCCAGCTTCTACCGCAGATCCTGGATCCGAGACTGACTCTGACCCTCCGTCGGCGTTTGCTCTGCTACCTCGACCTCGACCGGATGCGCCCCCGCCGCCTCCTCCTGCTTCAGATGTTTAGGTTCAGGTCCCTTTTGGTGTTTGACGCCAAAGGGGGAGAGATATGAGTTGTGAGAGCTAGGGGGAGTTAGAGAGTTAGTAGAGAGTCAGTGTCCTTTTGATGTAATATTTGTGCCTGCTACTCTCTGTTCTAGCTTGATGTTTTTTGGCTCACAAACTCGTCATATACTCTCGTTGCTTATGATTGACTGTGTGTATTACGTTTTCACCTTATATCATATCACCAGTCTTCTAGTTCTTGTTTCATTAATTTACTTTCTCTTTTATATGAACAAGAATCTTATGATGTGTATGCGCTCACTCTTATTATTATGGTACACATTCTTTCTGTCAAAAATTACTGAGTATAACTAACCATTCTTTCAATTGACAGAATCTTCAAAACAAACTACTCTCACAAAACTTGTAGGGTTGTCATCAATCACCAAAAAGGGGGAGATTGAAAGCATCTAGGCCCCTGGTTGGTTTTAGTGATTAATGACAACGTAATATTATATGTGACTAACGTGTGTTTTGCAGAGACAAATGGTAAGTTAGGTCGCATGACAGGTAGAAGTACTCCAACGGTGAAAACAATCCCGGAAATAAGAACTCGAAGCGACGGCTAAAAAGACGGAACAAAAGGTGAAGGTCTACGGAGTCCGAGTGTCAAGGAGATGTGGACACTCGCGATTTAGTTAGGTCTTTTATTCTCTTTTAGCCGTACTATAAAGAGGGGTTGTCGATGAGTAGTTTGACCAAGAGAGTTCTAGTGTAGTGTTGGTGCACAATCACACTCATATACAGTGCTAGGTGTCACTCTAGAACTCACACACAAGTTAGAACGAAAACCGATTTGAAAATCAGCTGAAAAACAAGACTTAGGGTTTCTGGCTTTGGGGCACCGGACTGTCCGGTGTGCACCGGACTGTCCGGTGCACCCTCTGCCAGGTGGGACCAGGCTGGTCCTCAGCAGAGCCTTCGCAGTCGCAGAAACCCGAGAGCGCTGCCTTCGGAAATGAATTTTAGTGGCACACCGGACATCGCACCGGACTGTCCGGTGTGCACCGGACAGTGGACTGTTCACTGTCCGGTGCGCCATTAGTCCAACGGCTAGCTGTCAGAACTAGCCGTTGGAAGTGACCGTTGGCGCACCGGTGGCGCACCGTTGGCGCACCGGTGGCGCACCGGACTGTCCGGTGCGCCATCGCGCAGCAAGTTTCCTGTAACGGCTAGTTGGTGGGTGAGGGCTATTTATACCCCTTCCACCCACCATATTCAATGTCTTGCACTCCACATTTATTCCAGCACCTTGGTAGAGTATTGCAAGCACCAAAAGCCTAGTGAGGAGATTAGAGAATCATAATCCGCGCTTGTTCCTCATTAGCGCTAGTGAGAGCCACCTAGAGCACACACCACTTGCATTAGGCTTCTCTTGGTCAAGCGAAAGTCTATGGCTTGTTACTCTTGGTGATCGGCATCACCTAGACGGCTTGGTGGCGTTGGGAGCTCGGTGATCACCGTGAAGATCTTGTTGGTGACCCGACTCAAGTTTGTAAGCGGTCTCGAGGGATCCACCGCGCCGGAGTGGCAAAGGATCATCTCGTAGTGAGCACTTGGTTCTTGCGAGGACCAAGGGGGAGCGATACCCTTGCGCGGGTGCTCCAACGAGGACTAGTGGAGAGTGCCGACTCTTCGATACCTCGGGAAAAATTGGAGGAGTCTTCTAAACTTTGCTTTACATTCCGCACTTAATTCAAGCTATTTACTTTGTGTATTTGTTTAGCAAGTATTTGAAGCATTGTCTTAGCCTTGTTACATTTCTAGTATTATTTTCTTAGTGCTAGTTGTTGGGGTGAAGTTGGGCTCTTGTTTAGCTCTTGCTTAGGTTTTAATTAGTGTTGATTTTTAGAAAAGCCCAATTCACCCCCCCTCTTGGGCATCGTGATCCTTTCAATTGCCCCTCCGGCGGAGCTGGCCGGATGGGACGCCTGTCTTGTTCTCCGTGACCCGAGTCGATTCGGGGTAGGATGATGATGGCGCTTCCTGTTGACGTGGCGGTCTGTGCCCTAGGCAGGGCGACGTGGGGGTTCCTCCGAAGCCGAGGTTGAGTCTGCCTTCCGTTGCCGTGGCCGAGCCCGAGCCATGGGGTCGGGCGAGGCGGAAGTCGTTCGGCCGAGGCCAGGGCGGAGTCCGAGCCCTGGGGTCGGGCGAGGCGGAGTTTCGTCGTCTTCCGGGTCTTAGCCCGAGTCCGAGCCCTGGGGTCGGGCGGAGCGGAGTTCGCCGTCTTCCGGGTCTTAGCCCGAGTCCGAGCCCTGGGGTCGGGCGGAGCGGAGTTCGCCGTCTTCCGGGTCTTAGCCCGAGTCCGAGCCCTGGGGTCGGGCGGAGCGGAGTTCGCCGTCTTCCGGGTCTTAGCCCGAGTCCGAGCCCTGGGGTCGGGCGGAGCGGAGTTCGCCGTCTTCCGGGTCTTAGCCCGAGTCCGAGCCCTGGGGTCGGGCGGGGCGGAGTTCGCCGTGGCGCCTTTGGCAAGGCCTGACTGCCTGTCAGACTCACTCTGTCGAGTGGCACTGCAGTCGGAGTGGCGCAGGCGGCGCTGTCCTTCTGTCAGACTGGCCAGTGGAGCGGTGGAGTGACGGCGGTCACTTCGGCTCTGCCGGGGGCGCGTGTCAGGATAAAGGTGTCAGGCCACCTTTGCGTTAAATGCCCCTGCAATTTGGTCAGTCGGTGCGGCGATTTAGTCAAGGTTGCTTCTGAGCGAAGCCAAGGCCTCGGGCGAGCCGGTGATGTGTCCGCCATAAAAAGGGGGCCTCGGGCGAGACGGAAGTCTCTCGAGGTCGGCTGCCCTTGGCCGAGGCTAGGCTCGGGTGAAGCGTGATCGAGTCACTCGTGTGGACTGATCCCTGACTTAATCGTACCCATCAGGCCTTTGCAGCTTTATGCTGATGGGGGTTACCAGCTGAGAATTAGGCGTCTTGAGGGTACCCCTAATTATGGTCCCCGACAATTATGCTAGGTGGAGTTATTTAATGAAATTTCATCTAACCTCACTCCACAAAAGTATATGGAATGTTGTTGAGTTTGGAGCACAGGTACCATCCGTAGGGGATGAGGATTATGATGAGGACGAGGTGGCCCAAATCGAGCACTTCAACTCCCAAGCCACAACCATACTCCTTGCCTCTCTAAGTAGGGAGGAGTACAACAAGGTGCAAGGATTAAAAAGCGCCAAGGAAGTTTGGGACGTGCTCAAGACCGCACACGAGGGTGATGAACTCACCAAGATCACCAAGCGGGAAATAATCGAGGGGGATCTCGGTCGCTTCCGTCTACGCCAAGGGGAGGAGCCACAAGACATGTACAATCGGCTCAAAACCTTGGTGAATCAAGTGCGCAACCTCGGGAGTAAAAAGTGGGATGACCACGAGGTGGTTAAGGTTATTCTAAGATCTCTTATTTTCCTTAACCCTACTCAAGTACAATTAATCCGTGGCAACCCTAGATATACACTAATGACTCCCGAGGAAGTAATCGGGAATTTTGTGAGCTTTGAATTTATGATCAAGGGCTCACGGAAGATCAACGAGCTTGACGGTCCCTCCACGTCCGAAGCACAACCGGTCGCATTTAAGGCGACGGAGGAGAAGAAAGAAGAGTCTACACCGAGTAGAACACCCATCGACGCCTCCAAGCTCGACAACGAGGAAATGGCGCTCGTCATCAAGAGCTTCCGCCAAATCCTCAAACAAAGGAGGGGAAAGATTACAAGCCCCGCTCCAAGAAGGTTTGCTACAAATGTGGTAAGCCCGGTCACTTTATAGCTAAATGTCCTATTTCTAGTGACAGTGACAGGGGTGACGACAAGAAGGGGAGAAGAAAAGAGAAGAAGAGATACTACAAGAAGAAGGGCGGCGATGCCCATATTTGTCGCGAGTGGGACTCCGACGAAAGCTCTAGCGACTCCTCCTCCGACGAGGACGCCGCCAACATCGCCGTCACCAAGGGACTTCTCTTCCCCAACGTCGGCCACAAGTGCCTCATGGCAAAGGACGGCAAAAAGAAGAAGGTTAAATCCAAATCCTCCACTAGATATGAGTCTTCTAGCGATGATAATGCTAGTGATGAGGAAGATAATTTACGTACTCTTTTTGCCAACTTAAACATGCAACAAAAAGAGAAATTAAATGAATTAATTAGTGCCATCCATGAGAAGGATGATCTCTTGGACTCCCAAGAGGACTTCCTAATCAAGGAAAACAAAAAGCATGTTAAAATTAAAAACGCTTATGCTCTAGAAGTTGAAAAATGTGAAAAATTATCTAGTGAGCTAAGCACTTGCCATGAGACTATAGACAACCTTAGAAATGAGAATGCTAATTTGTTAGCTAAGGTTGATTCCACTGCTTGTAATGTTTCAATTCCCAATCTTAGAAATAATAATGATGATTTGCTTGCTAAGATTGAAAAATCGAACATTTCTCTTGCTAGCCTTAGAGATGAAAATGAAAAATTGCTTGCTAAGGCTAAAGATCTTGATGTTTGCAATGCTACTATTTCTGACCTTAGTAGTAAAAATGATATATTACATGCTAAGGTTGTAGAATTAAAATCTTGCAAACCCTCTACATCTATCATTGAACATACTTCTATTTGCACTAGATGTAGAGATGTTGATATTAATGCTATACATGATCACATGGCTCTAATTAAACAACAAAATGATCATATAGCAAAATTAGATGCTAAAATTGCCGAGCATGAACTTGAAAATGAAAAATTTAAATTTGCTCGTAGTATGCTCTATAGTGGGAGATGTCCTGGCATTAAGGATGGCATTGGCTTCCAAAAGGGGGACAATGTCAAACTTAATGCCCTCCTAAGAAATTATCTAACTTTGTTAAGGGTGTGGGGGATAGATATCCCCTAGGTCCACTAAAGGAATAAAAGACCTCACGAAAGGCCCAAGGGCCCAATAACTCGTAAAGTCATTCTTTCGTGGGCCTGGGGTGGAACAACCAGCAAGGGAGAACGACATGAGGCCGATTGGTGCAAACCCGAACGGCCCACATCGTCGAGCGAATAATCGCAACAGAGACCCGATTTTCCCGCGCGGGAGCCCCCATGCAGCGGAGCCGTGCGAGGATAAGTCGGTGAGGATCACGCAGGATAAACTCGAGAGGTTCACTATCTTTTAGTTACTTGTTGTTATCATACCCACGTGTATTGCCCCACGGTCGAGTATATAAGGCCTAGGGGGCACCCCTTCAGAATGATCGACCCTATCTTACTTAGCCACCCACGTAAACTCTCTGCGCCTTCAACCCAGAGAGCCCTTTTGTAACCACACTCGCATACTCACCAGGACGTAGGGTGTTACGCATCTCTAAGCGGCCCGAACCTGTAAATCTTGTCCACTGTCTCTCGTGCGATCGGCACGAACCATTTTGCTACAGTCGTTGACACCGTCCTACTCCTAAAAACACCTTGAGGAGCAACCCCGGGTGTGCGGTCGGACCCAAAACACCGACAGCTGGCGCGCCAGGTAGGGGGTGTGTCGACGACCCAAGCTAGCTCAATGGCCGTCACCTTCTACAGCAAGATCACCATGCGTCCCGGATCCGTGTTCCGCTTCGGGACGATCTCGTCTGTAGCGGATGAAGAGGGAATTCTACACCGTATCGCGGATCCGCCGGAAAAGAAGTGTCCTCCAACAAACCCCGAAAATGCCGGAAAAGCGCAACCTCCTGCTCTTCGGAAAAAGATCGCCTCCGGAAGGTCAGGAGCCGAGGGCCCGCTGAACCGGAGGACTCCACTGTCTACCTCTCCGACAACAGAATGGACACGAATTGCGAGGAAGAATAAGACTGGGGAGAAGCAAGCCGTTCTTCCTGTTCCTCCGACCTCAAAGGAGAACGGAAAGAAAGTCGCCATGACAGCAACGCCATTCTACCCCGACGTCCTCTTCATCGGGAGAGTGGAGTCGCCTGCCGTCTCCGACGACGAACCAACCGCACCCGGAGAAGAACCACCTCAACGAGAATCCCGCCGACGGAGGAATCGGCGCAGGAACGTTCGACGACATCACGCAGCCGGAGAGCGAGATCCGGAGCAGCCTGTCTCGCGAGACGAGGTCTCAGAGATAGGAGAAACTCCAGAAGAACGCGTCTTCAGAGAACGAAGGAACTCTCGACGACGTGATCGCCGGCGAGCTCAGGAACAAGCCGAGCAAGATGCAAGGCAACGCCGGGAGAATCCACTCTTCGGACGCAACCTGAATCCCGACTTCGCCCGAGCTATGAACACGCCAAGCGAAGTCGGAGGAGTACTAGCTCAGATAGCAGATGGACTTCCTCGGACTCCCGACGCTGAGGGCTACCGACGCTTGTTCACCCAAGCAGCCAACCATCTTCTACCGCTTGCTCATCCGCCGAACGATCTGCGACACGCCATCAACAGACGCCGGGACGCGCGAAGCTCCATCAATGCTTCGCGCGAACGGCGGCATGAGAATGAGATTCGCCGTCGGGAGGAGTATGACAGGGATCATGGCATCCCGACTCAGAGTCAGGCCACCGGGACTGAGTTGGCAACAGCTTCAACTGGCGGTACCACCCGGGGGCGGTCGAGGAATTACAATCACAACTCCCCTCCCCGGGACAGACATCGTCCCCGACGACAGGAGGACACGTGCGGAGTGTCCGCCCTTACTCCGCGCCTTAGGGCCATTCAGTGGCCTCCCAACTTCAAGGTATCCAACGTTGACAAATATGAACCTAAGTAGGATCCAGGGGGTTGGCTGGCCGTCTACACCACCGCTGCTCGAGCTGCCGGGGCATCTGAGGACGTTATGACCGCGTATTTGCCCATCGTCCTTGGGCAAGATGCGCTGCAGTGGCTACGACACTTACCCCGACACTGCATCGACGACTGGGGAGACTTCAGCCGACGCTTCACCGCCAACTTCCAGTCCCTCTCTGACAAACCGGCGCAACCATGGGACCTCAAATCCATCAAACGCCGAGGGGATGAGGCTCTCCGGTCGTACCTCAAAAGGTTCCAGACCATGAGAAATCGCATCCCCGAGGTCACGGAGGCGGCCGTGATCGAGGACTTCTACAGAGGATCAAACGACTCGGCTTTTGTCCGAGCCATACTACAGAAGGCGCCGAATACCTCTGAGGAGCTGTTCCGGGAAGCCGACCTCTACATCACCGCCGGCGAGCGAGCTCAGGACCTCATCGGAGGAGCGAAACCCGCACCGGCAGCACCACGGCGCGACACGAACCATCCGACCGACAAACGCTGGGAGAAAAGGCCTCGCGAAGAAGTACACGCCGCCGGACCACCTGCCTCTCGCGCCCGAGGAGGGCCTCGCGGAGGCGAACGCACGCTGGACGACATCCTCGACGCCCAGTGCCCATACCACAAGGACATGCGCCACACTCTTCGCAACTGCCGGAACTTCAAGCACTCCGTCGGGCATGGCCGACCCTTCCAACCTCTACCTCCTCCTCCGCCGAGGGGAGGACCAGACGAACCACGACAACCTCATCGGCAGGAGGAGGGAGAAGGAGGAACTTTTCCGCGCGTTGACAGGGAGGTCAACATCATCTTCGGCGGACACGGGTCGCAGGAGAACAAAAGACAACAAAAGCTCAACGACCGCCAGATACTGGTGGCGACCACCGGTCCTCCCGCACCATACCGGTGGTCAGAACATCCGATCACTTTCACTCGGGAAGATCAATGGCTCAACTTCGACCACCCCGGCAAATACCCGCTCCTCGTCGATCCGGTGATCCGAGAAAGCCGGGTGAAGAAGGTGCTAGTGGACGGGGGGAGCAGCATCAACGTCACCTTCCCCCGGACACTCCAAGGCTTGGGAGCTCACCTCAAAGAGCTTCACAAGTCAGACACCCCTTTCTTCGGCATCGTGCCGACTGAAGGGGAATACCCGCTGGGCCACATTTACATGCCGGTCACCTTTGGAACTCCGGAGAACTACAGAACCGAGTTCCTGAGGTTTGAAGTGGCGAACTTCGACTGTGGATACAACGCCATCATCGGAAGGCCGGGGTTGGCCAAGTTCATGGCCATTCCACATTACACATATATGATACTGAAGATGCCAGGACCGCGAGGAATCATAACTGTGCGCGCCGACTTCCAAGGCGCCGCAGAGTGTTTCCGAGTGGCCATTCAAGCGGCCCTCACCACCAAGCCGTCGACGGTTCCTTCTACACCGGCGAACTCTAAGCCTGAGGAGGACCTCACAGTACCGGCGAATGAAGCTCAGGTCACGACCTCTATGCGGCCGACTGAAGAAACCAAAAGAATCAACCTAGGGTTCGCTGACGAGCACAAGACGGCCATCATCAGCTCCAGCTTGGATGACAAATAGGGAAGCGCGCTCGTCCAGTTTCTGCAAGATAACCGAGACGTATTCGCATGGCAACCTGCGGATATGCCGGGAGTCCCAAGAGAACTGGCCGAGCACAAACTGAAAGTCTACCCCCAGGCGAGGCCGATTCGACAAAAGCTACGTCGCTTCACGCCCGACAAGAGAGAGGCCATTCGTGCCGAATTAGCTCGCCTGGTCGCGGCTGGATTTATTAGAGAGGTATTACACCCTGAGTGGTTACCCAATCCTGTTCTTGTACTCAAAAAGAATAAAGTGGATTGGCGCATGTGCGTCGACTATACCGATCTCAACAAACACTGTCCGAAGGATCCCTTCGGGCTCCCAAGGATAGATCAGGTGGTGGATTCCACCGCTGTATGTTCTGTGTTGTCTTTCTTAGATTGCTATTCCGGGTATCACCAGATTAGTCTGGCAAAAGAAGATGAGGAAAAAACGGCGTTCATTACTCCGTTTGGTGCTTTCTGTTATACCTCCATGCCGTTCGGCCTCAAAAACGCTGGAGCGACTTATCAGAGAGCCATTCAAACATGCTTAGCCGATCACTGGGGCAAGCGTGTGGAGGCCTATGTAGATGATGTGGTAATCAAAACAGAGAATTCGGAAAACTTCATCGAAGACTTGCAGCTGGTTTTCAACAGCCTGAGACGATATAGATGGAAGCTCAATCCCGAAAAATGTGTTTTCGGGGTACCAGCCGGAAAGTTGCTCGGGTTTATCGTCAGCCACCGGGGAATTGAGGCTAATCCAGATAAGATTGAAGCCATCATGAAAATGGAAGCTCCTCGATCACAAAAGAAGGTTCAGCGACTCACTGGATGTATGACGGCCCTAAGCAGATTTATATCCAAGCTGGGGGAGAAAGGCTTGCCGTTTTACAAGCTGCTCAAGAAGGTGGATAAGTTTCAATGGACTTCAGAAGTACAAGAAGCTCTAGATGCATTGAAAAAATTCTTGACAACACCACCAGTACTGAAACCACCCCGGCGAGCTACATCAACTCAACCGGCTGAAGATTTGCTATTGTACATCTCTTGCACGACTCACGTGGTAAGCACCGCGTTGGTAGTCGAGCGAGTAGAAGGAGGACATGCCTACCCGGTACAACATCCTGTTTACTTCATCTGTGAAGTTCTAGGCCCCTCAAAGAAAAAGTATCCTCAAGTTCAGAAGCTATTATACGCAGTACTTCTAACTGCCCGCAAGCTGCGTCACTACTTTGACGACCACAAAGTCATAGTAGTCACTGGTTTTCCAATAGGGGACATTCTTCACAACAAGGAAGCTATTGGCCGAATAGCCAAGTGGGCTTGCGAGTTGGGATCCCACGACATCGAGTTCCGACCTCGCACCGCCATCAAAACCCAAGCACTGGTTGATTTCGTATCAGAATGGACCGAACAACAAGTACCGGATAATCCAGAGACTGCAGAAGTATGGCGAATGTATTTTGATGGCTCGCTGAAGCTACAGGGAGCAGGAGAAGGGATTCTCTTCACCGCACCTGGAGGCGAACACCTCAAGTACGCCCTCTAGTTACTATTCCCGGCCTCCAACAATGCAGCCGAGTATGAAGCCCTGATCCATGGATTAAACATTGCCATATCACTGGGCGTCAAGAGATTGATGGTATACGGAGATTCTCTGGTAGTTATCAGCCAGATAAACAAGGAGTGGGATTGCTCAAGTGATTCAATGGGAAAATATTGCGCTGCCGTCCGAAAGCTGAAAGACAAGTTCGAGGGTCTAGAATTTCATCATGTGGAAAGGGATCGTAACACAGCAGCTGATGTACTATCCAGGCTCGGATCCAGTCGAACTCAGGTCCCACCTGGAATCTTCATGCAAGAAATTCTACAGCCGAGTATCTCAATAGATCAAACAGAAGAGTGCAACATCATAAATCAACCTGAGATAGACTCTGACGACTGGAGAAGGCCGATCATTAAGTATATAAAGAATGAAGAAGAACCAGATGACAAGAACTCGGTAGAGCGCATTGCCAGACAGTCGGCTCACTACACACTCATTGGGGAGATATTATACAGAAGGGGTGCATCAGGTGTTCTCATGAAGTGCATTCTCCCGTCCACTGGGAAGCAATTTCTGGAGGAGGTCCATGCTGGGCAATGTGGAATACATGCAGCCTCCAGAACACTAGTTGGGAAGGTCTTCAGGTCAGGATTCTATTGGCCAACAGCAAAGAATGATGCAGCCGAGCTAGTTCAGAGGTGTGAAGCTTGCCAATACTTGTCAAAGCAACAGCACGTGCCCGCACAGCAACTACAAACCATACCAGTAACCTGGCCTTTCGCATGCTGGGGACTGGATATGATTGGACCTTTCAAGAAAGCTCAAGGGGGATATACTCATGTATTGGTGGCGATTGACAAATTCACTAAATGGATAGAGTTCAAGCCCATTGCTTCTTTAACCTCTGCTAAGGTCGTGGAATTCATACAAGACATAATATTCAGATTCGGGATACCAAACAGCATCATCACTGACTTAGGATCCAACTTCACCAGTTCAGAATTCTTCGATTTCTGCGAGCAAAAGAGCATTCAGATCAAGTACGCATCTGTAGCACATCCAAGAGCCAACGAGCAGGTTGAGCGAGCCAACGGAATGATATTGGAAGCACTCAGGAAAAAAGTCTTCGATAAGAATGAAAAATTCGCAGGAAAGTGGATAAGGGAATTGCCTTATGTTGTTTGGAGCCTAAGAACCCAACCTAGCCGAGCCCTGCATGGGAACACCCCTTTCTTCATGGTCTATGGGTCGGAGGCAGTGCTACCTGCTGATCTCAAGTTTGGGGCGCCAAGGTTGATCTTCGACAGTATAGCAGAAGCTGAGGCCACCCGACTAGAGGATATTGATGTACTCGAGGAGGAACGGCTAAATGCAGTGATCCAATCAGCACGGTACCAGCAGACTCTAAGACGCTATCACGACAAGGCCGTGCGGCAACGATTCTTCTCAGTAGGGGATCTCGTCCTCCGCCGAATTCTAACGGGGGAGGGACGGCACAAATTATCACCCTTATGGGAAGGGCCTTTCATAGTAGCAGAAGTCACTCGGCCCGGATCGTATCGCCTCACCTAGATGGATGGCACAGAAGTTGGGAACTCCTGGAACATAGAGCACCTCAGAAAGTTTTACCCCTAGCTGTATTTCAAAACAGCTGGGGCGACCATGTATTCTGTAAGATGGAAATACATCATCAATAAAGAGAGATTTCAAAGATACTCGGCTCATTTACGATTGACTTGCATTCTTACTTAACTCGGGGTGACCACTATGCTCTGCTAACGGAGCAATCGACTTAAGTCGGCAACGACTTAAGGCGGTGCAACATGCTCACGCTTACTTAACTCGGGGTGACCACTATGCCCTGCTAACGGAGCAATCGACTTAAGTCGGCAATGACTTAAGGCGGTGCAACATGCTCACGCTTACTTAACTCGGGGTGACCACTATGCCCTGCTAACGGAGCAATCGACTTAAGTCGGCAACGACTTAAGGCGGTGCAACATGCTCACGCTTACTTAACTCGGGGTGACCACTATGCCCTGCTAACGGAGCAATCGACTTAAGTCGGCAACGACTTAAGGCGGTGCAACATGCTCACGCTTACTTAACTCGGGGTGACCACTATGCCCTGCTAACAGAGCAATCGACTTAAGTCGGCAACGACTTAAGGCGGTGCAACATGCTCACGCTTACTTAACTCGGGGTGACCACTATGCCCTGCTAACGGAGCAATCGACTTAAGTCGGCAACGACTTAAGGCGGTGCAACATGCTCACGCTTACTTAACTCGGGGTGACCACTATGCCCTGCTAACGGAGCAATCGACTTAAGTCGGCAACGACTTAAGGCGGTGCAACATGCTCACGCTTACTTAACTCGGGGTGACCACTATGCCCTGCTAACGGAGCAATCGACTTAAGTCGGCGACGACTTAAGGCGGTGCAACATGCTCACGCTTACTTAACTCGGGGTGACCACCATGCCCTGCTAAAGGATCAATCGGCTAAAGTCAGTGGCGACTAAAAGCCGGAGCAACATGCTCATACCCATGCAATTAAGGGGATGACTTCTATATCCCGCAAACAAATCTCATAATCATCGTGCGTCGTTTCATTACTGCAAAATTACGAACTAATGAATTCTGATACAATAAGAGAGTAGTTATATCATCCGAATACTAAACTGAGGTCCTCTAACTCGATCATACTAGCTGCGCGCTCAAAGCACGCAAAATGTTTTCTATTTGGCAATGTCTTTCTCAGGAGCGACCGACGAAGAAGGGCGACTCGAGGAATCAGGGGCAGCGATCGCGTCAGCCCTTATGTCCTCAGGAACAACCATGCCGAGTCTCCTCATCAAGATTCGCCCCGCCCGAATAGCCTTGTCCATGGCTTTGTCGCGCTGGGCTTTGAGAGTAACAGCAGTCTCCTCGGCAACTTTAGCAGCCAGTCGAGCGGTCTCTAACTCCTGGGCGATGGACTTCTTGGAAGCTCGGAGTTCTTTGATAGTAGCATCCTTTGCTGATATCAACTGCTTGAGGCGAGTCACCTCATCTGAAGATTCCTGCAGCTTACCACGCTGATTGTCCAACTCCTCCATTGTGAAGCGATGACTCCTCTCCAAGATGGTTAGCGAGTTACTGGAATCACGATACAATCTGTCAAGATTATCACGAGAAGCAGCAAGGATACACTTTTCTTCCTGCAAACAAAAATCAACCCCTTCAGAAACTAAACAAGTGATAGGAACACAGCAAGGCAAGGCACAGTTTTGTAAGTCACCTTTTCAGAGTCGAGCCGAGCATGGAGAGAAGAACTCAGGGCATTGGCATCATCCAAGGCAGCAGATATCTGATTCAACTCAGTTTGGCTCTAAAAGTACTTCTCCTCGAAGTCAGCGCACCGTCGAGCCATTTCAGCCTGATCTCGGGAATGTTTTTCCTCAAGAGTTGCAATTTGCCGAGTCATTCCTAGCAAGAGGTAATCAAACAAAACGAGGTCAAAAGGTAAAGTAGTCCACAACCAAGGCAAAGAGAAAGAAAAAAGGGGCACTAACCAGCGTTGGTTGTCTCCAATTCGGATACACGGCGCTGGAGTGACACTGGGCTCCAGCACGCAAGAGACGAGGCCACTTCTGGGACGGAAGCACCCTGCAATCTTAGCTGGCTAGCCATCCCATCCACCAAAGCCTGATAAGGAGAACAAGTGAGTATAATGACAGAAGTTCATACAACGTAAAAATCAAGCTAAAACGCATCACAGTACCTGGAGGTTGGAAAAGAACGAAGGTATTCCCAAGTCAGGAGAAATCAGTTGATAGGCAGATGTAAGACCGCCACCCGGAGCAGCTTGCAACGAACCAGCAGAAATCAGCTCAGCGCCTTCAACAGAGCCCAGCACTCGGTCGGCAGGAACGCTGCCCTCTAAAGCGACCTCCTGACCCAAAGTTTGGGCTACCACCATGCAGCCAGAGTGTGGAGGAGATCCTGCGTGAACGTCCATGGAAGTACAGGAAGGAGACCCTGCTCGGGCACCCTCGAGGGCTGGGTCATAGTTGGCGCCGCCCACTTGAGCCGGATCATCCCCGGCAGCACCCTCGGGGGCTGGGCAGTGGCTTATACTCTTCACCCGAGTTAAGTCATCCCCGACGACATCCTCGGGGGCTGGGCATGCGTTAGCACCATTCGTGAGGTCCAGGCTCTCTGCAGTAACCACTTCTAAGGTTGATGGACCCTCAACTACTTCCATGGGACCAGGACGATCCAAGTCAGTCTCCCAACCCTCGAGATCGCGCTCTAAGGTCGACGAGGCACGGGATGACCTCAACCCAGCATCAGGCACGGCAGCACAAGCCTCTGTTGCATCATCACCCACTGGCTCTGATAGCAAGTCTTCTGGGACCATATCTTCAAGAGTTTGATCGAAATTGGCCAGAGACAGTTCTTGCAGACCAATGAGGGCAGATAGAGCAGGAGAAGGAACTCCACTACTCTCACCGCCGGCGATGAGCTGCCGACTTTTTTTCCGAGACAAAGGAACTTCATCCTCTTCCTCCTTATCCTCCACAGTGACAACGCAAACAGCACCCCCATTGGGATCAGTAGCAGTCTGGGTACACCCATTGGGTTCAGCGTCAATAGGTCCAGTCGCAGACACTTCTTCAGCGGCAGGAACTGAGGTACCAGTGTCTTCATCAAAACTGGACACTCGCCGGAGGCGTCTTCTCTTCTTCTTCTGCTCATCAGCAGAAGGCTCAGGCTGATTGGTTCGGTTAGGGCGCCTCGGGCGAGTGCTGACAGGTTTCTGAACATCCAAAATTGTATCAACTTCTGGGAGAGGCACCACTGCCAACGTACCAGCAGGAGCAGCGTCGGAAGAATCCTCAGCTAGCAGATCAAGCATGGCATTTATATCTGCATCACTAGGGTTCAAGGGCACCTCGAAATGGACCTCTCGTTCGTCAGCAGGAATCTCCCCAAGCGAAGCAACCAAAACACTGACTTCTTCAGCAGAGGGTCGCACTCTAAGGCCCAGACTGCCATCAGTAACAGGTGGATTTGATACAAATATGGTGAAGGCTTTGGGAGGAGGCAGGTTCCAGGCCAAGTATGCCACTGGAGCACCAACATTGGACACCTTGCCCCTAAGGATCATTTCTAGACGGCTCACCAAGTCTGCTGAAGGGATTCTCCTGTTGGTAACCCGAGTTGAGTCGGCTAGCCCCCGATACAGATAAGCTGGGTAGGCCCTGTCTTTCAGTGGCTGAATGTTCTTGAAAACAAAGTCAATGACCACAGCTTCAGCAGTTAGACCTCTTTCTTTCAGCAGTCCAACTTCAGCTAACAATACACTTGCCTCAGCTACCTCCTCGTCCGTGGGAGACTCGGTCCAACTTGGAGTGCGAACGTCTGGCTGTCTTCCCGACCGGGAAGGGAGAGAATTTCCATAATTGTCAACTATGAACCACTCTAGGCGCCATCCCTTGATACTGTCCTTAAGAGGAATCTCAAGGTACTCAGTCTTCCGCCCGCGGCGCATCTCCAAACTGGCACCTCCAACCAACTGATGCTGTCCTCCAGCCATCCCAGGGCGGCAATGATACAGATATTTCCACAAACCGAAATGCGGCAGCACGCCAAGGAAGGCTTCGCACAAGTGAACGAAGATGGAGATTTGCAGAATTGAGTTAGGGTTCAGATGGGTCAGGTTTATGTGGTAGAAATCAAGAAGGCCTCGGAAAAAGGGAGAGATAGGAAGGCCAAGGCCGCGGAGAAGAAAAGGGGCGTAAACTACAGATTCATGGGTATCCTCTGTCGGAACAGTGGTCCCGTGGCAAATCCGCCAAGAACAGAGTTCCCGCGGAAGAAGAACCCCGATGGAAATGAGGCGGAGAAGCTCAGCTTCGGAAATAACGGACATATGGTTACCTGCGAAGGGTAGCTGACTGTTGGGGTCGATTGCAGGAATCACCGCGGCAGACGAGTTCGCAGTTTTCCTCTTGGGCGCCATCTTGCTTTTCACCGGCGGACAGAGTAGGAGGCGAGTGGCAGAGAAGATTTAGATGCGGGAATGCAGGAACTAGGGCACGGAAAGCAAAGGCGGCTAAAAGCGCAACTCCTATGGGATATTCTTGAGCCAGATACCGTTTCAAAAAGTGCCCAGTTATCACCCGGCGGTTATTTCCGAAACCCCAGCAGGCCACGTGGGCATCTGGCAGTTATTTCCGAAAAAGCCGACGTGCCACTTCATCACTCGGTTATTATCCTCAAAATAACTCGTGCGGCCGGCTATTACTCGGCGTTGCCTCTAACACACCGACCTCGGGTTCGATCGCTCGGCGTTATTTCTAAAATGCCGACGTCGACCTTCAATCATTCGGCGTTGCCTCTAAAACGCTAACCTCATATTCAATCGCTCGGCATTACTTCTAAAATGCCGACGTCGACCTTCAATCACTCGGCGTTGCCTCTAAAACGCTGAACTCGTATTCAATCGCTCGGCGTTACTTGTAAAATGCCGACGCCGACCTCCACTTACTCGGCGTTGCCTCTAACGCACCGACCTCGGGTTCGATCGCTCGGCGTTATTTCTAAAATGCCGACGTCGACCTTCAATCATTCGGCGTTGCCTCTAAAACGCTAACCTCATATTCAATCGCTCGGCATTACTTCTAAAATGTCGACGCCGACCTTCAATCACTCGGCGTTGCCTCTAAAACGCTGAACTCGTATTCAATCGCTCGACGTTACTTGTAAAATGCCGACGCCGACCTCCACTTACTCGGCGTTGCCTCTAAAACGCTGATCTCGTGTTCGATCGCTCGGCGTTATTTCTAAAACGCTGATGTCAACCTTCAATCGCTCGGCGTTGCTTCTGAAACGCCGATACCGACTACAATATTACTCGGCAGCTACTTCTGGAAGCGTCAGTGTGATGCACAAATTATTCATCTACTGTATCAGAAGAATCAGTTCAACAATCAGGGAAACCGAGTCATCGAGGAGGGGCCAACGTCGGTTTTTCATTAAAGGGAAGATAATAAGCTTACAAACCAACTCTTTGCGAGTTGGTGCTTCCCTACTACTACTCTACATTACTACTACTACTAAACTACACTACACTACTCTACATTACTACTACATTATTCTAACTACACTATACTAATATCTAAAGACCAGTGGCGTTTAGCCACTGGCCTTGCTGGTGCTGCCCTTGCCACCGCTGCCCCCGCCGCCGTTGCTGCCGTCACCGTCGCCGTCGCCATTGTCGTCGTCGTCGCCGTCGTCGTCGTCGTCGTCATCTTCGTCCCCGCCGCCGTCCGAGTCCTCTTCGTCCGAGGAGAACTCAGACTCATCCGAGCCCTCGAGCCCGGAGCGCTCGACGGCCCGGATGTACGTCCAGACCTCCGCGGCAATCCCCTGGGAGTCGTCTGAATCATCAGACGACGCCGGGGGAGAGACAGGAGCCGGAGAACCCTCGGACTCGGAGGAGAACTCCTCCTCCGAGTATTCCGAGTCGCCGAAATCCTCCGACGGAGGAGTCAGCTCACGCTTGCGTTTGTGACCCTTGCCCATGGCGAAAACAGATAGAAGGGAGGAGAAGGATGCTGTAAAGAACAGCGAAGAGATGTGAAAAAACCAGAGGAGCAAGGGCGTTATTTATAGAAGGGAAAGGCAACCGCTCACTTCCAACCGCGGTCATTGAACAGTCGCAAAGCATTCAATAAGCACTCCCACCCATCTGAAGACACGTCAGACGGCTGGCGTCGTTTCATGCAACACTACACCCATTGGGACTCCAGTCAACAGCGCAAAGGATATGATTACACTAGCCGTCCCATCACATTACTACTCAGAAGCAGCCGGCTAAAACACTCAGCGCACCAAGCCGTCCCTTGCCCACACCCATTGGGGGGGCGCCCAGGAATTATCAGTATATTTTTTCAAAACGGTCACATCCGTGCAGGGCACGCAGTGAATACCTCAAGACAAAAATGAGATACCAGTAAGGATCAGAGGAAAGCCAAATATAGCCAGCAAAGTACAAGATGTGGCCGACAGAAGCGACGCAATGACTAGACAGAGAACGTCCATCAAACGTCCAATCAAGTCGCAGAAGCAAATAAATTGCATCACCTAGCAAGATATGGATGGATTGCAAACTCGGCTGCTAAAGACAAAATATATGCTGACCTCTGCAGCAAAATATTGATGACATAATGCTGACCTCCAAAGCATAATGCAAATAGCTTCATGCCAATTTT
The DNA here is from genome assembly GCF_902167145.1 of Zea mays. Classification (NCBI taxonomy): domain Eukaryota; kingdom Viridiplantae; phylum Streptophyta; class Magnoliopsida; order Poales; family Poaceae; genus Zea; species Zea mays. The sequence goes on from NC_050105.1 coordinate 141,456,486, forward strand.
TACAAGCAAAAGGAAGACCTTCGAATGGATTATCCTTAAAAAATCCATTTGAAGGTCGGGGGCTACACCCATTGGGTGCACCTCCGGTGCACCCCATGGATTATCATTTCAAACCGAGATAGTGCCGACTTCTAAGGCGTGAGACAAGATTAAAAGGCCAACCCTCAACCAAAACATAGGAGCACCAATGGAGATAATCTTTGAGGAAGACCTTCGAGTAGATTATTTTCTAAAATCTACTCGAAGCTCGGGGGCTACACCCATTGGGTGCACCTTCGGTGCGCCCAATGAAGTTTAGAATCTTACAACTTGAAATGCCGACCTCTAAGGCACGGGCACGAAACTAAGCTTCGGTTAACGAGTGATCGAGGCAGAAGGAGACAACAGGAAGTCATTTTTCTCCGAATCATTTGCAAGCTGGACCTGGGATCTTCAGGTTGATTACCTCTAAATTAACCCAAAGATCGGGGGCTTGTGGGGGATAGATATCCCCTAGGTCCACTAAAGGAATAAAAGACCTCACGAAAGGCCCAAGGGCCCAATAACTCGTAAAGTCATTCTTTCGTGGGCCTGGGGTGGAACAACCAGCAAGGGAGAACGACATGAGGCCGATTGGTGCAAACCCGAACGGCCCACATCGTCGAGCGAATAATCGCAACAGAGACCCGATTTTCCCGCGCGGGAGCCCCCATGCAGCGGAGCCGTGCGAGGATAAGTCGGCGAGGATCACGCAGGATAAACTCGAGAGGTTCACTATCTTTTAGTTACTTGTTGTTATCATACCCACGTGTATTGCCCCACGGTCGAGTATATAAGGCCTAGGGGCACCCCTTCAGAATGATCGACCCTATCTTACTTAGCCACCCACGTAAACTCTCTGCGCCTTCAACCCAGAGAGCCCTTTTGTAACCACACTCGCATACTCACCAGGACGTAGGGTGTTACGCATCTCTAAGCGGCCCGAACCTGTAAATCTTGTCCACTGTCTCTCGTGCGATCGGCACGAACCATTTTGCTACAGTCGTTGACACTGTCCTACTCCTAAAAACACCTTGAGGAGCAACCCCGTGTGTGCGGTCGGACCCAAAACACCGACAAAGGGCAAGGCTCCCATGCCTCAAGATAACGAGGGTTACATTTTGTACCCTGCCGGTTATCCTGAGAGCAAAATTAGGAGAATTCATTCTAGGAAGTCTCACTCTGGCCCTAACCATGCTTTTATGTGTAAGGGTGAGACATCTAGTTCTAGGCAACCAACCCGTGCTAAGTTGCCTAAGAAGAAAACTCCTAGTGCGTCAAATGATCATGATATCTCATTTAAAACTTTTGATGCATCCCATGTTTTAACTAACAAATCCGGCAAGGTAGTTGCCAAGTATATTGGGGGCAAACACAAGGGGTCAAAGACTTGTGTTTGGGTACCCAAAGTTCTTGTATCTAATGCCAAAGGACCCAAAACCATTTGGGTACCTAAAGTGAAGAACTAAACTTGTTTTGTAGGTTTATGCATCCGGGGGCTCAAGTTGGGTAATCGTCAGCGGGTGCACAAACCACATGACAGGGGAGAAGAAGATGTTCTCCTCCTACGAGAAAAACCAAGATTCCCAAAGAGCTATCACATTCGGGGATTGAAATCAAGGTTTGGTCAAAGGATTGGGTAAAATTGCTATATCCCCTGACCATTCTATTTCCAATGTTTTTCTTATAGATTCATTAGATTACAATTTGCTTTTCTGTATCTCAATTATGCAAAATGGGCTACAACTGTCTATTCACTGATGTAGGTGTCACTGTCTTTAGAAGAAGTGACGATTCAATAACATTTAAGGGAGTGTTAGTGGGTCAGCTATACTTAGTGAATTTTGATAGAGCTGAACTCGACACTTGCTTAATTGCTAAGACTAACATGGGCTGGCTCTGGCATCGCCGACTAGCACATGTTGGGATGAAGAATCTTCATAAGCTTCTAAAGGGAGAGCACATTTTAGGATTAACAAATGTTCATTTTGAGAAAGACAGGATTTGTAGCGCATGCCAAGCAGGAAAGCAAGTTGGTGCTCACCATCCACACAAGAACATCATGACGACCGACAGGCCACTGGAGCTCCTACACATGGATCTATTCGGCCCGATAGCTTACATAAGCATCGGCAGGAGTAAGTACTGTCTAGTTATTGTGGATGATTATTCTCGCTTCACTTGGGTATTCTTTTTGCAGGAAAAATCTCATACCAGGAGACTTTAAAGGGATTCTTGAGACGGGCTCAAAACGAGTTTGGCTTAAGGATCAAGAAAATTAAAAGCGACAACAGGACGGAGTTCAAGAACTCTCAAATTGAAGGCTTCCTTGAGGAGGAGGGCATCAAGCATGAGTTCTCTTCTCCCTACACGCCACAACAAAATGGTGTAGTGGAGAGGAAGAATAGAACTCTATTGGACATGGCAAGAACCATGATTGATGAGTACAAGACTTCGGATCGGTTTTGGGCCGAGGCGGTCAACACCGCCTGCTACGCCATCAACCGGTTATATCTACACTGAATCCTCAAGAAGACATCATACGAACTCCTTACCGATAAAAAGCCCAATATTTCATATTTTAGAGTCTTTGGTAGCAAATGCTTTATTCTTGTTAAAAGAGGTAGAAAATCTAAATTTGCTCCTAAGACTGTAGAAGGCTTTTTACTAGGATATGATTCAAACACAAGGACATATAGAGTCTTTAACAAGTCCTCTGGACAAGTTGAAGTTTCTTGTGACGTTGTGTTTGATGAGACTAACGACTCTCAAGTAGAGCAAGTTGATCTTGATGAGATAGGTATTGAAGACGCTCCATGCATCGCACTAAGGAACATGTCCATTGGGGATGTGTGTCCTAAGGAATCCGAAGAGCCTCCAAATGCACAAGATCAACCATCCTCCTCCATGCAAGCATCTCCACCAACTCAAAATGAGGATGAGGCTTAAGTTGATGAAGGAGAAGATCAAGCAAATGAGCCACCTCAAGACGACGACAATAATCAAGGGGGAGATGTTAATGATCAAGACAAGGAGGATGAAGAACCAAGGCCGCCACACCCAAGAGTCCACCAAGCAATCCAACGAGATCACCCCGTCGACACCATCCTCGGCGACATTCATAAGGGGGTAACCACTAGATCTCGTGTTGCACATTTTTGTGAGCATTACTCTTTTGTTCCCTCTATTGAGCCACACAGGGTAGAGGAAGCACTACAGGATTCAGACTGGGTGGTGGCGATGCAAGAGGAGCTCAACAACTTCACTAGGAATGAGGTATGGCATTTGGTTCCACGTCCTAATCAAAATGTTGTAGGAACCAAATGGGTCTTCCGCAACAAGCAAGACGAGCATGGTGTGGTGACAAGGAACAAAGCCCGACTTGTGGCCAAGGGATACTCCCAAGTCGAAGGTTTGGTTTTCGGTGAAACCTATGCACCCGTAGCTAGGCTTGAGTCAATTCGAATATTATTAGCCTATGCTACTTACCATGGCTTTAAGCTTTACCAAATGGACGTGAAAAGTGCCTTCCTCAATGGACCAATCAAGGAAGAGGTCTATGTTGAGCAACCTCCCGGCTTTGAAGATAGTGAGTACCCTAACCATGTTTATAAACTCTCTAAGGCGCTTTATGGGCTCAAACAAGCCCCAAGAGCATGGTATGAATGCCTTAGAGATTTCCTTATAGATAATAGCTTCAAAGTCAGAAAGGCCGATCCTACACTCTTCACTAAAACTCTTGAAAATGACTTGTTTGTATGCCAAATTTATGTTGATATTATATTTGGGTCTATTAACGAGTCTACATGTGAAGAATTTAGTAGGATCATGACACAAAAATTCGAGATGTCTATGATGGGGGAGTTGAAGTACTTCTTAGGATTTCAAGTGAAGCAACTCCAAGAAGGCACCTTCCTAAGCCAAACGAAGTATACTCAAGATATTCTAAGCAAGTTTGGGATGAAGGATGCCAAACCCATCAAGACACCCATGGGAACCAATGGGCATCTCGACCTCAACGAGGGAGGTAAATCCGTCGATCAAAAGGTATACCGGTCGATGATAGGCTCTTTACTATATTTATGTGCATCTCGACCGGATATTATGCTTTCCGTATGCGTGTGTGCAAGATTCCAAGCCGACCCTAAGGAAGCTCACCTTACGACCGTAAAACGAATTTTGAGATATTTAGTTTATACTCCTAAGTTTGGGCTTTGGTATCCTAGGGGATCCACTTTTGATTTAATTGGTTATTCGGATGCCGATTGGGCGGGGTGTAAGATTAATAGAAAGAGCACATCGGGGACTTGCCAGTTCTTGGGAAGATCCTTGGTGTCTTGGGCTTCAAAGAAGCAAAATTCCGTAGCTCTTTCTACCGCCGAAGCCGAGTAAATTGCCGCAGGCCATTGTTGCGCGCAACTACTTTGGATGAGGCAAACCCTTAGGGACTATGGTTACAAATTAACCAAAGTTCCTCTTCTATGTGATAATGAGAGTGCAATCCGCATGGCGAATAATCCCGTTGAGCATAGCCGCACTAAGCACATAGCCATTCGGTATCATTTTCTAAGGGATCACCAACAAAAGGGAGATGTCGAGATTTCATACATTAATACTAAAGATCAATTAGCCGATATCTTTACCAAGCCATTAGATGAACAAACTTTTAACAAACTTAGGCATGAGCTAAATATTCTTGATTCTAGGAACTTCTTTTGTTGATTTGCACACATAGCTCATTTACATACCTTTGATCGTGTCTCTTTCATATGCTATCACTAATGTCTTTTCAAGTCTATTTCAAATCAAGTCATAGGTGCATTGAAAGGGAATTGGAGTCTTCGGCGAAGACAAAGGCTTCCACTCCGTAACTCATCCTTCGCCGTCGCTCCAAGCAACTCTCCATCTTTGGGGGAGAGAGCCTGAGCCCAAAGCAAAAGGACTCCGTCTTTGGTATAATCTTTCACTAATTTATTTATGACCAAAGGGAGATAAAGTAATTCTAAGGGCTCTAATGACTCCGTTTTTGGCGATTCATGCCAAAGGGGGAGAGAGTATTAGCCCAAAGCAAAAGGACCGCACCAGCACCTAATTTTAAACTAAGGTTTTTCAATTGGTAAATTTCAATTTGATATCCTATTGTGTTCAAAAGGGGGAGAAGTTAGTATTTTCAAAATTGTTATCTTAAAATCCTCTTGAACACTAAGAGGAGAATTTCATTTAGGAGGAGTTTTGTTAAGTCAAAGGAAAAGCATTTGAAACAGGGGAGAAAATTTCAAATCTTGAAAATGCTTCGCAAAATCTTATTCATTTACCTTTGACTATTAGCAAAAGGACTTTGAAAAGAATTTACAAAAGAATTTGCAAAAACAAAACATGTGGTGCAAGCGTGGTCCAAAATATTAAAAATGAAGAAACAATCCATGCATATCTTATAAGTATTTTTATTGGCTCAATTCCAAGCAACCTTTGCACTTAAATTATGCAAACTAGTTCAAATTATGCACTTCTATATTTGCTTTGGTTTATGTTGGCATCAATCACCAAAAAGGGGAGATTGAAAGGGAATTAGGCTTACACCTTTTTCCTAATTAATTTTGGTGGTTGAATTGCCCAACACAAATCTTTGGACTAACTAGTTTGCTCTAGTCTATAAGATATAAAGGTGCCAAAGGTTCACACTTAGCCAATAAAAAGACCAAGAATTGGGTTCAACAAAGAGAGCAAATGGATAACCAAAGTGTGCCCTGGTCTGGCGCACCGGACTGTCCGGTGCACCAGGGGACTTGACGCTAGAACTCCTCACCTTCGGGAAAATCCAGAGGCGCTCCGCTATAATTCACCGGACTGTCCGGTGCCCCAGAGGAGAGCGACTCTGGAACTCGTCCGCTTCGGGAATTCGCTCCGCTATAATTCACCGGACATGTCCGGTGTACACCGGACTGTCCGGTGAGCCAGTGGAGCAACGGCTACTTCGCGCCAACGGTCACCTGCAGAAGCATTAAATGCGCGCCAGAGCGCGCAGAAGTCAGGCACGCGCGAAGTGGCGCACCGGACACTCTACAGTGCATGTCCGGTGTGCCACCGGACATCCAGGTGAGCCCAGCAGTCAGAGCTCCAACGGTCGGAACCCAACGACCTGGTGACGTGGCTGGCGCACCGGACACTGTCCGGTGTGCACCGGACTGTCCGGTGCACCATGCGACAGACAGCCCCACCAAACGGCTAGTTTGGTGGTTGGGGCTATAAATACCCCCAACCACCCCACATTCAAGTCATCCAATTTTTCCCACTTCAACTACTTACAAGAGCTCTAGCATTCAATTCTAGACACACCCAAGTGATCAAATCCTCTCCAAATTCTACACAACGCCTTAATGATTAGTGAGAGAGATTTGCTTGTGTTCTTTCGAGCTCTTGCGCTTGAATTGCTTTCTTCTTTGATTCTTTCTTGCGATCAACTCAATTGTAACCAAGGCAAGAGGCACCAATTGTGTGGTGGCCCTTGCGGGGAAGTTTTGTTCCCGTTTGATTGAGAAGAAGAAGCTCACTTGGTCGAGGGACCGTTTGAGAGAGGGAAAGGGTTGAAAGAGACCCGGTCTTTGTGACCACCTCAACGGGGAGTAGGTTTGCAAGAACCGAACCTCGGTAAAACAAATCCGCGTGTCACACTCCTTATTTGCTTGCGATTTGTTTTACACCCTCTCTCACAGACTTAATTATATTTCTAACACTAACCCGGCTTGTAAGTTGTGATTGACTTTGTAAATTTCAGTTTCGCCCTATTCACCCCCCCTCTAGGCGACTTTCAACTATATTTCAGGAACCATTGGAGATCATCGCGAGTTTTACATGCAAATCTAATTTAGCAGCTTAACTAAACATCCATTTAAGGAGCTATAATTTAGGCAACTACTGCAGTTGCTCTTAGGGCATTAACAACCTAGATATTATATTACGGTTATCTAACGCTATATATACCAATAAATTAGTCCATACAACCTAATATATTTAAACATTGTATCTTATTTACTATAACCTCTCAAGTATGTATTGTATGGGTAGAACTGTATCTTAGACTTAAGCCCTGTTTTGTTCCTTTTATGTGACTAAACTTCAGTCATTAAACTGTCTTTGTTTGGTTCTAGTGGCTAAACCTGTCTAAAGAGCATTAATTAGTGCAAATAATAATTGCATTACCCTTATTAAATGATGTGCGGTTGTTACTCCTGTTGTGCCGCATAAGATCGAGGGACGTAAGGGAGCAAGTAGAGCAAAAATCTCACTTTATTTATTATTAGTCACCTCTTGTTGATTTACTTTAGTCTCCTCTTTTAGCCACCATGTTTGCTTCTTTAGAGCTAAAAGTGGAACTTTAGTCACCCTATAAATCAAATGGTGCGTTAGAGAACCGTGATAGAGACATTCCTTCACCATAAAATATGTCTCTTGTATTTTTCACTTATACTTTAGATAACATTAAGATAAATGAGTGTTAAATTGGACTTAGCTATTTAATACAGGTGTGCTCCCTTGTTGACTACAGTTTCTAGTTTTTCACTTACAACAATCTCGTTGTCTATGGCTTGCAAGAATTTGTAAGTAATCCGAAGGTTATTACAACATCATGGCTACATATGTGTCAATATGCATACTAGCTTTTCGAGACCGAGCATGGCTTGCTTACTTTCATGTTACATCTTAGATGCAAAAGTTGACCTCCTTTGATGTGAGTTGTCTGTATTAAAAACTTCACTTGTTGTATGTGATGAATACACACTAGTTCTTCTGCAAGCTCATTCCTCTTTGATTTGCGCTTCTATTTCAATTGTTATGATCCATAATTAGTGTTACTGAACCCATGCTTCATTTGTAGGAGTATGCACTTCCACCACAGGAAGTTCCAGTGGAAAAAGCAGAAGCTCTCTAGTGTTACTGAGACTGAAGCTGCTCCCTCAACCAATGATGAAACTCCTCCATCTGTAGAAGACAAGAATGAAACTTCTCAAGTACAAGATGCTGCTGAAAAACCAGAGCCAGAAGAAACTAACACTGCTGCAGATAAAACACAAACACCTGTTGTAGAGGAAGCAAGTGAGGCTGTCGAGGAGGAAGAGGCTGAGAAACCTGAGATCAAGGTTTGTTGCTGCCAAAAATAAACTTATGGTGATATCACTGGGTAGTTTCATGTTAATGGATGCTAAATACTTTCAAATTTCAACATACATATTGAAACAGCTCCAGCAGATTTTCGTTTCCCAACAACAAATCAAAGAAGGCACTGTTTCACACGCTATGTTGAATACCACAGGTAGGGTTTGTCACTGTGCTAGTTCATAAAGTCGAGATAAATAAGGATCATTGTTGGAAGTCTTCTCGATAACTAGTTATTTAATCAGGTGTGTGGCTGCAGAAGTTAACTATTGTAGCTGTAATCCATAGAGACAAAAACACGGTAGAAACAATAGAAGTTTGTACTCGTTGCTTGTTGTAGTGTTGAGATTAGAAAAATTGCTAACTGAGGCATGTGGAATGGATTATGCATTTCGTGTCGATAAGCACTCACTTTACAGTAGCATTGTTCTTTAAAAACAGTAACAATGTTTTAGCTGTCTATTACTATTACTGTACTTTGCCTAGATAAAATACCTGAACTTTAGGATATATTTGGATTTTATAGAGTTCTAAATGGTTGGATTTGTTGCTTCACCTTGTCCTTCTCTAGCGAAGCCATGGAGACTTTTTGTTTTGCCTGTGTGCTTGTGGGTCAGGTGGTCATGGAGTTTTTAACTTTCAGGGCCTGACAAGCTTTCCGTTTTCCCATTATCAAGGCTAGGCAAAGGTTACAAAGGGACCAGATAATGTAGTGCTTTGGTTATTAATTCTCTCTTTAATAACCATGAGTTTAGTTATGTAAAAAAATGTGTAGTCTTGGTCTTGGTCCATAACTTGTACCCAATAGTTGTTGGTGAAATAGATATTTGTTTTTCAGTGAAAGGTTAACCACCTGAACATAGCTGGTTAACCGAGATTCAAGTATTTAATATGTTTGTCTAGCGTATGGAAACCGATATGGTTGCCTCTTCTGGACTGTATATTCGATAGCTTCATATAGTTCATATCTGTATATAAGTTAATAAGGATGCTGGTCAGTATTAGCATTTGAATTTGTTCAAGTTGTGAATGATATGGGTTAGTTAATGTGGAGGTTCAGTCCAATATCTGCACTTATAGGTTTTATTGAAGTGAAGTGATAGTTCACAGTAGTGCAGCGTTAGCGTAGTGAATAATGTCCCCATTCCATATCCCCATATGCATATAAACATCTAAGGGTCGTCTAAACACATTTTGTAAATAGCTGACCTTGCACGCATTAGTTATGCATAATGGAAAAGGAGTTTCGTGTCTCTGTAACTGTATTGTCTGATTGCACCCTGACCTGTTTCCAAATAATGTGCAGTCCCTCAGCTTGTCCAGTTACCGTCTTGGCATCTTTTAAGCTCGACTGAATTGTGTTCAATATGCATAAGGTTGATCGCTGGAACGAGCAACGGCACCTTCCCTGGACCTCTGTAATCCCACCATGCAAAATTACTATGAACTCACGATGTTGTGCCGGCTTCTCTTCCTTGGTAACTGGTGCCAATCTACCATTTTTGAAGCTCTCTACAGAATAAGAGCATTTTTGCTTATACAGTTCAGAAAACGATTCGTGATTCAAATTTGGCTTGCGATGCAATTTTTTTGCACTGTGACGCAGCTTGACTAGGCTTACGATGCAAATTTGATGCACTGAGTGAGATCGTCAAAGTAGTCGTGGCTATAGATATGCATTATACTCCTCCCGGGAGTTTGACAGGGTCCTTTGTAGGGGGCTACAAATACTTAGGCAGGACAGCTTAATTTTCTCCAAATACAGCTAAGCTTCATGAACTTCAAAAGTAGAGCGGTTCAGCTTTAGAATTGTAGAATTTTTAAAGTGTTTGGATTAGAGACCAAATTTAGCTTCAAAACAATAAGACTTTGTGCTTCAAAACAATAAGATTTTGTTTGGAAAATTCTCTTTTATACACTTGAATGATGCAAGAGATTGTTTTGTATATCAATAAAAAAACAGATCTAGATTGGTGAGCTTCCCCATACGAGCGGCTCCTCCACCGCTGTCAAGCAGAGCCAGGCCACCACCGGGCCGACGCGTCAGTCGGCCGACGGCGGCTACGTCCCGAGACTGGCTAGCATGCGTCGGAATACACCGCACGGATCCCCTGTGCCGCCAGTTCATGCCTGGCTAGGCCATGCACCGCCCGTCAATAGGAATGGAAACAAACATGAACAGGTGGAAAACTCTCTGTCTCTCGTTTTCGTTACTATATTTTTTTTTATCAAAAATAGAAGTGGGAGTGAGAAAGCTAGTAACGGATACGGTTGCCGAGCAAAAACTATTAAGTACGAACGGGAATATAATGGAAACGAACATTAACCAGGACGTTTATATCGTTTATTGGAATCACAGGGCGTATTCGGCTGGCTACAAGCCGACACTGTTGCAGCTGTTTGGACTGCTGCAGCTGCAATCCATAGAGAGAAAAATACTGTAGAAGCCGCAACCGCAGCCGGATTGTAGCCGCAGCAAGCCGCAGCGAACAAGCTGACAATTCCTCGTAATGCAATATAAATCCTCTTGTAATTCTGTGCCCGTCATTTTCGTTACCAACCGGTCGTTCTCGCTGAGTGCACAGGTTTCGATTTTAGGCTAGCTTCGCCACCATACAGTATTAGGCTCTTAGCATCTTTTAAATACTAGAATCGATTTCTCATAGAAGAAGTACCTTATTGTTTAACGACTTTTTGTAGATAGGCGATGTTCATATCGATAACGAGATGTACGTGATGACTTCGTTGACGATTTTGTGCTCACATTGATTTTGAATGTTTTTGACTAAAATGATTTTTATATAAACGGACTAAAAAGCTAGATATTTAATAGTCTGTTTATGAGATTTGCGAGGACGAGACTACTAGTACCACTCTATCATCTGCGTTTCCGGCGGTCTCAGGAGCTAGGGGGACGCTTCAGGCCGGTACCAGGACTTGGACGTGTTGGGGAGAAAATACCTGTGTTTGGTTTAAGGCCGAAATTGGTCATCCCAAATTTTGGCCACGGTTTGACCACACTTGACTTCATATTCAAATCGCATTGTACAACAAAATTTTCATCTATATGGTTTATTTGACTACACTTAAGCTATATAGATGAGTAATTTATTGTTTACCTAAATTTTAATTTAAAGTAAAAATATTCAAATATTGACCGAATTTTGGCTTGGCCACCTAAGGCCTTAAACCAAACAGAAAATGCAAGCGCACGCTGTCTTGGACATCCATCGTCAGATGTGATATATAGCGCGCGCAGGACTTAGCCAGATGACCTTGATTAGTAGGCGCGACACTGGGCAATGTCCCTCTGACCTCGATGCCCGGTGACATTCAGAAAGGCTAGGCTAGTGATAGTGACACGCGTCACACGCCCGTTGCAACGGTGTTCAGTCTGCTCAGGCTTCACGTTAAAATCAAGCACGGCGACGCTTTGCCAGCGTGTAGAAATCATCTGACGATAGCCACCGTAGCCGGTTATGCCCCGGGCCACATGCGACATATATGAAACCTCGAAACAGGGATGCCCTAGCTCCAAAAAAATGTGAATCCGTGTGATCTCGATTACTTCTGAGAATGTTTGCATGTGCTTGTATACATATACACATCATTCGAAACTAGCGAAGGTCCACTGATGCAGTCACACGCGTCGAGAGGAGGCACTGAGGCAGGCAGTCAGGCCGGCACGGCTCGAGGTCGAGGAGGTCTACGTACTAGTATGTATGACTTGACGCGACACGACTCGTTGTCCTGCTTTTAGAGACAGGATGTACATTACCGTAATTAGTTGGGTGCACATCTGTCATCTGCACGGACCCAAGTATTTTGAATAAAAATTCTAGGAACTGAAGTTTATAGTTCCTAAAATTTAGAAGTATACCCTAGTGTATTCAGATTAAAGTCTATATTTAGGTGTTGTTTGGTTCACATATCAGTAACGTAATGGATAACCAATAACGCTGAATCATGTTTGTTTAAGTCTAACCGTAATCAATACCACACTACAAATAAATATCGTCCTATTGAAATTTGTTACCGCTGGTATTCGAGTGTGAATCGTTGTCATTACCATTTACGTTATATTTCGTGAATCAAACGACACCTTAAGGCCTATTTGGAAGCACACTAATTTTATAAAAACCAGTTTCTATTCTAAGTTTCTAGAAACTAGTTTATAGAAGAAAAAAAGTTAGGTTGGGATGTTTGGAACTCAGTTTCTGAAAACCCATTTTTTTCTAGTTTTTTTTATGCACAACTACTAGCATATCATTCCTCTATTTTAAAAAGTGGTGGCAATAGATGTAAATTCCATGAAACCAATAAAGGCATGATGTGACTAAACAAACAAAAGCTGATTTTAGCTAGGCGAGAGTAGCTTCTTGATTTTTAGGAAACTGAGAACTCAGTTTCTATAAACTGCGACATAAACTGGTATGTTTGGAATAACTTTAGTTTCTATAAACAGTTTATTAAAAGCTAGATGCTTCCAAAGGACCCTCAATATAATTCTCACTCGGGCTCCGCAAGAGGAGTTAGAGGATCCATGCCAATTTTAGCTCCGGCTATTCACTTGAGCAGTGCTAAGAGCCCCTTTGGTAGGGCTCCGGCTACTATAAAAACAACTTCATCTCTCGCTCCTCTGGCTTCTTCTTGGTTTCTCTAGAGGAGCCAGAGTTGTTTTGCAATTCGTTTGGCAAAACAGTTTCTCTTGTGTTTATTTCAAAGGGTGTGTGAGTAAAATGTAGGAGCCGCTAGAAGCCATATTTTTGGTGCTCTCGCCCCAAACACAAAAACGGCTGTAGCGCTTGGAGGGCTCTCGGCGATAAGCCTATTTTTTATACCATTTGGCAGGGCTTCACGATGAACGAGAGCTAGAGTCGTCCAAAGAGCCATGTCAAAGGGGCCCTAAATAGAATAGAAAAATGGGCTCGATCTTATAATTAGATAACTAGTTTTTAGCTGACTACTAGTTTTTATGCAACTGAAGTGCATCTAGGGCCCTTTTCTTTCTTGCGTTTCCCTGAGTGCAAGTACTCCTGCAACACCGAGTAAAAGTCATGTCTCTTACCACTATACTCCTACTTAGTTTTGGCATGTTTGGAGAAAAGGAATAGATGGAATTTGAGGTGCTAAAATTTCCTTACTATTCAAAATTGAATAATAAGAGGATTTTAGCCCTTTATTCCTCTTGCTCTCAAACATATCCTAAATTTTAATTTTATTCCTCTCTCTTCATCCCATGGTCTTGATCACCATCCTTTATATCTCTCATTTTATCTATCACAAAGACGACTAGATCCCTCACCCTACACATGCGTCTTCTCGTTACATTCTCTTGCCGAGGCAGGCCATGGTAGGGCGAAGAAGTTGGCGACGAGAATAGGCCACGACTATAGCGGAGGCGAGGTAAGGTAGTCCGCGGCAGAGACAGAGGACAAGGCAAAAGACATCCAAATTGAAGGTTAGGTGGCTAAATAAGGCCATCTTCAGCAATAGCGTGCAAACGGGCATGCAAAACACTGTCTTGTATTGTAGATGCACTATTTACAGAGTAGATATTGAAATAAGGAGTGCAATAGGGTGTGAGATAGGAAGACAGTTAGAGATAGCCTAAGTCCTTAAGAGGGGTGACGATGTTCTTGCATCTACTTCATGAGTTGGGGTCTTCGTCACTCGTACAATCCTACCATACCATCACCGTTGAGGGGTAAACACTGTTTGTCTAAATAATTATTTAGTCTCCATACTATACAGTGATACTAAATGTCTCTATTTAGTATCCGTTGTAGCCTATAACCAATAATCACTATAGGAATCCTAATGATTCCCGTCGGCCAGGATAATTCCCGTCGGCCAGGGAAAAAGCCGACGGGGATAACGTAACTCCCGTCGGCTACACAGAAGCCGGCGTGAATAACTTAACGCCCGTCGGCCAGAGAGTAGGCCGACGGGAGTTAACTTAACTCCCGTCAGCCAGAAAATAGGCCAACGGGGATTACTTAACTCCCGTCGGCCAGAGCGCAGGCCGACGGGAATTAGGCTTTTATGAGCGCGGGTTTGCCCGCACGGGCTCATTTCTCTGTCTTTCTTCCTAGCCGCCGCCGCCGCCTGCCCTATTCTCGCCGCCGCCTCTAACCGCCGCCGCGCCGCCGCCCCTCCCCGCCGGCGTGCCTTCCCGGCCGAGCCCGACGCCGCCCCTCGGAGCGCCGCCCGTCCACGCCGCGCACCCGGCCGCCCCGGCGCCGCCCGTCCGCCGCCCGTCCTCTCGCGGCGCCGAGCGCCCAGCCGCCCCACCGCCACGCGCCCGTCAGCGCCGCCGCGAGCCCGGCCGCCCGGCCGCCCGTCCCCGCCGCCCGCCCGCCCGTCCGTCGCGGCCGTGCCCGCCCTCGCTCGTCTCCGCCGTGCCCCACACCGCCCACATCGCCGCCGGGCCTCTCGGAGCGTCGTCGCTGCCTCCTCGAGCGCCGCCGCCGCGTCCAAGCGCCGCCTCCGCCCCCGACCGCATCTCCGAACCAACTACGACACCCACGTGAGTTAATTATGTGTGTACATGTTAATGCATTGGATTGTGAATGTTAATTATGTGTGTACATGTTTATTTTCGTCGGTTTTTATGGCCGACGGGAGTTAACTTTCATGTGATTAGTATTAATTTAATAACACATGTGATTAGAGTGTGATTATAGTTAATTTAATATCACATGTGTGGCTTCATGTTAGGTAATTATTTATTGTATTCTTATAGTAGATTTAACTTATACTATTGAATTGTTAAATTTGATGTTATTTATTGATTAGATTTAACTTATAATATTAGGATGTATGAATGTTTCGATATTGATTAATTTGATGTTATTTATGTGTATATATAATTATTTATGTATATATATATATATAGTTTTACTACTTACCTATAGATGTATATATGTATGTATATATGTGTGTGACGTGTAGAAACGTGATTGTCTCACACACACTCTTTACTCGTACACAGCCGCAATAATGGGTGATAGACGTGATTGGATGTATGAAGGTTTCAAGAAGGGTGGGTGTCACACTAGTGAATGGTTTGCCAAGACGCAAATATTTCTGGACCATGCAGCTGCTTTGTCACAAATAGATAATATTAGGTGTCCATGCAATAAATGTAGAAATATGACGAGCCACACCAAGAGACAGGTCACACTACACCTGTGCTCGCATGGTTTCGTGCCAGGCTATAAGGTCTAGTATCTCCACGGTGAAGATGCTGAACGAGCAGCAGAAGTAGAAGTTGATGACGGTGAAGATGATGTTGATAGGATGGACCAGATGCTTGAGGATCTGCAGCCTGAACTGGCACCAGATCATCATGATTCACCTACACCAGAGGTTCAGAAGTTCTTCGACCTACTCAAAGCGTCAGAAGAGCCTCTTCACGGGCACACTGACGTGACCGTCCTCGAATTCGTGACCCGACTGATGTCAATCAAGTCAAAATTTGCATTTTCAATTAATTGTTACAAGGAGCTTGTGGATTTGATTAGCGAGGTTCTTCCTACGGGTCACAAGATGCCCAAAGACATGTACCAGTCCAAAAAATTGCTTGAAGGTCTTGGTATGGAGTATGAGAAGATTGATGTTTGCCAAGACAACTGTATGCTTTTTTGGAAGGAACATGGCAGAGAACAAAAATGCTTAAAATGTGGGAAGTCAAGGTACGTGGAGCTTGTAAATGAAGATGGGGAGAAGGTGGTGACAAAGGTTGCACATAAACAGCTTCGGTACATGCCTCTCACTCCTAGAGTGAAACATTTGTTTCTCTCGAGGAAGACCGCTATGCACATGAGGTGGCATAAAGATTGTATGGACAGACAAGATGGGTTAATGGTGCACCCGTCAGATGGTGATGCATGGAAGGCTCTTGACAAATTTGATCCAGATTTTGCCAGCGATGCAAGAAACGTTCGTATCGGCTTGGCAACTGATGGTTTCACGCCGTTCAATATGACCGCTGCGTCGTATTCATGTTGGCCTGTCATTGCCATACCGTACAACCTTCCACCTGCTCTTTGCATGAAATATGAGTTTATGTTCCTATGTCTTGTTATACCTGGGCCTGAGCATCCTGGCGTACGCCTCAATGTGATGCTTCAACCACTGATTGAAGAGTTAAAGAAGCTATGGCAAGGTGTGGAAGCCTATGACTGCTTCAAGAAGCAGAAATTCAATCTTCGTGTTGCATATCTGTTCTCGGTTCATGATTTTATGGCGTATGGTATTTTCTCTGGATGGAGCGTGCATGGTAGATTGACGTGTCCTTATTGTGCTAAAGATACAGATTATTTTCGTCTTAGTGCTGGTGGCAAGATATGTTACTTTGATTGCCATAGATGTTTTCTACCCTTCAATCACCCCTTCAGAAGGCAGAGAAAGGAATTTAGGAAGGGCACCATTGTCACGAAGGGACCGCCCAAGCGACGTAGTGGGATAGAAATTACAGAAGAGCATATGAAACTTGTCCTAGACGAGAGTGGTAAAAGGTATCAAGGTTTTGGTGAGGAGCATAACTGGACTCACATATGTGGCTTGTGGGAGCTTCCTTATGCTAAGTCATTGATTTTGATGCACAACATCGACGTCATGCATCAAGAGAGTAACTTTTGCCAAGCCCTCATAAATACATGCATGGATTTCCCTGATAAAACGAAAGACAATGACAAGGCACGCATGGACTTAGCAGTGATATGTGATCGTCCAACCCAAGTGCTTAGAGAAAACGGAGGCAAACCAAAAGCTGACTATTGTCTGAAATCTAAGCAACGGAAAGAAGTGATGAAGTGGATGAAGGATATTAAATTCCCCGATGGTTATGCCGCTGGTTTTATAAGATCTGTGAACTTGAAGACAATGAAGATGAATGGACTGAAGAGCCATGACTTCCACATAATTATGGAGAGGCTCATGCCTGTAATGTTTCGTGGGTACATTTCCGAAGATGTGTGGAAAACGTTAGCTGAAGTTAGCTATTTCTACAGACAGTTGTGTGCTAAAGAAATCAGAAGAGATGTGATGGAACAGCTGGAGAAAGAGGCACCGGTGCTTTTGTGCAAATTGGAAAAAATATTTCCACCGGGTTTCTTCAATCCTATGCAGCATCTCTTTATACATCTTCCATATGAGGCTAAGGTCGGTGGTCCTGTTCAGTATAGGTGGATGTTTCATATAGA
Source organism: Zea mays (assembly GCF_902167145.1). NCBI lineage: Eukaryota > Viridiplantae > Streptophyta > Magnoliopsida > Poales > Poaceae > Zea > Zea mays. The sequence continues at coordinate 141,473,867 of NC_050105.1, forward strand.
AATAGCATTAAAGAAGCTTAGAGCAATGGTGGGCAATAAGGCAAGAGTTGAAGGATGTATTGCGGAACAATTTAAACTAAAGGAGGTAGCACACTTCACAAGTTGTTACTTTGCAGAAGAACATAATGTATTTGCTCGAAAGAAAAGGTACCATGATGATGAACGAGAGATGCCTCCGTGTAGTGATCTTTCGATTTTTCAGACAAACGGCAAAGCCGTTGGTCCACCCAAGGCATATCACCTCAGTATGGAAGAACGGAAGTCTGCTTTACTGTACATGTTCACGAATATGCCTGAGGTGGAGAAATACTTTGTGTAAGACTTATTTTCTTAAATGGTTCATATGTGAATTAGTTTATGTTATCAAATATCTCATGTCATACAATAATATTTGACAGCGAGTTTGATGAACAAAACATGAGGTGTCTCGGTAGGCCAACAGCGAGAGACATAGATAAATTGCGACGCGATGGTATGCATGGGCGACCTAATTTCATTATGTGGCTTTGGGACCGTGTAAGTCTTAATTATGTGGCTCCGACAGCTAATTTCAGTTAACTAATATTACAGAATTTGCTAATACTTTGTGGCATAATTGACAGTTTGGGGAGGAAATGAATTTGAATGATGACTTGCGTCAGTTATCTATTGGAAGCGTAACTGCCAAAAGCTATGGACGTTACGACGTCAATGTATATCACTTTCGTTCAAGCATTTTCGAATCAAGTCATCCTATGGCCGCCACTCAAAATAGTGGAGTCGTTACTAGGGAAACCGACATGGAAGGACACGAAGCCTGCTATTACGGGAAAATAAAAAATATAATCGAGATTACATTTGCTGGAAATAAGCCTTTAGCGCTAGTTTTCTTTGAGTGTAAATGGTATGACCCGAAGTATTATAGGACCGAATTTGGGATGACACAGATCCAACCTGAAAAATTGCTTCAAGGACACGACACGTATATCCTTGCCCATCAAGCAGACCAAGTTTATTTCTCGACATATCCATGCAAAAAGTTGTCTAAATGGAGGGTTGTGTACAATGTAAATCCCCGCGAACGCCTATACACTCCTGGTGAGGACGAATATCAAATTGGTCACCTTGAGCAGGTTGATGAGGTGTTTCAAGAAGAAGAGTTGCCAACTAGTTTTCATATTGATCCTGCACCGGCATTAGATTCACTAGTTGCAGACGTTAACGACTTAACTTTTCTCGAGAAAAGGAGAAGACAACCTGTTAGGAGAAAAGTAACATGGCGACCTCTGCATAGAAGAGAACAAATAGATCCTGATTTTGATGATATTTAACAAGTAAAGTTGTTTTGTTATTTAATTTGTTTATATTTTAAGTATTATGTCATTTTTGATGCAATAATGAATAATTTCTTATTTTTTATGCAGGATGCCGCCAAAATCAAAGAAGTCAGTAAAGGGGCTGTTCAAGGGCCTGGGCCTTTTTCAGGGCAGTTCTTCGAGCAGCAGCAGACGTCGAGAGCTGTTGAGCGCGGTACATGGAGATGAGGTAACATATCTTGTACAAATAAATTTGTTTACATATTTACAAATAAATCTTGAGTTGTATGTACCGGGATGAGCAGCACACTGAGGAGCAGCACATTGAGGAGCAGTACAATGAGGCTGAGCAGCACAATGAGGAGGTGGAGCACAATGAGGAGGTGGAGCACGTGACATGAGACCAGGCCGCACAGCATCACCAGCCATGGGACCAGTGGGACCACTAGAGAGAGCAGCAACAGGCGTGGGACCAGTGGGGCCAACAGGGCGAACCGGCTGACAACCCGATGGATGATGGCTCGGGAGGCTCTTCAGCGACACGCACACGTCGCTCAAGAAAAAGCCACTCAGTAAAGCCTCGTCACGCGATAGAGCGAGAGGCTGATAGGACTTTAATCATGCCACATGGAGATCGGTGAGTGTAATATATTAACTTATCTCATATAACTATTATGTGTATTGTTAATGTTTTTGTGTAATGCAGGAATTGGGAGGACCTGTCCTTTGACGGCAAGGGACACCACACTCAGGTTAACCTTACGTTGGGTTCTCTTTGCCGCCTTCACTACCCTGGTATAGTGAAGGTGTCAAACGGTGATACCGAGGATGAGGTGCTCGTCAGTACCTGGGACGAGTACAAGTTTAAAAAGGAACGAAACCACACCGACAGACAGGGACTTGTGCGTAATGACTTTTGGGTATGAATTCTTTATTATTTTTGTTATGTTTCTTAATATTGTAAATCTATGACTTATACCATTGTATTTGTATTCTTTATGTTGTAGCTTCGATATCGGTTGCCTGACGGAGAGGATTACATGGGGCACGCTGAACGTGTCTTCCAAAACAATGCAAAGAAGCTGGTGAAGGATGCCATATACTATGCGAGAATTCAAGTTACAAACCTGTATTTTCAAAAGCATCCGGAAGAAGCAGGCCCCTTGAATAAAAAGGAAGGGTCCTCAAAGATATATTTGACTGAGGATCAATATCGTGAGGTTAGTATTCAATTTGTTTTACCCTTTATATTTATTGTTGTGATTGATAATATGTAACATTGTGTGTGTGCAGGTGATGGTTCCATGGATGGCGCCCGTGCCTGATGCGTACTATGCTTGGTGTCGATATTGGGCTTCCGAAGGCTTCCAGAAAGCGTCAGCGCATCACAGACAATGTCGAGGAACCAATCCTAACCACAAATTTGGCAGTGACGACATGATACGAAAAGCTAAAAGAATGGTAAGTTTGATCTATCTATGTCGATTAGCAAATAATACGATTGCTTATGAATGTTTTTTGTTTATACAGGAAGCTACGAGTGGCCAAAAGCCTAGTGACATTGAGGTCTACTAGGAGGGCCACAAAGGACCAGACCCGAACAACCCTGACCAGCTCTGCAGCCAGACAGCCACAGATCGCTTGGTGAGTTTTGGCTCAAAAGTTCAAACGTTCAAAGTATATAAATTCCTGCATTTGTAAGGTTGTCAATGATGTATAGGCGGCATATGGGGAGGAGATGGTTCGTCGCCATGGCCCTGACTTCGACTGGCGCCATGAACCGGTGGATCCCTCGGTGGTGTACGCAAGTGGTGGTGGCAAAGCGCATGGACGGTAAGCTCTAACTTATGAAATTATATGGTTGACACTAAATTGATTATACAATAATCACATTTTTTGAATAACTTATAGATACGCACTCTTCAATGGATTCATTGACTCGTCGTCGGTGAGATCTCAGAGGACGGGTTCATCTTCCCGTAGCTCATGCTCTCGTCGACCGAACGAGCAGGAGTTGGAGATTATGAGGATGCGCGAAGAGATGAGACAACAACGCGAATTTATGGAGGCTTGCAATGCACATAACCAAGCGATGTATCAAGTGAGTACACATAATCCGAACTCTAAATTATTATATTTCAATACAACATCTTCGGTAGTAACACATATATGTTTAACAGTTAATGCAGCAACAGGGCATGACATCAAATTTTCCACCGCCACCACAATGGAGCCAATTTGCAAACACACCAGTTCCACCACCACAGTTCACCACCCCTCCGACACATATACCTGCACCTGGAGATAGGGTACGTTTGATAACTCTCCATTAATTTATATACTTGTATACTTTTTTGATATTTGCATTTAACGTGATGATATTTGCTAACTTGCATAGGTTACGCCCGAAGCGGGTGGTAGTGGGTCTGATCCCGCAGCAGGGACTGGATTTGTTGACTCGCTCTTCGCGTTCCCTCCTCCTGGTAGTGGTGGCGGCAGCGGTCAAAGCTCTAACCACCCAAGTGGTGGTTATCTCTAAACACATGAACATGTTTCTTAACTCGTGGACTCTTGGTCGTACTTGAACATATGTCGTACTTATATTTCAATACTATGTCGTACTCGTTGACTCGATGTGGTGGTTGAACTTATATTTGAAATGTTGGTGGATGTTATGTGTAGCATCCCAAAAATCCTAATCTAGGTTTGAAACCCTAATTCACCTTTTTCCCTCCCTTCACCCTCTAATTCTAAGTTCTTCACTAAGTTTTTCTTTCATCATATGCATACATTTTGTTTGATCACAAGCACCTCACTTAGATTCTATTTTCTAAACACTTAGAGTATCCACAAAATATTTCTTTTCAAAAGAAAAAGGGACAAAATGGGAAATAGAAATTAGAAAGTAAAAAGAATAAGGGGAAAAGCTCTCTCCCCCCCCCTGCTGGACCGAATTCCGGCCCAAGCCCGCGACCCCCCCCCCCTTTCCCACGCGCCCGCGCTCCCCGCTTTCGGCCCAACTGCGGCCTGCCTCCGCGCGCGCGCGCCAGCCCGCTCCTCGCCCTCGCTCTCGCTGACAAGGCGTCCCCACCCGTCAGCCGCTCTCTCTCTCGCGCACTCGCTCCCTCTGACCAAGCGACCCCACAGGTCAGCTGCTTCGTCGTCCGTCCGCCGTCCCCTCGCCGAAGTCACCTCCGGCCGTCGCCTCCGTCCTCCCCTCTGCCATCCTGCCGCACAGGGAAGTTTGGCACCGCTCCGTCCTCCTCCCCTTGACCAGCGTCCTCGCCGGTACCACCTCGCCGTGGCGTCCCCTCGGCAGCACTGTGCGCCATTTATGGCGGCACTGGGAAGCTCGCCGGAGTCAGGGAGCTCCACCGCCCCCCCTTCCCCCGCGCGCCTATAAAAGGCTCGCCCCGAGCCCCTCCTTCCTCGCACCAGCCCCGGCCATCCCTCTCCTCCTCTCCCCTGAGCACAATTCGCGAAGCACCGACGTCGTTCTCCCCTCCGGTGAGTTCCTTCCTCCTCCTCCCTCTCCTTCTCCGTTGGTCCGACAAGAAATTAAGTGGGGCAAGCAGCTCCCTCACGTAACCACGAGCCCGAAGCACCACCTACCGACCCCGTCCCCCACCCAGAGCCCACCGGCGGCGATCCCCGCCGCGGAACTCCGCCCCCTCCCCGTAGGCAGCCCCCTCTCAACCCTCTCCGGCCAAATTGAGCCTACCGTTAGAATCGCCAGCACCTCCCCGTGCTAAGGCATCACTGTCCAAAAACCGGGCCACCGGCGGCGAACCGCCGCCAAGCCCACCGGCAGCCGGGTCCTCCCCGCGGACGGCCGGTTCATTTCCCCCCCGTCAACCTGACGCCGTTCTCTTCCCCCTCCCGTTCTCTCTGGCACGTGGGGCCCACGGCGACGCCGTCACCTTCACGCGCCCGCACCGTCCCTTGCCCTGGGCCGCAACTGGGCTGGCGCATTCGCGCCCACGCGCGCTCGCGCCCGGCTGGGCCAGAATCCTTCCCCCCGGCCCACCAGAGCTGAAACCCTTTTTCCTTTTTCCTTTTTAGCATTCTCCCTCCTTTAATTAGTCCCATCAATATTTTATGCACCAAAAATTATCAAAAGTAATTTCTAAAGGCCACATACAATAATGATGTTAGAAAATGACACACTATAATTTGTAAATCCCTGTTGATGTATTGTTTTATTGCCTGTTTTCCTAGAAGAAGCGGGGACCGTTGATCCGGAACCCGTAGCCCCGGAAGAGGGACCAGAGCCCGAACTTCCGGAAGTAGGTCTTCTGTGCCAGGAAAGCTTCGACGAAGGCAAGTCCATCCTTCCCTTGATGCATAAATTACCTATTCTCTCTACCACTGCCTAGGCCGGGAACTATGGGGGAATATTGCATTGTGAGTAAGAGATGGCCCGCATTAACATATTATTTCCGATTACGAAATGTGGATCTGGAAGTAGGGCAAAGTGTTTCTTCAAATAAAACCTCTTTCTGAAAAGTTATGCGATGAAGGGTACTCACCCTCATCACCTTGAGAGTGGGGTGATCAGGGACTCCCTGGTTTAGGGGAGGGCCTAAGGTGTTGGCTCAGCTGGTTTAGGCGTGAGCAGAAGGATCGTCCCCTCATATAAGGACCGGCTTGTCATTTTTTCACTACCTGTACTCCTTTATCGTACAACCACTCGAGACTGTGTGGGCAGTCACTCGATCCGAACTCGTACGGTCCAACCCCAGGGTTAAGAAGGCTGGGGAGCACCGGGAGGATAAGGAGGGGGAAAGTTTTGTCCGGTTTGGGCATGGTGGTGGCCTGACTCCTTCCGGATAACCGTTAAGGTTAGGACGTACGGGTAAGGAAAGAGATCCGGCATTCGGGTCTCGCGACGGTGAGATCGCAGAAACCGGGCTAGTGGGTAAAGTGTACCCCTCTGCGCAGAGTTGAAACCTATTCGAATAGTCCGTGTCCACTGGTATGGATGAGTCCGGTGTGGTATGACAATTAGAACTTTCTCTATGAATTTCAAGAAAAGGGGGAATGTGCGAGTGAATAAGTGTTAAGAAAAAACTAAGGCCACGGGAGCGGGAAGCTCAGTGGTGGTTGAGTTTTGGTTACTTTTAAAGACAATGGGTTAAACCTTCAAGCAACTTCCTTTCTCTAAGAAATTGATGAGTGACATCAACTCCACCAAATTGAGCATGTACATCATAGGTCTCTTTCTCTCTACGGGAGCGGGGTGGGCTTGCGGAATACCTAGTGTATTCACCCAGATTTATTTATGTTTTTCAGCAGCCGAGGACTTCTTTTCTGCTATGCTTGATTAAGAGGGCTGTGTCTGCACCCAGTTCTGCCTGTGGTTTGGGCTAGTACATTTTCCTACTACGCTTCTCTATTTGGCTCTCTCTCGAGCTTGTACCCCGGTATTGTAATAAATTTATCTAAACTCTGTACTATTTGGAGTAAGGAATGTGTTTACTAGCCTCCTGGGACTAGTAATTGTATCACATTTGAGTCCCAAAGGATCGGGACGCTTCAGGTGGTATCGGAGCCCATAGGACTGGCCGTAGGTCGCAACCCTAACCCTAAAACTTACTCTAAAAAGAAAATACCTCTTACCTCAAGAAAAGTTTTCTCTTCCCTTCCCCGATTTTAACAAGACCCTTCTTTTCCTATTCCAGATGGAAGCCTCTCTGGCCATTAAATCATCCTACTGCTCGGAAGTGGAAGGGTTCCCACGCCTCTTGCGAAGCTGTGCGCTCCGCATGGGAATCCGTAAGAAGCCGGAATACGTCTGGACGGAACATCTCGAGGGCGGAATGATAAAATGCTCTATGGCAGTCTACCTGGGGGAAAGCCAAAGCTACCCCAACCAACGTTCCTTCCAAGTCACTTTTACCGGAGCCCATTTCCTAGATGCTTGCCAAAATGTCGCCCGAAAAGCCCTCCGACAGCTTTGTCAGAACTACAACAAAGTAATCATTGAAACCCCCCTTCGCTACTTTCCACCCAGCAACAAGAATACCCCCACCTGGAGGAAAAGACTTCAGGCCCTATCAGGAGGAGATCCTATTGAGAATGATCCCACCATTGTCTACATGGCAGGATACCTTCATACCCTTGATAACCAATATGATGACCTCGCCCTCCACTGCACCTCCCTAACCTCCCAGGTGGAAAGCCTGGAGCAGAAAGTCAGGGAACTTTCAGAAGAAAAAGCGTCCCTTCAAGAGAGCCTCTCGCTAGCTGAAGGCGAAGAGGCCAATACCCGTGAAGCTTACCGCACCCTCAAATTGGACTACGACAAGAAACTGAAGAAGCTCGCCCCCGCAAGAAAAACCCGCAAGAAGACCAAAAGCCAAGGATGTCAGACTGAGCAGCAGGAAGAGAACCCTCCCAGGAACCAGTCCGACCCCGAGGACATGTCCCTGGCCAGTCTTGATGACCTTCTCTTGGAATTTGGTGACACCTTAGAGAAAGAGTTCGGGGGTACCCTAGGTAGCACTCGTGTGTAATAAGCTTGTGGTAGTGGTGTGCTATGTAATGTAATGGCTTGATGTAATGAATAAAATAACTAGTAAAAAAAATGGCATGTGCATAATAGCAACTCTCTTCCCATGGCAGATGGCTTCGGATAGAACCACGCCTACCGCCTCCGGGATTGGAGCAAGACTTCCTCTAGGAGCTGAGGGAGAGGCTGGCGGAGAAGGGGGTGAGACCCACCTCCCCGCACCTCCTGAACTACCACTAGACCTAGCCCAAATTCTGGCCAATCAAACCAGACTCATTGAAGTCCTCACTCGAAGCCTGGAGAACCAGCGCCCAGGCGGTGGAAGGCCCCAGGACAGGATGGGAGAATTCCTGAGACTGAAGCCGCCCACGTTCGCGGGGTCCAGCAATCCCCTCGATGCAGATGATTGGCTTCGCACGATCAAGAGGAAGTTGGAAGCCATCGCATGTCCTGAGAATCAGCGCGTTCAGCTGGCAGCCCATCAGCTTTCAGGAATGGCTTTAGCATGGTGGGACACTTTCAGTGAAGCCGTCAGAGACGCTACTTGGGCAGAATTTGAAGCAGCCTTCCGTGAGCACCACGTACCCCAGGGGATAGTGCAACTCAAGGAAGATGAGTTCCGGGAGCTAACCCAAGGCGGAAGAACAGTCAGTGAATATGTGCACAAGTTCACAGAGTTGGCCCGCTACGCGCCCGAGGATGTCAGCACCGAGGCCAGAAAGATGGCTCGTTTTCTGAGAGGGTTAAGACCCGAACTTAAGACCATCCTCGCCAGCCAGGACTTCCACAGCTTCTCTCACCTTTCCAACAAAGCTATTCAAGTGGAGAGAGCAAAAGAGGAAGAAAAAGGGCACATCAAGAGAAAGTTCCAGGTCCTCCGAGCACAACAGCAAGAACGTCACCAGAGAGCTCGACCCTTTGGGCTCCCACCCAGGGGTCCAAGCTTTCATAAACAATCTGGGCCCTCTCCATCACGCTTCAGTCAGCAGAGTCAGAGCTCCCATCAGGCACCTTCCGTTGCAAGCAACCAGCCGCCAGCAAACGCCTGTTGGCACTGCGGGGACCCCAGTCATTTCAAAAACAACTGCCCCCAGTTGAAGGCACCAGGGCCAACCTACTCCAACTCGGTGAATGGCCCCAAGGTTCCACCAGCACCCACCCCCAAGGTGCTCCCCTCCAACAGCCAGCAGAGCAGGACTCAGTACCAGGGCAGGGCCCGGGTCAACCACGTCGACGCGCAGGAAGCCCAGCAAGCCCCGGGAGTAGTGCTCGGTGAGTTCCTCGTTGAATTTACTCCCGCTTCTGTGCTTTTTGATTCAGGAGCATCCCACTCATTTATAGCCGCTAAGTTTGTGGAGAAACATGGCATACCCTCTACACCTCTAGCTATCCCTTTGGTCACCCGAACCCCGGGGTCAGACCTTCTGTGCAAACTCAGGTGTTCCCAAGTCAGAATTCTTTTAAGTGGGGTAGTGTTCCTGGCAGACTTAACCATCTTGCCATCCCAAGGAATTGATGTAATCCTAGGAATGGATTGGCTAGCTAAGCACAAGGGTGTTATCAGCTGCGCAAGCAAGACTGTTCTTCTCATAGATCACCAAGGAAAGGCAGTTTCCTGTCAAGCCCAACCGCCCGCAAATGACCCAATGATATTTAATCTGGCAGTAGAAAGCATGTCTGTAATCAAGGAATTTGAAGATGTATTTCCAGAAGAGCTGCCCGGGATGCCACCAGAAAGAGAAATAGAGTTCTATATAGATCTCATTCCCGGCGCTGCACCCATTGCAAAGAGACCATACCGCATGGCCCCCACTGAGTTGGCAGAATTGAAGCTTCAGATTTCGGAACTACAACAAAAAGGGTACATCCGTCCCAGTTCGTCTCCCTGGGGAGCACCCGTTCTTTTCGTTACCAAAAAGGATGGGAGTATGAGGATGTGTATTGATTATCGATCCTTGAACGAGGTTACAATCAAGAATAAGTACCCTCTTCCTCGGATCGATGACCTCTTCGACCAACTACAAGGAGCCAAATACTTCTCCAAGATAGACCTCAGGTCAGGGTATCACCAACTGAGAATCAAAGAGGCAGACATTCAGAAAACTGCATTCGTCACCAGATATGGGCAATATGAGTTCACAGTGATGCCATTTGGACTAACCAACGCACCCGCCTTTTTCATGAACCTCATGAATAAGGTGTTTATGGAAGAATTGGATAAGTTTGTCGTGGTCTTCATCGACGACATCCTTATTTATTCAAAGAATCGCAAGGACCATGAGCATCACCTTCGAATCGTCCTCGGAAGACTCAGAGCACATCAACTTTATGCGAAGCTCAGCAAGTGTGAGTTTTGGTTGGAGAAGATAGCTTTCCTAGGGCATATCTTGACTGCAGAAGGGATATAAGTGGACCCATCCAAGGTAGAAGCTGTCTCAAATTGGAAGCAACCATCCAATGTCAGCGAAGTACGAAGCTTTCTGGGAATGGCAGGGTATTACCGCCGTTTTATCAAGGGATTCTCCAGCATAGCAAAGCCCTTGACCGAACTTCTCAAAAAGGACAATAAGTTTGTGTGGACTCCCAAGCGTGAAGAAAGTTTCCAAATCATTAAAGAGAAACTTACAACTGCACCAGTCCTGACTCTGCCAGACATACACCAGGATTTCGTCATCTTTTGTGATGCTTCCAAGCAAGGCTTGGGGTGTGTCTTAATGCAAAATGAGAAAGTCATTGCTTATGCATCTCGCTTACTCAAGCCGCACGAGCAGAACTATCCTACCCACGATCTGGAATTGGCAGCCATAGTGCACGCCTTAAAAATTTGGAGGCATTATCTGATTGGGAACAAATGCCACATCTTCACTGATCACAAGAGTCTAAAGTACATTTTCACGCAGCCGGACCTCAACCTCCGTCAAAGAAGGTGGCTCGAATTGATCAAAGATTATGACCTCGAAATCCACTACCACCCCGGAAAGGCCAACGTGGTAGCTGACGCCCTCAGCAGAAAACCCTTTGGAATTAAGGGAGCAAACTTTCTGGAAGATTGGAAGAAAGAATCTGCTCAGCTAAATGCATGCCTGGGAGACAACGGTAGCCTGGAAGTCAAGCCCAATCTAGAAGATCTCATATGCAAGGCCCAACGCATGGACGTAGAAACAACCAAGCTTATGGAAAGAGCACGAAAGGAGCAACTTCCGGACCTCAGGGCAGATAATCAAGGAACCCTCTGGTTCAGGGATCGCCTGTGCGTGCCAGTGGGAGAAACACGAGAAACCCTGCTCAATGAAGCCCACAACTCAGCTTACTCTATCCACCCAGGGACCACCAAGATGTACCTAGACCTTAAGGCCAGATATTGGTGGAAAGGGATGAAGAGGGAAATAGCACAGTATGTGGCCCGATGTGACACCTGCCAGCGAACAAAGCCCGAACATCAGAAGCCTGCAGGCCTACTTCAACCCCTCCCAATACCCGAATGGAAGTGGGAAGAAATAGGCATGGATTTCGTAACCGGACTACCCCGATCACAAAGAGGAAATGATTCCATATGGGTAATCATCGATCGTCTCACCAAGGTGGCCCATTTCATTCCAGTAAAGACCACTTTTGGAGGAGCAGCCCTTGCCCGATTATACCTTAAAGAGATAGTCAGGCTACATGGCATTCCACGGAAGATAATATCAGATCGAGGAACGCAGTTCACTTCAAAATTTTGGAAGGGCCTTCAGCAAGCAATGGGCACCAAGCTAGATTTCAGCACTGCTTATCACCCCCAGTCAGATGGTCAAACAGAAAGAGTCAACAAAGTCCTCGAAGATTTACTCAGGGCCTGCGTGTTAGCCTTCGACAGAGATTGGGAGTCTAGTTTACCGTACGCCGAATTCTCATACAACAACAGCCATCAAGCCAGCATCAAAATGTCACCATTCGAAGCACTGTATGGAAGAAAATGCCAGACTCCCCTAATGTGGTCCAATGTAGGGGAGAGGACACTAGAAGGACCCGACTTTGTTAAAGAAGCCGAAGAAAAAGTTGCTTTGATCCGCAGAAGGTTACTTGAAGCTCAGAGTCGACAGAAGAGTTACGCAGACAATAGGCGAAGGGAACTCAGATTTGAGGAAGGAGATTTTGTTTATCTCAAGGTTTCCCCAATGCGTGGTGTCAAGAGGTTTCAGATGAAAGGAAAGCTAGCACCCCGTTTCGTCGGTCCTTACCCTATCATTTCCCGAATAGGACCCGTGGCATACCGTCTTGAGCTACCAGAATCCATGTCAGATATTCACAATGTGTTCCATGTGTCCCAACTCCGCAAATGCCTAAAAGTACCAGAAACCCGTATCGAGGCAGAAGCAATTCAGATTCAAAAAGATCTCCAGTACCGGGAAAAGCCAGTGAAGATTCTTGACTCAACAGTCAGAAGGACCCGCAATTCAGAAGTGAAGCTCTGTAAGGTTCAGTGGAGCAGAGATGGAGAAGAAGAAGCCACCTGGGAAAGTGAGGACTCTCTGAGGAGGGAATACCCTTACCTTTTCTCGAGCCCCGTCTGAATCTCGAGGGCGAGATTCCTTTAAGTGGGGTAGGTTTGTAGCATCCCAAAAATCCTAATCTAGGTTTGAAACCCTAATTCACCTTTTTCCCTCCCTTCACCCTCTAATTCTAAGTTCTTCACTAAGTTTTTCTTTCATCATATGCATACATTTTGTTTGATCACAAGCACCTCACTTAGATTCTATTTTCTAAACACTTAGAGTATCCACAAAATATTTCTTTTCAAAAGAAAAAGGGACAAAATGGGAAATAGAAATTAGAAAGTAAAAAGAATAAGGGGAAAAGCTCTCTCCCCCCCTGCTGGACCGAATTCCGGCCCAAGCCCGCGACCCCCCCCCCTTTCCCACGCGCCCGCGCTCCCCGCTTTCGGCCCAACTGCGGCCTGCCTCCGCGCGCGCGCGCCAGCCCGCTCCTCGCCCTCGCTCTCGCTGACAAGGCGTCCCCACCCGTCAGCCGCTCTCTCTCTCGCGCACTCGCTCCCTCTGACCAAGCGACCCCACAGGTCAGCTGCTTCGTCGTCCGTCCGCCGTCCCCTCGCCGAAGTCACCTCCGCCGGTCGCCTCCGTCCTCCCCTCTGCCATCCTGCCGCACAGGGAAGTTTGGCACCGCTCCGTCCTCCTCCCCTTGACCAGCGTCCTCGCCGGTACCACCTCGCCGTGGCGTCCCCTCGGCAGCGCTGTGCGCCATTTATGGCGGCACTGGGAAGCTCGCCGGAGTCAGGGAGCTCCACCGCCCCCTTCCCCCGCGCACCTATAAAAGGCTCGCCCCGAGCCCCTCCTTCCTCGCACCAGCCCCGGCCATCCCTCTCCTCCTCTCCCTGAGCACAATTCGCGAAGCACCGACGTCGTTCTCCCCTCCGGTGAGTTCCTTCCTCCTCCTCCCTCTCCTTCTCCGTTGGTCCGACAAGAAATTAAGTGGGGCAAGCAGCTCCCTCACGTAACCACGAGCCCGAAGCACCACCTACCGACCCCGTCCCCCACCCAGAGCCCACCGGCGGCGATCCCCGCCGCGGAACTCCGCCCCCTCCCCGTAGGCAGCCCCCTCTCAACCCTCTCCGGCCAAATTGAGCCTACCGTTAGAATCGCCAGCACCTCCCCGTGCCAAGGCATCTGCTCACTGTCCAAAAACCGGGCCACCGGCGGCGAACCGCCGCCAAGCCCACCGGCGGCCGGGTCCTCCCCGCGGACGGCCGGTTCATTTCCCCCCCGTCAACCTGACGCCGTTCTCTTCCCCCTCCCATTCTCTCTGGCACGTGGGGCCCACGGCGACGTCGTCACCTTCACGCGCCCGCACCGTCCCTTGCCCTGGGCCGCAACTGGGCCGGCGCATTCGCGCCCACGCGCGCTCGCGCCCGGCTGGGCCAGAATCCTTCCCCCCGGCCCACCAGAGCTGAAACCCTTTTTCCTTTTTCCTTTTTAGCATTCTCCCTCCTTTAATTAGTCCCCTCAATATTTTATGCACAAAAAATTATCAAAAGTAATTTCTAAAGGCCACATACAATAATGATGTTAGAAAATGACACACTATAATTTGTAAATCCCTGTTGATGTATTGTTTTATTGCCTGTTTTCCTAGAAGAAGCGGGGACCGTTGATCCGGAACCCGTAGCCCCGGAAGAGGGACCAGAGCCCGAACTTCCGGAAGTAGGTCTTCTGTGCCAGGAAAGCTTCGACGAAGGCAAGTCCATCCTTCCCTTGATGCATAAATTACCTATTCTCTCTACCACTGCCTAGGCCGGGAACTATGGGGGAATATTGCATTGTGAGTAAGAGATGGCCCGCATTAACATATTATTTCCGATTACGAAATGTGGATCTGGAAGTAGGGCAAAGTGTTTCTTCAAATAAAACCTCTTTCTGAAAAGTTATGCGATGAAGGGTACTCACCCTCATCACCTTGAGAGTGGGGTGATCAGGGACTCCCTGGTTTAGGGGAGGGCCTAAGGTGTTGGCTCAGCTGGTTTAGGCGTGAGCAGAAGGATCGTCCCCTCATATAAGGACCGGCTTGTCATTTTTTCACTACCTGTACTCCTTTATCGTACAACCACTCGAGACTGTGTGGGCAGTCACTCGATCCGAACTCGTACGGTCCAACCCCAGGGTTAAGAAGGCTGGGGAGCACCGGGAGGATAAGGAGGGGGAAAGTTTTGTCCGGTTTGGGCATGGTGGTGGCCTGACTCCTTCCGGATAACCGTTAAGGTTAGGACGTACGGGTAAGGAAAGAGATCCGGCATTCGGGTCTCGCGACGGTGAGATCGCAGAAACCGGGCTAGTGGGTAAAGTGTACCCCTCTGCGCAGAGTTGAAACCTATTCGAATAGTCCGTGTCCACTGGTATGGATGAGTCCGGTGTGGTATGACAATTAGAACTTTCTCTATGAATTTCAAGAAAAGGGGGAATGTGCGAGTGAATAAGTGTTAAGAAAAAACTAAGGCCACGGGAGCGGGAAGCTCAGTGGTGGTTGAGTTTTGGTTACTTTTAAAGACAATGGGTTAAACCTTCAAGCAACTTCCTTTCTCTAAGAAAATGATGAGTGACATCAACTCCACCAAATTGAGCATGTACATCATAGGTCTCTTTCTCTCTACGGGAGCGGGGTGGGCTTGCGGAATACCTAGTGTATTCACCCAGATTTATTTATGTTTTTCAGCAGCCGAGGACTTCTTTTCTGCTATGCTTGATTAAGAGGGCTGTGTCTGCACCCAGTTCTGCTTGTGGTTTGGGCTAGTACATTTTCCTACTACGCTTCTCTATTTGGCTCTCTCTCGAGCTTGTACCCCGGTATTGTAATAAATTTATCTAAACTCTGTACTATTTGGAGTAAGGAATGTGTTTACTAGCCTCCTGGGACTAGTAATTGTATCACATTTGAGTCCCAAAGGATCGGGACGCTTCATTATGTTTGTAATGCGTGATTTTATTATGAATGCATGTGTTTGTAATGTGGCTGTTATCTGTTATTTATGTTATGTGTGCAGAAATAGTGTCCTAATTTAGTGCTGTTTTTGTAGCAGTATAGGGTAATTCTCGTCGGCCCAGTTAATTCCCGTCGGCTATGGTCGAACCGACGGGAATTAACTAATAACTCTCGTCGGCCCAGTTAATTCCCGTCGGCCTGGGGAACCGACGAGAATTAATTGATAACTCCCGTCGGCCTGGTGAACCGACGGGAGTTAGCATTAATTGCCGTCGGCTAGTTAGTGGCCGACGGGAATTAATAATTCCCGTCGGCCGCCGACGGGGATAAACGTATCCCCGACAAGGGACGCCTGGCGGCTGAAAACCGACGGGAATTAAGTAATTCCCGTCGATATATGCTTATTCCCGTCGGTTTCTGGCCGACGGGAATTAAGTGAATTCCTGTAGTGAATAAAAGGGACCTTTTAGTACTAATTCGAGCTAAAAAACGGTACTAAAAGACCACTCTTTAGTCTCGTCCATTACCAATTCATAATTTGTTATACTGTAGACAGTTTCTAAATAGTACTGATTGCT
This sequence comes from Zea mays, assembly GCF_902167145.1. NCBI lineage: Eukaryota > Viridiplantae > Streptophyta > Magnoliopsida > Poales > Poaceae > Zea > Zea mays. The sequence continues at coordinate 141,489,721 of NC_050105.1, forward strand.
CGCTCTCTAATAGTGGAATAGGGCTGGAGGTTGTAGCATGCCTATCCTATCTTTTGCCTTTAGGGCACTAATCCAGATCTAAGCAAAGAGTGGTTAATCATGACACTGCACATTGTGGGGCCTGTGAGGGCACAAGGCGTTCTCACAACCAAGACAAACATTGCTAGCTGTGTGTCATAGAACTTGGGAAAAACAACTAACAGCTTTTAAGAACCATCGTGCTTCACCCATGCACCTTCGCGTTCATGCACTTGTATATACTCCCAAGGGCGGTTCACCAAGTGCACCCTTTCTCCACTACCTCACACGCGCGCGAATTCCTCGGCTAGTTCCTCGCACGGTCATCAAGATGATCGCCTGGCACCCTCATGTCATGTGTCTCCCTTCATATCTACTACTGCTGCTTCATTCTACTGCTTTAGCTAATTGTCCTGCCATGCATAGCGGCCTAAGCTCTCCTCTTGCCCACAAAGGGCAGCTAATGAAGCACAGCGCTGCCGTTCTCCCCGTCTTCCTCCTCTCCATCGCTCTCCTTGCTAGCTCATGCGAGGCGCGAGGTCTTCCCGTCCATGGCAAGGTCCGCAGCTCCAGCAAGTCGCATCGTCTACCACTACCAAGCAAGGTTGGCATCTCTGAGGATTATTACGTCGTGATCAGTTCATTACTCGATCATAGATTCATTATTGTGATTCTAACAAGGATCATCTTGCACCAGTCCACTGAAGCTCTCTATTGTCGGTTTTAGAGGCATTTTTATTGGCGTTTTTGGTTTTCGCTAGCATGAAAGACCAGTAAAAATCACAGACTTCACTAGTATAGTAGCATCTGCTTCTTGTGAAGCACCAGCGAAAAAAATCGCCACCACACCAAAAAAAACATCTCTGTAGTGTTTATTTGTTGCGTATTCTAAATTTCTAATCCGTTTCGTTTCGTTTGCATTCTGCGTAGGATGCGGCAGGAGCAAGCTTGAAAGCTGATGGTCGGCTGACAAGGCAGATGAAGGCTAGACACACGGCTCAGCCGGAGCATCAGGCGGGTGCAACGGCGAAGGAGGGGATGAAAATGGCAGCAGCATCTGCCGGTGCAGTTCGTGCTGCGCCTACGCCGTCTGCCGTTACAGTTTCGCACCGGCTTTCTCGACCGGAGGACACCGGGTTTCATCTGGATTATGCCGGGCCTAGAACACATACCCCTTCTCACAACTAATGCGCGCGCGGGATCAGAATCAGATCAGTTCCTGACCAAGCTACTCTTCCTCCTAATCTTACTTTTCGTATTTGCAAGCGACCCGTGTACATGACATTCCCAGTCCTAAAAAACGTCACATTCTCACGTACATACCTGATTGAGTACATATCTGATCTGTCTCATCATCCTGGCCCAACAAAATTTATAGCTTTTTCCTCAAAAAAAAAATCTAGCTAGCAGGCCGGCTAGCGAGAGAGAGTACTTTACCAACAACTCATCCAAATTGTTGACTTCTCTTGTCTTCATCAGCGTACACTCATATGCTACCTTCAGCTAAGCAATAATGTTAATGCCAAGTTTTGAGTACTTTTGGTACTCAGCAAGTTTTATGCTGATCGAATTTAAGAAAGTCTAAACTCGGTTCTTTTGCTCAAAATGCTTTAGTTCAAATTCATTTATAAAAGAAATTATTCTTTAGTTGACTCTCAACTTATAACGATTCTCTTAAACAAGGATCATTTATCATACCATAAACCCATAGCAACCAACCAAACCATAACTCATCTAATAGTGTGAGGGTCCATGCCAATCATAACCGTGAGCACTACTGTCATGACAGTTTATCTCTGCAGAGGTTTTGTACACATTTAATTTTCACAAGAAGTGACTTCATTCCTCTGCCATCGAGACAAAAGTTGTTGTGTCAAATTATCATCTTACCATTGGTTCGTAATTCTCCTCACTGTCTTGTATTTACTTGTTTATATATTTGTGCTATTTTGTTGCTCTCGTATAGCTAATTTACTTGTGTAGTAAAGCAGTTGCTAACTTGTTAGTTAGATTGTATAACTGATTAGCTTAGCTTATGTAGCTATGTAGTTGTAGCTCCTTAGTTGTGCTTGTGTAGTGTAACTAGTGAATAGTGCTAGCACAATGCTAGTAGTACTTGTGCTTTTGTGTGTTGTTCTTACTAGTTGTATAGGTTCATTTGACCTTACTAACTAGACTTGTGTAGGTGAGACCTCACTAGTTTGGCACCTTAGTTGTTATAATTAGGATCTTTCATAAGTTGTTTACGATAGATAGAGAGGTATAGTCTTGGCTAGATCAAATCATTTTAATTTTGTATTTATTTTGGTTAGCCGACATAATTCAGCTTTTGAAATGACTATTCACCTCCTTCTAGTTCGTCGTCTTGAATCAACATCCCACGACACCCGTCGAACGAGTCTGATGCACACGATTTCTCTCTAGAATCCCTCTCGAAGACATAAGATCAGGGTAACGATTCGACGCTAATCTTTTCACGAGGTTTGATGCCATGTAGAGTAAACTCTAGATGCTACATGCGCAACGTATAGTCCAACGGCACCGTCAGACTAGTCTAAATGTGTCACACCCGGATTTCGGGGCACCAAGACCCGGGCGCGAATATAATCACCAGGTGTGCTGGGACCAAGTCTCACACATATGATGATTCATGGCACAGGATCGAATGTCACATCTTTACTACATAACAGGAGTTCTATACAAAATAAATAAATAATTACATTATAGGGAGACAACGGTCCAGCAACCCAAAGTTGACTGGGGGACGACGACCTAGATCTCTCACGAACTCATCGCAGCATCCTCCATGCGCCTCATCCTGCGGTACCTGTTCTTGACCTGTGGGGGTGTGAGACAGCAAGAGTGAGCTCACATACATTCATCGCTCAACAAGTTGTGGGGAATAATGTGCATGAACTCGCCAAAGGTGGGAGCTCACGTGAAGTGTAAGGCTTACCAAAGAGGATGGTTAGAGCTGAGCATTGCTTTTAAAGTTGGTCAAAATTTTATTAGCAATTACTAAGTATAAGTAAATACCAACCCAATTAAGTAGTAGAACAAAAGTAACAACATCATCTGCGATGCAATGCATATGACAAATTGAATTTAGTTCCATAAATTAATCATTAGAGAGTCCTGAGCTGCTCATGACCGTGAGCTCGGCTAGTATACCAGTTTTACACTCTGCAGAGGTGGTACCTGAAAGGGAAATGTGCCTTTGGGCCATTTCTAAGTATTTTGGTGATTGAGTGCAAACACAAGTGCTTAAATGTGAAAATGTGCCCATGGTTGAACAAAGTGCAAATCACAAGTAAAGGTATGTTTCTAAGCCTTAGTATATTGGTTTTGTGTACTAATATCTTGTCTAAGTGTTAGAAACAGGAAGAAGAAGAAAAGAAGTGGAGAGTGGCTGTGTACAGCCAAAGGCTGTTTCGGGCTGGGGCACCGGACTGTCCGGTGTGCACCGGACAGTGTCCGGTGCGCCAGACCAGCGCGGAGCAAACCAGCCGCTCTCGGGTTTTTCTCCGGCGACTTCGGCTATAATTCACCGGACTGTCCGGTGTGCACCGGACTGTCCGGTGCGCCAACGGTCGGCCAGGCCAACGGTCGGCCGCGCGATCGGCGCGCGACACGTGGCCGAGCCAACGGTCAGAAAGGGGCACCGGACTGTCCGGTGTGCACCGGACATGTCCGGTGCGCCAACGGTGCGCAGATCTGCATCAGACAGCAACGGTCGGATGCACTGTTTATGGAAACAAATCGGGCACCGGACAATGTCCGGTGTGCACCGGACTGTCCGGTGCGCCACGAGACAGAAGGCAAAGATGGCCTTCCAGATTTGTTCCCAACGGCTCCTAGCTGCCTTGGGGCTATAAAAGGGATCCCTTGGCGCATGGAGGAGAACACCAAGCATTCCTACAACATTTCTAAGCACCAAGACATTGATCTCGCGCATTCGTTTCATTGTGATAGCATATAGAGCTCTTGTGGAGTTGTGAACTCTTTAAGTTGTGTTGCGAGCTCTTGTTGCTGCTTGTGTGCGCGTTGTTGCTCTGATTTTGAGTCTTGTGTGCGTTGCTAGTTCCCTCCTTACTCCGTATTTCTTTGTGAATCTCAAGTGTAAGGGCGAGAGGCTCCAAGTTGTGGAGATTCCTCGCAAACGGGATATTGAGAAGAAAAGCATAACACTGTGGTATTCAAGTTGATCATTGGATCACTTGAGAGGAGTTGAGTGCAACTCTCGTCCGTTGGGACGCCACAACGTGGAGTAGGCAAGTGTTGTACTTGGCCGAACCACGGGATAAATCACCGTGTCTTCTCTGTGTTGATCTTCTTGTGATTATCATATTGTGCAAGATCTTCGCTCTAGCCACTTGGCATTAACTGTGCTAACACTTAATCAAAGTTTTGTGGCTTAAGTTTTAAAGATTTACAGGATCACCTATTCACCCCCCCCCCCTCTAGGTGCTCTCAATTGGTATCAGAGGCGTTCTCTTCAAGAAAGGGACTAACCGCCCGAAGAAATGGATCCTAAGGGGAAGGGAATTGTGATCAACGACAAGGAGAAGGAGTCCTTCATCAACGAGCCAAGGGATGACAAGTCCAACGACTCGGGCTCGGGCCACAGGCGCAAAGATGGGAAGAAGAAGAAGACAAGGCGCATCAAGGAGATCGTCTACTACGACAGCGACGAATCCTCTTCTTCCCAAAAGGACGACGACCACGACAAACAAAAGACGGTTAACTCAAACTTTTCTTTTGATTATTCACGCATTCCACATAGCTCAAATGCTCATTTGCTCCCCATTCCACTTGGCAAGCCTCCTCACTTTGATGGAGAGGACTACGGATTTTGGAGTCACAAAATGCGTACTCACCTATTTTCTCTCCATCCAAGCATTTGGGAGATTGTTGAAAGTGGAATGAAATTTGATAGCTCGGATAGCCCTTCATTCATTAATGAGCAAATCCATAAGAATGCACAAGCTACCACTGTTCTTCTAGCGTCATTGTGCAGGGATGAATATAACAAAGTAAGCGGCTTGGATAACGCCAAGCAGATCTGGGACACCCTCAAGATTTCTCATGAGGGGAATGACGTTACCTTGCTCACCAAAATGGAGTTGGTGGAAGGCGAGCTTGGACGGTTCGCGATGATAAGGGGCGAGGAGCCAATTCAGACATACAACCGGCTCAAGACCCTTATCAACAAAATAAGGAGCTACGGAAGCACGCGATGGACGGACCATGACGTCGTCCGACTAATGCTCAGGTCCTTTACCGTTCTTGATCCTCATTTGGTGAATAATATTCGTGAGAATCCCAGGTACACCAAAATGTCGCCCGAAGAAGTCCTAGGAAAATTCGTCAGCGGGCGAATGATGATCAAGGAGGCAAGGTATGTGGACGACGCCTTGAATGGACCGATCAACGAGCCGCAACCTCTTGCTCTCAAAGCAACAAGGAGCAAGGAAGCGCTACACAGCAAGGTGGCGCAAATTGAAGCGGCCGGTCTTAATGATGAAGAGATGGCCCTCATCATCAAAAGATTCAAGACGGTGCTAAAGAGTCGCAATGGACAGCCAAGCAAAACTAAGACCAAGGGAAAGCGATCATGCTTCAAATGCGGTAAGCTTGGTCATTTTATTGCTAACTGTCCGGATAATGAAAGTGACCAGGAAAAGGGGAACAAAAGAGAGAAGAAGAAGCACTACAAGAAAGCCAAGGGCGAAGCACATATCGGAAAGGAGTGGGATTCGGACTGCTCCTCCTCCGACTCCGACAATGAAGGACTCACCGCCACCGCCTTCAACAAGTCATCTCTCTTCCCCAACGAGCGTCATACTTGCCTTATGGCAAGAGAGAAGAAGGTGAGTACTCGAGATACCACTTATGTTTCTTCTAGTGATGATGAATCTAGTGATGAAGATGAAATTGATTATTCATGCTTGTTTAAAGGTCTAGATAGAACCAAGGTAGACAAAATTAATGAATTGATTGATGCCTTGAATGATAAGAACATACTTGTAGAAAAGCAAGAGGATTTGTTGTATGAAGAACATGATAAATTTGTTAGTGCACAAAATTCTCTTGCTCTAGAAATTAAAAGAAATGAAATGCTTTCTTGTGAATTATCTTCTTGCCATGAGACAATTTCTAAATTAAGAAGCATTAATGATGAATTGAATGCTAAATTAGAAGTAGCAAATAAAACTAACTCTTGTGTAGAACATGTTGCAATTTGTACTAGGTGTAAGGATTTTGACATTAATGCTTGTAATGAACATCTAGTTTCAATTTCAAAACTAAATGATGAAGTAGCTAGTCTTAATGCTCAACTTAAGACTAGCAAAAGTGATTTTGAAAAGCTAAAATTTGCTAGGGATGCCTACACGGTTGGTAGACACCCCTCAATTAAGGATGGACTTGGCTTCAAGAAGGAAGCCAAGAACTTAACAAGCCATAAGGCTCCCATTCCCGCCAAGGAGAAAGGGAAGGCCCCTATGGCTACTAGCGCTAAAAGGAACCATGCCTTTTTATATCATGATAGAAGACATACTAGAAATGCAAATAGAAGTTATGATGCTTTTGATTCATATGTTTATGATTCTCATGCCATGTTTGCTCCTAGTTCTTCTTATGTGTATGATAGAAATGTTACTAGGAAAAATGTTGTTCCTAAAAAGAATGTTATTCATGCTCCTAGGAAAGTAGCAAATGAACCTTCTACCATTTATTATACTTGCAATGCTCCCTTTGCTATTTGTAGAAAGGGCAAGAAGGTAATTGCTAGGAAGTTAGGGGCAAGATGCAAGGAAGATAAAACTTGCATTTGGGTCCCTAAGAATATATGTGCTAACCTTGTAGGACCCAACATGAGTTGGGTACCTAAAACCCAAGCCTAAATTTGCCTTGCAGGTTTATGCATCCGGGGGTTCAAGCTGGATTATAGACAGCGGATGCACAAACCATATGACGAGGGAGAAGAAGATGTTCACCTCCTACGTCAAGAATAAGGATTCCCAAGATTCAATCATATTCGGTGATGGGAATCAAGGCAAGGTAAAAGGGTTAGGTAAAATTGCAATTTCTAATGAGCACTCTATCTCTAATGTGTTTTTAGTAGAGTCTCTAGGATATAATTTGCTATCGGTTAGTCAATTATGCAACATGGGGTATAACTGTCTATTCACAAATGTAGATGTGTCTGTCTTTAGAAGAAGTGATGGTTCACTAGCTTTTAAGGGTGTATTAGACGGCAAACTTTATTTAGTTGATTTTGCAAAAGAAGAAGCCGGTCTAGATGCATGCTTAATAGCTAAGACTAGCATGGGCTGGCTGTGGCATCGCCGCTTAGCTCATGTGGGGATGAAGAACCTTCACAAGCTTCTAAAGGGAGAACACGTGATAGGTCTAACTAACGTTCAATTCGAAAAAGATAGACCTTGTGCAGCTTGTCAAGCAGGTAAACAAGTGGGAGGAGCACATCACAGCAAGAATGTGATGACCACTTCAAGACCCCTGGAGCTGCTGCATATGGACCTCTTCGGACCCGTCGCCTATCTGAGCATAGGAGGGAGTAAGTATGGTCTAGTTATTGTTGATGACTTTTCCCGCTTCACTTGGGTGTTCTTTCTGCAGGATAAGTCTGAAACCCAAGGGACCCTCAAGCGCTTCCTCAGGAGAGCTCAAAATGAGTTTGAGCTCAAGGTGAAGAAGATAAGGAGCGACAACGGGTCCGAGTTCAAGAACCTTCAAGTGGAGGAGTTCCTTGAGGAGGAAGGGATCAAGCACGAGTTCTCCGCTCCCTACACACCACAGCAAAATGGTGTGGTAGAGAGGAAGAACAGGACGCTAATCGACATGGCAAGGACGATGCTTGGAGAATTCAAGACCCCCGAGCGTTTTTGGTCGGAAGCTGTGAACACGGCTTGCCATGCCATCAACAGGGTCTATCTTCACCGCCTCCTCAAGAAGACTTCGTATGAGCTGCTAACCGGTAACAAACCCAATGTATCTTACTTTCGTGTATTTGGGAGCAAGTGCTACATTCTAGTGAAGAAAGGTAGAAATTCTAAGTTTGCTCCCAAAGCAGTAGAAGGGTTTTTGTTAGGTTATGACTCAAATACAAAGGCGTATAGAGTCTTCAACAAATCATCGGGTTTGGTTGAAGTCTCTAGCGACGTTGTATTTGATGAGACTAATGGCTCTCCAAGAGAGCAAGCTGTTGATCTTGATGATGTAGATGAAGAAGATGTTCCAACGGCCGCTATGCGCACCATGGCGATTGGTGATGTGCGACCACAGGAACACTTGGAGCAAGATCAACCTTCTTCCTCAACTATGGTGCATCCCCCAACACAAGACGATGAACAGGTTCATCAACAGGAGGCGTGTGATCAAGGGGGAGCACGAGATGATCATGTGATGGAGGAAGAAGCGCAACCGGCACCTCCAACCCAAGTTCGAGCGATGATTCAAAGGGATCATCCCGTCGACCAAATTTTGGGTGACATCAGCAAGGGAGTAACTACTCGATCTTGATTAGTTAATTTTTGTGAACATTACTCCTTTGTCTCTTCTATTGAGCCTTTCAGGGTAGAGGAGGCCTTGCTAGATCCGGACTGGGTGTTGGCCATGCAGGAGGAGCTCAACAACTTCAAAAGGAATGAAGTCTGGACACTGGTGCCTCGTCCGAAGCAAAATATTGTGGGAACCAAGTGGGTGTTCCGCAACAAACAGGACGAGCACGGGGTGGTGACGAGAAACAAGGCTCGACTTGTGGCAAAAGGTTATGCCCAAGTCGCAGGTTTGGATTTCGAGGAGACTTTTGCTCCTGTGGCTAGGCTAGAATCAATTCGTATCTTGCTAGCATATGCCGCTCATCATTCTTTCAGGTTGTACCAAATGGATGTGAAGAGCGCATTCCTCAACGGGCCTATAAAGGAGGAGGTGTACGTGGAGCAACCCCCTGGCTTCGAGGATGAACGGTACCCCGACCATGTGTGTAAGCTATCTAAGGCGCTCTATGGACTTAAGCAAGCCCCAAGAGCATGGTATGAATGCCTTAGAGACTTTCTAATTGTTAATGCTTTCAAGGTTGGGAAAGCTGATCCAACTCTTTTTACAAAGACATGTGATGGTGATTTGTTTGTGTGCCAAATTTATGTCGATGACATAATATTTGGTTCTACTAACCAAAAGTCTTGTGAAGAGTTTAGCAGGGTGATGACGCAGAAGTTCGAGATGTCGATGATGGGCGAGTTGAACTACTTCCTTGGGTTCCAAGTGAAGCAACTCAAGGACGGCACCTTCATCTCCCAAACGAAGTACACGCAAGATCTGCTAAAGCGGTTTGGGATGAAGGACGCCAAGCCCGCAAAGACTTCGATGGGAACCGACGGACACACCGACCTCAACAAAGGAGGTAAGTCCGTTGATCAAAAGGCATACTGGTCAATGATAGGGTCATTACTTTACTTATGTGCTAGTAGACCGGATATTATGCTTAGCGTATGCATGTGTGCTAGATTTCAATCCGATCCTAAGGAATGTCACTTAGTGGCGGTGAAGCGGATTCTTAGATATTTGGTTGCTACGCCTTGCTTCGGGCTCTGGTATCCAAAGGGGTCTACCTTTGACTTGGTTGGATACTCAGACTCCGACTATGCTGGATGTAAGGTCGATAGGAAAAGTACATCGGGGACGTGCCAATTCTTAGGAAGGTCCCTAGTGTCATGGAACTCTAAGAAACAAACATCCGTTGCTCTATCCACCGCTGAGGCCGAGTATGTTGCCGCAGGACAGTGTTGCGCGCAACTACTTTGGATGAGGCAAACCCTCAGGGACTTTGGCTACAATCTGAGCAAAGTCCCACTCCTATGTGATAATGAGAGTGCTATCCGCATGGCGGAAAATCCTGTTGAACACAGCCACACAAAGCACATAGACATCCGGCATCACTTTTTGAGAGACCACCAGCAAAAGGGGGATATCGAAGTGTTTCATGTTAGCACCGAGAACCAGCTAGCCGATATCTTTACCAAGCCTCTAGATGAGAAGACCTTTTGCAGGCTGCGGAGTGAGCTAAATGTCTTAGATTCGCGGAACTTGGATTGAATTGTAGCATACATGTGTTTATGCCTTTGATCATGTTCATTCTGCATTTTGTTGCTTATTGTGGTGCTCAAGTTGTACAAACACTCCCTGGACCTCACAAGTCCGTTGCAAAGTGATGCACATGTTTAGGGGGAGGTGTGTTACAACTTGACCCTTTGAGACTAACCATGTGCTTGAGTTGATGATTTAGTCTCGAAGGAGGATTGAAAGGGAAAAAGTGGACTTGGACCATGAAAGACTTCCACTGCACTCCGATGAGAGGGTAACTTATTCCAAGTTCATCTTTAAACTCTTATTGCCTATTTGCTCTTAATTGAAGATTTTGGTGAGGCAATGGGGTTAAAGGGCCAAGATTGATCCCGTTTTGGTGCTTGATGCCAAAGGGGGAGAAAATAAAGGCCAAAGAAATAAATGGATCAGCTACCACTTGAGAGATTTTGAAAATAGTAGAATAGAGTATTTGGTTTGTTCAAAACTCTTGCATTGTCTCTTTCGTCAAAAGTTAGCTTCTTGTGGGGAGAAGTATTGATTATGGGATTTAGGGGGAGTTTTTTTTTGAAATCTTTGATCAATCTCTTTTGAAATGACTCTCTTTATGCTTCAACATGTGTGTTTGACTTAGAGATAGAGATTTGAGTTTGATTTGCAAAAACAAACCAAGTGGTGGCAAAAGATGATCCATATATGCCAAAATTGGATAAAACTCAAAGTTAGTTTTTATTTGAAGTGATTTTGCACTTGTTCTAGTTGCTTTATGTTGTGTTGGCATAAATCACCAAAAAGGGGGAGATTGAAAGGGAAATGTGCCTTTGGGCCATTTCTAAGTATTTTGGTGATTGAGTGCAAACACAAGTGCTTAAATGTGAAAATGTGCCCATGGTTGAACAAAGTGCAAATCACAAGTAAAGGTATGTTTCTAAGCCTTAGTATATTGGTTTTGTGTACTAATATCTTGTCTAAGTGTTAGAAACAGGAAGAAGAAGAAAAGAAGTGGAGAGTGGCTGTGTACAGCCAAAGGCTGTTTCGGGCTGGGGCACCGGACTGTCCGGTGTGCACCGGACAGTGTCCGGTGCGCCAGACCAGCGCGGAGCAAACCAGCCGCTCTCGGGTTTTTCTCCGGCGACTTCGGCTATAATTCACCGGACTGTCCGGTGAGCCAACGGTCGGCCGGGCCAACGGTCGGCCGCGCGATCGGCGCGCGACACGTGGCCGAGCCAACGGTCAGAAAGGGGCACCGGACTGTCCGGTGTGCACCGGACATGTCCGGTGCGCCAACGGTGCGCAGATCTGCATCAGACAGCAACGGTCGGATGCGCTGTTTATGGAAACAAATCGGGCACCGGACAATGTCCGGTGTGCACCGGACTGTCCGGTGCGCCATGAGACAGAAGGCAAAGATGGCCTTCCAGATTTGTTCCCAACGGCTCCTAGCTGCCTTGGGGCTATAAAAGGGATCCCTTGGCGCATGGAGGAGAACACCAAGCATTCCTACAACATTTCTAAGCACCAAGACATTGATCTCGCGCATTCGTTTCATTGTGATAGCATATAGAGCTCTTGTGGAGTTGTGAACTCTTTAAGTTGTGTTGCGAGCTCTTGTTGCTGCTTGTGTGCGCGTTGTTGCTCTGATTTTGAGTCTTGTGTGCGTTGCTAGTTCCCTCCTTACTCCGTATTTCTTTGTGAATCTCAAGTGTAAGGGCGAGAGGCTCCAAGTTGTGGAGATTCCTCGCAAACGGGATATTGAGAAGAAAAGCATAACACTGTGGTATTCAAGTTGATCATTGGATCACTTGAGAGGAGTTGAGTGCAACTCTCGTCCGTTGGGACGCCACAACGTGGAGTAGGCAAGTGTTGTACTTGGCCGAACCACGGGATAAATCACCGTGTCTTCTCTGTGTTGATCTTCTTGTGATTATCATATTGTGCAAGATCTTCGCTCTAGCCACTTGGCATTAACTGTGCTAACACTTAATCAAAGTTTTGTGGCTTAAGTTTTAAAGATTTACAGGATCACCTATTCACCCCCCCTCTAGGTGCTCTCAGTACCCTTTATCCACAAGTCATGTTACCCATCTGCCAAGGGATCGCGACTTCCCATACACCTCTACCGAGGAGGCGAGGCATGGTAACACTACGAGGCCTTTACAAAGTTCCACTAGCTTCAGAAAACCCACTACAGTTTATAGGAAGCTCCAATGTAGGGTTCTTGTCTGACCGCCATCGCAACAAAATCAACCAAGGACCTCCCTACACTGACCACTCCCCTACTGCCCTTTCCCCTTTCGGGTAAGGTAGTCCTCCACTAGCTTTCCTAATTAATCAGCCAAGGGCGTCCATAAACCCTTGTGGTGGCACATGTTTCTCAAGTTAAGCTCTATGTTCAAATTAACATTAATGATCTTGACATGAACATAAATAGAATAACAAAATAACTGGAACATAGATATGATAAATAATTATCCCAAATCCATGTAAAGCAATAGCAAACTACCCAAGTGATTCAGGGGTAAACAAGGTAATGAGATAAACAATCTAGGGTAACCTATTGGGTCCCATCAAAATTAACCTATGCATGAATAAATGATATTAAAGAACATTATTGGGTAAAAAGTGGTCAAGTGCACAACTTGCCTGACACTTGAGATTCCAGGTACCAGGATGATCTTCAGGTGACTCGTGTCCTCACTGCTAAACGTAGCAATACAGACAAACATTGTATAGGCAAAATTAACATTACACCAAACATAAGTATAAATATATATTAATAATCTACATATTAAAATAAGATCACAGGAACAAGAATTATTAATTTTGGAGTTATAGATTTTAAGTTATGGATTTCTGAAGGTTTTATGTGTTTTGCACAAGATTAAATAGGATGTAAAATTTATTGTGACATTCATGACAAAACAGTAGTACTAAATGATAAACAATAATATTACAAAATTATAGGAATTGGAATAGATTAATTTGGACTTCATATGAATTTTCTATGGATTATACAAGTTTTACAATTATTTTTATGCTCAAAAACAATTTCTAAATCTCTTTTTCCTATTTTCATTAGTTCCTGGACTGGGCACAATATTATCAGGGAACACAGGGGCTATTCTATAAAAATGCCTTAGACTCAGAAGTATCCCGTAGGGGACGGCGGGTTTATTATGTGATTTCCAGGGGGGTCTTTAACAAAATGCCAATCACGAAACAGTATCCAAGCACACTAGCCGTTGGATCATCATCAGGCGGTCCTGAACAGCCCGCACTGGCGCCAATAGCCCAACCCTCTGATCCGAGATCAACGCTCCGGATTCTAAAAACCCGGATGGATCCCCACGCTTTGGATCAAAATCAGACGGTGCATACTAAACAATCGAAGGGGTATCCCTCGATCTGATCGACGCCGTCAGACACGCATCTAACGGCTAAATCCTATCTCTCTCCTCCCAGGTCACTGTAGGGCGACGGCGATGAGCTCCGCGACGGCGGTCTCACCGGCGGACTGCGGACCGGTGCCCCTGCGCTCTAGAGTCGAAGGAGACAGGTCCTACGTAGAGCGGGGGTGATAGTTAGATCAGTGGACGGGTCCTTACTTGCTAGGCTGGCGAGGATAGTGCTGCCCGCGGCGATTGGCGGAATCGCGGCGGCGTTTTGACTCCGGCGAGGAATTGCCTTCAATTCATCGCTGCCCGCGCCAGCTTGTTGACCGGACAATTTCCCCCCGGTGGCGCACACCACCACGGCCTGGATTCGGTCACCAGACGACGCCCCAGTCGAGATCCCGACCACGGCGGCAATGGCGCAGCCGCATACCTCTCTCTCTGTAACACCCGGATTTTAGGGGTCCAAAACCCGGGGTTAACATAAACACCAGGTATGCTGGGACCAAGTCTCAAACATATGATGTATAGTGGCACAGGATCGAATGTCACAACTTTATATATAACAGGAGTTCTATACAAAATAAATAATTACATTATAAGGAGACAACGGTCCAGCAACCCAAAGTTGACTGGGAGACGACGGCCTAGACCTCTCACGAACTCATCACAGCATCCTCCATGAGCATCATCCTGCAGTACCTGGTCTTGACCTGTGGTGTATGTGAGACAGCAAGAGTGAGCTCACCTACGTTCATCGCTCAACAAGTTGTGGGGAATAATGTGCATGAACTCGCCAAAGGTGGGAGCTCACGTGAAGTGTAAGGCTTACCAAAGAAGATGGTTAGAGCTGAGCATTGCTTTTAAAGTTGGTCAAAATTTTATTAGCAGTTACTAAGTATAAGTAAATACCAACCCAATTAAATAGTAGAACAAAAGTAACAACTTCACCTGCGATGCAATGCATATGACAAATTGAATTTAGTTCCATAAGTTAATCATGTGAGTGTCCGAGCCGCTCATGACCGTGAGCACGGCTAGTATACCAGTTTTACACTCTGCAGAGGTTGCGCATCTTTACCCACAAGTCGTGTATCCCATGTCGCCAGGGTTTGCAAGGCCCTTAGACACTTCCGAGGTGAATGGCTAGGGATCCACTACGAGGCCTTTACAAAGTTCCACTAGCTTCCGAAAACCCGCTACAGTTTATAGGAAGATCCAGTACAGGAATCCCTTGCAGGACCGCCATCGCAGCAAAATCCTCCCGAGGGCCTCCCCGCACTGACCTCTCCCCTACTGCCCTTGCCCCTTTCGGGTAAGGTAGTCTTCCACTAGCTTTCCTAATTAATCAGCCAAGGGCGTCCCATTAAACCCCTGTGGTAGCACTGTTTTCCCGGGTGGTTCTCCATGTTCCAATTAACATAATGATCTCAACATGAACAATAAATAACAACTGATAACAAAAATGTAACCATGGATAGTGTATCTCCATACCCAAAACCACATATAGCACTAGCAAGTACTACCCAGAAAGTTCAGTGGTAAACAAGGTATAAAGATAGACAAACTAGGGTAACCTATTGGGTCCCATCAAAATTAACCTATGCAGATCATTATGATTAATTAGAACATGAGTAGGTAAAAAGAAGTGATCAAGGGCACAACTTGCCTGGGCCTTGAGAATCCAGGTACCAGGATGATCTTCAGATGGCACGTGACCTCACTGCTAGTCGTAGCAATTCAAACAAACATGGTATAGGCAAAATTAACATTACACCAAACATAAGAACAAAATACACATTAATAATATACATATTAAAATAAGATCACAGGAAAAAGAATTATTAATTTTTGAGTTATAGAATTCAAGTTATGAATTTCCTAAGATTTAAGGTGATTATAATAGGATTACATGATAAATTTATTTTCTAACAGAGTTCATGTCAAAACAGTGATTCTAAATGGTAGAGAATATTATTACAAAATTTTAGGAATTGGAATGACTCAATTTGGAGCTAAAATAAATTTTCTATGAATTATCTAAGTTCTAGCAATTATTTTCATATTAAAAATCTATTTTCTATTTTATTTATTCAATTTAAATGCTCACTGGACTGGGCCTCAATTCCAGAGAAACCCAGGGGGCTCGGGGTAAGAATCCCCAAGGCACAAACTACACCCGCACAGGACGGCGGGTTCATTATCAAATACCCTAGGGTTTCTTTAGCAAAATGTACCCGCGAAGGGGTATCAAGCGTTTCTGACCGTCCGATCTGCAATCTAGGGTCTAGATTAGATCCCACAGATTGCGAACCGGTACACGAGGCGTACCACCCGATCTAGATCTAACGGTCGAAATTCAATTAACTCTGCACCGCTCTCGCCCGTCCGATCTAAATCGGACGGTCCCACCGCAACCCCGAATTGGTACGCGCCCAGGGTTAATCCCGGCCGTACACGTCCGATCCGACGGACCAGGGGCCATCACCTACCTCCGTTTTTCCCAGGGCGGCGGCGCGCGCACACCGCGCGGCACAGGGCACTCCGGTGAACCCCCCACCGGCGATTCCGTGCGCCAATCGTCAATCCGGGCCTCGCAGGACGTATAGTAGAGCATAACGAACATGGGAGGGGGTCACATACCAATACGGCGGCAACACAGCCACCGGTTCACGCGCTCGAGCGGCTCCTCCGCGTGGTCGTCACTCCGGCGAGCAATTCACGCCGCGCAAAGGACTGTCGGGCGCCAATCCCTCCTCCGACTGGACCCACGCACCTGGCCGAAGGTCACCGAGCACCCAAGGCCCCACCCCGAGGTCGTATTCCGGGCGTCGCAATGGGAGACCCCACGGCGGCACCCGCTTTCTCTCCCTCTCTTCTCGATTTCTCTCTCTGTTGCTACAACGGTGAGGGTTGAAGGGCTGCGACCTGGATTTTATAGCGCGGCGTCCGTGTGTGTTCCGAACTCCGCGCCGATTTGGGGGGAAAAGTCGGTCCGAGCCGCACGAGCTACGCGCGGAGGTTACGGCGACTCCGCCATGCGCACGAGGCCACGCTTCTACAGGTGAGTGAGCTCGGGTGGATAGCGGAGGTCCGCCAGATCCGGTCGGTGCGGGTCGTGGCATGATTTCCCGAGCGGCCCCCATCCGTCCGTAGCCCGGTCAACACGCCACACCCGCGCGAAGCTCGGCGGGTTGTTGAAGATGATCCAACCTGACGTGCGGGCCCCCGGCGTCAGTCGGTCGGCGCGGAGTGTAGCGTGGTGAGCAGGGGCTGGGGCGTGGGTGAAGTTGGGCCGGTCCGAGGGAGAATCGGCCCAGTTGGCTTCGTTTCTCTTTTCTTTTATTTATATTTTCTGTTTTCCCCATTATTTCTCCAATTCAAATCCAATTCGAGTTCAAGTTTAAATTCAAACTTTGTGAATAACTTGTCCTCAGTTTGAAAGGTATAATTTAATAATATAAGTATGAAGGATGTTTATTCTGATTTTTATTTTATTTTATGTAATATTTTTCTTAGTTCTTCTCTTCTCGTTTATTTTCTATTTTCTATTCCAAATTCAAATTTATACTTCTATTTTAGTTTTCAGATTTTTCCAATGTATCAATTGAAATCCAAAGGTGAATATAAACCATACTATTTTAATATTACTATTTTAAGTTTTATTCTCCTTGTTTATTTATTTCATGAGATGTATAAATGGTTTCCTTTAAAAGAAAAATTCTTTTTCTCCTCATTTTCTTATTTCCCAATTTCCAAAACATTATGATACTTTGTTCAGATTTCTTCTACCAATTCCAAATTCAAAATTTGGGTGTTACAAATCCTACCCCCCTTAAAAATAATCTCGTCCTCGAGATTTGTAAGAAAGAGGATATAGGAAGAGTGATTTGAAATTTAGCTTTTAGTTTCTAATTAGTTCAAAATCAAGAGTCTCTTTTTTTTATTATTAATAAGTGATAGGAGAGCATGGGTAATATATGTATGTCCACTTTATTATGTAGGATAGAAGATGTCTTTAGGGTATATATAGGTTTGGGTAAGAAAGAGTAGGATAAGAAAAGACTTCCTCCAAGATTTTGTGGATCTTGATTCATCTTGGTGGCCTCATTTGATCCTTGAAGACTTGAGTTGGTGCTCATCTTTCCTTGTCTTGTCTCATTGATTAGGAGTTAGTGTATATTATTGGACTGGGGAATATGGTTAGTATAGGTATGGATGAGATAGACTACATGATGTAGGTCAAAAGTTTGTTTGATGTTAGGTGGGGATAGGCAGGTCATGCAATCCATCAAGACTCTATTGGTTGGGTTGGTTTCTCATTCTTTATTTAGTGTAGGGTGAACTAAGTTAAGAACTGTTCTATAGGGGTAGAGTCTAAACTATTTCATCAGTATTATCTAACATGTGTGATAAGTCACTTTAGATTTGAGCAGATCTAGGTTGTGACTTGTTTGACTAGATAAGATCTAATTAATTTGCATTAGATCATGGTTGTTAAACTAGGGTGGATAAGTATGCTTATTAGGACAAGATGGATCCATAAAGATAAGATAGAATCTTTTGAGACCAGTTAGATCTATTAGGATGAGATAAGTAAAGTGGTTAGGATAAGATGAATCCCTCAAGATAAGATGAATCTATTAAGATAGGAGAAAACCTCTTACGATAAGATGGATCTATATACATTAGGTTAAGACTTTTTGAGAGAAGATAGATCTATGAGATAGAATTTCTTAAGATGAGATGAATCTATTAAGATAAGGGAGAATCTTTTAAGATAAGATGAATTGGTTAGAATGAGAGCTTTTATGATAAGATAAATCTCTTAAGCTAGATGTGTTCCAATGGGGATAATCTAGGTTGTCTAGTTATTTTATAAATATTTTTTTTATGCCTATGTGTATATGCAGATGCGATTGTGGACATTACTCCACAACCCATCACACTCAATCAAAGATCCAAATCAGACAAATATCATAAGAACAAACATTCAAATACATAGACACTTATAAAAATAGTTTTTTTTTGTTCCTAGGATTAGGTCTCCTATTCCTAAAGTCACTTTAGGCATAGGATTTCAAAGTGTGAAATCCACATTTGTCTTTAGAAAGAAAAGGTAAGAATAATCAGAGTAAAGCGGAAATAGATGAGAAAAGATCAAGAAAAGTTTAGAAAAGAATCAGAGTAGCAAAGGTAAGTAAATAAGGGTTATCCAGTTCTATCTAGGTTTCGTCCTACAATCAACATTCCTCTGATACCACTTCTGTAACACCCGGATTTTAGGGGTCCAAAACCCGGGGTTAACATAAACACCAGGTATGCTGGGACCAAGTCTCAAACATATGATGTATAGTGGCACAGGATCGAATGTCACAACTTTATATATAACAGGAGTTCTATACAAAATAAATAATTACATTATAAGGAGACAACGGTCCAGCAACCCAAAGTTGACTGGGAGACGACGGCCTAGACCTCTCACGAACTCATCACAGCATCCTCCATGAGCATCATCCTGCAGTACCTGGTCTTGACCTGTGGTGTATGTGAGACAGCAAGAGTGAGCTCACCTACGTTCATCGCTCAACAAGTTGTGGGGAATAATGTGCATGAACTCGCCAAAGGTGGGAGCTCACGTGAAGTGTAAGGCTTACCAAAGAAGATGGTTAGAGCTGAGCATTGCTTTTAAAGTTGGTCAAAATTTTATTAGCAGTTACTAAGTATAAGTAAATACCAACCCAATTAAATAGTAGAACAAAAGTAACAACTTCACCTGCGATGCAATGCATATGACAAATTGAATTTAGTTCCATAAGTTAATCATGTGAGTGTCCGAGCCGCTCATGACCGTGAGCACGGCTAGTATACCAGTTTTACACTCTGCAGAGGTTGCGCATCTTTACCCACAAGTCGTGTATCCCATGTCGCCAGGGTTTGCAAGGCCCTTAGACACTTCCGAGGTGAATGGCTAGGGATCCACTACGAGGCCTTTACAAAGTTCCACTAGCTTCCGAAAACCCGCTACAGTTTATAGGAAGATCCAGTACAGGAATCCCTTGCAGGACCGCCATCGCAGCAAAATCCTCCCGAGGGCCTCCCCGCACTGACCTCTCCCCTACTGCCCTTGCCCCTTTCGGGTAAGGTAGTCTTCCACTAGCTTTCCTAATTAATCAGCCAAGGGCGTCCCATTAAACCCCTGTGGTAGCACTGTTTTCCCGGGTGGTTCTCCATGTTCCAATTAACATAATGATCTCAACATGAACAATAAATAACAACTGATAACAAAAATGTAACCATGGATAGTGTATCTCCATACCCAAAACCACATATAGCACTAGCAAGTACTACCCAGAAAGTTCAGTGGTAAACAAGGTATAAAGATAGACAAACTAGGGTAACCTATTGGGTCCCATCAAAATTAACCTATGCAGATCATTATGATTAATTAGAACATGAGTAGGTAAAAAGAAGTGATCAAGGGCACAACTTGCCTGGGCCTTGAGAATCCAGGTACCAGGATGATCTTCAGATGGCACGTGACCTCACTGCTAGTCGTAGCAATTCAAACAAACATGGTATAGGCAAAATTAACATTACACCAAACATAAGAACAAAATACACATTAATAATATACATATTAAAATAAGATCACAGGAAAAAGAATTATTAATTTTTGAGTTATAGAATTCAAGTTATGAATTTCCTAAGATTTAAGGTGATTATAATAGGATTACATGATAAATTTATTTTCTAACAGAGTTCATGTCAAAACAGTGATTCTAAATGGTAGAGAATATTATTACAAAATTTTAGGAATTGGAATGACTCAATTTGGAGCTAAAATAAATTTTCTATGAATTATCTAAGTTCTAGCAATTATTTTCATATTAAAAATCTATTTTCTATTTTATTTATTCAATTTAAATGCTCACTGGACTGGGCCTCAATTCCAGAGAAACCCAGGGGGCTCGGGGTAAGAATCCCCAAGGCACAAACTACACCCGCACAGGACGGCGGGTTCATTATCAAATACCCTAGGGTTTCTTTAGCAAAATGTACCCGCGAAGGGGTATCAAGCGTTTCTGACCGTCCGATCTGCAATCTAGGGTCTAGATTAGATCCCACAGATTGCGAACCGGTACACGAGGCGTACCACCCGATCTAGATCTAACGGTCGAAATTCAATTAACTCTGCACCGCTCTCGCCCGTCCGATCTAAATCGGACGGTCCCACCGCAACCCCGAATTGGTACGCGCCCAGGGTTAATCCCGGCCGTACACGTCCGATCCGACGGACCAGGGGCCATCACCTACCTCCGTTTTTCCCAGGGCGGCGGCGCGCGCACACCGCGCGGCACAGGGCACTCCGGTGAACCCCCCACCGGCGATTCCGTGCGCCAATCGTCAATCCGGGCCTCGCAGGACGTATAGTAGAGCATAACGAACATGGGAGGGGGTCACATACCAATACGGCGGCAACACAGCCACCGGTTCACGCGCTCGAGCGGCTCCTCCGCGTGGTCGTCACTCCGGCGAGCAATTCACGCCGCGCAAAGGACTGTCGGGCGCCAATCCCTCCTCCGACTGGACCCACGCACCTGGCCGAAGGTCACCGAGCACCCAAGGCCCCACCCCGAGGTCGTATTCCGGGCGTCGCAATGGGAGACCCCACGGCGGCACCCGCTTTCTCTCCCTCTCTTCTCGATTTCTCTCTCTGTTGCTACAACGGTGAGGGTTGAAGGGCTGCGACCTGGATTTTATAGCGCGGCGTCCGTGTGTGTTCCGAACTCCGCGCCGATTTGGGGGGAAAAGTCGGTCCGAGCCGCACGAGCTACGCGCGGAGGTTACGGCGACTCCGCCATGCGCGCGAGGCCACGCTTCTACAGGTGAGTGAGCTCGGGTGGATAGCGGAGGTCCGCCAGATCCGGTCGGTGCGGGTCGTGGCATGATTTCCCGAGCGGCCCCCATCCGTCCGTAGCCCGGTCAACACGCCACACCCGCGCGAAGCTCGGCGGGTTGTTGAAGATGATCCAACCTGACGTGCGGGCCCCCGGCGTCAGTCGGTCGGCGCGGAGTGTAGCGTGGTGAGCAGGGGCTGGGGCGTGGGTGAAGTTGGGCCGGTCCGAGGGAGAATCGGCCCAGTTGGCTTCGTTTCTCTTTTCTTTTATTTATATTTTCTGTTTTCCCCATTATTTCTCCAATTCAAATCCAATTCGAGTTCAAGTTTAAATTCAAACTTTGTGAATAACTTGTCCTCAGTTTGAAAGGTATAATTTAATAATATAAGTATGAAGGATGTTTATTCTGATTTTTATTTTATTTTATGTAATATTTTTCTTAGTTCTTCTCTTCTCGTTTATTTTCTATTTTCTATTCCAAATTCAAATTTATACTTCTATTTTAGTTTTCAGATTTTTCCAATGTATCAATTGAAATCCAAAGGTGAATATAAACCATACTATTTTAATATTACTATTTTAAGTTTTATTCTCCTTGTTTATTTATTTCATGAGATGTATAAATGGTTTCCTTTAAAAGAAAAATTCTTTTTCTCCTCATTTTCTTATTTCCCAATTTCCAAAACATTATGATACTTTGTTCAGATTTCTTCTACCAATTCCAAATTCAAAATTTGGGTGTTACACTCTCTCGGTTTCGCTCTGCTGGTACGAGTAACTGCGGCCAAGGGGGTCTCGGGTCCAGGGTTTAGAAGCGCAATGCCGGCGCTAGGCACACGACCACATATATACGGTGGGAGTACCCGACGTGGGCGAGCACCGCCGGAGGATCCGCCGCGTGGATCGCACGGTTCGTTGGAGCCGGCGACCAGCCTGATGACAGGTGGGGCCGCGCTATCGGTGCCCGCGGAAACCGAGCGCGTGCGCGGAGTGCACGAGAGACTGGCCCGTGGGGCCCTACTATCGGCGCCCACGGGATGGAGTGGGCTGCGCGAGGGAAAACAGCAGATGGGCCGAATTGGTGTTCTGAGCCCAGTTAGAGTTTTACTTCTTTCTCTTTTTCTTTTTTTATTTTTCTTTCCTTCTTTTTCCAATTCAAATTCAAATTTCCAAATTAATTTCAACCTTGTGGCCAATTCACTATTATTTTATATTGTGTCATGATAAGTTTCCATTTGGAGATATATATTATTTATACTTTTATATCACATAATATTTGTTTGCTTCTCTTCTTAAATTTTAGAATCTCTTTTAAGTTTTGAATTCCACTTTGGACTTGTTACTATATTCCTTATCACGAAATGCACACACAAAAACAATATCCAGCATGATGCATGATTTATTTGAGTGTCTTTTGTTAATTATTTATTTGTTTAATTGTGGTGTTCACATGAAATGAGAAACATAGATAACTCATAGATGTATACGAAATACAATTTCTCTGCTTAGACTCTATTTACAAAGTAGGTGTTACAAAATGTGTGGTTCCTCTCTGAAATGTGAGGATGCGGTCGGTAATGCAGGGAGTGCAAGAGTGGAGCCGACGACCAATAGTGTGGGGGGGCAAGGAGGAGGTGGTCGGTGGGTGAGCGGATCCTCTGCAGGGACGTAGCGCCGGCGAAGTCACTGTATGCGGGGCCAGCCGATGCTCGGTCCCGCATGGCAGTGGCCGAAAGGTAATGTAGAGGATCCGGGGTACAATCGGTGGTGCCTATTGCGGGGCCTAGTGTGGGAGGCGACCACGAGCACAAGAGCCGAAAGGGAGTGCAACGGGGGAGGAAGGAGAAGATAACGTTAGGGTCGTGCCTAAGACCAACTCCAGCAGATGACTACCGTTCTTCCGTATTTTACACCCCATCGGCCATGGGTCCCACGAAAAAACGGATGCTCGGTTTCCAGCAGCATCCCTATCTGGTCGTGGCTCCCAGCATCCGTATGCATCGAATCACGTGCCCGCAGAACAATGTTAACGTCTCGTGGGTTGCGGGGGAGGAGAGAGAAGCCGTGTGAAAAGGCAGTGCATGTAGCTCCACCTATTTTGCATCCCGTGATAAGAAGTCTGTTGGGAGGATGAACAATACTCGTGGACGTCTGCTGGGAGGGTGAAAAATACTCGTGGACGTGTGAAATATGGATACAGAGCCCGTTTACTGTGTTTGATGGAGTTGATCTAAGTAGCGGCCCCGCACATGATGTGGCTGGAC
This sequence comes from Zea mays, assembly GCF_902167145.1. Taxonomy (NCBI): domain Eukaryota; kingdom Viridiplantae; phylum Streptophyta; class Magnoliopsida; order Poales; family Poaceae; genus Zea; species Zea mays. Next base: position 141,513,403 of record NC_050105.1, read on the forward strand.
TCGAGTCGAACCAAATTAGGGCATGTACAACATAGACACTATTGCACGGTACTACAAGTATAAGACACAACTAAAACACAACATAATACAGTGATCATGTCTAAAACATGTGTCTTACCATATTCATTGTACCAATCAGAGCATTCAATAACTTAAAGTGACCAATCAGCTAGTCTCCTGTCTCGAACATAGAGCTAAGACACTGTGTCTTCATCAAGATACATGTCTTGAGTTTTTTTACATTCACCTCACTAGACAAACTATAAGACACAACTTAAGACACCCATTGTACATGCCCTTAGGAGACCTGCTGCGTGGACTGAGCCACCGACCTACATACTACGTTCACATCCATACCTAGGAATAAATTCCGCATCGATCCTGGTAATTAAAACACTTCAAGTTAAAACAAGTGCGTTAGTACACATCCGGATTGCTCAAATCCCGCCCAGCATGCTTCCCAGATTTTAATTAGGCCTTGTTCGTTTGTGTCGGATTGTACTCAGAATTGTTCAGCTAATCAAAGTTTATATAAATTAGAGAACCAATCTAGTTAGAAATCGTTCCAACCCACCAATTTAGCACAAACTAACAAGATCTTAGGATTTTAAGAAGCAAGCCGCAACAATGATCACCAAATTTATTACTAGTAGCAAGGGAGTACTACGTTTTCCTTTGGTGGGGACGTTTGTACTAACCGTTGACCCGACAAGAGTACAGAGATAAACGTTGGTTTCTGCGACTTGTTGCAAACACGAGGTACTACGATCCATGTGCGTTGGAGCGAAAACTATACAGGACGCCTAGCCAGTAAAATACTCCGAGCCCCCTAGTATACCTGCGCTCTTGCCGGACTGTCATGAGTCCAGGATCGGATCCCAAGCCATGGCATGCACTCTGAAGAATTGCGACGTCGGCGTTCAGATCCTGTGGTGGGTGGTGACAGGGCCCTTCACCTTCCCTGCTGCTCCACGAGGTCGACATCATTCATTTTTTACTCTCTGATGCTGCTAAGGCCGTGTTTGGTTAATGGGTTGATGTGGGTTGGAACGGGTTCAACTCGCATCAATTCATGTTTGGTTCAAAAGGTTTTCGGGTTAGATTGGTTCCGGGTTAGAATCTTCCTAAAAAATGTGGGTTCTAGTGGTTTCTCAAAAACAACCGGACCACTTCGACCCAATTCCTCTCCACCATGCCTGTTACCTGCGTTATCCTCACCCGACAGGCCGACACCAATGCAGGAGACTTCATCACTGAAATTTTATGACTTTGTTATTAATGGCTTCAATTTATATATATCTTGCGCTTATGGATTTCTTAAATACTAAAATAGTGTCAGTATCATTTACTTTGAATATTGTCATCTCGTTTGGACTTAAAGATATCATTCTGAGTATAGTTATATAACCAGAAAGATGGCTATATTCAATTCATCCCTCGTTCATCCCTCATCACTCAGAGGGAGGCGCGCGGTGAGGCCGGTCGATCGTGTTAAGTAACCCTAGTTAGGGTTATGTGGGCAAATACCGACTTTGCCCCTGAGGGGTCTCACATCTCTATATAAGGAACCTGTACACCCCTTCCTAAGATAGAGATCAGAAAGATGTCAGAGGCCCAACCCTATATCATGTGTCTCGTGTGTTTCCTCTGTCGTGCTTATGGGAAGGGAGACGGGTTCTCTACAGCTTCTTGCGCCTCTACTGCTGACGGGAGGGAAGGGAGCGGATCTGGTGATCCGTGGTAACGTAGTTCTCAACACGTTATCAGCACGCTCTACCTCGACGTTGTTGTGGATCAGATCTGCATCGACTCTCCATTAAACCGGCAGGTCTCCGGCCTAGCCGAACTGTCCTACGCGACAGATTTCAATTCCTCCACGTAATAGAGCGGTATGTCTTCTAAGTAGAATAGATTCACTGTTCTTGATCTGTTCATCGGAAAAATGGTGGTGCATGTCGCCGTCATCGTGCGGCCGACCATCTCATTCGTATACTGGTCGTCTGCGTGCCGAATAAAATGGATCCCGCCATTGCTCTTCATGGATTTGTACACCTGGTCAAAGCGATTGACTCAAGAAAAAAAAGGAATCAGCTTTATCTGAAGCACACAACCGCTCCTCCTGCATGGTTGCATGCAAGGGCCATGCATGCGTGCATACAACTCGGTCAAAATGGCTAAACAGTTGGCTAGTCCTCCGCCTGGCGAATCTGAGCCCTCTCGTAGTAGTGACAGGTTGCAATGGTGGGCCCACGAGCCCAATCTCTACACGTATTGGTGCATGGTGGTGCACTTGTGCATGCTGATATATTACCAAACTTGCCATCTTTTTCCAATATATAAGACACTTTTATACTATAGTCTGCGCTCAATACAAATGTTACGATTTTTGCTCATGCATTAATTCCCATATTATTTTCTACATTATTGCCCCTGCTATTCCTAGGGCCAAATAATTAGATCACCGTGTATGGGCTCCTGTACCCGGTTAAAACAGTTTTGAGTCATATGCCTCGCATGCAAATTGAGATATGTTTGGATGATGGCACATGGACGTGATGGCTCATATCCATGCATGACCTGCATGCATCATCTCGTCCATTAACAAAAAAAATAGTTGTAACTAATGGATACTTTTTTCTCATAAATTCCTGTTGAATTAATCAACTTTAGTATTTTTTGCATGCTCTATGTTATTTATACTATTTATTTCTTGTTGCAAATAGCAATAAGAATAAAGCATGTTTAAAGTTGCAGTTTATACATTAATTAATTATTTCCTGCAGTAAATAATTAGTAGAAAAAATACATGCTTTAAAATGAGTAAATACCTTTTGCACTCGATGTGTTTATGTTAGTGTATTAATTTCAGTATTATTTTTCTGCTTTATTTCCTGTAGTAAATAGCAGAAAATTATTTGAAATACATGTGAAGGTTATACTATGCATAATAAAATTGCTCTAAATATTTGTGTCGCTTTGATCTTTCGGACCCACGTCGAGCGATTAAATTGTATAATGGGTACTCAGACACGCCGATCAGGCTGCGTTGGTAATCGGATGAGTTATAGCATTAGTTGAATATTGACTGCGCCCTGGCAACACGACGTAATATTTGTGCCGTTCGAACTTGGTTGCGTCATGTGATTGCTATGTCGCGCTCTCCATTAATCGGATCGCTCCTGTTGAGTCAGACCGCCATCGCTGAGTCGCGTATTTTTCGCATGCCCTGCAGGCACGATTCGGCCGCCATGATCAGCGAGCCACAATTGCGCCAGTTGCGCACGTTGTGTGGACTTATCCTGTACCCCGACTATCGAGCCACAATTGCGCCTGTTGCGCTTGTTACAGAGGCTTATTCGTTGTCGTAGCCTTGATGGCCACACAGACGTTGATGCCAGATACGTTGGAGCTTGTACTCGCGTGGAATGTGGTGGATTATTCGAGCCCCTGAAGTCACAGCATAGCGCAACCTTCGTAAACAATGTTGTTTAACTCTATATTTTCTTTGATTGTTTTGTGTGGCATCATATATTTATTTATACTGCCAAGTGGACATAACAACTATATCAAGCTCTATAGTGCTTGAATAATCTGGGAAATTAAATTGAAATACAATAAAACACAGATAAGTTAATTCTTTGCTCTCTCCTCATGCATAAAGTTTTACCCGAAGTAACCCGAAGATATATAATATAATGCATGAAAGCCTTTTTGGCATATAAGACATCACAAATTGGGATTCTATTAGTAAGAAAAAAGACCTTACCAAATAATTTAAGGCCAGAAATCTCAGTCATACATTGCTCAACCAGATGTTAGCACATTGCTCTATTTGTCGCTGAATGGCACGAAGCAAACTATGAGATAAAAGGATATGTAATCGCTAGCAACACGAAGTTGCGAGTATACCGAGAGGTTATTCTAAGAAAATTTTCACTATGTTGGTGTGAAAACCATAGTGTGTTCCCGTCGAACCACTTTACTTGTTCTATCTAGGACCTCTATGCTTGTGCCGCATACATCTCTCGGAATTGTAAATACTTATAATCACTGAATTGACTCGAGATAGTCCTTTGACAAGTTTGGTATACGCTGTAAACTAAATGGTAAAGGTCGGTCCTGAATGGACACATACACGGGGTTTATGTAGCCGAACTACACTGAATTCCACCCATTGGCATGCTTACCATTATCTACCTCTGATCTACCAGAAGTGAGAAGAGTAGACAAATAACTATGAAATCCCACATCACCACAGAGCTTGAAGTGAAATTGGGCATTAATATGTCATTGGTCCTTGGCGCCGGAAGATCCATAATTATTGACCTATAAACTACTAGTGATGATAATTTGTGATAGAAATATGAAGATCTTGCAGAGACCTGTTGTATCCTCTCTACTCCTGATGATTTTTTCGTATGAGAGCAGTAATATCTGTTGTTGAAGATGGATCCTAGGCGGATACCAGTATTGTTTCGTCCTTGCCAAGCAGTTATCATCATTTGCTTCATCAAAAGCTAGTTATATGGTGATTTTTCCCAGATAAAAAAAATGAATTCTTGGCCTTGTCTGTTCTATTCTAAAGCTTCTCTTTTTGCCGAACAACAAAGAGATCGAAATAATGCTTTATAGAACAAATTGGTATATAATATGAGGAGAAATGTTTGCCCTGCTGGCAGCATCACAATTTATTAACTATTGTTATAAATTTTCTCTCAAAATTATAATACCTAAAAATATTGCATAAATCGATACCCAATTTCAGAACGGTATGAGTAATTGGGTAAACCATGGGCAATAATAAAATGAGTTGGACTATGCATCTCTGCATATAAAAATCTTTGCTTGTCAGCATTGGCTTGATGCCATGCACTTTACTACCAATATAAACACACATTTTCCTATGTGCCTCAAAGCACAATGCAACTAGTGAATGTCCTTGTGAGCGCTAAACCTTGATGGTCATTTTACTTGTTGACTTGAAGTCAACTAATGGCTCCAAACGACGAATGGTATGCATTAGCCCCTGAAGGACCCTTATGGATAAAAATAGTGTTGTGCATGTTAGTCTAAATCTTAATGATTGACTGTGTATTTGGTAATAAAAACAATAACTTTGCAGAATTGTAACCACGAAGCAACTTGTTGTTGCGTGTCTCACTGGATGTTGAGACTAACCCTTCATGTTGAAGGACAAATATGTAGTATTCATGCCGCTACATTAATCTAAGTCCACAGCTCACTGCATAAAACCACTATCTATAATGTGCGTAAGATTTCCTAAATAAATCACCACAATAGCATACAATGGCCACAACTCGATGATTGTGGTTGGGGATTTTATCTGTATGCTTTTAGAACATCTCGGCATTAGGGGGAGAAATGCCCATATATTGTAATGCCTCAATATTCTATAAAACGCACAAAAGCCAAACTAAACTTGTCGTTTAGTGTGTACTCCTATGTATATGGAGTTTGCCAGAAATCGTTGAGGAGTAACCATATTGGTCTGAATGCTTCTACCTGATGTAGATGTGGATATACCCGGGTTTAATATCATATCTACATTTGACTTATTGGTATTTGATCTATTCTCGGGGACGCCTGCGAATATGATCCATCAGCCTTAGTCAAAGCATATATTCTAATTGCAGATTCACGTGGTCTGTGATAACTCTCCTTCGATTAATTCACCCTGATGGTGATTTGCCTCACGAAGAGGTTCATCTTGATGATGAAATTCCTAGCAATACGCGCAATATCATTGTGCTGGGAATACGGAACAATAAATCTTTCGTTTTGGGAAATGACGGAGATCATTATTAAATGTGGGAGACAAATATGTCGACACCTATCTTGCCCCTCTAGATTGCAAATGGATCCAAAACAAAGTCCTAGGCATGAGTGCTTTAAGCTCTCTTATCGGGTCATTGATAAATGCAATCGAGGCTGAACCAAGAATCACAAAATGAAAGTCGCGAGCTTGAAGTTCGGACATTTATGGGCATTATTTAAATAATGTGTGGTGAATGCGATGGTTCAAGTGGTCTAGTGAGAGACCCATCCCACATATGTGTTGAATAACATTGTTCCGCTATGTAATATATCTGACAAATGGCATGAATTAAAATATGCAGTTAATAGGATTCTGAAGATCCGTCATGAGATCCTAGAAGGACTCGTATCTTTGAATTATAAATATGCAACATATAAATCTCTTACCGAATAATACATTCATGATGAATGAACACTCTCCTATGTAGAGAGAATATCTCCTAGATGAGATTATAGTTCCTTGATGGAACCTTTCCAGAAGAAATAAAGTCTGTGTTAAACACCAAAGTTTGATAATCCCTATAAAGGGATAAAGACCCATATAGACCCGAGAATGAATGAAATGAGGAACCAAAGGACTTGAAGTTTGCTTGATAAGCACATGTGCATGTCACGAGTTTTACCGAGTGTATGTACACTCGTGTATTCCATCATATGTGGAATTACGGTATCCTCTAAAGCCCTGATGGCAGAAACCTATAAGGTTTAGGTGCTACTGGCAAAATATCCCCATTGTGCCAGAATGACAGACTATAACGATGTATCTGATCGATGAAAAATCCCTGATGGATTACGATCTTTGATGGACTTTTGTTACACCATCATAGATGTTGCGATGGATGAACGCCTGGAGCGATGTGTCATATTTAGAATATGTACTATTGCAACTATATTATCCCCTAAGTCCTATTGAAGGACATGTTATTTGCTTTGCACAACTATGTATAAATTGTGGTGTAAGATAGAAAATGATAGCACTCCAACCTCATCCGTTCTCGTTATTCCAGATGAACAATGAGACATATATATTGAAGAATATGCTTGAGTTATGAGGGATAACGACTTTGACAGATGTCATCGTCAGGGGGAGCGAATGCTTATATTGATCATAATCGTGAGACAATAAATGTCATATTCTATGTCCTGAAGGCTTATATTGATCATAATCGTGAGACAATAAATGTCATATTCTATGTCCTGAAGGCGTGAGCTTGATGATCAATATACGAACCTTTATGGAACTTTCTATCAAATATATAAATCCAGTCGATCGAACACCATGAGTCAAAGTGGCTTATTTATATTGATACGTGCACTTACCTCGTATATCCTAGAAGTGAGTAGAGGTAAAGTTCCTGAAATAGTCCTTGCAAGGATATGCAATCCGTTTGCTAAATCTTTATGTGTATATACTTTTAGAAGAAGATGTTGTGCCATATTGATACGGTTTTGCAAGAATCAGGGGGAGCGCATTTCTAAATTTAGCCCTTGTAGAAGATTCGATGGAATCTAGATCTAGAAGATCGAAATATGTCCTGATGACAGTTGATGCACTCTTTTTCCCTTAGTGAGTTTTCTTGAAGTTTCTCACATAAGGTTTTAACGAGGCAACAAAGTGCAAATGCAATTTGCGTCACCATGTACTCTTTCTCCATATTTTTCCCACTGAGTTTTTGGGAGTTTTAAAGAGGCATGTGTTGGTCGCGGTATTCGCCCAAGGGGGAGTGTTAAGTAACCCTAGTTAGGGTTATGTGGGCAAATACCGACTTTGCCCCTGAGGGGTCTCACATCTCTATATAAGGAACATGTACACCCCTTCATAAGATAGAGATCAGAAAGATGCCAGAGGTCCAACCCTATATCACGTGTCTCGTGTGTTTCCTCTGTCGTGCTTATGGGAAGGGAGACGGGTTCTCTACAGCTTCTTGCGCCTCTACTGCTGACGGGAGGGAAGGGAACGGATCTGATGATCCGTGGTAACGTAGTTCTCAATAGATCGGATCTATCGTGTTCGGCGGCGTTGGCCGCCCACGCTTATCTCGTGCCGCTGCCGCAGCCGGCGGCGGATCTACAATGTTACCTGCTGGGCCCGAATGCTTCGCTTTACTGGGCCGAGGTAAGATAAAATCGTGACTGGGCTAACTGCAGCCTGTTTTGCTGAACCAGACACACGTGCGAAGCGCAGAGGCTAGGCTCCACAACCAGGAAGACGGTCACGGGCTTGTTGTACGTACTGTGCCTATCTATCCATCCATCCCATCGCGCGCCACCCTACCAGCTCTTGATAGCGCAATGCAAGGCTACGCGCTACGCTATCCCACTCGTTTCTGTTTGGAGTAATCCGCTACCAGCCTATCAGATACAGCTATCTATCTGCGTCGTCGTCTGGGCCCACCTGACCTCTGCACTGGAGTGGAGTGGAGGTACACGCGGGCCATCCCCGTATTCACGGGCTATGCAATCCAACCCTTCCTACGGTCCTGCCCAGACCCTTCTCCGGAGCTGAGCTATAATGTGGCATTTGTTTAAAACAAATCAAAGACACACATCATTGCAAGATCCATGTTGATCGAAATTTTTAAATTTGATTAGATTCATAAAATATTAGCAACATTCGTATTTCTAAATAAGTTTATTATAAAAAACATATCGCTTAGTTATCTAATCATACTAATCATATATCAAAAACATCAATATACTTATATATATAGTCAGAGTAAAAAATATTTAATTTCTCAGAAAGCAAGAATATTATTACTATTTATAGGACGGAGGGAGTATATATATGCTAACTATAATTATTTTTTACAACTCTACCATGTTGCTTTAGTCAAACTATCTCATCCTTTACTGAATTACAAAGAAAAAAGTTATAGGAATTTATAATATCAAATAGGCATTGCTAGATGAGTGATTATTGGGTATAGTGTTATAACATACCTATGTGAATTAAGTGTCGAAACTCTTTACTGTAAGTTTAGTCTAAAATTAAATATTTTTGACTAGCTACAAAACTAGAGTTTGCAGCTTTTTAGGACGAATGTAGTGGAAAATCAGTTCATCGTAATTTTTTTTATGTCTAAGCCCAACTACTATGTTAATATTTTTTTCTCGTTGAATTATATGCGTCTCACTCTTTAGAGAGCGGATATTTTTTTTTACTTGATCTACATCCAACCGTATATATATATGCAACTCGTTGCATCAGAAACTTAGACCCTTAAATAACCCAATCTGAAATTCACACTTATAGAGATTTGAACTGGATGCTACCATCTATCTGTCATTTCATGAACGATGAAGTTATTAGGTGCATGTGCCTCGTGTGCTAAGCAGAGCTCCGACCTAAATGATTGTAGTCACTCGACATAGATCTAAGATTTCAAATATATACTATACTTCTCATTTGGAAAAGGAAAAAAAATTTGCTTGTTATAGAAGTCCTAGAATCCTAATAAAAGTAGATCACGAGAGATTGACCAGATGGCTTTATTCTCACTCCGAAAGACAGGAATAAATAAGAAATCGAATAAGGTACTACAAGCTCAAGTGTTTGGTTTTACATACACAACAATGACTCTCAACACTGCCCTTTTTCCTTGGAGAAGGTGTCGGACTCTTACGAGGAAATGACCAAATACAAAAAAAAATGGGAATTCAACAAGAGACAATACATGCGAATTGAACTGACAAGTATTTGGCTGGAATGGTTCTAGGTTTTGTAGAACCGAAAGGTGCACAATGCAACTGAGACAGGAGAGATATATCAGCAGACACAATGCATGCATTCGTGCCATGCAGGGTGCGTGCATATGTAATCTCGTACGTGAACAGCTACGAGCGTGTGACCGCCGGAAGCTGCTTACGCGCACAAGTAGCCCTTGGGCACGCACTTGCCACAGTAGTTGACGAGGGCGCTGAGCTTGATGGGGACATCGATGACGACGCCGAGCACGTTGGCCTTGATGGCCGTGCAGAGGCAGACGGCGGCCTCGAAGTCCGCAAGGCCTTTGATGAGGGTACAGCATGGCTCGGCAGGCACCTTGCCAGCCTCGCCTTTGACGAGGCCGAGCACATCGGCGCACACGCCGAACTTGAGCGCGTTCAGCGGGCACTTGCCGCTGGACGAAGGGGGTGGGGTAGCAGCAGGAGGCGGCGGCGGTGGCTCGACCGGGGGCGTTGGGGTCGGGCAGTTGCCGCAGGCGTTGGCCACCGTGAAGAACAGGAGGTTGAGAGCCAAGAAGAGGACGGCCTTGGATGCCATGGCTCTCAGGCGGGCCTTACTTAGGTGGCAAGCCCCTGCACTATGCTTGTGCTAGCTAGCCGTGAGATGGGATGGTTTAGGGAGCCGAGTATGGGTATTTATAGGAGAAACATGTGAGACCTTATGTAGCTCCTCTTTTTCTGTATATGTAGCTACCACACATTGCCCTTATAACATTATTAAGGTAAAAATCGTATATCATAATGTCACTTTTTTCTTCTTCTAAAGCTGCTAATGCCTCGTTTGTTGTGGCTCTCGTAGTCTCGTTGTGCTCCGGCCAGAGCCCTTCCCCCGAAGCTAGCTAGGTTTTGCTACATCTCACAGCCTCATTTGGTGCAGCTCTGTCCGCTGTGTCACGCATCCGTTGCAGGTGCCGCATCAAATAGGCTTCGAGCAGACATTTTTTTGAGCGTGTAATACTATGTATAATTCCGTACCACACATATAATTTCTAACTATTTAGTACATAAACAGAAAATAACCAAAATATCTCATAATATTTAATTCATCAAATTAGGTTGCAAGTTACATATATAGGCTTATTTCTTTAGGCCTAAATGCTGAGATGTAGTTTATTTTTAGGTCAAATTTTATAGTAGTTATGGACCTACCCTGACTACCCATTGGACTTGCCTCTAGCTCTAAGTTCCAAAGTTTAAAATGAACAACTTCTTACTCTAATATAATATAAACTGAGAATAGTTTTTTCCCTAGCTTTCACTTTTATGGTGACGGAAAAGTTTAATAAAATTAAACATCTGCCATTGGTTTTTCTCTATTGCTGTTTAGTCCCAATTTCTAGTGGCCTTCTTCGCGTGGGCAGCCCTAGGGATAAGCACTACACTGCCCTGGCTCTTGCGGTCGCGGGCATAGACACGGGCACATATGGGATCCACTGACCGTGCGACTCTAACAACTATTTTCAGAAAGTTATGAGCTTGTTTTGTTTCGGTTTTTTTAATGAGCTTTTATGAGAATCTACCTATAGATAGAATTTGAGAATCGTGGGGATTATATCGTGACGATTCAGCTGATCATATGTCCACGTTGATTTTAGATGGTTTTCACCGAACAAATTTTAAACTTAATTGGCAAAAGTCTACAAGCCACAACATCTTTTTAAAACCCATAGCCCATAGCAGCTTTATTTGGGCTCTCATTCCTGTCGATGGAAACTGTGTTATGTTGTAGGCAACTCGATCGATATGTGTTGTATAGCTCGATCTGTTTTGGATGTTGAATCAATTAAAGAGCACGTAAACATGCCCACACGAAGTGAAAATGTTACCCTCGATCTCACTAAAAAGATTACCCCGGCCCCAATACTGTAGAATTTTAATGAGTACTTCTGAAACTAACAAGTTGTAGTTGTCTCCCAGTCCCAGCAGATATGTACTTTTGACTGCTCAAGTGTGCCTGATATGGACGAGAAACGGTACATGCTTACTGTACATTTGTACAGGCCTACAAAGATGGGCACAACAGCAGCATTTGCACGGATATATACTTTGTAAGCTAAAACAGTTCGTGGAAGGTTAAAGAATCCTATTAGCATAAATTAGTTTAATAAAATAAAGCACCTTTGCATATATAATAGCACAAATAAATCGTTTATGTGTGTGTGAGTGAGTGAGAGAGAGAGCATGGACGCACGGCCTTTGGCCATAGTAATAACCGAAGCACGTTTATGCACCCACTAAATTCACAATCACTTTATGCGTGTGTGACATTAAACAAGCATTGATTAATTTTTTTAATCCATGCACTACAACCATAGCTCATGTAAATGTCTATAGAATAAAATCTAAATTTATCCGTTCGAATTAAACACACGTTATTTGGTATATGTTCTAGCTAGCAAATGACCTTAATTTGGGTTTTAAACTTTTATTGCAGACGCTAACTTTATTTGAAGAGAGAGGAGAGATGATTTAAACCTACAATTCTTACTGTTTAAATCTAGCATCCATCCATGCATGACTAGTGACTAAGTACCGGCTAACTGTGTTCGCATTTCTGTTCTTTAACTTCTCTTGCTGTGACTGTGGTCAAGCCGGTAGGCAGAGCTAGGAAGCCCATGTGAGAGTGTGGGGTGGACGGAGGCCCACCGGGCCCTGGGCGAGCTGTACGGTACCGTTGCTTGAGCTGGCAGTAGTGTCGTGGGAAGGAAAAGCTGAGAGGATGGCTTGGAAGCTAGCCCGCGCCATGGGGTCGACGCGCCACTGTCTCGACGTCGACGTCGACGTCGACCCCCCTCTGGCAGGGGCACACATCAGCGTCGCCTCCTAGCTGTGCCTGTGCCGTCCCGTCGCCAGCTGCTCGCTACACTACACCACACAGCATGAGAGGTGCATGGCGATGGGGTACGCGTGCGTGAGAGAATCGGCCGGCGAGGTCACGGGCCGCACAGGCACAGCAGTGCGAGCGAACAAACTGGTGTGGTCTCGATCGGGAAGATCCGGCTGGCTTGGCTCCTGACCTCCTGTTGCCGTGGGGTTCGGCCTCGACGGCTCCACCGCAGAATTCTATTCACGATTTCTTCTCATGGGGTCGAGAGTTTCTTTCCCTCATGATAGAACTCATTATCAACTAAGATTTGCGAAAACCATTATGAAAAGTCGTTATTGTATTAAATTCAAAGACGAGATATTTTATTATCGTGAACAATAGATATTATTGACGTGCCTCAATATCTTTCGGCACTAGTTTGTTACCAATAAAGGTGTGAATATATTTACAAAACATAGTATCCACAAAGTTTATTCTCCTGCCCCTGTATAAAACACTAAAATCTAAAAAGTTATGGATTATTATTACTGGCAAATAACTTGCGAGATGTGCAAACTTCGTACATACAAGAAAGTTGTCCCTAAGCATAATAATTTCCTTTAGGCTAGGCTGCTTTTTATGTAACCGTGTCCATGCTCGACATAATAAAAATTGTCACTTCTTAGTGCATGATTGAATCATATAGAGGTTTAGAGAGTTAAGTTTGAACGGTAGAAAATACTCGTTAAGAAGATCCACAACTTCTTGTAACTATCTTGTTCCATCAATATAATCATAAGTATCCAGTGGAAGTTGTAGAAATGTTATAAACATGGAGATATTAGACTATGCATTTAGTTACGAAAAGGTGCGAGGTACAAGATAGTGGACACTAACTTAACGCAAAACTCAATCACATCTTCTATCCCATAATCCCTACCAATGTATTCATTAGGGCTAAAACATTCACAGACATAGTTCTTTAGAACGGTCATGTACCTTTCAAACAAAAACATATTATGTAGAAATATAGGCCTAAGGATGCCAATCCCTTTAACAATATGAACCACGAGATGTGTCACAATATCAAAAAATAATGGAGGATAAAATAGCTCGCAACTTGCCAAACATTGTATAACATAATTCTGTATTTGTGTCTAGGCCGCATGGATCAATTACCTATCATGATGCCGCATTAACGAAAGCCTATAGCTTTATGATTGTTTTTCTGACATTGCCTAGATGGACACCCCTCAACACAACCAGAAGCAATTATGTCATCAACACATGACAGTCATAAGACTTTATGTGCATAAATTTCGTCTCCTTTATATTTATTAGTATTTTTACATTAAAGGAGTAGCCAGCTAGAACTTCAATGATGTTCAAGTATTCAAACATGATGTCCTTCTCTTTCTTTTAGAGACTATAGCTAGCAAGACTTAGGCCATATTGTCGTTCATTCCTCTCTTTTGCAAAACTTAGGCAATGTTGTCCTTCATTCCTCACTTTTGGATGTTGTGCCTCTCTTTGTTTTGTGCTTTTAAGTCCTCCCATGATTCTAGTGTATATTTGTCCTTCCCGCACTTGCCTAAGAAACTAAGTTTTATGATCCTCGAACATATGCTCTAGTTTTTTCAACCTTTTCATTCTTACAATTTTTCTCTCTTCATCATGCAACATTTATGCTAGAGCGTTGTTTTCTTTAGGGTCTTTAGCCTCACATATAATAACATTGATCTATAAAAGAACCATAATGAGCATAGATGAAAACTATATCGCCACCCTTCTCTTGTTCGTCCTCTATAACTCTTGTTCCTTTGTGCTTGTCCCAACAAATATAGTTAGGTATAAAATCCCTTTACAACAAGCAGTGGAGTTGAATCGACGTTGACGGAAGAGTATTCTATCTCGTTCTTGCAGTCCGTGCATGGACAACACATAAAACCTCTTTGCTTGTATCTCTTTGGTCACCTTAAGCAAATAATGAACACCTTCAGTATATTCTTTGGAGTGTCGATCAACATTGTACATCTATTGACAGTCTATCTACATTATTTTATAAAATATTATTGGCGTGATCTATTATAAAAACAACTTTTAAAAGCTTACTTATATCACCTTTTTTTGTTATTCTAGTTTTTTAAAAAAATATATTACCTATACGCATATTATTGCACATATAAGGGAGTGAACTAGCTAAATTTGAAAACTCGAAGCTAAAAAGACCGTAAAATTGAAAAGAGCTAGATCAAATAAGAAAACATTATATGCCCCTTCTCCATAATATGCATATTGAGAGCACCTAGAGGGGGGGGGGTGAATAGGTGATCCTGTAAACTTCAAAACTTAAGCCACAAAACTTTGATTAAGTGTTAGCACAGTTAATGCCAAGTGGCTGGAGAGAAGATCTTGCACAATATGATAATCACAAGGAGTTCAACACAGAGAAGACACAGTGATTTATCACGTGGTTCGGCCAAGTACAAAACTTGCCTACTCCACGTTGTGGCGTCCCAACGGACGGGAGTTGCACTCAACTCCTCTCAAGTGATCCAATGATCAACTTGAATACCACAGTGTTATGCTTTTCCTTTCAATATCCCATTTGCGAGGAATCTCCACAACTTGGAGTCTCTCACCCTTACACTTGAGATTCACAAAGAAATACGGAGTAAGGGAGAGAAGCAACACACACAAATCCACAGCAAAATGCGCACACACACGGCCAAGAATCGAGCTCAAAAGACTATCTCAAAGTTCTCACTAGAACGGAGCTCGAATCACTTAGTGAGAGCACCTAGAGGGGGGGGGTGAATAGGTGATCCTGTAAAAGTTCAAAACTTAAGCCACAAAAACTTGTTAAGAGTTAGCACAAGTATGGCCAAGTGGCTAGAGAGAACTCAAAACACGATAACCACAAGAAAGCAATCACAGAGTTGACACGGTGGTTATCCCGTGGTTCGGCCAAGTACAAAACTTGCCTACTCCACGTTGTGGCGTCCCAACGGACGAGAGTTGCACTCAACTCCTCTCAAGTGATCCAATGATCAACTTGAATACCATGGTGTTTTTCTTTCCTTTGATCTTTTCCCGTTTGCGAGGAATCTCCACAACTTGGAGTCTCTCGCCCTTACAATTGAGTTCACAAAGAAATACGGAGTAAGGTGGGAATGAGCAACGCACACAAGACTCGAAAATCAGAGCAACAACACGCACACAAGTCGCAACAAGAGCTCGCAACGCAACACAAAGAGTTCACAACTCCACAAGAGCTCTATATGCTATCACAATGAAACGAATGCGTGAGATTGATGTCTTGGTGCTTAGAAGAGTTGTAGGAATGCTTGGTGTTCTCCTCCATGCGCCTAGGGGTCCCTTTTATAGCCCCAAGGCAGCTAGGAGCCGTTGAGAACAAATCTGGAAGGCCATCTTTGCCTTCTGTCTCGTGGCGCACCGGACAGTCCGGTGCACACCGGACACTGTCCGGTGCCCGATTTATTTCCATAAACAGCGAAGCCGACCGTTGCCGACGGTTGCAGATCTGGCGCACCGGACAGTCCGGTGCACACCGGACAGTCCGGTGCTTCCTTCCGACCGTTGGCTCGGCCACGTGTCGCGCGCCGATCGCGCGGCCGACCGTTGGCCCGGCCGACCGTTGGCTCACCGGACAGTCCGGTGCACACCGGACAGTCCGGTGAATTTTAGCCGAAGTCGCCGGAGAAACACCCGAGAGCGGCCTCTTCGGCCGAGGCAGCCTGGCGCACCGGACACTGTCCGGTGCACCACCGGACACTGTCCGGTGCACCACCGGACAGTCCGGTGCCCCAGACCGAAGCAGCCCCTTGGCTGTACACAGCCAAGTCTTCTCTTCTCTTCTTCTATCTGTTTCTAATACTTAGACAAATATATTAGTACACAAAACCAATGTACTAAGGCTTAGAAACATACCTTAACTTGTGATTTGCACTTTGTTCATCCTTGGGCATATTTTCACATTTAAGCACTTGTGTTTGCACTCAATCACCAAAATACTTAGAAATGGCCCAAAGGCACATTTCCCTTTCAATCTCCCCCTTTTTGGTGATTTATGCCAACACAACATAAAGCAACTAGAACAAGTGCAAAATCACTTCAAATAAAAATAAATTTGAGTTTTATTCAATTTTGGCATATATGGATCATCCTTTGCCACCACTTGGTTTGTTTTTGCAAATCAAACTCAAATCTCTATCTCTAAGTCAAACACACATGTTGAAGCATAAAGAGAGTCATTCCAAAAGAGATTGATCAAAGATTTCAAAAAACTCCCCCTATTTCCCATAATCAATACTTCTCCCCACAAGAAGCCAACTTTTGACAATAGAGACAATAAGAGACAATAAAAGCTTTTGACAAAACAAAAACTCTATCCTACTATTTTCAAAATCTCTCAAGTGGTAGCTGATCCATTTCTTGCTTTGGCCTTTATTTTCTCCCCCTTTGGCATCAAGCACCAAAACGGGATCAATCTTGGCCTTTTAACCCTATTGCCTCACCAAAGTCTTCAATTAAGAGCAAATGGCAATAAGATTTCATGAGATGAACTTGGAATTAGTTACCCTCTCATCGGAGTGCAGTGGAAGTCTTTCATGGTCCAAGTCCACCTTTTCCCTTTCAATCCTCCTTCGAGACTAAATCATCAAACTCAAGCACATGGTTAGTCTCAAAGGGTCAAGTTGTAACACATCTCCCCCTACACATGTGCATCACTTTGCAATGGACTTGTGAGGTCCAGGGAGTGTTTGTACAACTTGAGCACCATAATAAGCAACATAATGCAAAAAGGAACATGATCAAAAGCATAACTACATGTATGCTACAATTCAATCCAAGTTCCGCGAATCTAAGACATTTAGCTCACTACGCAGCCTGCAAAAGGTCTTCTCATCTAGAGGCTTAGTGAAGATATCGGCTAGCTGGTTCTCGGTGCTAACATGAAACACTTCGATATCTCCCTTTTGCTGGTGATCTCTCAAAAAGTGATGCCGGATGTCTATGTGCTTTGTGCGGCTGTGCTCAACAGGATTCTCCGCCATGCGGATAGCACTCTCATTATCACATAGGAGTGGGACTTTGCTCAGATTGTAGCCAAAGTCCCTGAGGGTTTGCCTCATCCAAAGTAGTTGCGCGCAACACTGACCTGCGGCAACGTACTCGGCCTCAGCGGTGGATAGGGCAACGGATGTTTGTTTCTTAGAGTTCCATGACACCAGGGACCTTCCTAAGAATTGGCACGTCCCCGATGTACTCTTCCTATCGACCTTACATCCAGCATAGTCGGAGTCTGAGTATCCAACTAAGTCAAAGGTAGACCCCTTTGGATACCAGAGCCCGAAGCAAGGCGTAGCAACCAAATATCTAAGAATTCGCTTCACCGCCACTAAGTGACACTCCTTAGGATCTGATTGAAATCTAGCACACATGCATACGCTAAGCATAATATCCGGTCTACTAGCACATAAGTAAAGCAAAGAGCCTATCATTGACCGGTATGCTTTTTGATCAACGGACTTACCTCCTTTGTTGAGGTCGGTGTGTCCGTCGGTCCCCATCGGAGTCTTTGCGGGCTTGGCGTCCTTCATCCCAAACCGCTTTAGTAGATCTTGCGTGTACTTCGTTTGGGAGATGAAGGTGCCGTCCTTGAGTTGCTTCACTTGGAACCCAAGGAAGTAGTTCAACTCGCCCATCATCGACATCTCAAATTTCTGCGTCATTACCCTGCTAAACTCTTCACAAGACTTTTGGTTAGTAGAACCAAATATTATGTCATCGACATAAATTTGGCACACAAACAAATCACCATCGCATGTCTTTGTAAAAAGAGTTGGATCGGCCTTCCCAACCTTGAAAGCATTAGCAAGTAAAAAGTCTCTAAGGCATTCATACCATGCTCTTGGGGCTTGCTTAAGTCCATAGAGCGCCTTAGAGAGCTTACACACATGGTTGGGGTACCGTTCATCCTCGAAGCCAGGGGGTTGCTCCACGTACACCTCCTCCTTGATTGGCCCGTTGAGGAAAGCGCTCTTCACATCCATTTGGAACAACCTGAAAGAATGGTGAGCGGCATATGCTAGCAAGATACGAATGGACTCTAGCCTAGCCACAGGAGCGAAAGTCTCCTCAAAGTCCAAACCTGCGACTTGGGCATAACCTTTTGCCACAAGTCGAGCCTTGTTCCTCGTCACCACCCCGTGCTCGTCCTGTTTGTTGCGGAACACCCACTTGGTTCCCACAACATTTTGCTTCGGACGAGGCACCAGCGTCCAAACTTCATTGCGCTTGAAGTTGTTGAGCTCCTCTTGCATGGCCAACACCCAGTCCGGATCTAGCAAGGCCTCTTCTACCCTGAAAGGCTCAATAGAAGAGACAAAGGAGTAATGTTCACAAAAATTAACTAATCGAGATCGAGTAGTTACTCCCTTGCTAATGTCACCCAGAATTTGATCGACGGGATGATCCCTTTGAATCATCGCTCGAACTTGGGTTGGAGGTGCCGGTTGCGCTTCGTCCTCCATCGCGTTATCATCTTGTGCTCCCCCTTGATCACACGCCTCCTTTTGATGAACCTGTTCATCGTCTTGAGTCGGGGGATGCACCATAATTGAGGAAGAGGGTTGATCTTGCTCATCTTGTTCCTGTGGCCGCACTTCTCCAATCGCCATGGTTCGTATAGCGGCTGTCGGAACATCTTCTTCATCTACATCATCACAATCAACCACTTGCTCTCTTGGAGAGCCATTAGTCTCATCAAATACAACGTCGCTAGAGACTTCAACCAAACCCGATGATTTGTTGAAGACTCTATACGCCTTTGTATTTGAGTCATAACCTAATAAAAACCCTTCTACAGCTTTGGGAGCAAATTTAGAATTTCTACCCTTCTTCACTAGAATGTAGCATTTACTCCCAAATACACGAAAGTACGATACATTGGGTTTGTTACCGGTTAGAAGCTCATACGACGTCTTCTTGAGGAGGCGATGAAGGTAGACCCTGTTGATGGCGTGGCAAGCCGTGTTCACGGCTTCCGTCCAAAAGCACTCGGGGGTCTTGAACTCTCCTAGCATCGTCCTCGCCATGTCGATGAGCGTCCTGTTCTTCCTCTCTACCACACCATTTTGCTGTGGTGTGTAGGGAGCAGAGAACTCGTGCTTGATCCCTTCATCTTCAAGGAACTCCTCCACTTGAAAGTTCTTGAATTCGGACCCGTTGTCGCTCCTTATCTTTTTCACTTTGAGCTCAAACTCATTTTGAGCTTTCCTGAGGAAGCGTTTGAGAGTCCCTTGGGTTTCGGATTTTTCCTGCAAAAAGAACACCCAAGTGAAGCGGGAAAAGTCATCAACAATAACTAAACCATACTTACTCCCTCCTATGCTCAGATAGGCGACAGGTCCGAAGAGGTCCATATGCAGCAGCTCCAGGGGTCTTGAAGTGGTCATCACGTTCTTGCTGTGATGTGCTCCTCCCACTTGTTTACCTGCTTGACAAGCTGCACAAGGTCTATCTTTTTCGAAATGAACATTGGTTAGACCTATTACATGTTCTCCCTTTAGAAGCTTGTGGAGGTTCTTCATCCCCACATGTGCTAAGCGGCGATGCCACAGCCAGCCCATGCAAGTCTTAGCCATTAAGCATGCATCTAGACCGGCCTCTTCTTTTGCAAAATCAACTAAATAAAGTTTGCCGTCTAATACACCCTTAAAAGCTAGTGAACCATCACTTCTTCTAAAGACAGACACATCTACATTTGTAAATAGACAATTATACCCCATATGACATAATTGACTCACAGAAAGCAGATTATATCCAAGAGACTCAACTAAAAACACATTAGATATGGAGTGCTCATTAGAAATTGCAATTTTACCTAAACCTTTTACCTTGCCTTGATTCCCATCACCGAATATAATTGAATCTTGGGAATCTTTATTCTTGACGTAGGAGGTGAACATCTTCTTCTCCCCCGTCATATGGTTTGTGCATCCGCTGTCGATAATCCAGCTTGAACCCCCGGATGCATAAACCTGCAAGGCAAATTTAGGCTTGGGACTTAGGTACCCAACTCTTGTTGGGTCCTACAAGGTTAGTACAAATTTCCTTAGGGACCCAAATGCAAGTTTTGTCTCCCTTGCATTTTGCCCCTAGCTTCCTAGCAACAATTTTCTTATCCTTTCTACAAATTGCAAAGGAAGCATTCAAAGCACAATAAATTGTAGAAGGTTCATTCACTACTTTCCTAGGAGCATGAATAACATTCTTTCTAGGCACATGATGAATAGCATTTCTCCTAGACATATTTCTACCATGCATAACATGAGAACTAGAAGCAGTCATGGCATAAGAGTCATAAGCATGTGAATCAAACACATCATGACCTCTAAAAGCATTTCTAGAATATCTCCTATCATAGTACATAAAAGCATGGTTCTTTTGCACATTACTAGCCATAGGGGCCTTCCCTTTCTCCTTGGCGGGAATGGGAGCCTTATGGCTTGTTAAGTTCTTAGCTTCTCTCTTGAAGCCAAGTCCATCCTTAATTGAGGGGTGTCTACCAATTGTGTAGGCATCCCTTGCAAATTTTAGCTTATCAAAATCATTCTTGCTAGTCTTAAGTTGAGCATTAAGACTAGCCAGTTCATCATTAAGCTTGGAAATTGAAACTAGGTGTTCACTACAAGCATCAACGTCAAAATCTTTACACCTAGTGCAAATTGTAATATTTTCAACACAAGAGTTAGATTTATGTGCTTCTACTAGTTTAGCATTTAAGTCATCATTAATGCTCTTTAATTTAGAAATTGAAACATGGTATGTTGACACTTCACAAGCAAGCATTTCATTTCTCTTAATTTCTAATGCAAGGGATTTTTGAGCCTCTACAAACTTATCATGTTCTTCATACAACAAATCCTCTTGCTTTTCTAAAAGTATATTCTTTTCATTCAAGACATCAATTAATTCATTAATTTTGTCTATCTTAGATCTATCTAAGCCTTTGAACAAACATGAATAATCTACTTCATCCTCATCACTAGATTCTTCATCACTAGAAGAATCATAAGTATTAGCATTACGAGTGATTACCTTCTTTTCCCTTGCCATGAGGCAAGTGTGATGTTCGTTGGGGAAGAGGGCCGATTTGTTGAAGGCAGTGGCGGCGAGTCCCTCATTGTCGGAGTCGGAGGAGGAGCAATCCGAATCCCACTCCTTGCCGATATGCGCCTCGCCCTTGGCCTTCTTGTAATTCTTCTTCTTCTCCCTTTTGTTCCCCTTTTCCTGGTCACTTTCATTATCAGGACAGTTAGCAATAAAATGACCAAGCTTACCGCATTTGAAGCATGATCGCTTCCCCTTGGTCTTAGTCTTGCTCGGCTGTCCATTGCGACCCTTTAGCACCGTCTTGAATCTTTTGATGATAAGAGCCATCTCTTCATCATTGAGCCCGGCCGCCTCAACTTGCGCCACTTTGCTAGGTAGCGACTCCTTGCTCCTGGTTGCCTTTAGAGCAATGGGTTGAGACTCGTGGAGTGGACCGTTCAACGCGTCGTCGACGTATCTTGCCTCCTTGATCATCATCCGCCCGCTCACGAATTTTCCAAGTACTTCTTCGGGCGTCATCATCGTGTACCTGGGATTCTCACGAATATTGTTCACCAAATGAGGATCAAGAACGGTAAAGGACCTTAGCATTAGTCGGACGACGTCGTGGTCCGTCCATCGCGTGCTTCCGTAGCTCCTTATTTTGTTGACAAGGGTCTTGAGCCGGTTGTATGTTTGAGTTGGCTCCTCGCCCCTTATCATCGCGAACCGTCCAAGCTCGCCCTCCACCAACTCCATTTTGGTGAGCAAGGTAGCGTCATTTCCCTCATGAGAGATCTTGAGGGTATCCCAGATTTGCTTGGCGTTATCCAAGCCACTCACTTTATTATATTCATCCCTGCACAATGAGGCTAGAAGAACAGTAGTAGCTTGTGCATTCTTATGGATTTGCTCATTAATGAATATAGGACTATCCGAACTATTAAAGTGCATTCCACTATCTACAATCTCCCATATGCTAGGATGGAGAGAGAATAGGTGACTACGCATTTTGTGGCTCCAAAATCCGTAGTCCTCCCCATCAAAGTGTGGGGGCTTGCCGAGTGGAATGGAAAGCAAATGTGAATTTGAACTTTGCGGAATACGAGAGTAGTCAAAAGAAAAGTTAGAATTAACCGGTTTCCTTTGTTTGTCGTGGTCGTCGTCCTTTTGGGAAGAAGAGGACTCATCGCTGTCGTAGTAGACGATTTCCTTGATGCGTCTTGTCTTCTTCTTCTTCCCATCTCTTCGCTTGTGGCCCGAGCCCGAGTCATTGGACTTGTCATCCCTTGGCTCGTTGACGAAGGACTCCTTCTCCTTGTCGTTGATCACAATTCCCTTCCCCTTAGGATCCATCTCTTCGGGCGGTTAGTCCCTTTCTTGAAGAGAACGGCTCTGATACCAATTGAGAGCACCTAGAGGGGGGGGGGTGAATAGGTGATCCTGTAAAAGTTCAAAACTTAAGCCACAAAAACTTGTTAAGAGTTAGCACAAGTATGGCCAAGTGGCTAGAGAGAACTCAAAACACGATAACCACAAGAAAGCAATCACAGAGTTGACACGGTGGTTATCCCGTGGTTCGGCCAAGTACAAAACTTGCCTACTCCACGTTGTGGCGTCCCAACGGACGAGAGTTGCACTCAACTCCTCTCAAGTGATCCAATGATCAACTTGAATACCACGGTGTTTTTCTTTCCTTTGATCTTTTCCCGTTTGCGAGGAATCTCCACAACTTGGAGTCTCTCGCCCTTACAATTGAGTTCACAAAGAAATACGGAGTAAGGTGGGAATGAGCAACGCACACAAGACTCGAAAATCAGAGCAACAACACGCACACAAGTCGCAACAAGAGCTCGCAACGCAACACAAAGAGTTCACAACTCCACAAGAGCTCTATATGCTATCACAATGAAACGAATGCGTGAGATTGATGTCTTGGTGCTTAGAAGAGTTGTAGGAATGCTTGGTGTTCTCCTCCATGCGCCTAGGGGTCCCTTTTATAGCCCCAAGGCAGCTAGGAGCCGTTGAGAACAAATCTGGAAGGCCATCTTTGCCTTCTGTCTCGTGGCGCACCGGACAGTCCGGTGCACACCGGACACTGTCCGGTGCCCGATTTATTTCCATAAACAGCGAAGCCGACCGTTGCCGACCGTTGCAGATCTGGCGCACCGGACAGTCCGGTGCACACCGGACAGTCCGGTGCTTCCTTCCGACCGTTGGCTCGGCCACGTGTCGCGCGCCGATCGCGCGGCCGACCGTTGGCCCGGCCGACCGTTGGCTCACCGGACAGTCCGGTGCACACCGGACAGTCCGGTGAATTTTAGCCGAAGTCGCCGGAGAAACACCCGAGAGCGGCCTCTTCGGCCGAGGCAGCCTGGGGCACCGGACACTGTCCGGTGCACCACCGGACAGTCCGGTGCCCCAGACCGAAGCAGCCCCTTGGCTGTACACAGCCAAGTCTTCTCTTCTCTTCTTCTATCTGTTTCTAACACTTAGACAAATATATTAGTACACAAAACCAATGTACTAAGGCTTAGAAACATACCTTAACTTGTGATTTGCACTTTGTTCATCCTTGGGCATATTTTCACATTTAAGCACTTGTGTTTGCACTCAATCACCAAAATACTTAGAAATGGCCCAAAGGCACATTTCCCTTTCACTTAGAATGACAAACGAATGCGCAAAGACTGAGTGTGGATGATCAAGAATGCTCTAAGGTTGCTTGTTGTACTCCTCCATGCGCCTAGGGGTCCCTTTTATAGCCCCAAGGCAGCTAGGAGCCGTTGAGAACAAATCTGGAAGGCCATCCTTGCCTTCTGTCATCGGGCGCACCGGACAGTCCGGTGCACACCGGACACTGTCCGGTGCCCGATTTCCTTCCTTAAACAGCGCAGTCGACCGTTGCAGATCTGGGAGCCGTTGGCGCACCGGACATGTCCGGTGCACACCGGACAGTCCGGTGCCCCTTTCCGACCGTTGGCTTGGCCACGTGTCACGCGCAGAATCCGCGGCCGACCGTTGACCCTAGCCGACCGTTGGCTCACCGGACAGTCCGGTGTACACCGGACAGTCCGGTGAATTTTAGCCGTACGCCGTCGGCGAATTCCCGAGAGCGGCTAGTTCGGCCGAGGCAGCCTGGCGCACCGGACACTGTCCGTTGCACCACCGGACAGTCCGGTGCCCCAGACCGAAACAGCCCCTTGGCTGTACACAGCCACCTCTTTCCTTTTCTTTTTCTTCCTGTTTCCAATACTTAGACAAGTATATTAGTACACAAAATCAATGTACTAAGACTTAGAAACATACCTTTGCTCTTGATTTGCACTTTATTCATCCATAGGCATGAATTCACATTTAAGCACTTGTGTTGGCACTCAATCACCAAAATACTTAGAAATGGCCCAAGGGCACATTTCCCTTTCAATCTCCCCCTTTTTGGTGATTTATGCCAACACAACATAAAGCAACTAGAACAAGTGCAAAATCACTTCAAATAACACTTAAATTTATTTTGATTCATTTTCGGCATATATGGATCATCCTTTGCCACCACTTGGTTTGTTTTTGCAAATCAAACTCAAATCTCTATCTCTAAGTCAAACACACATGTTGAAGCATAAAGAGAGTCATTCCAAAAGAGATTGATCAAAGATTTCAAAAAAACTTCCCCTATTTCCCATAATTACAACTTCTCCCCACAAGAAGCCAACTTTTGACAAGAGACACAATAAAAGAGTTTTGCCAAAACAAAAAGCTCTATTCTACTATTTTCAAAATCTCTCAAGTGGTAGCTGATCCATTTATCGCTTTGGCCTTTATTTTCTCCCCCTTTGGCATCAAGCACCAAAACGGGATCAATCTTGGCTCTTTAACCCCATTGCCTCACCAAAATCTTCAATTAAGAGTACAAAGGCAATAAGATCATAGAGATGAACTTGGAATAAGTTACCCTCTCATCGGAGTGCAGTGGAAGTCTTGCATGGTCCAAGTTCACCTTTCCCTTTCAATCCACCTTCGAGACTAAATCAAGCAAACTCAAGCAAATGGTTAGTCTCAAAGGGTCAAGTTGTAACACATCTCCCCCTAAACATGTGCATCACTTTGCAACGGACTTGTGAGGTCCAGGGAGTGTTTGTACAACTTGAGCACCACAATAAGCAACAAAATGCAGAATGAACCTGATCAAGGGCATAAACACATGTATGCTACAATTCAATCCAAGTTCCGCGAATCTAAGACATTTAGCTCACTACGCAGTCTGCAAAAGGTCTTCTCATCTAGAGGCTTGGTAAAGATATCGGCTAGCTGGTTCTCGGTGCTAACATGAAACACTTCGATATCTCCCTTTTGCTGGTGGTCTCTCAGAAAGTGATGCCGGATGTCAATGTGCTTTGTGCGGCTGTGTTCAACAGGATTGTCCGCCATGCGGATAGCACTCTCATTATCACATAGGAGTGGGACTTTGCTCAGATTGTAGCCAAAGTCCCGGAGGGTTTGCCTCATCCAAAGTAGTTGCGCGCAACACTGTCCTGCGGCAACATACTCGGCCTCAGCGGTGGATAGGGCAACGGAGGTTTGTTTCTTAGAGTTCCACGACACCAGGGACCTTCCTAAGAATTGGCACGTTCCTGATGTACTCTTCCTATCGACCTTACATCCAGCATAGTCGGAATCTGAGTATCCAACCAAGTCAAAGGTAGACCCCTTTGGATACCAGAGTCCGAAGCAAGGCGTAGCAACTAAATATCTAAGAATTCGCTTCACCGCCACTAAGTGACACTCCTTAGGATCGGATTGAAATCTAGCACACTTGCATACGCTAAGCATAATATCCGGTCTACTAGCACATAAATAAAGTAAAGACCCTATCATTGACCGGTATGCTTTTTGATCAACGGACTTACCTCCTTTGTTGAGGTCTGTGTGTCCGTCGGTTCCCATCGGCGTCTTTGCGGGCTTGGCGTCCTTCATCCCAAACCTCTTTAGCAAGTCTTGCGTGTACTTCGTTTGGAAGATGAAGGTGCCATCCTTGAGTTGCTTCACTTGGAACCCAAGGAAGTAGTTCAACTCGCCCATCATCGACATCTCGAATTTCTGCGTCATCACCCTGCTAAACTCTTCACAAGAATTTTGGTTAGTAGAACCAAATATTATGTCATCGACATAAATTTGGCACACAAACAAATCACCATTACAAGTCTTAGTAAAAAGAGTTGGATCGACTTTCCCAACCTTGAAAGCATTAGCAACTAAGAAATCTCTAAGGCATTCATACCATGCTCTTGGGGCTTGCTTAAGTCCATAGAGCGCCTTAGAGAGCTTACACACATGGTCGGGGAACCGATCATCCTCGAAGCCAGGGGGTTGCTCTACGTACACCTCCTCCTTGATCGGCCCGTTGAGGAAAGCGCTCTTCACATCCATTTGGTACAACCTGAAAGAATGGTGAGCGGCATATGCTAGCAAGATTCGAATTGACTCTAGCCTAGCCACAGGAGCAAAAGTCTCCTCGAAATCCAAACCTGCGACTTGGGCATAACCTTTTGCCACAAGTCGAGCCTTGTTTCTCGTCACCACCCCGTGCTCGTCCTGTTTGTTGCGGAACACCCACTTGGTTCCCACAACATTTTGCTTCGGACGAGGCACCAGCGTCCAAACTTCATTTCTCTTGAAGTTGTTGAGCTCCTCCTGCATGGCCAGCACCCAGTCCGGATCTAGCAAGGCCTCCTCTACCCTGAAAGGCTCAATAGAAGAGACAAAGGAGTAATGCTCACAAAAAATAACTAATCGAGAACGAGTAGTTACTCCCTTGCTAATGTCACCCAGAATTTGGTCAACGGGATGATCCCTTTGAATCATCGCTCGAACTTGGGTTGGAGGTGCCGGTTGCGCATCTTCCTCCATCACTTGATCATCTTGTGCTCCCCCTTGATCATCCGCCTCCTGTTGATGAACCTGTTCATCGTCTTGAGTTGGGGGTAGCACCATAGTTGAGGAAGATGGTTGATCTCGTTCATCTTGTTCCTTTGGCCGTACTTCTCCAATCGCCATGGTTCGTATAGCGGCCGCCGGAACATCTTCTTCATCTACATCATCACAATCAACAACTTGCTCTCTTGGAGAGCCATTAGTCTCATCAAATACAACGTCGCTAGAAACTTCAACCAAACCCGATGATTTGTTGAAGACTCTATACGCCTTTGTATTTGAGTCATAACCTAATAAAAACCCTTCTACAGCTTTGGGAGCAAACTTAGAATTTCTACCCTTCTTCACTAGAATGTAGCACTTGCTCCCAAATACACGAAAGTAAGATACATTGGGTTTGTTACCGGTTAGAAGCTCATACGACGTCTTCTTGAGGAGGCGGTGAAGGTAGACCCTGTTGATGGCGTGGCAAGCCGTGTTCACGGCTTCCGACCAAAAACGCTCGGGGGTCTTGAACTCTCCAAGCATAGTCCTCGCCATGTCGATTAGCGTCTTGTTCTTCCTCTCTACCACACCATTTTGCTGTGGTGTATAGGGAGCGGAGAACTCGTGCTTGATCCCTTCCTCCTCAAGGAACTCCTCCACTTGAAGGTTCTTGAACTCGGACCCGTTGTCGCTCCTTATCTTCTTCACCTTGAGCTCAAACTCATTTTGAGCTCTCCTGAGGAAGCGCTTGAGGGTCCCTTGGGTTTCAGACTTATCCTGCAAAAAGAACACCCAAGTGAAGCGGGAAAAGTCATCAACAATAACTAGACCATACTTACTCCCTCCTATGCTCAGATAGGCGACGGGTCCGAAGAGGTCCATATGCAGCAGCTCCAGGGGTCTTGAAGTGGTCATCACATTCTTGCTGTGATGTGCTCCTCCCACTTGTTTACCTGCTTGACAAGCTACACAAGGTCTATCTTTTTCGAATTGCACGTTAGTCAAACCTATCACGTGTTCTCCTTTTAGAAGCTTGTGAAGGTTCTTCATCCCCACATGTGCTAAGCGGCGATGCCACAGCCAGCCCATGCTAGTCTTAGCTATTAAGCATGCATCTAGACCGGCCTCTTCTTTTGCAAAATCAACTAAATAAAGTTTGCCGTCTAATACACCCTTAAAAGCTAGTGAACCATCACTTCTTCTAAAGACAGACACATCTACATTTGTAAATAGACAGTTATACCCCATGTTGCATAATTGACTAACAGATAGCAAATTATAACCAAGAGACTCAACTAAAAACACATTAGAGATAGAGTGCTCATTAGAAATTGCAATTTTACCTAAACCTTTTACCTTGCCTTGATTCCCATCACCGAATATAATTGAATCTTGGGAATCCTTATTCTTGACGTAGGAGGTGAACATTTTCTTCTCCCCCATCATATGGTTTGTGCATCCGCTGTCGATAATCCAGCTTGAACCCCCGGATGCATAAACCTGCAAGGCAAATTTAGGCTTGGGACTTAGGTACCCAACTCTTGTTGGGTCCTACAAGGTTAGTGCAAATATCCTTAGGGACCCAAATGCAAGTTTTGTCTCCCTTGCATTTTGCCCCTAACTTCCTAGCAACTATCTTCCTATCCTTTCTACAAATAGCAAAGGAAGCATTTAAAGCACAATAAATTGTAGAAGGTTCATTTAATACTTTCCTAGGAGCATGAATAGTATTCTTTCTAGGCACGTGATGAATAGCATTTCTCCTAGTCATACTTCTACCATGCATATAGGAAGAACTAGAAGCAGTCATGGCATAAGAATCATAAGCATGTGAATCAAAAGCATCATAACTTCTAAAAGCATTTCTAGAATTTTTCCTATCATGATACAAAAAGGCATGGTTCTTTTTAGCACTAGTAGCCATAGGGGCCTTCCCTTTCTCCTTAGCGGGAATGGGAGCCTTATGGCTTGTTAAGTTCTTGGCTTCCCTTTTGAAGCCGAGTCCATCCTTAATTGAGGGGTGTCTACCAATCGTGTAGGCATCCCTTGCAAATTTTAGTTTATTGAAATCATTCTTGCTAGTCTTAAGTTGGGTATTAAGACTAGCCAATTCCTCAGTTAGTTTGGAAATTGAAACTAAATGATCACTACAGGCATCAACATCGAAATCTTTACACCTAGTGCAAATCTTAACATGTTCTACACAAGATGTTGATTTACTAGATTTTTCTAGTTTAGCATTTAAATCATCATTTATGCTCTTTAAACTAGCAATTGAATCATGACATGTAGACAACTCACAAGAAAGCATTTCATTTCTCTTAATCTCTAATGCAAGTGATTTTTGTGCTTCTACAAACTTGTCATGTTCTTCATACAACAAATCCTCTTGCTTTTCTAAAAGCACATTCTTATCATTCAAGGCATCAATCAATTCATTGATTTTGTCTATCTTAGATCTATCTAAGCCCTTGAATAAGCATGAATAGTTGTAACGCCCCGAATTTTGCAGTTGAATTTTTTTTCTTTTCTTTACTCGCCAAAATTCGGGCGTTACCTTTTCTTTTTCTTTTTCCCCTCGCTAAACCTTGACCTTTTCCAAAGTTCTAGCGGGATTCGGTTTGGATTTCCCGTGTAAGAAAAACCCTAAATACCTTATGTTGTTTGATGCACCATGCCGAACCCTGCATTTCTTTTGATTGCTTTGAAAGCGCAATTGCATTCATGTAGAAAGATCGGATTTCGAAAATGTGGAGAAGATCTTTTCTTTCTTTTTTTTCTCCCTCTCTTTTTTTTCTCTCCTCTTTTTCTCTCTCTCCCGCGCCGTGGGCCGACCCCGGCCGGCCCAAGCCCCTGCGCCCCCCCTCTTGGGCCCAAAGCAGGCCCAGCCGCCCCCACCCCCCCCCTCTTTTTCCCCAAATCCCCTCTCCCTCTCCCTCATTCTCTCCCTCATTCTCTCCCTCCCCACCCAAGCCGCCGCCCCCACCCACCTCCCTGCCCTAGCCGCCGCCGCTGCCCCGACCCCGGCTGCGCGCCCTCGCCGTCGGCCACCCCCCCCCCCTCGCCGGTGAGCCCCCTCCCCTCCCCCTTCTCCCTCCTCTCTCCTTCCCCCTCCCCTCCTTCTCCCCTTGGCCGCTGGCCCTTGGCCGCGCCCGGCCGCCCGACCGCGCCGCCCGGCCGCCCGGCCGCCCCCAGCCCCGCCCGCTCGGCCCCCTGGCCGCGTCCGCCGCCCGCTCGGCCCCCTGGCCGCGCCCGCCGCCCGCCCTGGCCCCTGGTCGCGCCCCCCCTGTCCCGGGCCGGTTCAGCCGGCCTCGGCCCCGGCTCAGCCGCCCCGGCCCCAGCTCGGCCGCCCCCCCCCCCGCGCTCGGCCGCCCCAGCTCGGCCGCCTGCCCCCGGGCCGGTTCAACCGCCCTAGGGCCGGTTCAACCGCCCCCCCCCCTCTGTTTTTTTTATTTATTTTTTTTATTTTATTTTATTTACTTTCTGCGATCATAATTACTGTATTTTAAGTAGGCTAATCACTGTTCATGCTATGGGAAAATAGGAAGTTTAATTTGAAATTCCGTTATGCTATTGATTCACGTAGTTAATTGTTTACCCTGTGCAATGTTGATCAACTAAAAGTGATTATGTTTCCATTAGTATATATAAATATGTATAACAGAATTATTTTGTTAAAAACCAATTGTGTCATTAGTGCATAAGATTTAACCCCCTGCGAGACCTTTCCCGTTTCTTTCTAACCATAACAAATGCGTTATCGAATGTCATACTTGATGCATATTCGCTTTATTTGTTATCTTGTATGGTGTACTGTTCTTTTGTATTAAATATGTGGATGTATGTATGTATGTTTGCGCTCGCATAGAGAACGATCCGGTCGAAGAGCCCGAGGAATTCGCAGGAGAAGCCCCTGAGCAGCAGTCGTTTGGTGGAGGCAAGTGTCCTTTGACCTATCTATGTCCTATTCATTCTTTAATTCACCTCCCGCATTACACCTTTATACCTAAGGATTGACTAGCTTTTGTTATCCATGTCCTTGTTTACCTATTTGGGTCGGATTATTACTACTTAGTCTGATGCTATTGCTCAACTCTAATCAATGAACATGATGTGATTATCTATGATACGCTGTTTTCCCGTTCTTCTTTATGATTATACTTGTGGTTTTCAAGGGGACTCGAGCGGTTTCTCGAGTGCCTCTCCGTAAGGACCTGTTCTATGGATGACCGCCCGGGAAAACAGTGCAACCATGAGGGTGGAATGGGGTGCCCTTAGCTGAATAATTAGAGGATCCGGGGTGTAGTTCACTTAGCCGTCGTGCCGTCAATGGGGCTCGGTGTATGCGGCTCGCTCTGCCAAGTTTGGGTTCGCCCCTTGGGGAGGAGTGCGGTGCATTTAGGAAACCTAACGGGTGGCTACAGCCCCGGGGAATCTTTGTAAAGGCTTCGTAGTGAATCCCTGGCCATTCACCTCGGGAGTGAATAAGGGTCTTGCAAGCCCAGGCTAGAGAGGGAATCACGGCTTGTGGGTAAAGTGCACAACCTCTGCAGAGTGTTATGAAACTGATATATCAGCCGTGCTCGCGGTTATGAGCGGCCAAGGGAGCTCCAGAGATTAGTGATACTTGATCAGAGACATTGTGGTACAGATGGTTATGAGATTGATGGTTCCGGTTACGATTATGGTATTGGTAAGTGGTATTCTTTCCGTTTGGAAAGGATACAATGGGCTAATAACTTGGGTTAATGTTAAAACCTGGCTTTCTACTAGTAAGTAATAACCTGACCAACTAAAAGCAACCGCTTGACTTATCCCCACATAAAGCTAGTCCACTACAGCCAAACAGGATACTTGCTGAGTATGTTGATGTGTACTCACCCTTGCTCTACACACCAAACCCCCCCCCAGGTTGTCAGCATTGCAACCACTGCTCAGGAGAAGATGAAGCTGTGGAAGGAGACTTCCAGGAGTTCCAAGACTACGACGAGTTCTAGGTGTGGGTTAGCGGCAACCCCCAGTCGGCTGCCTGTGAAGGCCGCGTTATCTACGTTTCTTTTCCGCACTTTGATTTATTGTAAGAACTATATGGACGTCTCAGACGTATGATGTAAACAACTATTATTCCCTTTTAATACTATTTTGAGCACTGTGTGATGATGTCCATATTATGTAACTGCTGTGTACGTGAATAACTGATCCTGGCACGTACATGGTTCGCATTCGGTTTGCCTTCTAAAACCGGGTGTGACATAAGTGGTATCAAAGCCGTGCTGACTGTAGGACCGCTAACCTAGAGTAGAATGGTCGTTCTAAGGACTATAGACCTCTGTCCCTGCCTTGACTTTGATATCTCTTCAAAAGTTGGTCCTACTGACCAAACCTATGTTCTACTATATATTATACCTTGCTGAAAACCATGTTTTATTCCAATCCTTCATTTACTTATGATTCATTATTTGCTGGTCATATTAATTCTGTTCTTACCCTTTTGCTTGCGATGTCTTTTGTAGATGGCTCGACTTAGACACACTGCACGTAAGTCAGTCATCCCCTTCTTACCCTCCCGCCTTGCTGAGCGTCCGCTTCGCCGTCCCGTGGCCGGACAGTCCAGCCACTTGGAGAGACTACACCACCGCCTGCGTGAGGAGCAGGAACGTCGACGACAGGAGCAGCGGAGCTCTTCCCTCTCGCTCCACCAGGAGATAGAGTCTGTGAGGAGCTGCTCCCCTGTGCTTCCTCTGGAGCCGCCCCCTGCACCACCCCTGGGCGCCCCAGCCTCTGGAGTAGCTGCTGGAGGAGACCCAGACGACGGAGGAGGCGACGACAGCTCGAGCCACGACACCGACTTCTCTGCTAACCTTGAGCCGGAAGGATGGGTTGCTCGACCCATCACTCGCGACGCTGCTCGCGGGTGTCACTTCCACGATGCGCTCGACACCCTGCTACGTCGGGCATTTGACCGGCATACTTGGTCCGTCGAGTATCGCTGTGTGGTCTACCAGCATAGTCGCGGGGTCTACCCGGACCGCTGGGAGGCGACTTGCTTGGTGCGCTGCCCGGAGGACAGTCTCCAGGGTGCAGAGGCCTGTTCAGAGCACTATTCTATCTCTGAGCGGGACTCAGCTGAGGCAGCCATGCAAGATGCTGCACGGCGTGCGCTTTCGCACTACTGCTCGGTTTTCGGTGGGGCAGCTGACGGTCTTGACCTGAAGTATTACCCCCGCCGTTCATCTGGCAGCACAGGAGGCGTGATTGTCTCACCTGTCGGTGAGGGCAATCCTAGGTTGAGCAGCACAGTCAACCTAGCCGCCGTGCTAAACACGGAGCTGGACCATGCACTAGACGAGCTGAGTAGGGCTCGTGCTGAGATCGCCCTGCTGCGGGCTGAGCGCGCGGAACGTCGTTTTCTGGACGGTGGTTCCCCCGCTCCCGTTGGGACTCAGCACCCGTACCGCTCACCTCAGCGTGGACACCAGTCTTATGGCAATCCCGCCTGCAAGACCAAGATAAACCTAGAACCATAGATCGTTAGAGTTGGATCTTGTAATTAATACGAAATAAATATATACATGGAAGCTTCAGTCTTAGCGTTAGTCTCGGTCTTAGTTAGTTTTAGTTAGACAGGGTAGTTTGCTATATCCTGTGCATTTATGTTTGTCATGATGAACTATGTTTGGTTTGGATCTTTGTAATGATTGTCACCAGAGTGTGGGTATCCCCTGCATTTTGGTTTACATACTATGTCAATAAAGTTAGTTATATAGTTGGGAAACCCATTATTCTCCTTTCCTCTTTATCTGAGAAGCTGTGTGGTCTGTGTTGGAGATCAGTGAAGATGCTCATCTATTCAGTGCTGTTGGAGAATTCTATACTCTTTTCTTATGCTGCAAGCTTTGCCAGATCAGTTCTGATGTGTGGTTGCGTTCTGCAGATGTCAGAGAACAGGCGTAGAGGAGGAAGGCGTGCTCAGCAGGAGCGAGCCGCTCCGCAGGATGAGGTGCCCCAGCAGCAGCACCTGCCGCCCCCGCCCCCGATGTCGATTGAGCAGATGTTTCTGATGCAGACTCAGGCAGTTCAAGCCATCGGTCAGACTTTGGCCGCCATTCAGCAGCAGCAGCAGCAGCAACAGCAGCAAGCACCACCCCAGCCTCAGATGCCTCAGATGCCTAGAGACAAGCGTGCTGAATTCATGAGAGGTCATCCACCAACGTTCGCTCACTCTTCTGACCCCATGGATGCTGAAGATTGGCTGCGCACTGTGGAGCGGGAGTTGCATACCGCTCAGTGCGATGACCGGGAGAAAGTCTTGTATGGTCCCCGTCTGTTGAGAGGAGCAGCCCAATCATGGTGGGAGTCTTACCTCGCCACCCATGCCAACCCCGACACCATCACCTGGGAAGAATTCAGGGGTAGCTTTCGTCAGTACCATGTGCCTGCAGGTCTGATGACAGTGAAGAAGGAGGAGTTCCTGGCCCTCAAGCAAGGGCCATTGTCTGTCAGTGAGTACCGGGACAAGTTTCTGCAATTGTCTCGCTATGCTCCTGAAGATGTCAGCACCGATGCCAAGCGACAGTACCGTTTTCTGAGAGGCTTGGTTGACCCTCTGCAGTATCAACTGATGAATCACACCTTCCCGACATTCCAGCACCTGATTGACAGAGCAATCATGACAGAGAGAAAGCGCAAGGAGATGGAAGATCGTAAGCGCAAGATCAGTGGACCCCAGCCTGGAAGCAGCAGCCGTCCTCGTTTCTCAGGCAATCAACCTCAGCAGTTCAGGCAGAACCAGCGTCCACCTCAGCAGCATCAGCAGCGTCAGCAGTATCAGCAGTTCCAAAGGCAGTATCCTCAGAATCAGTACCAGAACCGTCAGAGCAATCAGTCAGGAGGTCAGTTTCAGAAGCAGAATCAGCAAGCACCTCGTCTTCCTGCCCCAGCAAATCAGCAGAACAGTCAGGCAGCACCAGCTCAGGTTGGAAACAGGGCATGTTTCCACTGTGGAGAGCAAGGCCACTGGGTGATGCAATGTCCGAAGAAGGCAGCCCAGCAGCAGTCAGGCCCCAATGCCCCAGCAAAGCAGAATGTGTCTCAGCCTGGAGCAGGCAATCGCCCTCAGCCGCGCTATAATCATGGAAGATTGAATCACTTGGAGGCTGAAGCAGTTCAGGAGACCCCCGACATGACAGTAGGTATGTTCCCAGTCGATTCCCATATTGCAGAAGTGTTATTTGATACTGGAGCAACACATTCTTTCATTACTGCATCATGGGTAGAAGCACATAATCTTCCAATTACTACCATGTCAACCCCTATTCAAATTGACTCAGCCGGTGGTAGAATTCGAGCCGATAGCATTTGTTTGAATATAAGTGTGAAAATAAGGGGGATAGCGTTTCCCGCCAACCTTATAGTAATGGGTACTCAGGGAATAGATGTCATCCTAGGGATGAATTGGCTAGATAAGTATCAGGCAGTTATCAGTTGTGATAAAAGGACAATCAAGTTAGTGTCCCCACTAGGAGAGGAAGTGGTGACTGAGTTAGTCCCGCCTGAGCCAAAGAAAGGAAGTTGTTATCAGACAGCTGTCGATAGCAGTGAAGCAGACCCAATTGAAAGTATCAAGGTTGTGTCCGAGTTCCCAGATGTGTTTCCTAAGGACTTACCGGGTATGCCACCAGAGCGGAAAGTTGAATTTGCTATAGAGCTTCTTCCTGGAACCGCCCCTATCTTCAAGAGAGCTTACAGAATATCTGGACCAGAGTTGGATGAGCTTAAGAAGCAGATTGATGAGCTGTCAGAGAAAGGTTACATCCGGCCAAGCACCTCGCCTTGGGCCGCCCCTGTCTTGTTCGTGGAGAAGAAAGATGGCACCAAGAGGATGTGTATCGATTATCGAGCTTTG
The DNA here is from genome assembly GCF_902167145.1 of Zea mays. Lineage (NCBI taxonomy): Eukaryota > Viridiplantae > Streptophyta > Magnoliopsida > Poales > Poaceae > Zea > Zea mays. Next base: position 141,549,711 of record NC_050105.1, read on the forward strand.
AATGAGGTCACGATCAAGAACAAGTATCCTTTGCCCAGAATAGAAGATCTGTTCGACCAGTTGAGAGGAGCCAGTGTGTTCTCCAAGATTGATCTGAGGTCAGGTTATCATCAGCTCAGGATCCGACCTTCGGACATTCCGAAGACGGCATTCATTACCAAGTATGGTTTATACGAGTTCACAGTGATGTCTTTTGGTTTGACCAATGCGCCAGCGTTCTTTATGAACTTGATGAACAGTGTATTCATGGATTACCTTGATAAGTTTGTGGTGGTATTTATTGATGACATTCTGGTTTATTCTCAAAGTGAAGAAGAGCATGCAGATCATTTGAGGATGGTATTGCAGAGATTGCGAGAGCACCAGTTGTATGCAAAGTTGAGCAAATGTGAGTTCTGGATCAGTGAAGTCCTGTTCTTGGGTCACATAATCAACAAAGAAGGTTTGGCTGTGGATCCGAAGAAAGTGGCAGATATTCTAAACTGGAAAGCGCCAACGGATGCGCGAGGAATCAAGAGCTTCATTGGAATGGCCGGATATTATCGGCGATTCATTGAAGGGTTTTCGAAGATTGCGAAACCAATGACAGCGTTGCTAGGCAACCAGGTTGAGTTCAAGTGGACCCAGAAATGCCAAGAGGCCTTTGAAGCGCTGAAAGAGAAGTTGACTACAGCGCCCGTCCTAGTCTTGCCTGATGTGCACAAGCCCTTCTCGGTGTATTGCGATGCTTGTTACACAGGTTTGGGATGTGTGTTGATGCAAGAGGGAAGAGTTGTGGCTTACTCGTCCCGACAGCTGAAGGTTCATGAGAAGAACTACCCAATCCATGATCTAGAGTTGGCAGCAGTGGTTCACGCACTGAAGACATGGAGGCACTATCTGTATGGACAGAAATGCGATGTTTACACAGACCACAAGAGTCTGAAGTACATATTCACTCAGTCAGAATTGAACATGAGGCAACGAAGATGGTTAGAATTGATCAAAGACTATGAGTTGGAGATTCATTACCATCCAGGAAAAGCGAACGTAGTGGCAGATGCTTTGAGCAGAAAGAGTCAAGTCAATCTGATGGTCGCTCGTCCGATGCCTTATGAGTTGGCCAAGGAGTTTGACAGGTTGAGTCTCGGATTTCTGAACAATTCGCGAGGAGTCACAGTTGAGTTGGAACCTACCTTGGAGCGCGAAATCAAAGAAGCGCAGAAGAATGATGAGAAAATCAGTGAGATCCGGCGACTGATTCTAGAAGGCAAAGGCAAAGACTTTCGAGAAGATGCAGAAGGCGTGATATGGTTCAAAGACCGCTTGTGTGTTCCCAATGTCCAGTCTATTCGGGAGTTGATTCTTAAGGAAGCTCATGAGACAGCTTATTCGATTCACCCTGGCAGTGAGAAGATGTATCAGGATCTGAAGAAGAAATTCTGGTGGTACGGAATGAAAAGAGAAATCGCAGAGCATGTGGCTATGTGCGATAGTTGTCGAAGAATTAAGGCAGAACACCAGAGACCAGCTGGATTGTTGCAACCGTTGCAGATCCCTCAGTGGAAATGGGATGAAATTGGCATGGATTTCATAGTCGGATTGCCTCGCACTCGAGCCGGCTACGATTCCATTTGGGTAGTAGTGGATCGCTTGACCAAGTCAGCCCACTTCATACCTGTCAAGACCAACTACAACAGTGCAGTATTGGCAGAATTGTATATGTCTCGGATCGTTTGTCTTCATGGTGTGCCAAAGAAGATAGTGTCAGACAGAGGAACGCAGTTCACCTCTCATTTCTGGCAGCAGTTGCATGAAGCCTTGGGCACGCATCTGAATTTCAGTTCAGCTTATCACCCGCAGACAGATGGCCAGACCGAAAGAACCAATCAAATTCTCGAAGACATGTTAAGAGCCTGTGCGTTGCAAGATCAGTCCGGATGGGACAAGCGATTGCCTTATGCGGAGTTTTCCTATAACAACAGTTATCAGGCCAGTTTGAAGATGTCACCGTTTCAAGCGCTGTATGGAAGGAGTTGCAGAACTCCGTTGCAATGGGATCAGCCTGGAGAAAAGCAAGTGTTTGGGCCAGACATTTTGCTTGAAGCCGAAGAGAACATCAAGATGGTTCGAGAGAATCTGAAGATAGCGCAATCAAGGCAGCGAAGCTATGCAGACACAAGAAGAAGAGAGCTGAGTTTCGAAGTCGGAGACTTTGTCTATCTGAAAGTGTCACCGATCAGAGGAGTCAGAAGATTCGGAGTCAGAGGCAAGCTGGCACCCCGCTACATTGGTCCGTATCAGATTCTTGCAAGACGAGGAGAAGTGGCTTATCAGCTCAGTTTGCCAGAGAATTTGTCTGCTGTGCATGATGTCTTTCATGTGTCTCAGTTGAAGAAGTGCTTGCGTGTGCCAGAAGAGCAGTTGCCAGTGGAAGGTCTCGAGGTCCAGGAGGACTTGACCTACGTTGAGAAGCCAGCTCAGATCCTTGAGGTTGCAGATAGAGTCACCCGAAGGAAGACCGTCAGAATGTGCAAAGTCAGATGGAGTCACCACTCTGAGGAAGAAGCAACCTGGGAGCGTGAAGATGATCTGATGGCTAAGTACCCTGAGCTCTTTGCTAGCCAACCCTGAATCTCGAGGGCGAGATTCTTTTAAGGGGGATAGGTTTGTAACGCCCCGAATTTTGCAGTTGAATTTTTTTTCTTTTCTTTACTCGCCAAAATTCGGGCGTTACCTTTTCTTTTTCTTTTTCCCCTCGCTAAACCTTGACCTTTTCCAAAGTTCTAGCGGGATTCGGTTTGGATTTCCCGTGTAAGAAAAACCCTAAATACCTTATGTTGTTTGATGCACCATGCCGAACCCTGCATTTCTTTTGATTGCTTTGAAAGCGCAATTGCATTCATGTAGAAAGATCGGATTTCGAAAATGTGGAGAAGATCTTTTCTTTCTTTTTTTTCTCCCTCTCTTTTTTTTCTCTCCTCTTTTTCTCTCTCTCCCGCGCCGTGGGCCGACCCCGGCCGGCCCAAGCCCCTGCGCCCCCCCTCTTGGGCCCAAAGCAGGCCCAGCCGCCCCCACCCCCCCCCTCTTTTTCCCCAAATCCCCTCTCCCTCTCCCTCATTCTCTCCCTCATTCTCTCCCTCCCCACCCAAGCCGCCGCCCCCACCCACCTCCCTGCCCTAGCCGCCGCCGCTGCCCCGACCCCGGCTGCGCGCCCTCGCCGTCGGCCACCCCCCCCCCCCTCGCCGGTGAGCCCCCTCCCCTCCCCCTTCTCCCTCCTCTCTCCTTCCCCCTCCCCTCCTTCTCCCCTTGGCCGCTGGCCCTTGGCCGCGCCCGGCCGCCCGACCGCGCCGCCCGGCCGCCCGGCCGCCCCCAGCCCCGCCCGCTCGGCCCCCTGGCCGCGTCCGCCGCCCGCTCGGCCCCTTGGCCGCGCCCGCCGCCCGCCCTGGCCCCTGGTCGCGCCCCCCTGTCCCGGGCCGGTTCAGCCGGCCTCGGCCCCGGCTCAGCCGCCCCGGCCCCAGCTCGGCCGCCCCCCCCCCCCGCGCTCGGCCGCCCCAGCTCGGCCGCCTGCCCCCGGGCCGGTTCAACCGCCCTAGGGCCGGTTCAACCGCCCCCCCCTCTGTTTTTTTTATTTATTTTTTTTATTTTATTTTATTTACTTTCTGCGATCATAATTACTGTATTTTAAGTAGGCTAATCACTGTTCATGCTATGGGAAAATAGGAAGTTTAATTTGAAATTCCGTTATGCTATTGATTCACGTAGTTAATTGTTTACCCTGTGCAATGTTGATCAACTAAAAGTGATTATGTTTCCATTAGTATATATAAATATGTATAACAGAATTATTTTGTTAAAAACCAATTGTGTCATTAGTGCATAAGATTTAACCCCCTGCGAGACCTTTCCCGTTTCTTTCTAACCATAACAAATGCGTTATCGAATGTCATACTTGATGCATATTCGCTTTATTTGTTATCTTGTATGGTGTACTGTTCTTTTGTATTAAATATGTGGATGTATGTATGTATGTTTGCGCTCGCATAGAGAACGATCCGGTCGAAGAGCCCGAGGAATTCGCAGGAGAAGCCCCTGAGCAGCAGTCGTTTGGTGGAGGCAAGTGTCCTTTGACCTATCTATGTCCTATTCATTCTTTAATTCACCTCCCGCATTACACCTTTATACCTAAGGATTGACTAGCTTTTGTTATCCATGTCCTTGTTTACCTATTTGGGTCGGATTATTACTACTTAGTCTGATGCTATTGCTCAACTCTAATCAATGAACATGATGTGATTATCTATGATACGCTGTTTTCCCGTTCTTCTTTATGATTATACTTGTGGTTTTCAAGGGGACTCGAGCGGTTTCTCGAGTGCCTCTCCGTAAGGACCTGTTCTATGGATGACCGCCCGGGAAAACAGTGCAACCATGAGGGTGGAATGGGGTGCCCTTAGCTGAATAATTAGAGGATCCGGGGTGTAGTTCACTTAGCCGTCGTGCCGTCAATGGGGCTCGGTGTATGCGGCTCGCTCTGCCAAGTTTGGGTTCGCCCCTTGGGGAGGAGTGCGGTGCATTTAGGAAACCTAACGGGTGGCTACAGCCCCGGGGAATCTTTGTAAAGGCTTCGTAGTGAATCCCTGGCCATTCACCTCGGGAGTGAATAAGGGTCTTGCAAGCCCGGGCTAGAGAGGGAATCACGGCTTGTGGGTAAAGTGCACAACCTCTGCAGAGTGTTATGAAACTGATATATCAGCCGTGCTCGCGGTTATGAGCGGCCAAGGGAGCTCCAGAGATTAGTGATACTTGATCAGAGACATTGTGGTACAGATGGTTATGAGATTGATGGTTCCGGTTACGATTATGGTATTGGTAAGTGGTATTCTTTCCGTTTGGAAAGGATACAATGGGCTAATAACTTGGGTTAATGTTAAAACCTGGCTTTCTACTAGTAAGTAATAACCTGACCAACTAAAAGCAACCGCTTGACTTATCCCCACATAAAGCTAGTCCACTACAGCCAAACAGGATACTTGCTGAGTATGTTGATGTGTACTCACCCTTGCTCTACACACCAAACCCCCCCCCCCAGGTTGTCAGCATTGCAACCACTGCTCAGGAGAAGATGAAGCTGTGGAAGGAGACTTCCAGGAGTTCCAAGACTACGACGAGTTCTAGGTGTGGGTTAGCGGCAACCCCCAGTCGGCTGCCTGTGAAGGCCGCGTTATCTACGTTTCTTTTCCGCACTTTGATTTATTGTAAGAACTATATGGACGTCTCAGACGTATGATGTAAACAACTATTATTCCCTTTTAATACTATTTTGAGCACTGTGTGATGATGTCCATATTATGTAACTGCTGTGTACGTGAATAACTGATCCTGGCACGTACATGGTTCGCATTCGGTTTGCCTTCTAAAACCGGGTGTGACAATAGTCTATGTCATCATCATCACTAGACTCATTATCACTAGAAGAAGCATAGGTGGAGTCTCGAGTACTCACCTTCTTCTCCCTTGCCATAAGGCATGTGTGACGCTCGTTGGGGAAGAGGGATGACTTGTTGAAGGCGGTGGCGGCGAGTCCTTCATTGTCGGAGTCGGAGGAGCAATCCGAATCCCACTCCTTTCCGATGTGTGCCTCGCCCTTGGCCTTCTTGTAATTCTTCTTCTTTTCCCTCTTGTTCCCCTGTTCCTGGTCACTATCGTTATCGGGGCAGTTAGCGATAAAATGACCAATCTTACCGCACTTGAAGCATGAGCGCTTCCCCTTTGTCTTGGTCTTGCTTGGCTGCCCCTTGTGACCTTTTAGCACCGTCTTGAAGCGTTTGATGATGAGAGCCATCTCTTCATCATTAAGTCTGGTCGCCTCAATTTGTGCCACCTTGCTAGGTAGCGCCTCCTTGCTTCTTGTTGCCTTGAGAGCAAGGGGTTGATGCTCGTTGATCGGTCCATTCAAGGCGTCGTCCACATATCTTGCCTCCTTGATCATCATCCGCCCGCTTACGAATTTTCCGAGTACCTCCTCGGGCGTCATCTTCGTGTACCTGGGATTCTCACGAATATTGTTCACGAGATGAGGATCAAGAATGGTAAATGACCTTAGCATTAGGCGGACGACGTCGTGATCCGTCCATCGCGTGCTTCCGTAGCTCCTTATTTTGTTGATAAGGGTCTTGAGCTGGTTGTATGTTTGGGTTGGCTCCTCGCCCCTTATCATTGCAAACCTTCCAAGCTCGCCCTCCACCAACTCCATTTTAGTGAGCATGGTGATGTCGTTCCCCTCGTGAGAAATCTTGAGGGTGTCCCATATCTGCTTGGCATTGTCCAAGCCGCTCACCTTATTGTACTCGTCCCTGCACAAAGAGGCTAGCAACACAGTAGTAGCTTGTGCATTTTTATGAATTTGTTCATTAATAAACATAGGGCTATCCGAGCTATCAAATTTCATTCCATTCTCTACAATCTCCCATATGCTTGGATGGAGAGAGAATAAATGACTACACATTTTGTGACTCCAAAATCCGTAGTCCTCCCCATCAAAGTGTGGAGGTTTGCCAAGAGGAATGGAAAGCAAATGCGAATTCGAACTATGTGGAATACGAGAATAATCAAATGAAAAATTCGAATTGACCGTCTTCCTGTAGTCGTTGTCGTCGTCCTTTTGAGAAGAAGAGGATTCGTCGCTGTCGTAGTAGACGATCTCCTTGATGCGCCTTGTCTTCTTCTTCTTCCCATCTTTGCGCTTGTGGCCCGAGCCAGAGTCGTTGGATTTGTCATCTTTTGGCTCGTTGACGAAGGACTGAAAGGGAAATGTGCCCTTGGGCCATTTCTAAGTATTTTGGTGATTGAGTGCAAACACAAGGGCCTAAATGTGAAAATATGCTCATGGATGAACAAAGTGTAAATCACAAGTAAAGGTATGTTTCTAAGCCTTAGTACATTAGTTTTGTGTACTAACATCTTGTCTAAGTGTTAGAAACAGGAGAAAGAAGAAAAGAAAAGAAGTGGAGAGTGGCTGTGTACAGCCAAAGGCTGCTTCGGGCTGGGGCACCGGACTGTCCGGTGTGCACCGGACAGTGTCCGGTGCGCCAGATCAGCGCAGCGAAAACCAGCCGCTCTCGGGTTTTTCTCCGGCGACTTCGGCTAAAATTCACCGGACTGTCCGGTGTGCACCGGACTGTCCGGTGAGCCAACGGTCGGCCGGGCCAACGGTCGGCCGCGCGATCGGCGCGCGACACGTGGCCGAGCCAACGGTCGGAAGGAAGCACCGGACTGTCCGGTGTGCACCGGACTGTCCGGTGCGCCAGATCTGCAACGGTCGGCTTCGCTTTCTATGGAAACAAATCGGGCACCGGACAGTGTCCGGTGTGCACCGGACTGTCCGGTGCGTCACGAGACAGAAGGCAAAGATGGCCTTCCAGATTTGTTCCCAACGGCTCCTAGCTGCCTTGGGGCTATAAAAGGGACCCCTTGGCGCATGGAGGAGTATACCAAGCATTCCTTGAGCACTCTTGATCACTCACACATCAATCTCGCGCACTTGTTCGACATTCTAGTGATTTGAGCTCCGTTCTAGTGTGCTAGTCTTTTGAGCTCAAGTCTGGGTCTTGTGTGTGCGTATTCGCTGTGATCTTTGTGTCGTGTGTGAGTTGCTAATCCCTCCTTTGCTCTGTGATTCTCTGTGAACATCTTTTGTAAGGGCGAGAGGCTCCAAGTTGTGGAGATTCCTCGCAAACGGGATTGAGAAAAGAAAAGCAAGAACACCGTGGTATTCAAGTTGATCATTGGATCACTTGAGAGGAGTTGAGTGCAACTCTCGTCCGTTGGGACGCCACAACGTGGAGTAGGCAAGTTTTGTACTTGGCCGAACCACGGGATAACCACTGTGTCATCTCTGTGATTGGATTCTTGTGGTTATTGTGTTTTGACTCCTCTCTAGCCACTTGGCATAAACTGTGCTAACACCTAATCAAGTTTTGTGGCTATAAGTTTAAGTTTTTACAGGATCACCTATTCACCCCCCCCCCCCCCCCCTCTAGGTGCTCTCAATTGGTATCGGAGCCGTTCTCTTCAAGAAAGGGACTAACCGCCCGAAGAGATGGATCCTAAGGGGAAGGGAATTGTGATCAACGACAAGGAGAAGGAGTCCTTCGTCAATGAGCCAAGGGATGACAAGTCCAATGACTCGGGCTCGGGCCACAAGCGAAGAGACGGGAAGAAGAAGAAGACAAGACGCATCAAGGAGATCGTCTACTACGACAGCGATGAGTCCTCTTCTTCCCAAAAGGACGACGACTACGACAAACAAAGGAAACCGGTTAATTCTAACTTTTCTTTTGACTACTCTCGTATTCCGCATAGTTCAAATTCACATTTGCTTTCCATTCCACTCGGCAAGCCCCCACACTTTGATGGGGAGGACTACGGATTTTGGAGCCACAAAATGCGTAGTCACCTATTCTCTCTCCATCCTAGCATATGGGAGATTGTAGATAGTGGAATGCACTTTAATAGTTCGGATAGTCCTATATTCATTAATGAGCAAATCCATAAGAATGCACAAGCTACTACTGTTCTTCTAGCCTCATTGTGCAGGGATGAATATAATAAAGTGAGTGGCTTGGATAACGCCAAGCAAATCTGGGATACCCTCAAGATCTCTCATGAGGGAAATGACGCTACCTTGCTCACCAAAATGGAGTTGGTGGAGGGCGAGCTTGGACGGTTCGCGATGATAAGGGGCGAGGAGCCAACTCAAACATACAACCGGCTCAAGACCCTTGTCAACAAAATAAGGAGCTACGGAAGCACGCGATGGACGGACCACGACGTCGTCCGACTAATGCTCAGGTCCTTTACCGTTCTTGATCCTCATTTGGTGAATAATATTCGTGAGAATCCCAGGTACACCAAAATGTCGCCCGAAGAAGTACTAGGAAAATTCGTCAGCGGGCGAATGATGATCGAGGAGGCAAGGTATGTGGACGACGCCTTGAATGGACCGATCAACGAGCCGCAACCTTTTGCTCTCAAAGCCACAGGGAACAAGGAGGCGCTACCCAGCAAGGTGGCGCAAATTGAGGCGGCCGGTCTTAATGAAGAAGAAATGGCCCTCATTATCAAGAGATTCAAGACGGTGCTAAAGGGTCGCAATGGACAGCCGAGCAAGACTAAGACCAAGGGGAAGCGATCATGCTTCAAATGCGGTAAGCTTGGTCATTTTATTGCTAACTGTCCTGATAATGATAGTGACCAGGAAAAGGGGAACAAGAGGGAAAAGAAGAAGCACTACAAGAAGGCAAAGGGCGAGGCGCATCTAGGCAAGGAGTGGGACTCGGATTGCTCCTCGTCCGACTCCGACAATGAAGGACTCGCCGCCACCGCCTTCAACAAATCAACCCTCTTCCCCAACGAGCGTCACACATGCCTTATGGCAAGAGAGAAGAAGGTATGTACTCGCAACTCTACCTATGCTTCTTCAAGTGAGGACGAATCTAGTGATGAGGATGAAGTAGATTATTCATGTTTGTTCAAGGGCTTAGATAGATCTAAGATAGACAAAATTAATGAATTAATTGATGCCTTGAATGAAAAGAATATACTTTTAGAAAAGCAAGAGGATTTGCTGTATGAAGAGCATGATAAATTTGTTGAGGCACAAAAATCCTATGCTTTAGAAGTTAAGAGAAATGAAATGCTTTCTTTTGAACTATCTACTTGTCATGAAACCATTTCTACTTTGAAAGGTGTCAACAATGATTTAAATGCTAAATTAGAAGTAGCAAACAAATCCAATTCTTGTGTAGAACATGTTGAAATTTGTACTAGGTGTAAAGACTTTGACATTAATGCTTGTAGTGAACACCTAGTTTCAATTTCCAAGCTTAATGATGAACTGGCTAGTCTTAATGCTCAACTTAAGACTAGCAAGAATGATTTCGATAAGCTAAAATTTGCAAGGGATGCCTACACAATTGGTAGACACCCCTCAATTAAGGATGGACTTGGCTTCAAGAGAGAAGCTAAGAACTTAACAAGCCATAAGGCTCCCATTCCCGCCAAGGAGAAAGGGAAGGCCCCTATGGCTACTAGTGCTAAAAGGAACCATGCATTTTTGTATCATGATAGAAGACAAACTAGAAATGTAAGTCATAATGCTTATGATTCATATGTTTATGATTCTCATACCATGTTTGCTCCTAGTTCCTCTTATGTGTATGATAGAAATGTTACTAGGAGAAATGTTGTTCCTAAAAGAAATGCTATTCATCATGTGCCTAGAAGGAATGTTATTCATGCTCCTAGGAAAATAGCAAATGAACCTTCCACAATTTATTATGCTTTAAATGCTTCCTTTGCTATTTGTAGAAAGGATAAGAAAATTGTTGCTAGGAAGTTAGGGGCAAAATGCAAGGGAGACAAAACTTGCATTTGGGTCCCTAAGGATATTTGCACTAACCTTGTAGGACCCAACATGAGTTGGGTACCTAAGACCCAAGCCTAAATTTGCCTTGCAGGTTTATGCATCCGGGGGTTCAAGCTGGATTATTGATAGCGGATGCACAAACCATATGACGGGAGAGAAGAAGATGTTCACCTCCTACGTCAAGAATAAGGATTCCCAAGATTCAATCATATTCGGTGATGGGAATCAAGGCAAGGTAAAAGGGTTAGGTAAAATTGCAATTTCTAATGAGCACTCTATCTCTAATGTGTTTTTAGTAGAGTCACTAGGATATAATTTACTATCTGTTAGTCAATTGTGCAATATGGGATATAACTGTCTGTTTACAAATATAGATGTGTCTGTCTTTAGAAGAAGTGATGGTTCACTAGCTTTTAAGGGTGTATTAGACGGCAAACTTTATTTAGTTGATTTTGCAAAAGAAGAGGCCGGTCTAGATGCATGCTTAATGGCTAAGACTTGCATGGGCTGGCTGTGGCATCGCCGCTTAGCACATGTGGGGATGAAGAACCTTCACAAGCTTCTAAAGGGAGAACACGTGATAGGTCTAACCAATGTTCAATTCGAAAAAGATAGACCTTGTGCAGCTTGTCAAGCAGGGAAACAGGTGGGAGGAGCGCATCACAGCAAGAATGTGATGACCACTTCAAGACCCCTGGAGCTGCTGCATATGGACCTCTTCGGACCCGTCGCCTATCTAAGCATAGGGGGAAGTAAGTATGGTTTAGTTATTGTTGATGATTTTTCCCGCTTCACTTGGGTGTTCTTTTTGCAGGATAAGTCTGAAACCCAAGGGACCCTCAAACGCTTCCTCAGGAGAGCTCAAAATGAGTTTGAGCTCAAAGTGAAAAAGATAAGAAGCGACAACGGGTCCGAGTTCAAGAACCTTCAAGTGGAGGAGTTCCTTGAAGAGGAAGGGATCAAGCACGAGTTCTCCGCTCCCTACACACCACAGCAAAATGGTGTGGTAGAGAGGAAGAACAGGACGCTCATCGACATGGCGAGGACGATGCTAGGAGAGTTCAAGACCCCCGAGTGCTTTTGGACGGAAGCCGTGAACACGGCGTGCCACGCCATCAACAGGGTCTACCTTCATCGCCTCCTCAAGAAGACATCGTATGAGCTACTAACCGGTAACAAACCCAATGTATCGTACTTTCGTGTATTTGGGAGTAAATGCTACATTCTAGTAAAGAAGGGTAGAAATTCTAAGTTTGCTCCCAAAGCTGTAGAAGGGTTTTTATTAGGTTATGACTCAAATACAAAGGCGTATAGAGTCTTCAACAAATCATCGGGTTTGGTTGAAGTCTCTAGCGACGTTGTATTTGATGAGACTAATGGCTCTCCAAGAGAGCAAGTTGTTGATTGTGATGATGTAGATGAAGAAGATGTTCCGACGGCCGCTATACGGACCATGGCGATTGGAGAAGTACGGCCACAGGAACAAGATGAACGAGATCAACCTTCTTCCTCAACTATGGTGCAACCCCCAACCGAAGATGACGAACAGGTACCTCAAGTGGAGGCGCTTGATCAAGGGGGAGCACAAGATGATCAAGTGATAGAGGAAGAAGCGCAACCGGCACCTCCAACTCAAGTTCGAGCGATGATTCAAAGGGATCATCCCGTCGACCAAATTCTGGGTGACATTAGCAAGGGAGTAACTACTCGATCTCGATTAGTTAATTTTTGTGAGCATTACTCCTTTGTCTCTTCTATTGAGCCTTTCAGGGTAGAAGAGGCCTTGCTAGATCCGGACTGGGTGTTGGCCATGCAAGAGGAGTTAAACAATTTCAAGCGCAATGAAGTTTGGACATTGGTGCCTCGTCCGAAGCAAAATGTTGTGGGAACCAAGTGGGTGTTCCGCAACAAACAGGACGAGCACGGGGTGGTGACGAGAAACAAGGCTCGACTTGTGGCAAAAGGTTATGCCCAAGTCGCAGGTTTGGATTTCGAGGAGACTTTTGCTCCTGTGGCTAGGCTAGAATCAATTCGTATCTTGCTAGCATATGCCGCTCACCATTCTTTCAGGTTGTTTCAAATGGATGTGAAGAGCGCCTTCCTCAACGGGCCAATCAAGGAGGAGGTGTACGTGGAGCAACCCCCTGGCTTCGAGGATGAACGGTACCCCGACCATGTGTGTAAGCTCTCTAAGGCGCTCTATGGACTTAAGCAAGCCCCAAGAGCATGGTATGAATGCCTTAGAGATTTCTTAATTGCTAATGCTTTCAAGGTTGGGAAAGCCGATCCAACTCTTTTTACTAAGACTTGTAATGGTGATTTGTTTGTGTGCCAAATTTATGTCGATGACATAATATTTGGTTCTACTAACCAAAAGTCTTGTGAAGAGTTTAGCAGGGTGATGACGCAGAAATTCGAGATGTCGATGATGGGCGAGTTGAACTACTTCCTTGGGTTCCAAGTGAAGCAACTCAAGGACGGCACCTTCATCTCCCAAACGAAGTACACGCAAGATCTGCTAAAGAGGTTTGGGATGAAGGACGCCAAGCCCGCAAAGACTCCGATGGGGACCGACGGACACACCGACCTCAACAAAGGAGGTAAGTCCGTTGATCAAAAAGCATACCGGTCAATGATAGGTTCTTTGCTTTACTTATGTGCTAGTAGACCGGATATTATGCTTAGCGTATGCATGTGTGCTAGATTTCAATCCGATCCTAAGGAGTGTCACTTAGTGGCGGTGAAGCGAATTCTTAGATATTTGGTTGCTACGCCTTGCTTCGGGCTCTGGTATCCAAAGGGGTCTACCTTTGACTTAGTTGGATACTCAGACTCCGACTATGCTGGATGTAAGGTCGATAGGAAGAGTACATCGGGGACGTGCCAATTCTTAGGAAGGTCCCTGGTGTCATGGAACTCTAAGAAACAAACTTCCGTTGCCCTATCCACCGCTGAGGCCGAGTATGTTGCCGCAGGACAGTGTTGCGCGCAACTACTTTGGATGAGGCAAACCCTCAGGGACTTTGGCTACAATCTGAGCAAAGTCCCACTCCTATGTGATAATGAGAGTGCTATCCGCATGGCGGAAAATCCTGTTGAACACAGCCGCACAAAGCACATAGACATCCGGCATCACTTTTTGAGAGACCACCAGCAAAAGGGAGATATCGAAGTGTTTCATGTTAGCACCGAGAACCAGCTAGCCGATATCTTCACTAAGCCTCTAGATGAGAAGACCTTTTGCAGGTTGCGTAGTGAGCTAAATGTCTTAGATTCGCGGAACCTGGATTGAATTGTAGCATACATGTAGTTATGCTTTTGATCATGTTCCTTTTTGCATTATGTTGCTTATTATGGTGCTCAAGTTGTACAAACACTCCCTGGACCTCACAAGTCCGTTGCAAAGTGATGCACATGTGTAGGGGGAGATGTGTTACAACTTGACCCTTTGAGACTAACCATGTGCTTGAGTTTGATAATTTAGTCTCGAAGGAGGATTGAAAGGGAAAAGGTGGACTTGGACCATGAAAGACTTCCACTGCACTCCGATGAGAGGGTAACTAATTCCAAGTTCATCTCATGAAATCTTATTGCCATTTGCTCTTAATTGAAGACTTTGGTGAGGCAATGGGGTTAACGGGCCAAGATTGATCCCGTTTTGGTGCTTGATGCCAAAGGGGGAGAAAATAAAGGCCAAAGTGATAAATGGATCAGCTACCACTTGAGAGATTTTGAAAATAGTAGAATAGAGTTTTTGTTTTGTCAAAAGCTTTTATTGTCTCTTATTGTCTCTATTTTCAAAAGTTGGCTTCTTGTGGGGAGAAGTGTTGATTATGGGAAAAAGGGGGAGTTTTTGAAATCTTTGATCAATCTCTTTTGGAATGACTCTCTTTATACTTCAACATGTGTGTTTGACTTAGAGATAGAGATTTGAGTTTGATTTGCAAAAACAAACCAAGTGGTGGCAAAGGATGATCCATATATGCCAAAATTGAATAAAACCAATTTGAGTTTTTATTTAAAGTGATTTTGCACTTGTTCTAGTTGCTTTATATTGTGTTGGCATAAATCACCAAAAAGGGGGAGATTGAAAGGGAAATGTGCCCTTGGGCCATTTCTAAGTATTTTGGTGATTGAGTGCAAACACAAGGGCCTAAATGTGAAAATATGCTCATGGATGAACAAAGTGTAAATCACAAGTAAAGGTATGTTTCTAAGCCTTAGTACATTAGTTTTGTGTACTAACATCTTGTCTAAGTGTTAGAAACAGGAGAAAGAAGAAAAGAAAAGAAGTGGAGAGTGGCTGTGTACAGCCAAAGGCTGCTTCGGGCTGGGGCACCGGACTGTCCGGTGTGCACCGGACAGTGTCCGGTGCGCCAGATCAGCGCAGCGAAAACCAGCCGCTCTCGGGTTTTTCTCCGGCGACTTCGGCTAAAATTCACCGGACTGTCCGGTGTGCACCGGACTGTCCGGTGAGCCAACGGTCGGCCGGGCCAACGGTCGGCCGCGCGATCGGCGCGCGACACGTGGCCGAGCCAACGGTCGGAAGGAAGCACCGGACTGTCCGGTGTGCACCGGACTGTCCGGTGCGCCAGATCTGCAACGGTCGGCAACGGTCGGCTTCGCTTTCTATGGAAACAAATCGGGCACCGGACAGTGTCCGGTGTGCACCGGACTGTCCGGTGCGTCACGAGACAGAAGGCAAAGATGGCCTTCCAGATTTGTTCCCAACGGCTCCTAGCTGCCTTGGGGCTATAAAAGGGACCCCTTGGCGCATGGAGGAGTATACCAAGCATTCCTTGAGCACTCTTGATCACTCACACATCAATCTCGCGCACTTGTTCGACATTCTAGTGATTTGAGCTCCGTTCTAGTGTGCTAGTCTTTTGAGCTCAAGTCTGGGTCTTGTGTGTGCGTATTCGCTGTGATCTTTGTGTCGTGTGTGAGTTGCTAATCCCTCCTTTGCTCTGTGATTCTCTGTGAACATCTTTTGTAAGGGCGAGAGGCTCCAAGTTGTGGAGATTCCTCGCAAACGGGATTGAGAAAAGAAAAGCAAGAACACCGTGGTATTCAAGTTGATCATTGGATCACTTGAGAGGAGTTGAGTGCAACTCTCGTCCGTTGGGACGCCACAACGTGGAGTAGGCAAGTTTTGTACTTGGCCGAACCACGGGATAACCACTGTGTCATCTCTGTGATTGGATTCTTGTGGTTATTGTGTTTTGACTCCTCTCTAGCCACTTGGCATAAACTGTGCTAACACCTAATCAAGTTTTGTGGCTATAAGTTTAAGTTTTTACAGGATCACCTATTCACCCCCCCCTCTAGGTGCTCTCAAGGACTCCTTTTCCTTGTCGTTGATCACGATTCCCTTCCCCTTAGGATCCATCTCTTCGGGCGATTAGTCCCTTTCTTGAAGAGAACGACTCCGATACCAATTGAGAGCACCTAGAGGGGGGGGTGAATAGGTGATCCTGTAAACTTCAAAACTTAAGCCACAAAACTTTGATTAAGTGTTAGCACAGTTAATGCCAAGTGGCTGGAGAGAAGATCTTGCACAATATGATAATCACAAGGAGTTCAACACAGAGAAGACACAGTGATTTATCCCGTGGTTCGGCCAAGTACAAAACTTGCCTACTCCACGTTGTGGCGTCCCAACGGACGGGAGTTGCACTCAACTCCTCTCAAGTGATCCAATGATCAACTTGAATACCACAGTGTTATGCTTTTCCTTTCAATATCCCGTTTGCGAGTAATCTCCACAACTTGGAGTCTCTCACCCTTACACTTGAGATTCACAAAGAAATACGGAGTAAGGGAGAGAAGCAACACACACAAATCCACAGCAAAATGCGCACACACACACGGCCAAGAATCGAGCTCAAAAGACTATCTCAAAGTTCTCACTAGAACGGAGCTCGAATCACTTAGAATGACAAACGAATGCGCAAAGACTGAGTGTGGATGATCAAGAATGCTCTAAGGTTGCTTGTTGTACTCCTCCATGCGCCTAGGGGTCCCTTTTATAGCCCCAAGGCAGCTAGGAGCCGTTGAGAACAAATCTGGAAGGCCATCCTTGCCTTCTGTCATCGGGCGCACCGGACAGTCCGGTGCACACCGGACACTGTCCGGTGCCCGATTTCCTTCCTTAAACAGCGCAGTCGACCGTTGCAGATCTGGGAGCCGTTGGCGCACCGGACATGTCCGGTGCACACCGGACAGTCCGGTGCCCCTTTCCGACCGTTGGCTTGGCCACGTGTCGCGCGCAGAATCCGTGGCCGACCGTTGACCCTAGCCGACCGTTGGCTCACCGGACAGTCCGGTGTACACCGGACAGTCCGGTGAATTTTAGCCGTACGCCGTCGGCGAATTCCCGAGAGCGGCTACTTCGGCCGAGGCAGCCTGGCGCACCGGACACTGTCCGGTGCACCACCGGACAGTCCGGTGCCCCAGACCGAAACAGCCCCTTGGCTGTACACAACCACCTCTTTCCTTTTCTTTTTCTTCCTGTTTCCAATACTTAGACAAGTATATTAGTACACAAAATCAATGTACTAAGACTTAGAAACATACCTTTGCTCTTGATTTGCACTTTATTCATCCATAGGCATGAATTCACATTTAAGCACTTGTGTTGGCACTCAATCACCAAAATACTTAGAAATGGCCCAAGGGCACATTTCCCTTTCACATATAACTTATATTTTGTACATCCTTTCAACAATCTATATAATAATTCTTTAGCGGTTGATTTGGATATAAATACAATCTAAAAATTCCTATTTTTTCTAAATTATATTACATCCATATATATACACATTATAGCTCGAACAATATAAGACTTAATTGAAATTAGTACCGACCGGTGTCTTCTGATGACTTTAATATTGGTACATATTAGAGACATCAGTCAATACTAGGTGGATGCCCGTGCGTTGCCACGGGAGTTAAAATTTAGTATAAAACATAGATACAGAAATACAAACATCACTATGATATGTTAAATCCATGTGGTAAGACTGTTCCAAATTATAAATGTTTTAGTATTTCTAAAGAATCAGTATTGAAGCACACATTGACGACGTCGTCCGTGGCGCCCATGACGCCGTAGTGACACAGCATGTCGCAGAGGCGCGTGCCGCACTGCATGGACGTGGAGATGGCACTGAGGCCAGTTCAAGCCCACTTTCTGGCACACCCTGTTATGCTCCTTGTGTTGGTTGGCCACGCATACCAGCGTCACGGGGAGTTCCAAGGCCTCGAACTCCGTCACCAGCTGCTCCATGGTCAGCTTGGCGGGGCGTCTCACGAGAGTCACGAGCCCCACCACCACGTATGTCGGTTAAGTATGTCGGTAAGCCGATATTCTTAACATAAGAACGTTGATCTATTAGAGTAAGAACGTCGGTTTCTAGCCGACATTTTTCTAGTAGTGGTAGTGGTGCGGTGCCGGGGTGATGAAGTCGTGCGCCATCAGCCACGACACCAAAGGCTCTAAGTTGAAGGGGTGCTTGCCCGTGAGCCGGACAAGCGCCGGGTGGCGCCGCACCCACGCGTCAGATGTGGCCTCGCCACGCGAGTCGTAGACGGCTGGCTCCACCTCGAGGCACAGGAGGTACGATGATCGCCAGTCCGGCGGGAATGTTGTATTTTTCCATGGAATCAAAATCGGGGTGGGTGCGACGCTTGCCTCCTGGGCCACCGGAGCAGAACATGTTGAAGCTCTTGGGAGGCACAATGGTCGACCACGGGTGGGGGGGGGGGGCAGGTGCCGCTCAACAGAGGTCGCCATTGTCGGCACGAGCTACGAGAACAGTTTTTAATTGTGATGTCCAGAGCTCGAGGTTAATCGGAAGCTCGAGGAATATAATCATGCATGCCCTCAGAAAGAAAACACAGAATAAAAAAGGAAACACAATAAATTAGGCAAGGGAAACAGTCAGTCACGATTTTCTGATACAATCAAGCGATATATTAATAGATATTACACAACATTATATATGAAGCAAGTATTAACACAACATTATATCAATAGGTCGGGAAAGTATATTACACGGCAATTATAAGGGAAACACAATAAATCAGGCAAGTATATTACACGACATTGCATAGAATACAATCAGGAGCAAATTCAGATACTATGCTGATCCAAACTGCTGTATTCGGTAGATTATGTTTGCAAATCTACGATTCTAGGGACAACTCACGTAAACAAAACTTAAGATTTCAAAAAAGAAGCCAGGTTAGGTAAGACTACCGCAAGACTGTTACTGCAAGCAAGCTGGCATAAAGCTGCATTCGAGATCACGTTTTTATTCATCTTGGTCAGCGCGCCTTCATGCTGATTTTTGTATTTGCCAAAAAAGTGTTGGGCTGTAATATAGTTGAAAAAGAATCCCCAAGTGTCTCTAATGATTCCTGCGAAAAGTCCTCTCGGCAATTCTTTGCTGTAAGTGCTTCCAGAATCTGCAAGTCAATGAACATGGGTTAAAAATAAAAACTATGTTCGTGTAATGCCACATCAATCCGAAAGTGACTATTGCATTAGGTATGAACATATGGGAATGATCAAACTACTTCCAACGAAAAGAACAATCGACAAATGCATGTGTAATGTATTGACTGTTTGATGGAATGCAAAATTTCTACAGAACTCTAGATTTCACCAGAAATAATTACATTTTGACAGCGGGGAGTTCTACACACTTTCCTGCTTAGACTTGTCAGATCTCTATCACAACAGCTACAAAACGATCGGAAGCCTAAGCATGTAAGGAGAGAACATGAGTGATGATCATGTACATCATGATGGGCGAACAAATCAGGAGCAACTACACCACTGCTGGGAAGTAGCGACGAACATTAATTACATTACAAAATAGTATAGTAATAACTAAAAACAACCCTACGTATTTACCAGTCTCCATATCCTACATTCTTACCTTAATTACTCTGGACCAGCATGCGCCAGTTTACTGGCTTAACACTGGCGGTACTCCATCACTAATTTTTAGTCCCTTTATTTTATTTCATTTTAGTTACTAAATTTCTAAATAGTTAAACTAAAATAGAGTTTTATTTTCCATATTTAATATTTTAGGGACTAAAATATAATAAAATTGATGGACAAAAAAATTAGTCCCTATAAACCAAACACCCCCTTAAATAATTTACATAGTTTTAGCTCTCTCAGATACTGCTGAGCCCCTCCTCTCTAGATGTTTCAGGGCCCCTTTGACAGGGCTCTGGCTTCTCCAAAAACGACTTTGGCTCTGGCTCACGAGGTGAAGCCACTTCTTTAGATGAGCCAAAGCCATTCTGAAAAATTATTTGGCAAAACGGCTTATAGGTTGTTTTTCAGAAAGACCCTGGTATAGTTTATCTCTCCTGTACGTGGCTAGGGATTGAGGGCAGGACCAAAAAATAATTTGGACTGGTGGGAGGGCTATTGTGCAAAAATGACGTGAGCTGAAGCCGGGTGAGCCACTTTTTTGGCTCATGCCCTATAGTTCATTTTGGAAAAGCACTTCACTGGTGAAGCCATTTGAAAAAGAGGTGTTTGGCATAACTTTTGCATGAGCCAGAGCCGAAGCTGAAAAATAAGCCCTACCAAAGGGGCCCTCAATATCACCTTCGCTTGCATCGGCCCTGCACATGAGGGAGCCAAAACCAAAAAAATTGACCATGGCAGAAGCCTGCCGCCCATGCTCTCCTAGCTCCCGATATGCCCAAAGTTGACACCACTCTGTCGTCTAATGTGCTCTGTCTAATGGGATATAAAGCCCTGCATGCTCTGCAAGATGTTTCCATGCATATAGATGAATTTCACAAACTATTAGCAATGCTCACAAGGAAGGATTTTTCCAACGGTTATTTGCATATATAATTTACCTGTTTTTTCTATTATTAAAAAGGAAAAAGAATAGCCAAAGTGCCATCCAGGCAGGTGTGATTGTGCGCCTGCTTTATGCATTCAACACAGTTAGTCAGTGTGCATATAACTTTCTGCTGGGGTATTTGCAAATAACATGTAAACATATAGGTTACATGAAAAATACCAGCAAACAACATATTTAACCTTGTTTTTTGTTGACCAAATTATATAGCCTTATTTTCACAGGAAGAAACATGGGTAATAAACTACACTTTGGAACCACATGCAAGACTGTACCAACAAGAACTTAAAGTGAATATATTTGTGGTCACTAATCTTATAAGATAGGCGTGATTGCTTAGAATATTAACACTGACATGAACATCAACCCAAACACCGTGCAAGCATGTGGAGGGTGTAGAACGAGATAGTAAGAAGGAAGACACCATTTTCCACAGAGAGACAAAGCACGGGGACGACAGTTACAGACGGATCCACGATGTCAGGGGAGAGGGAAATTGGAGAGTTGAAAGCAGTGGGACCCCTGTACCTCGGGTGCCATCGCGGAAGGCCTTGGAGACATGCTTGGGTGTCCAGCACAGGCCCTCATGGCGGTCGTCCTCGTCAAGCCCCAACACCAGCCGCCCGATGGCCAGTGGCGTCCTGTCGCAGCTGTACCACCAGGGCGTGGAGGTCGACGCGCTGGTGCGGGTCGAGGTGCGTGCGTTGCGTCACAGTAAATCCTTTGTTCGTCGACGGACACGGTGTCTCTGAGAGTTTTTTTGGAACGGAGGTATCCCATGTCTGGGCTTCGTAAAATTATTATCCTGAACCAAGCAATTGCATTTCTAGTATTATAACACCCACAACTTTGGTATTTTGTGCTTCTTGCCAGATTTAACCACTGTCGAGCATCATCAGCCATAACCGGAGCTCAGTAACGAAGGAGGTGGCCCTATGATCGCCTACCCCGTTTTTCAAAACAACCCGAGTCCTTCTCTGCCGCCCGATCCGATGCGCTGGATCGCCGACGACCGGCTCCCTGTCCGGTAGCTTCCTGCCGATTTCCGGCACTGGTGCGTCGCCGGAGATGGGAAGTACCGCTTGCTCACCTACCTGGACCTCAGTCGAAATAACCATTAATAGCCGAATACTCAACTACCTGAACCTGTCCCGGAACCACCTTGGTGGAGAAATATCGGCAACCATTGCTGCAATGCAGAGCCTTACGGCCATAGACTTCTACAATAACCTGTCTGGGCTCGTGCTAGCGACTAGGCCATGATGCACACACCTACGATGGCATGTCCAATACCTTCAAGTTGCTAATTGTCCTTGGCTTGCTTGTCTGCTCCATTGCGTTTGTTGCATGGCAATCTTGAAGGCCCGATTACTAAAGAAGGCCAGCGAGGCACACAGTTGGAGACTCACTGCGTTCCAGCGCCTAGACAGTCTGAAGGAGGAGAGGAGCTAGGATTGTGTACAAGATGACGACAATGCTGGATGGTGAGCATGTTGCAGACTTGCAGTGAAGCGGCTTTCGTCGATGAGCCGTGGCTCGTCGCATGACCATGGGTTCTCTGCAGAGAAACAAACTCTTGGGAGGATCCGGTGGTAGCGCATCTTCACGCCCGACCAGTGCTCACGGCTGTGCTGCCGCTCTACGTTGCCATGATGCTGGACCGTGAGCCAGCCGTGGGCCGCGCGGCGGAGGCTCGGCTCCGCGCCGCGGAGGCAGAGCTGGAGCGCGCGCGCCGCCGCGGCGCGGATCTGGAGGAGCGGCTCCGGCAGCTAGCCGGGGAGGGCCAGGCGTGGCTGGGCGTCGCCAGGAGCCACGAGGCCGTCGCCGCTGGCCTCCGCGCCACGCTCGACAAGGTGCTCCAGCAGCCCGCCGTCGCCGCCGCCGGCGGAGGAGAATGCGGCGTGGCGGAGGACGCGCAATCCTGCTGCTTCGTGGCATCCCCGTCGGGGCTCGTCGCCGGCGACGCGGTGTCGACGGGTTCGTCGCCGTCGTGCAAGGCCTGCGGCGTCGTTTTGCTCATCATCATCGCATGCGGAAGCGACGGCCGCGAGGTGGGCCTGCTCGAGCGCTCCCATGGCGGTAGATGCACCCATCTCAGAAACGAGATTAGATCTCGATTGATCCCTTGGCGACTTCGCGAGCCAGTCAGCAGCTTGGGGAGGAGAGAGAGAGTGCGTACAGGAGAGATGGGGGAGAGGAGATGGATCCCCGGCATCACGGACACGCGCAGCGTGGGGGGAGCAGGGGCGGGGAGGGGGCTAGGGGATGGGGGGTTGCAGATCCCCGGCATCACGGACGCGCGCAGCGTGGGGGAGCAGGGGCGGGGGCTGGACGGCAGCTATTGCGCAGGGGTTTGCGGCGTGCTGCCGTGCGGTGCGGGAGGCCGTTGCTGGACGGGAGTGGGGGCAGTCTACAAATGGCTCTTAATAGTTGTAGAGACTAACACCCCTGCATGACCGTGACGGTTAAAACATGTGAAGCAGGTCCTACGACGAAAGCCTTTTTTTTCTCGTGCCGGGCCAATGGGCCATTGCTTTGGATCGATCATTCGACAGTTGACGCGTCCCAGTCTGGTCAGGGCTGTTTGTTTCAGCTTCTGGCAGCTTCTGGCCACCAAAAGTTGCTGCGGACTGCCAAACGCTCAGCTTTTCAGCCAGCTTCTATAAAATTCGTTGGGACAAAAACCATCCAAAATCAACATAAACACATAATCGGTTGAGTCGTTATAATAGTACGAATCCGTCACTTTCTAGATCTTGAGCCCTATAAACAACTTTATCTTCCTCCACACGTAATCGTAATTATACTCAGATTCTCCCACACGTAATCGTAATTACACTCAGATTCTCCCCACAGCCAGATTCTTCCCACAGCCAGATTTTCAGAAAAGCTGGTTAGAAAAAAGCTGAACCAAACAACCCTCTAGTCCCACAGCTGGTCACCGAAGCGCAGTGATCGGGTCCTGCACTCCTGCACCGCGCGATAGAACTGCTGCCGCATTGGTATCCACACGCAGGAGATCTAAAATATATGTCACCACTGGATCCTTCGCCGTCGTATGCGGCGTCATTGCCTTCATCCAGCGGTCACGGGTTGCTGGACCCGTGCCTATCCACCGGTAGAGAAGAACGTGTTTCGACAGATCAAATGTGGCCTAGGAACGACCAGAACATGATCCGATTTGGATCTAGCTAGCCTCTATTACTACTCGTGATTAGTGTAGAATATACTCCATCTTATCGCGCGTGCTGTGTTGAAACAGCGAGCGGTTTGTGGATTTGTAGGGAGGAACGGAATGATCATCCACCATCAATGGAATGGGCGTGTGATGCTGTGTAGTACTATATCCGTTCTTGAATATGTGTTGTCTGCTAATTTATTTTTGAACTAAACCACGGCAAATAAAAAAGAACGGGGAATACTAGTGGAAGGAAGGCGCCCCCCCCCCCCCCCCCCCCTGCGCATTGGTACCACACACGGAAGTTTTCGAATACCTATCTAACATGCACTTCTTCTGTTCAGGCATATATCAGAGTTGTATATCATAAATTCTGGTTACAAAACATTTGAACATTATTGTAGTATTGCGCTCTTGAAGTAGAAACTTTGTCATTGTGCAAAAGACAGGCCTACATAGCCGAGCACAAGTAGCAGCTTTGTGCGTCCAACTTAACACATGTAATATACTGTGGGATATATAGTGGAGTCTCTAGGAGACACCATTACATATTTACACATAAAAAGGCTAGACATGGTGGATCCTGGAATAACAAAAGAGCGCGCGGCAAAACCTATATGTTTTGGGAACAAAAGAACCAACGAAGGGCTTGTTCGGTTAGCTCTCAATCCATATGGATTGAGTGGGATTGGGTGGGTTTAAATCCCAAGCAAGTCAAAGTTGTTCTAAATTTTTTCCAATCCCATCCAATCCATGTACTGTAGGAATAACCGAACAAGGCGGAAGTAAAGCTATTCCTTCGCGCTAACTCGTGCGCACAACCTATACGCGGTAAAGATCTTTCCCTTCCCAGTTCCAGCCTAAACTCCACAATGATCAAATGCCACTGGCTAGCCCATCCACGCTAATAACTCGTGGCCTCAATAGGCTGCTTACCTATAAAGAGAGAACCTATGGCGAAGCCCGCCCCGCGACAGCCTGCGAAAGTGCCAAGGACCATTCTGTTATGAAACCCTAACGAAATATTATGTGGGTAAATACCGAATTTACCCCTAAGAAGTCTCACGTCTCTATATAAGCAACATGTATACCCACTCATAATACAGAGAATAAAAATGTTAGATATCCAACCCTACATCATATGTCCCGTGCGTTTATTGATCTGACGTGCTTCTAGTGAGGTAAATGATGAGGTATATAACTTCTTCATGTCTAATCTGCTGACGGGAGAGAATAGAGCAGATCTGGCATGGATGCATGGACAAGAATGGCAAGCCCAATCTCAAGTATGTGAAGATGCTTGTGTTTGGTTGAGCCATTTTGTTGATGAGAATAGAGATAGGAGACATGATGGGTTATTTTGGCTTGCACAAAGAAGGAATTGAGTTGTCATATTGCCTCCCTAGTGAGTCTGTATGGTAAGAATTTTCTGATTCAATTGGCGCTCAACTAGGCTTACAATTCACAAAATATTTGAAATGCTTGAAACTTGCACTTTAGGAGCAAGATTCATGCATATTTACTATAATCATCAATAAAACAACACAATATTTATGTCTAGTAATTGAGTTGGAGGCAGGGCCCCAAACATTAGAGAAGATAAGCTCCAAAAGGATAATGAGACACATTATTAAATTTATTATAAGGCATTAGATAACTTTTTGCCTTTTTACAAGAATTACATATTGTTTGTTCATAGGACTCGGCCAAACATTACTAAATCTACTAATGACTTTACAACTATAGGAACCAAAGCATGACTAATCTATTATGTCACTTGACGAAACTTGGTTTTGTTGTATGGAAGACTTGATTTGGTGGACGGTAAGGATGGAAGAAGACAAAGTCCCTGATGGCACTGACCTATAAGAAGAGTTATCCTCATGGTCTGATTCTCGACAAAGAAGACACTAGGACAAAATTCAAGATATGCATAATTATCTTTAGCATGGCAATGTACAGAATTAAGACTTTTACTAGCGTTATTAGAAACATAAAGAATATTGTTTAAGAAAGGATTGCAGCTTTAAGTTTTAACAATAGAGTGTCCAATATGGCTAATCTTCACATATACCTGCACCACTTGTCATGTGGATCTGTTCAGTCCTTTTGTATTTATCTCAGACTGTTAGCTTTTCAAGTTCTTATGTGATATGATCTATATATAGCTCCTATGTCTGCCTGGCCAATTGGAATCTAATGCATAAGATGTTGCATCAAACTTGTGCCAACAATTGAGAATAGTATGTCTCATCTTTTAGCATAGCCAGCACTTGGGCCTAGTATCGATGTAATGTTATGGGAGTTTGCACAGGGCGCGTGTCACGACGTACGCACTGCATTAAGAATACGGTACAAGCGGCTGAAACGAATTTAGTAAATGTACGTACGTACTGAACAGATAAAAGTATTTATTCATACAGAGATCGAATAATACAAAACGATTAAAACAAACAGATCGAAAATCAATGCAAGCAAGGGAAGCCAAATCTGATCAGACAAGAGCTACGTGTACAGACCAGTACAAACGATACAAACCAAATAAATCTGAATCCAAACGATCCAGCTACACTCTTCAGCGACGAGCGCGCGGCTGAATGCGTGCTTAGACTTAGAGGCATTTGAATCCGGTGGGCACGGTCTTGCCGCAGTGGTTGAGGATGAGGCTGAGGTCGACGGGCAGGTTGAGCTTGATTCCGAGGACCTCGCCCTTGATGGCGGTGCAGAGGCACACGGCGGCCTCGAGGTCGACGAGCCCCTCCAGCAGCCGGCAGCATGGCTCCGTGGGCGGCACGCCCACCTTGGCCTTGATCAGTCCCAGCACGTTGGCGCACACGCCCAGCTTGAGCGCGTCGCGGGGGCACTTGCCGAACGAGGCCGGCGTCGGGGTCGGCGTCGACGGGGTGGACGGGGTCGGCGTGGGGCAGTTGCCACCGCAGGCGCTGGCCATGGCGATGAACACCGCCAGGTTCACGGCGAGGAACAGCGCGACCGATGCCTTGCCTGCCAGTGCCATTATACACACACAGCGACAGCTGCTCGATCACAAGCACGAATTATGCGGAGTGATTAGGCTGGCTGGGCGGCCTTATATTAATAACCCGACTGCTAATAAGCGCCTGTGATGTGATGGTTCATGGAGATGCTGCTCGGTGTGCCATTTATAGCAGCAAACAACACTGGTGCAACGTTTGATAAATTATTAGAGCGTTAAACTTCCCGTGACCGTGGATGCATCAATGCATGTGACGGTGATTATTATTTGATGGGTGATCATGATTTGTTTCGAATATGTAAAGCCCAACAGTGCTAGCGATCAAGATTGCTGCATTTGTTGATGCATGTTGACGTTTGTTATTCTCGCTCGATGGTGGATCTCGTACTAGTTTAGTTCAGTAACTTGCCATATATATGGGTTGGCTGGTTTGTACCTTGTAACATGCCATGCCATGGAAACGGGTTTCAAATTGTCGTGTTAATCAGAGGACAGCAGAGCTGAGACGAAGGGCGTCAACTGGTGACTTCGTGTCGTTGTTGTGTTAATCTGCGTTTTTCTTTGACATGTAGTATGGGCACAATTGTTAGCTTCAAAAGAAAAGGCCAATTGTTGAGTTTGTCTCAAAAAAAATCTAGGGGTGTTTGAATGCACTAGAGCTAATAGTTAGTTGGCAAAAAATTACTAGTGGAATTAGCTAGCTAACAAATAGCTAGCTAACTATTAGCTAATTTACTAAAAGTAGCTAATATAATAGCTAACCTATTAGTTACATTGTTTAGTTACACTATTAGCTCTAGTATATTCAAACACTCTATAAGTATGCAAGTTATGAAATCTGTTGTTTGGCTATTCTCTAGAAAAGTTTAGTAGTGATATTTCTCTCTCATCATGTATCTAGGTTGCTTTAGCTACCTAAAAACCAGGAAAAACTTCACATAAGTTGTGGTTAGCTGAAATGCTATTGAAATTGCTTCATGCCCAGTAAGGATAGTAAGGTTTCCTAATCGATTTAACCTTGAGTATACATGTATAATTTTTTAAAAATATTTCACACCTCTAAAATGTTTTGGATTCTAATTTCTCGATCTGATGAGTATAGTGTTGGAGCGAAGGCTGAACCCGATCGCGATCAAATTTACCCAGTTTGATTTCACCATGTTTGAGCGCAGGACCCACAACAGCTGAGGACTTCGCTTATTGTCGACAGCGGATACCTCGCGCCCACAGCCACCGAAGGGCGACCACAAGGAGAGTACATGAGGCACACGAGTACAAGGAGCCAAGGAGGATCGGAGGAGTTTAAAACAAATTCATTGAAAGTTACTCCCTCCGTTTCGTTTTATTTGTCGCTGGATAGTGCAAAATTGAACTATCCAGCGACAACTAAAAAGAAACGGAGGGAGTAATAGATTAGAATTTTGGTACTTTGTTGTCTCATTTTTTTTATAAAAAAAACCGAGATGGTTCAACTCTTCCATTAAGTAGCATTTTATATGGTCGCTTGAGCGGTTGCATTTTATATATCGATGCAATACTGAGTAGTTGGTGGTGAGTTAACATTCCCGTGAGCATTCATGCATGTGAGGGCGATTAGATGGGTGATCTGGATTTGTTCCACAAATATTTGGGCGGTACTGCTAGAAATAGGTTTCGATGTAGAACAGCGCTAGTGGCCAAGATTTGCTGCATTGGTCGACACACATGTTCATGTTTGTTCTCGCTTGATGGTTGATCACTTATTCAGTTCAGCAATTTGTCATATGGGTTGGTTGCCTGTATCTTGTAACATGCTCAAGTGCCCAAGAAATATTTTAGAACGTTTTACGCCTGTCGTCACTGTCCTATTAGTGATCACACGAACGGCAGAGGTACCACGATGATGGGCGCATTTGCTTGAAATGGTTCTTTGTGGCACTTGCGAGGTCAGCGTCATCTATTGTTGTTATGTTCATACAAAGAGGCTTGAATGTGCTTGAAAAGAGTGTAAGCAACAACGGTGGGGGTTGCCCTCCTTTTGGGATATTTTGTTCTTTTTGTTTGAATGTGGCTAGGTGGTTCCCTTTTGTTTATAAAAATACTCTCTCTGTCCCAAATTAGTATTTATTTTAGCTCTTTTGCCTTGATTTTTATGTCTATATTCAAATTGATGATGATGAATGTCGACACATATACAAAACACATACTACATCAATTATTATATCCATTAAAAACTTAGAATGAATTTTATTTTAGGACAGAGGGAGTTCTAACACTTCTAACCTTATGCTTAGAAGCTTAAGAGACTAATGATGCTTACAAGTTCGGGCCATATCAAGTGTACTATCAAACCATCCAAAACATCCAATCTAGATCCATAGGTTTCATATTAATTGAGTTAAATGTAATATAGGTACTAAGTTTCAATTGAAAGGGGCTAAATGTAAATAGTAGTCACCATTGGATTTAAATTGAATGCACCAAATTGTTTGATTGCACACTTGCGTTAATATGATTGATTGCAGATGATATGTTCTCTACAGTTTCATAGATAATTACATAAAACTAAACAAAGTTGCTTTTGTTTATGTTCTTTCTTTATTCATTTTCTAACACAATGCTTATAGACATACTCTGTGATATGTATCTGGTTATGATAGATTTACCAAATACTTCCACATTCAGAGTTCTCCCCTTTTCATCGTAAATCTATGAGCCTTCGATGTGTGTTTAATTAAAATCTTAGCTCAAGTTATATCAATTTTGTTGTAGCTTGTATGTTTCCAAAACATCATGAACCTAAATTTTGATTTTTTATATTTGAATGTTATTGGCTGCTATAGTTTTTTCATATTCTAAGTCAAAACTGCTTATTGTACCTTTTTATTTAAACTTTATTTTTGCATTATGTTCAAAACATAAGTTCATAGTCATAGGCTCGCTATTAGTTACTATTTTGGCATAAATAGTCATATTAGTGCTCTGTATGTTGAATTGCCTTTATAATAATTTTTTGTTAGTATTTTTGTAAAAATAGACTACTTATTACAATTAATAGATATGTTTATTCTCATAATCATGCAATTTATGAATGCACAAATTTACATGAAGTTGCAACTTAAACCACATAATTACTTTTCATAAAGTATTAGTATAATTTAAAATCTTAAAATTGATTGCTAGTGTCGTATTATGTGTTTTACTCAAGTAATATTTTTCATGATTGCTAAACTGTAAATTTATATAGTTATAGTTCATGCATGTATATAAACTTTGTCTATGTTGTGTGCCTTTCGGCCCCACCATCCTGCATCCTACGTCCATATCATGTGGATGCGCTATTTTAGGGATCTATTTTTATGGCAATTATAGACGCGATGCGAGGTTTTTAGCGTAAAAATCATCACGTTTGAGCATTGAAAGTCGCCTAGAGGGGGGGTGAATAGGGCGAAACTGAAATTTACAAATATAAACACAACTACAAGCCGGGGTTAGCGTTAGTAATAAAGAAACGAGTCCGTGAGAGAGGGCGGAAAACAAATCCCAAGTAAATAAACAAGTAAGACACGGAGATTTGTTTTACCGAGGTTCGGTTCTTGCAAACCTACTCCCCGTTGAGGAGGCCACAAAGGCCGGGTCTCTTTCAATCCTTCCCTCTCTCAAACGATCCACGGATCGAGTGAGCTTTCTCTTCTCAATCACTTGGAACACAAAGTTCCCGCAAGGACCACCACAAGATTGGTGTCTCTTGCCTCAATTACAAGTGAGTTTGATTGCAAAGAAAAGGATCAAGAAAGAAGAAAGCAATCCAAGCGCAAGAGCTCGAAAGAACACAAGCAAATCACTCTCTCTAGTCACTATTGTGTTGTGTGGAATTTGGAGAGGATTTGATCTCTTTGGTGTGTCTAGAATTGAATGCTAGAGCTCTTGTAGTAGTTGGGAAGTGGAAAACTTGGATGCAATGAATGGTGGGGTGGTTGGGGTATTTATAGCCCCAACCACCAAAAGTGGTCGTTGGAAGGCTGTCTGCTCGATGGCGCACCGGACAGTCCGGTGCACACCGGACAGTCCGGTGCCCCCTGCCACGTCATCACTGTCGTTGGATTCTGACCGTTGGAGCTTCTGACTTGTGGGCCCGCCTGAGTGTCCGGTGCACACCGGACAGGTACTGTTCCTTGTCCGGTGTGCCAGTATGGGCACGCCTGCCATCTGCGCGCGCAGAGCGCGCATTAAATGCGCGGCAGAGAGCCGTTGGCGCGGAGGTAGCCGTTGCACCTTAGTCGCACCGGACAGTCCGGTGCACACCGGACAGTCCGGTGCACACCGGACAGTCCGGTGAATTTTAGCGGACTAGCCGTTGGCGTTTCCCGAAGCTGGCGAGTTCCTGAGCTCGACCTCCCTTGGCGCACCGGACACTGTCCGATGTACACCGGACAGTCCGGTGAATTATAGCGCGAGTGCCTCTGGAAATTCCCGAAGGTGGCGAGTTTGAGTCTGAGTTCCCCTGGTGCACCGGACATGTCCGGTGGCACACCGGACAGTCCGGTGCGCCAGACCAGGGGTGCCTTCGGTTGCCCCTTTGCTCCTTTGTTGAATCCAAAACTTGGTCTTTTTATTGGCTGAGTGTGAACCTTTTACACCTGTATAATCTATACACTTGGGCAAACTAGTTAGTCCAAAGATTTGTGTTGGACAATTCAACCACCAAAATTATATAGGAACTAGGTGTAAGCCTAATTCCCTTTCAATCTCCCCCTTTTTGGTGATTGATGCCAACACAAACCAAAGCAAATATAGAAGTGCATAATTGAACTAGTTTGCATGATGTAAGTGTAAAGGTAGCTTGGAATTTAGCCAATATTATTACTTACAAGATATGCATGGATTGTTTCTTATTTATAACATTTTGGACCACGCTTTCACCACATGTTTTGTCTTTGCAAACTCTTTTGTAAATCATTTTCAAAAGTTCTTTTGCAAATAGTCAAAGGTAAATGAATAAGATTTTTGCAAAGCATTTTCAAGATTTGAAATTTTCTCCCCCTGTTTCAAATGCTTTTCTTTTGACTAAACAAAACTCCCCCTAAAGGAGATCCTCCTCTTAGTGTTCAAGAGGGTTTTGATATATCATTTTGAAATACTACTTTCTCCCCTTTTTGAACACAATAGGAAAATCAATTGATAAATATTCAACACTAAGTTTTTGAAATCGGTGGTGGTGCGGTCCTTTTGCTTTGGGCTCCTTTCTCCCCCTTTTTGGCATTAATCGCCAAAAACGGAATCATTAGAGCCCGCAAAGTGCCATCTTCCCCTTTGGTCATAAATAAATGAGTTAAGATTATACCAAAGACGAAGTTCCTTTGCTTGGTGCTCATGTTTTCTCCCCCTCGGATGGAGAGTGGTATGTAGCGACGGCGAAGGTTGAGTTACGGAGTGGAAGCCTTTTTGTCTTCGCCGAAGACTCCAATTCCCTTTCAATATACCTATGACTTGGTTTGAAATAGACTTGAAAACACATTAGTCATACCATAGGAAGGGGATACGATCAAAGATATATAAATGAGCTATGTGTGCAATCTAACAAAAGAAATTGCGCGAATCAAGAATATTGAGCTCATGCCTAAGTTTGTTAAAAGATTGTTCATCAAGAGGCTTGGTAAAGATATCGGCTAATTGATCTTTAGTGTTAATGTAAGAAATCTCGATATCTCCCTTTTGTTGGTGATCCCTAAGAAAATGATACCGAATGGCTATGTGTTTAGTGCGGCTATGCTCGACGGGATTGTCGGCCATTTTGATTGCACTCTCATTATCACATAGCAAAGGGACTTTGGTTAATTTGTAACCGTAGTCCCGCAGGGTTTGTCTCATCCAAAGCAATTGCGCGCAACAATGACCTGCGGCAATGTACTCGGCTTCGGCGGTGGAAAGAGCGACCGAATTTTGCTTCTTTGAAGCCCAAGACACCAAGGATCTTCCCAAGAACTGGCAAGTCCCTGATGTGCTCTTTCTATTGATTTTGCACCCCGCCCAATCGGCATCGGAATAACCAATTAAATCAAATGTGGATCCCTTAGGATACCAAAGCCCAAACTTAGGAGTATAAGCCAAATATCTCAAGATTCGTTTTACGGCCGTAAGGTGAGCTTCCTTAGGGTCGGCTTGGAATCTTGCACACATGCATACGGAAAGCATAATATCCGGTCGAGATGCACATAAATAGAGTAAAGAACCTATCATCGACCGGTACACCTTTTGATCCACGGACTTACCTCCCGTGTCGAGGTCGAGATGCCCATTAGTTCCCATGGGTGTCTTGATGGGCTTGGCATCCTTCATTCCAAACTTGGTTAAGATGTCTTGAGTGTATTTTGTTTGGCTAATGAAGGTGCCCTCTTGGAGTTGCTTCACTTGGAATCCTAGAAAATACTTCAACTCCCCCATCATAGACATCTCAAACTTCTGTGTCATGATCCTACTAAACTCTTCACATGTAGACTCGTTAGTAGACCCAAATATAATATCATCAACATAAATTTGGCATACAAACAAGTCATTTTCAAGAGTTTTAGTAAAGAGTGTAGGATCGGCTTTACCGACTTTGAATCCATTTGTAATAAGAAAATCTCTAAGGCATTCATACCATGCTCTTGGGGCTTGCTTGAGCCCATAAAGCGCCTTAGAGAGCTTATAGACATGGTTAGGATACTCATTGTCTTCAAAGCCGTGAGGTTGCTCAACATAGACCTCTTCCTTGATTGGTCCATTGAGGAAGGCACTTTTCACGTCCATTTGATAAAGCTTAAAGCCATGGTAAGTAGCATAGGCCAATAATATGCGAATTGACTCAAGCCTAGCTACGGGTGCATAGGTTTCACCAAAATCCAAACCTTCGACTTGGGAGTATCCCTTGGCCACAAGTCGAGCTTTGTTCCTTGTCACCACACCATGCTCGTCTTGCTTGTTGCGGAAGACCCATTTGGTTCCTACAACATTTTGGTTAGGACGTGGAACTAAATGCCATACCTCATTTCTCGTGAAGTTGTTGAGCTCCTCTTGCATCGCCACCACCCAATCCGAATCTTGAAGTGCTTCCTCTACCTTGTGTGGCTCAATAGAGGAAACAAACGAGTAATGTTCACAAAAATGTGCAACACGAGATCGAGTAGTTACCCCCTTATGAATGTCGTCGAGGATGGTGTCGACGGGGTGATCTCGTTGGATTGCTTGGTGGACTCTTGGGTGTGGCGGTCTTTGCTCTTCATCCTCCTTGTCTTGATCATTTGTATCTCCCCCTTGATTATTGCCATCATCTTGAGGTGGCTCATTTGCTTGATCTTCTACTTCATCAACTTGAGCCTCTTCCTCATTTTGAGTTGGTGGAGATGCTAGCGTGGAGGAGGATGGTTGATCTTGTGCAATTGGAGGCTCTTCGGATTCCTTAGGACACACATCCCCAATGGACATGTTCCTTAGCGCGATGCATGGAGCCTCTTCTTCACCTGTCTCATCAAGATCAACTTGCTCTATTTGAGAGCCATTAGTTTCATCAAACACAACATCACATGAGACTTCAACTAGTCCAGTGGACTTGTTAAAGACCCTATATGCCCTTGTGTTTGAGTCATAACCAAGTAAAAAGCCTTCTACAGTCTTAGGAGCAAATTTAGATTTTCTACCTCTTTTAACAAGTATAAAGCATTTGCTACCAAAGACTCTAAAATATGAAATGTTGGGCTTTTTACCGATTAGGAGTTCATATGATGTCTTCTTGAGGATTCGGTGTAGATATAATCGGTTGATGGCGTAGCAGGCGGTGTTGACTGCCTCGGCCCAAAACCGATCCGAAGTCTTATATTCATCAAGCATGGTCCTTGCCATGTCCAATAGAGTTCGATTCTTCCTCTCCACTACACCATTTTGTTGAGGTGTGTAGGGAGAAGAGAACTCATGCTTGATGCCCTCTTCCTTAAGAAAACCTTCGATTTGAGAGTTCTTGAACTCCGTCCCGTTGTCGCTTCTTATTTTCTTGATCCTTAAGGCGAACTCATTTTGAGCCCGTCTCAAGAATCCCTTTAAGGTCTCTTGGGTTTGAGATTTTTCCTGTAAAAAGAATACCCAAGTGAAGCGAGAATAATCATCCACAATAACTAGACAGTACTTACTTCCACCGATGCTTATGTAAGCGATCGGGCCGAATAGGTCCATGTGTAGGAGCTCCAGTGGCCTGTCGGTCGTCATTATGTTCTTGTGTGGATGATGAGCTCCAACTTGCTTTCCTGCCTGGCATGCGCTACAGATCCTGTCTTTCTCAAAATGAACATTTGTTAATCCTAAAATGTGTTCTCCCTTTAGAAGCTTGTGAAGATTCTTCATCCCAACATGTGCTAGTCGGCGATGCCAGAGCCAGCCCATGTTAGTCTTAGCAATTAAGCAAGTGTCGAGTTCAGCTCTATCAAAATCTACCAAGTATAGCTGACCCTCTAACACTCCCTTAAATGCTATTGAATCACCACTTCTTCTAAAGACAGTGACACCTACATCAGTGAATAGACAGTTGTAGCCCATTTGACATAATTGAGATACGGAAAGCAAATTGTAGTCTAATGAATCTACAAGAAAAACATTGGAAATAGAATGGTCGGGTGATATAGCAATTTTACCAAGACCTTTGACCAAACCTTGATTTCCATCCCCAAATGTGATAGCTCGTTGGGGATCTTGGTTTTTCTCGTAGGAGGAGAACATCCTTTTCTCCCCTGTCATATGGTTTGTGCACCCGCTGTCGAGTATCCAACTTGAGCCCCCGGATGCATAAACCTACAAAACAATTTTAGTTCTTGACTTTAGGTACCCAAATGGTTTTGGGTCCTTTGGCATTAGACACAAGAACTTTGGGTACCCAAACACAAGTCTTGGAGCCCTTGTGCTTGCCCCCAACATATTTGGCAACTATCTTGCCGGATTTGTTAGTTAACACATAAGATGCATCAAAAGTTTTAAATGAAAGATTATGTTCATTTGATGCACTAGGAGTTTTCTTAGGCAACTTAGCACGGGTTGGTTGCCTGGAACTAGATGTCTCACCCTTATACATGAAAGCATGATTAGGGCCAGAGTGAGACTTCCTAGAATGAATTCTCCTAATTTTGCTCTCGGGATAACCGGCAGGGTATAAAATGTAACCCTCGTTATCCTGAGGCATGGGAGCCTTGCCCTTAACAAAGTTGGACAATCTCTTAGGAGGGGCACTAATTTTGACATTGTCTCCCCTTTGAAAGCCAATGCCATCCTTAATGCCCGGGCGTCTCCCATTATAAAGCATGCTATGAGCAAATTTAAATTTTTCATTTTCCAAGTTGTGCTCGGCAATTTTAGCATCTAGTTTTACTATATGATCATTTTGTTGCTTAATTAAAATCATGTGATCATAAATAGCATCAACATCAATATCTCTACATCTAGTACAAATAGTAACATGCTCAATGGTAGATGTAGAGGGTTTGCAAGAATTAAGTTCAACGATCTTAGTACGAAGTATATCATTCTTATCTCTAAGATCGGCAATTGTAACTTTGCAAACATCAAAATCTTTAGCCCTAGCAATCAAATTTTCATTCTCTAATCTAAGGCTAGCAAGAGAAATGTTTAATTCTTCAATCCTAGCAAGCAAATTATCATTATTATCTATAGGATTGGGAATATTACAAACATGAGAATCAACCTTAGCATTTAAACTAGCATTTTCATTTCTAAGGTTGTCAATCATCTCACGGCAAGTGCTTAGCTCACTAGATAATTTTTCACATTTTTCTACTTCTAGAGCATAAGCCTTTTTAACCTTAACATGTTTCTTGTTTTCTTTAATTAGACAATCCTCTTGGGAGTCCAAAAGGTCATCCTTTTCATGAATAGCACTAATCAATTCATTCAATTTTTCTTTTTGCTCCATGTTAAGATTGGCAAAGAGAGCACGCAAATTATCTTCCTCACCACTAGCATTATCATCACTAGAAGACTCATATTTAGTGGAGGAGTTGGATTTAACCTTCTTCTTTTTGCCGTCCTTTGCCATGAGGCACTTGTGGCCGACGTTGGGGAAGAGGAGTCCCTTGGTGACGGCGATGTTGGCGGCGTCCTCGTCGTCGGAGGAGTCGCTTGAGCTTTCGTCGGAGTCCCACTCCCGACAAACATGGGCATCACCACCCTTCTTCTTGTAGTACCTCTTCTCCTTTCGCCTCCCCTTCTTGTCGTCGCCTCGGTCATTGTCACTAGATATAGGACATTTAGCGATAAAATGACCGGGCTTACCACACTTGTAGCAAACCTTCTTGGAGCGGGACTTGTAATCCTTCCCCCTCCTTTGCTTGAGGATTTGGCGGAAGCTCTTGATGACGAGCGCCATTTCCTCATTGTCGAGCTTGGAGGCATCTATTGGTTGTCGACTTGGTGTAGACTCCTCCTTCTTTTCTTCCGTTGCCTTGAATGCGACGGGTTAAGCCTCGGATGTAGATGGATCATCAAGCTCGTTGATCTTCCTCGAGCCTTCGATCATGCACTCAAAACTTACAAAATGCCCGATTACTTCCTCGGGGGTCATTTTAGTATATCTACGATTACCACGAATTAATTGAACTTGAGTAGGGTTAAGGAAAATAAGAGATCTTAGAATAACCTTAACCACTTCGTGATCATCCCACTTTACGCTCCCGAGGTTGCGCACTTGGTTCACCAAGGTCTTGAGCCGGTTGTACATGTGTTGCGGCTCTTCCCCTTTGCGAAGCCGGAACCGACCGAGCTCCCCCTCGATCGTTTCCCGCTTGGTGATCTTGGTGAGCTCATCTCCTTCGTGCGCGGTTTTGAGCACATCCCAAACCTCCTTGGCGCTCTTCAACCCTTGCACTTTGTTATACTCCTCTCTACTTAAAGAGGCGAGGAGTATTGTTGTTGCTTGAGAGTTGAAGTGCTCGATTTGGGCCACCTCATCCTCATCATAGTTCTCATCCCCTACCGACGGTACCTGTGCACCAAACTCAACAACATCCCATATACTTTTGTGGAGCGAGGTTAGATGAAATCGCATTAAATCGCTCCACCTAGCGTAGTCTTCACCATCAAAAGTTGGTGGTTTGCCTAATGGGACGGAAAGTAAAGGTGTATGTTTGGAAATGCGAGGGTATCGTAGGGGGATCTTACTATACTTCTTGCGCTCTTGGCGCTTAGAAGTGACGGAGGGCGCATCGGAGTCGGAGGTTGATGTTGATGAAGTGTCGGTCTCGTAGTAGACCACCTTCCTCATCCTCTTGTGCTTGTCCCCACTCCGACGCGGCTTGTGGGAAGAAGATTTTTCTTTCTTCTCTTTGTGGTGAGAAGAGGATTTCTTCTCCTTCCCTTTGTTGGAGGAGATCTTCTTCTCCTCCTTCCTCTTGGTGCGGGACTCTTCCGATGAAGTGCTCCCGTGGCTTGTAGTGGGCTTTTCGCCGGTCTCCATTTCCTTCTTGGCGTGATCTCCTGACATCACTTCGAGCGGTTAGGCTCTAATGAAGCACCGAGTTCTGATACCAATTGAAAGTCGCCTAGAGGGGGGGTGAATAGGGCGAAACTGAAATTTACAAATATAAACACAACTACAAGCCGGGGTTAGCGTTAGTAATAAAGAAACGAGTCCGTGAGAGAGGGCGGAAAACAAATCCCAAGTAAATAAACAAGTAAGACACGGAGATTTGTTTTACCGAGGTTCGGTTCTTGCAAACCTACTCCCCGTTGAGGAGGCCACAAAGGCCGGGTCTCTTTCAACCCTTCCCTCTCTCAAACGATCCACGGATCGAGTGAGCTTTCTCTTCTCAATCACTTGGAACACAAAGTTCCCGCAAGGACCACCACAAGATTGGTGTCTCTTGCCTCAATTACAAGTGAGTTTGATTGCAAAGAAAAGGATCAAGAAAGAAGAAAGCAATCCAAGCGCAAGAGCTCGAAAGAACACAAGCAAATCACTCTCTCTAGTCACTATTGTGTTGTGTGGAATTTGGAGAGGATTTGATCTCTTTGGTGTGTCTAGAATTGAATGCTAGAGCTCTTGTAGTAGTTGGGAAGTGGAAAACTTGGATGCAATGAATGGTGGGGTGGTTGGGGTATTTATAGCCCCAACCACCAAAAGTGGCCGTTGGAAGGCTGTCTGCTCGAT
Organism: Zea mays; assembly: GCF_902167145.1. Lineage (NCBI taxonomy): Eukaryota > Viridiplantae > Streptophyta > Magnoliopsida > Poales > Poaceae > Zea > Zea mays. The sequence continues at coordinate 141,588,354 of NC_050105.1, forward strand.
GGCGCACCGGACAGTCCGGTGCACACCGGACAGTCCGGTGCCCCCTGCCACGTCATCACTGCCGTTGGATTCTGACCATTGGAGCTTCTGACTTGTGGGCCCGCCTGAGTGTCCGGTACACACCGGACAGGTACTGTTCCTTGTCCGGTGTGCCACTATGGGCACGCCTGCCATCTGCGCGCGCAGAGCGCGCATTAAATGCGCGGCAGAGAGCCGTTGGCGCGGAGGTAGCCGTTGCACCTTAGTCGCACCGGACAGTCCGGTGCACACCGGACAGTCCGGTGAATTTTAGCGGACTAGCCGTTGGCGTTTCCCGAAGCTGGCGAGTTCCTGAGCTCGACCTCCCTTGGCGCACCGGACACTGTCCGGTGTACACCGGACAGTCCGGTGAATTATAGCGCGAGTGCCTCTGGAAATTCCCGAAGGTGGCGAGTTTGAGTCTGAGTTCCCCTGGTGCACCGGACAGTCCGGTGCGCCAGACCAGGGGTGCCTTCGGTTGCCCCTTTGCTCCTTTGTTGAATCCAAAACTTGGTCTTTTTATTGGCTGAGTGTGAACCTTTTACACCTGTATAATCTATACACTTGGGCAAACTAGTTAGTCCAAAGATTTGTGTTGGACAATTCAACCACCAAAATTATATAGGAACTAGGTGTAAGCCTAATTCCCTTTCAAGCATAAAATAGTACCAGACATAGCATAAAATTCTGTTTTCGTCACGTCACATGCATGGTCCAGCTTTTATGGAAGGTGCAATCATCACCCACTAGATGTGCGTGCAGTTTTCGATTTTTATGGCAGGTGCGGTTTCAGATCCGAAAATTATGACAAGTTCAAAAATTATGGCATATCCAAAAATTATCATGCATGCGAAAATTTTGCATGTTGGACACTTTGTGGGCGCGAACCAGATTTGAGCATAAAAATTCTTATGTTTTAGCTTAAATAATTTCAGATATAGCGTATATGTTGACTCAAACCCAACAACAGCCCTCGCGTCCATGTAGCTAGTGCTGCAACTTGGGCCGTGCCGTGCCGTCCCGGCACGAGCCCGCCGTGCTTCGGGCCTCAGTTAGTCGGGCCTGGCTAGCACGAAATAGAATCGGGCCGTGCCTTACCGGGCCTAGTGAGTAGAAGTAAGACCCAGCACGGCCCCAAAGCACGACGGGCTTCTGTCGGGCCGTGCTGGCCCAGGCACGGCACGCAATAATCGAACACAGGGAGGCCGTGGTGTTGAACGCAGGGAGACCTTTCTCTGTTGGTCCTTCTTGCAGCTCCTTCGCAAATACTCCAAATGGCGTGGTGTTGAACGCATGGAGACCTTTCCCTGTTGATATTTCTGGGAGTTGCTCAAATGACAGGCCACCATTGACCTCGAACATGTGGTTTTCTTCGTTTCGTTCTTGCAGCTCCTATGCAATCGGCATTCGACAGTAGGCATATTGACATACATCGCGGCGGAGACGCAGAGGGCAGAGGAAGGATGGTCCACCCGCTTGTCTCCTCGGCTGGGCGGTCCACCCGCTTGTCTCCTCGGCTGGACGGCTGGGCGTGCTGGATGAATGGATGGCGGCGGCCGGTGGGAAGAAACCCTAATCGCGTGTAGATGAAAGCCGGCCTGCGCACCGTGCTGTTTCCGTGCCGGGCCGGCACGAACCCGGCCCACAACAACGTGTCGGGCCTTGTAGCACGACGGGCTGACATTTAGAGCACGGCCCAGCCCGCGATTCGTGTCGTGCTAGCCCGATTTTAAATCAGCCGTGTCGGGCCGTGCTTTATTTCATTTATCACGGGCCGTGCTCGGGCCGGCCCATTAGGCACGGCCCAGACTTTCAGGACTACATGCAGCCACCATAAATCAAGAGATTTGATTGAAGGAGTTGATTAGGGGATTTAATTAGTTGAGTTAATTAGGGAATTTGATTTTTTTACGGTAGTCACGGACACCTTAAATCAAGGGACTTCCTTTTTCATTGTGCTCACGAAAATATGCATATAGTACACTGGTGGACGCACTCCAGTTCGAGCGTAAAATGCTTTAGTGTCTAGCGTAAAACTCCTCGATTTTGACCGCAAATACCAAACCAATGTGAGAGACATTGACAACTCTGATGCTTTGTATTTATGATCGTAAAAATCCTAAAGTTTAAGCATAAAATAGTGTTCGATACGCCGTAAACGTTGATTCAATCCCAACCAACAGCCACAACGTCCATGCAACCACTATAAATCAAGGGATTTGATTAGGAGAGTTGATTATGAGATTTGATTAGAGGAGTTGATCATGGGATTTGATGTTTTATGGCAGTTACATATACCATAAATTAAGGGGTTTACTTTTTCATTGTGCATACGGAAAATATGCATAGGAGATATTGGTGGCGGTCCCCAGATTTACGTAAAATCCTTTAACTTTTAGCGCAAAAATATCATTAGGTTTGACCGTAAAAACGATCCAAAGTGAGAGATGTTGATAACTCATATATGTTGTATTTATGATAAAAAAATCATCAAGTTTGTGCGTAAAATAATGGCATATGTAGTGTAAATGTTATTCCCGTAGAAATATCAAAGCCACGTGAGATATGACATATTGATCACCATAAAATCCTCAAATGGAATGCATAAAAAATGCAGTGGTCGGCATAAAAATATCATCGCATCACATGGATCAGATGAGGTCGTGTTGGAGGATGCTCCAAAGCCGCCGGATCAGAGGAGGTCGTCGTTGGACGATCCACACTGTCGTAGCAACGTCCGACACGTCGAAGCTCGAATAATAGTTGGAGGTAGGAGGGCCTTGCCACCATGCGCACATCAGGGCCTGAGGCCGACGTCGCTGCAACGCCCCCCCTTGGGAACCGCCGTCGCCGCATGCCTCAGGGAGCAGCCGCCGCGCGAGCCTCGGAATCTGCCACCATCGCGTGCCTCTCAGGAACTGTCGCCGGGGTGGGGCGTCAAAACTAAACCCTAGCGACCTGGGGCTATAGTTGTCCAAACGGGCGGGCCGGGCCAGCACGGCCCGAGCCCGATTAGGCACGACACGACTAGCACGGGCCGAGCCCGGCACGGCTTACCTAGCGGGCCGGGTCGTGCCTTACCGCGGGCTGATTAGCCGGCCCAAGCACGGCACGCATACCCTTATACGGGCTGGGCCGGGCCTGTGGCCCGTTAAGCCCGTTAGTGCCGGGCCGCCCATCAGCCCGTTAATACAAAAAACAAAACAGTCTACAGTTCAATAGCTATAAAATAGCAAGCAGATATAGAACAATTTAACAGCTAGAAGTAGAGGGATTTAGTGGAGCCTTAGTGCAATGCTGCCTCATTAAAAACCTTCCTAGGTAAAAACTCACACCTCGTGAGAATACCCTAGGAAGGAAAAGAGTACAGCCAGCTCCAAAAGTTTCATTGTCCAATGTTCATTACATATTTACATCACAATTCACAGTTTGAGGATGAACACCACACTCACACAGACAGCCTGACAGAGTGACAGGCAATTTCATCTAATCCTACTTGTCCCGGGTCTAGGAGCTACAACTTCATCCAGGTTCATATTCTCAAGTTCATCTTCAAATTCCTTTGTCTCCTTGTCGACGCAGTGCTGCATGTGGGAATCAGCTAACTCCCAGTCCTTGATACAGGACAAGATTTCCACCATATCACAGGTTAGCCGTCGTCGCCGCTCCTCGATCACCCTGCCAGCAAGACTAAAGGTAGATTCCGAAGATATGGTAGAAGCAGGAACAGTCAACACATCCTTAGCTAGTATAGAAAGAATAGGATATGTAATCATATGCTGATGCCACCAACTGAGAATACTGAAATCAGAACCAAACTGGGATACAGTGTCACTGTCCAGGTAGGAAGACAGCTCAGATATAGCTGCAGAAGATGTAATAGAGACAGAGGTACCTGGTATGTCATCACCATAAATGTCATCCCAAGCTTCAATACCCTTACCTGAAGTACCACTAGGTTGATGATCTGTGCTCAATCGCACAGAACCAAACTTGGCTTCATACAACTGATAAGTCTGAGATAATTTAGTACGAACAGTTTGTGGAAGATTAGAGTAGTTAGTGCCAGTGAGACTAGATAACCTCAAGAGAAGCTTATGGAAACCCCTCATTTTAGCTCTAGGATCAAGAATGAAAGCAAATGAGTATAGAATGGGTATTTGCCTCCAGTATTTAAGAAACTTGGTTTTCATTGGCACAACAGCATCTCTCATGAGCTCATCATTTTCATAAGAACTTAAATGTCTAGCAATTCTAAAAATATGATGCAGCATTAATGGAGAGGTAGGATAATAAACACCAGACAATGCAACAGTAGATTCATGAAACAACTCAAGAAAGGTTAACAATTTTTCAGCAATGATCCAGTGATTGTCAGTAAGTAAAGGGGTGCCATCAGTAGCCAAAGGATACTGGGTTTTGATGAAAACAGAGAAGGTGCTACGATGAGGCAACACATGTTTAAGCATAATGTAAGTAGAATTCCACCTCACATCCATATCGACACCAAACTTCCGAGGACGGATACCCATACTCAAACAATAGCTCTTATATGCCGCAATACGTTGATTAGAAGAATTCAAATAAGTGATAGCAGTTCTAAAATCATTAACACATGACTTCAACCGTTTCAAACCAGATTTAACAATGAGATTAATAATGTGGCAAGCACACCGTTGATGCAACAGAATAGAGGACATATTATGAGTATCATCTAATTCATAGTCAGGTATGCCAAGGTAACTAGAGAACAAAGGTATAAGATATGACATGGCAGTTTTGTTAGATGAAGCATTGTCAAGAGTAATTGCAAAGATCTTATCAGTTAAGCCATACTCATCTACCACCAAGGAAACACGTTCAGCAATGTTCTTACCAGTATGGCCGTCCTCAATTGGCCTTAGACCAAGCAACCTTTTCTCTAACTCCCAATTAGAGTTCACAAAGTGAGCAACAACAGAAATGTAATCCTCTTTAGCCTTTCCAGACCAAATGTCAGAGGTAAGGGCAACAGAGGATACCCCAGTTTTAAAGACCTCAATTAACTTCTCTACACGCCCATTATAGTGTTTCACAAAGTCTCTAGCAGTTGTTTGCCTAGAAGATTTAACAAATCTAGGGTTATGGGCACGAGCTATGTACTCCTGAAAAGCATCAGACTCACCAAACGACAATGGAAGATCCTCTCTAGCAATTAATCGGACAAGTTCAGTGCGTGCAACTTCACTAGAGTACTCCCAACGCAACAGAGAACCATCTGGATTGTACTTAAGTATAGACTGAGTGCCAGTGCGCTCTTTCTTAACCTTACAACTATCCTTGTGCCTAAGCAAGTGCCCAGTCCCAGCAGATGATTTAGCAGAGAATTGTTGTTTGCAGTGATGACAAATGGCATGAGTTCTTACCCTCTTACCATTCTCAAAGTTGAACACCTGTTCAAAGTCCTCCCAGACTGGAGAACTGGAGGCCCTCTTCCTCGTTCGCCCCTGGTTATCCGTGCTTGCCTCGGTACGGGTCGCACTGCTGGAGCCCGTTCCCCCAACATCGCCGGAAGGAGCCGCTGCAGCATCCCGACGGAGAGCAGCAGAGCTACAACCGAACAGAGCTTGAGCAGCATCTTCTTCCTCGTTATGGGTTTCCAACAAGTGCTCCTCGTGCTCGGCCTCGGCTACCGGGTCAAGTTCCATGGCGACCAGCCAACCACCTCGCCGGGCGTCGGCAACTCTGGCTCCTCAACGGTGCGCGACAGCCGATAGGGATCTAAGAAACAAAGACAAAGATCTGGATTAGGGTTAGGTTTTCGGGCCGGAAGAGACCACGAGAGAGAGAACCGAGGGCAGCCATTGTTTACCTGCGCTACGCTGCGCACCGGAGCACCAGAGTCGTCCACGACACACCGACGAGAGAGAACCGAGGGCAGCCGGGCAGGGAGGAATGAGGAAGAGAGACCAGATCTGGATTAGGGTTAGGTTTTCGGGCCGGAAGAGACCACGAGAGAGAGAGAGACCCGGAAGAGCACCGCCGGAAGCTAGGAACCACACCGGCGGCGGGGGAAGAGAGCTAGGGAGGACCGGAGGAGAATACCACGCCGGAGTCCGGACGTACCGCTGTGGGGATGGGGGAGGCGGGAGGCCCAGAGGGAAATCGTCGCTGCGCCGCTGCAGAGGGAGGGGAAGACCACCGGTCACCGGAGTCCGTACTCACCGCCGGTCACCGGAGTCCGTACTCCGTAGGCGGTGGAGGCGGCAGCGGGATTCGCCGAGTCGGGACGGGAACGAGACACGGGAGAGGGAGAGTGGAGAGTGGAGAGTGGAGACTGTAGGGCATAGGCGGTGGAGGCGACCGTGTAAATCTAACGGGCTGTACGGGCCGCCCGTTTATACGGGCCGTGCCTGGGCTGACCCGACGGGCTGCTTCATCGCCCCAAGCACGGCCCGATGGTCGGGTCGGGCCAGGCACGGCCCGCGTGTTACCGTGTCGTGCCGGGCTGGCGACGGGCCAAAACCGTGCCGGGCCACGGGCCGCCTGGTGGGCCCGTACTGTATGGACAACTATACCTGGGGCTCCTTTTATAGACATCCAGGACCTAGTGTGGCTGAATCGGATGCAGCATTAGATCAGGGCTTCCCCCACCTATTGGAAGCCTAGGGTCTTGTAATATACAATCTCTCTCTCTCTATATATATATGTGTATTAAAGAAAAGGCACACAGTATGTTGATGAAGATGGCTAGATCAATCTATCTTTCGATAAGAACTTAGATAGTTGAAACGGCTAAATCCTAAGGCTTAGGCCAAACTTCAGCAGGGCGTAGAAACGGACGTGCAAAATACTATTTTATATTATAGACGATATTGTTTGCAGATTGTAGTTTAAAATAGGTAGTGGGATAGGAAGCGTGATAGATAGTCTGCTGGAGATACTTTATCACTAGGCTCGTTATGTGGAACCAAGCCGGGCAATTCTCTCTCTCTTCCAACTAGGATTGTCCTGACATGTCTTGGCTATAAGACTATCAGTGCAGATTACTCATATCTTAACTCTATATCACTATTTATATTTCAGTCATCAAGATTTCTTACTCTATGTTACAATCATTTGCACCCATATCCCTCCTTATATTCTCTCTATATCCACAACTACATATTCTCTTCATTCTAATTCAATTACTATATTTTTCTCCATATATAATAGTTAGGGGCGGAGGGCCCATTATGGCCAAGTATGGCCCACGCCATACCTCAATTTGGCCCAGTAAGAGAGCAAAACCTAGGTATTCATCCTAGCCCGCGCCATACCTTTGTGGCCGCACAACAGGCATAGCACAGCCGCCGCAGGCGCACTGCGCACAAGACGACACAAGACGGCCGCTCGCCCGCTCCTCGCCCGGCCGCCTGCTCGTCTGTCCGCGGCTGCTTCCGTCTGGCCGGTCAGCGGCTGTGCGAGAGTGTGAGCACGGCCGCGCGTACCCAGGCAGGCAGTCACCGCCTCGCTCCACTGCTTGGCCTTACGCAGTTACGCCCTTACAGCCTTCAGGCAGTCACCGCCTCCGTCTGTCCTGCTGCTTCCCGCCTTCCTGCTTGGCCCGTTGACCGTTGGGCATTGGCCATGCTCCACTGCTTGGCTGCAGGCTACTTGCTTTGCTCAATTTGTTGCTTGCTAGCCTGCTTTAGTGTTGCTAGCCTGCTTCAGTGCCTCGGCTGCTTGCCTGCTTGCTTGGCTAGTTGGCTTAGTTGCCAACAGAGTTGCGTTGGTGTTGGTCGCGTTGCTACTTGCAACACTGCTACTTGCAATTTCGGCTGCTTGCAAGCCGGCTATCCCGCAGTAGCAAATTGCAATGGATTCAAGCTCGGCGAGGTCGGCAAAAAGAAAGGCTCCAGGAAGAGATAGTTATGTTATGTGTAACCAGTAGCGGACCCAGCTGCTACGCTTAGGGTGTGCCAATAAAAATATCAAAAAAAAAGAAACAAAAAACAGATAACATCAAGACTCGAACCTTGACTACCAAGTTCAAAAGTTAGTACTTACACAACTATGCCAACTAACTTTATATGATCTTAGGGTGTGTCGTGGCCCATATGGACCACCCACTGAGTCTGCCCCTGTGTGTAACAATATTGTTTATATATTTTAGTTATTCGTATTTCGTAGTAGGAGTAGGACTAATTAATTTTAATGTGCAGATTTGAAGAGCTATTTTAGCCGTGCTAGTACTCGTGGAAGTAGAGTTTGTCATGACACATTAGATTGCACATGTAGTTCTATCATAGGTACTTCTTAATGATGTTTTTATACTAAAATTTTGTTTTAGTGCAAGATATGTCTTTACCATTGCCATACTTTATTTTTGGGTCGTGCTCCGCCACTGATAACAGTATAACACATACTTTTTCTGCTGACAACATCTATACCTGAAGATGCAGTCTGCGCCATATATGGCGGACTCCTGTAGCTACGGCAGTGTACAGATAAACAAAGCGTACAACGCTGCAAGAACCCGGAGTGCTAGGGTTCAGTTTTTCACGCCCCTATCTCGATTCATTAGCGACGGCGGTTGCCCGATAGCGCGCGCGGCGGTGGACCCCGGCCAGTGGCTGCGGTTGCCGTGGCTCCCCGACCTCGACATGCGGTGGCGGCGGTTCCCAGGCCGGCGGTGGCGGCCCCCGATCCAGAGGGCGAGCGACGGCAGCGCCCTTGTGCGGCGGTTTCCAGGCCGGTGGCCGCAACTCCATTACCTCGATGCGCGGTGGCGGAGGTTACTCGATCCACAGCGGGGCCCTTGTGCAGGCAAGCGGCGGCGTCCCCGAAGCCCCGAGGAGGCGGCACTTCCAAGGCCGGCGAGCAAGCGACGCCCGTCGACATGCGAGTAGCGACGGCGACGCATGAAGCCGATGTTCGAGCGAGCGACGTCACGGAAGGCGCGAGATGCGCGCAGCGATGATCACGCGTGACATCCTCCGATCCGGCGCAGTTTCTTTTCGATTATTGTGTTTTATGCCTACCACATGTACTATTTACGCTAAAACTGTACGATTTTATGCTTGAACACGGAGTTCGTATATCAGTTTACTGCATGCACATTGGAAAAGCAATTCCTTAATTTATGTTGTTCGTAATTTACGCGCATGCAATGGAAACTCTCACGATTTTGCCGTAATTTTTGGATCTGTATAAAAATAGAAACTGCATGCATGCGGCTGCCATGTTTTTCGGATCTGTCATAAAAATAGGATCGTAATAACAACCTACTAGAGCTATCAATCTCTCATTGACTCGGTATTTACGCTTATAATTGAGGGATTTTATGCTTAAAACTTAAGGTTTTTACGCTCCACCCGGATATGCGTCCACCAGTGAACAACATGCCAGATTTTTTACGCAGTGTAAGGAATTGCATAAATACCTACACCGTGTAGTATAATTTGTTTCAATATACATCATAAACTAGTTCTAATGCGTTTAACTGCATGACTATTGGAGGAATCCTATATTTATGAAGGAAATAAAACATTAAATGCGATTTTTTGTTTCTATGCATGCAATTCATTTCCTTTCATTGCATATTTTTTCCATCATAAATTCGTGTGCATGCAGCTGGTAACAGATTTTTACGCAGTGTACCCAATTGCATAATTATCTACACAGTGTAGCATATTTAGTATCACTATATATCATAAAATAATAATTACGAGTCTAGCTGCATGGCTATTGCAGTGATCCTAAATTTATGGAGAAAATAAAGCATTTAAAATAGAAACAGTCACACATATATTTCCTAAATTTACGCGCATGCAAGAGAACGTGTTTGACTCATGCATGCATTTTGCCATAATTTTTGGATCTGTATAACCGCATGCATGCGACTGCCATGTTTTTCGGATCTGCCATAAAAATAGGATCGTAATAACAACCTACTAGAGCTGTCAACCTCTCACATTGGCTCGGTATATACGCTTATAATTGAGGGATTTTATGCTCAAAACTTAAGGTTATTACGCTCCAACCCGGAGATGCGTCCACTAGTGAACAACATGCCAGATTTTTTACGCAGTGTAACGAATTGCATAAATACCTACACCATGTAGTATAATTTGTATCAGTATATATCATAAACTAGATTTAATGTGTTTAGCTGCATGGCTATTGGAGGGATCTTATATTTATGAAGGAAATAAAACATTAAATACGATTTTTTGTTTCTATGCGTGTAATTCATTTTCTTTCATTGCACATTATTTTTCATCATAAATTCGTGTGCATGCAGCTGGTAACAGATTTTTACGCAGTATATCGAATTGCATAATTATTTACACAGTGTAGCATATTTAGTCTCAATATATATCATAAAATGGTCCTTACGCGTCTAGCTGCATGGCTGTTACAGCGATCCTAAATTTATGGAGGAAATAAAGGATTTAAAAATAGAAACCGCCGCACATATTTTTCTTAAATTTATACGCATGGCATGCATTGGATCGTGTTTGACTCATGCATGCATTCCTTTTTTTGCGCTAACAAACGTGGGACAGGTGACGCACCCGACAGCCTGGTTGGGCGCGCTGGGTTGAACCAGTTTACAGAGGTGTTCGGCCTGAGCTTCATTTAACTATTGGAAGCTTAGGGCTCTCGTTATACCTACCCTATATATATATATTCCCTCCGTTTTTTAGTTGTCGCTAGATAGTTTAATTTTGCACTATCCAGCGACAACTAAAATGAAACGTGGGAGTATAGGAGTATTCTGAGATTTATATATATGGATAGCAAAAAAAGGAGCAGGGCTTAAGCTAAACAAAAACTGTATACTCTTTGCCTGCCAGACTGTTGTTTGTCGGTTGGAGATTGCACACGGATGAATATTATCATGGATATTAGTGATTTTATGCCTCAAATGGCTATGGGTTATTGTCTTAAGTATCTATGTTTTAATTTGTGTAGTATTCGCAAATGTGTACAAAATATGCATCATATCAAAATCTGTTATAATAAAAACATACATGCATATTTCCAATAAATATAATAAGCTTTATTTCATCGAGCAGATTGCTGGGTACAAATAAAAGAATAACAGTACAAATAGTTCTGGGACACTGTCGATGTAAAGGACGAAGCACTTACATAAAACAAACACCCAAAAGTATCGAAAGTTGCTCATCAACATGCAAAGGACGTAGTCATGCATGCAGAGCTAGCACTCGCTTAATAAGTAGCAAACGACAAGAAGTCTGCAGGCGAATGGCAACCAAAAGAACACATATATATCCGCATGCTCGCGGCTAGCTTAGAGGCATTTGAATCCGGTGGGCACGGTCTTGCCGCAGTGGTTGAGGATGAGGCTGAGGTCGACGGGCAGGTTGAGCTTGATTCCGAGGACCTCGCCCTTGATGGCGGTGCAGAGGCACACGGCGGCCTCGAGGTCGACGAGTCCCTTCAGCAGCGGGCAGCATGGCTCCGTGGGCGGCACGCCCACCTTGGCCTTGATCAGTCCCAGCACGTTGGCGCACACGCCCAGCTTGAGCGCGTCGCGGGGGCACTTGCCGAACGAGGCCGGCGTCGGGGTCGGCGTCGACGGGGTGGACGGGGTCGGCGTGGGGCAGTTGCCACCGCAGGCGCTGGCCATGGCGAACACCACCAGGTTCACGGCGAGGAACAGCGCGACCGAGGCCTTGCCTGCCATTGCTGCAGAGTACAGAAAGCACTTGCTTGATCACTAGCGCGAAGCAGAGGTGTGCCTGCCCTTAGTATTAACTGATCACTAAGCGCTTGTGATGGTTCGTGGTGGCGCTTGATTGTTGCATTTATAGGAGAACCATCGGCGCAGTGCCGATTATTGTAATAGCAGTGTTGTTGTGTGAGTTTACATTCCCGTGAGCATGAGTGCATGTGAGGGCGATTATTAATTAGATGGCTGATCAATGCAGAACAGCGCAAGTGGCCAAGATTGCTCCACTGGTGGATGCATGTTGATGTTTGTTCTCGCTTGATGGTTGATCATTTTTATTCAGTTTAGGACGAACTTGTCATATGGGTTGGCTGCTTGTATCTAGTAACGTGATCGAGTGCTAAACATCAGCAGAGGTATCATGGTGATGCATGGACGGTGGACGCCCAAGTTGTTGAACAGTTGAAGTATTTTTTTTTCTGCACTTCACGGGATCCAAGCGCAGAGCTATGCATAATTGCATATAGCGGTGGGTACGGGTGCACCCTTGCATGGTAAAACTGAATGCGCTCAGAAGGCAATTGCAATCACTAAAATTTGCTTTAGCTCTGTTCCTGATCGGGTCAAGGTTTATTATGTTCAGTTGGAACATTCAAAGTTAGAGGCTTGAATTTGCTTAAAAAGCATTCCCACAAACAACGGTGGGTGCCCTTTTTGTATGACGTACTGTTGGCTAGATGGTTCCGCTTGTTTATGAAAAAAGAGTGTACTAATAAATTTACCCGAACTCTTCACTACCGCAGATAACTCTTTTGCCGAGTGCTTCATGCACTTCACAAAGTCCAGAAAACACTTGGCAAGCTCCAAGCTTAAGAAACATAAATGACGTGCATAAGTTCAAAAATAGTTTAATACAAGACTAAGATGTCCAAAAGAACGGTAAATTATATTAAAATAATACTTCTTATAATAGATCAATGCTATCGAATAGCCCACTTCACTCTTTAAGCATACATAAATTTTCAATTATATCATAAAATTTCTACGTCCTACTGCGTTTCAACCATATTTCAGCATGACAATTATAGTAATACAAAACAAGAATTGAATTGCTTGAATGTAAATGTTCAAAGTAAAGAAGGATTATTAATATGATGATGTTTTATCGAGATATCAGAGAGTCAACACTCCTCATTGATCCTTGTTAGAGCACCCATGTAAGTGTGTCGCTCCCCCTTCATCCGTGCAAGCAGGATCAAATGCTCTCTAGAAGGAACGTGGGCATCTAAGAGAGGGATGAATCCGAACAACTATTCACGCTAATTTAGGCTTTTAATTGAATCTCTTAAGCAAAACCTATACAAATATATAACCAAGAAAGCTAGTGCAACTAAGGTTTTGTTTAAGTGTTGCTATCTCTATAATGGAGTTATGTAACCTAGGTTTTCAGTCCTACTAACTAGCATATAACTAAGTTAGGAAAGGTAAAGCACACAACCAAAGTTAGCAATATAAATGCGGAAGCTTAAATGAGATAGAGATATAAGTCATGTGGACACGCTGATATTTTTACTAAGGTATCAAGAAATACGTAAGCTTCTTCCTAATCCTCGTTAGAGCCCCTACGCAAAGGGTAGCCCACACGAGGGCCAAGCTCCTAGCCATGTAACTCCGCAGATAGTCACGAGCCTTCACCACTCATAAGTGGCGCTCCGCATTTGGCCTCTCTCGGATGCTCTTGGTTGTCTTCACTATCGAACTTCTGACTGAAACATCATGACCTCGTTCGCTCTAGTATACGGTGGAGGCCGCAGCACAAACATGGTTAGTGTGATCTCACAAGATACAACCCTTACTGGTACAACTCTACGAACACGCGCAAGTGTCAATGCATATAATGGTGCGCACAAGCATCAAGGGTTTGAGGGTGTCTAGCTCAACTAGGCATAACCTAGAGCAAGTGTCATAGTGACGGTCTAACTGACTTAAGTACTTTGCAAAACACCTACACGAATCACCGAGTAACCTTAAAGCACTTAGATGTCTAAGAACTAATAGATCGGAGTCTCAATTCTCTTGCTATGTTTTTCAGCACAAAACTTGAGAAATGACCCATTGTGGTGCTATTTATAGCCCTCAAGCCCAAAAGAGCTATTGAAAGGCGTGGTAGAGTTTTTTGGACAGGAACCGATATGTATGGCGTGCCACTAGACACGTCTAGTGCCTTCTACATGGACTAGCTAACGGTTGGAAGCTAGCCGTTGCCGATCGATTAATTATGGATAATTGCCTCAAATGTATCATGCATGAATACTAGTAATTCGACGTCTCAAATGTATATGGATCGTTGCCTCAATTAATTATGTTTTATGTAGTGCATTTGCAAACGTGTATGAAAATGAAATATGACTCATAACAAAATCTGATATTAGAACAATATGCACACATATTTCGAACAATATATAAGCTTTATTCATCAAGCAGATTGCCGGATACAAATAAAAGAACAAAAATCTTAATAGTTCAGGGTCACGTCCATTCAAAGGACGAGACACTTACATAAAAGAAACACCCAAAAGCGAAAGCTGCTCATCAAAACGGCCGGCTCTACATACGTAGCTACTAGCTACTACGCGTGTTCGTGCGGATGCTATGCATGCAGAGGTAGCAGAGCTAGCTAGTAAGCACGTACGTACGTAGCACATGATAAGAAGGCTGCATTATTGAGACAGTAAGACGAAGAATGGCAAGCAGAAGAGCACGTCGGCATGCTCCCCGCGGCTTATAGCTTAGAGGCACTTGAATCCGGTGGGCACTCTCTTGCCGCAGTGGTTGAGGATAAGGCTGAGGTCGACCGGTAGGTTGAGCTTGATTCCGAGGACCTCTCCCTTGATGGCGGTGCAGAGGCACACGGCGGCCTCGAGGTCGACGAGTCCCTTCAGCAGCGGGCAGCATGGCTCCGTGGGCGGCACGCCCACCTTGGCCTTGATCAGCCCCAGAACATTAGCGCACACGCCCAGCTTGAGCGCGTCGCGGGGGCACTTGCCGAACGAGGCCGGCGTTGGGGTCGGGGTGGACGGGGTCGGCGTGGGGCAGTTGCCACCGCACGCGCTGGCCATGGCGAACATCACTAGGCTAACGGCCAGGAACAGCGTCATCGATGCGTTGCCTGCCATTATTGCTGCACAGCAGTGTCCTCCTTGACCACAAGGCACAAAGCAGACTGAGCTTCGTGAGGAGCTCTGCTTGCGATGCCTCGATCGCTAATAAGTGCTTGTGATGGTTGCAGACGGCGTTCGGTTGCAGTATTTATAGGTGGCCGGAACAGAGCGCGATGGCGCTGTAATCAACTAGTAGTTAGCATATGCATGTGAGGTTGAGATGGGGATTGTGGGGATGCCGATCTGGATGGGTTTGAACTAGCGAACAAGATTGCTAGCTGCAGCGGACGCATGTTCCCGTTTGCGGTTTATGGCGGACTGGATGTCTTTTCTTGTACCTTGTAACATGCCATAAGCCAAAATAATCTTGGTACATGAGAAGGTCGATGGTGACGATCGATAATGTCGTTGACAACCGGGAGCGGAGTACACAGCGTTCCGTGGAACGAAAGCCAGCGGAATCAAATGGCGCAGCTCTTGGTGGAATGGTGGGTGTCTTTTTCGATGATAATTGGACGTTCTGCCCCAATTGATGATTAACAATCCAGTACTGATGTATTTGCTTGTATCCAATATAGTTTGTTGGAGTGCACATAAATAAGCAGCTCTTTTCTTGTTAAATACTGACACTTAAAATTCTATTTGCAACCAATTATTTCTTATCACAATATTTAAAATTGGCACATCATATGTTACTATAGAAGACATAATTGTCATAATGCATAGTATCATGTGTTGTTTCATAGTCTCCACAAACAATTAAATACTCGATGTGTATGAGAGTATAAATTATAGGCCATTTGGATGGTTCAGGTTTCAATGTCTATGATCTTGTGCTGAGTGCTTGAGTGGTATCTCCAATAGCAATGACAATTTTAACCCACAAACCCGAAACCCGACGGATAACCGACCCGCTGGGTGCGGATATGAGTGAAGATTTTGACCCGCGGGTGCAACTCGCACCTGACCCGATGTTTCGCGGGTATGGGTGCATGTTTCTATTTCAACTCGCGAGTGACCCAAACCCGACCCGAAATTTGGTTCATTATTTATTTTGCAAAAATTATTAAGATACAATAGTAATTATTTTAAATAATTAACTTGGCTAATGATTCATAAAATATTTTGTTGCTGTTCAACGTGAAAATATTTAAATGGTGCAGCTGTTGATCTTTATCTTTACTAATATAAGGTCGTCTGCAGCAGTTATACACTATAGAATATACTATCCACATAGTGATTAGTTTGAATATAGGTATAGAAATGTGTAAGTTGATGAAGATAGCCTAAATAACGAGCTTTTTCGTGTGTCCATTGTAATTTTGTAAAAAACCCTCAATTTTTCTTGAATCAACTATAGATGGCCAATAAGTATGAGGCCCACGAGCCCGGCACGAAGCCCGTTGTTCGGGCCCGATCCGGTTCTATGCGGGCCCGGGCCAGCCCGACACGAATAAGCGGGCCGGGCTCGGATAGGAAACTAGACACAGTGGGCTAGCCTGGCACGGCCTTACCCCTAAGCCCGTTAAGCCTGCTTTTTTACACTAAAACGTGCTTTTCGGCTCGCTTAGCCCGCTTTTCGGCTCGCTTTTTCGTGCTAAACGGGCCAGCCCGACCCGTTTAGGCCCGCTGTGGGCCGGGCTCGAACAGGAAATCAAGCCCGCGTGCTTAGACGGCCCGGCCCGGTTTTCTAACCGTGCCTGGCGGGCCGGACTTCACCGGGCCTGTTGGGGACTTGTTCTCAAATGCTATGAATCAAGAACAAGGCAACATAAAATGTTAAATATTAATGTCATTCGTCCGCTGAAGCATTATCTCCCCAAGGATTTAATGAACTTCGGACGAAGACCATGAGTAAAATATCACGAAGGCCATACCTTCGTGAACAGACTTATGAAACAATATGAGGTAAAGTACAAAACATGAAGTATTAAAGAGAGATATGTCATAAGTAGATAACATTATTCACATATTTTATTATATAAATTTAAATACCAAAACATAACGCTTAGGCATATTTATACCTTTGCCTTGACAGAAAACAATAATTCCAGAGCAATGCGTTTGCGATTACAGGATTGCGTGAACAATAAAGGAATAATGTTCACTATTTATAGGCACAGGACACAGCCTGTAAGGAATTACAATTATGCCCCTTATAAAAATTTACAACAATGACTCAGACCCTTATGGACTAAAAGGTCATTCTATCTTTAAGTCGGTTCGATCCTTCATCTTCGGATACGCTATAACACCGAAGCTTCATGAGTAGTAGCTTCGGCATCACGTACAAGCAGCTTTAGCCGAAGCTGTTTCTTCCTGCAGGACCTTCGGCGACAAAGCATGGTCCCAACAGTAGCCCCTTCGTGGTGCTAGATCGTTTTTCGTAACGAGCTTGATCCGTGAAAAAAGTCTCTTAGGCTTCGGGAAGCCGAAGGTCCGAAAAACACCTTCCCTGAGCTCGTTGTCGAGAAACGATACAGTTTCCGAGCGCGGAGCGGTCCCACCATGTAGGTTCACTTTCTTGGTTTTTGCGGTCCACCGTGCAGTGGGTGCGAGCGACTGTTTGTCCGGTGTAAAAATCCTGACGATTCACCTCCTTACCTGCAGCACTATATAAACAGACAGGTATGTGTGAAGTTACCACAACATTCATTGCTATTGCACTGTTTCGCTGCCAAAAATTTAACCATAGCCGAAGCTTGACTTTTGCATTCAAACGAAGCTCCAGTTTGGATTGTGCTTCGTCACGAGAAGAGCTTCGGAAAAAAGGTTATTAACTTCCAAAGAATTTTTCAAGAAAATTTAAAATCAAATGGCTAGAATACGCTCCACTGCTAGGGTTGAGCGTGATGGAGATGAGACCGAAGCCGTTGAAACTGTTCCGATTTCTGAAGCAATGAGGCGCTCTGGGCTGGTTTCATCAGAGGACACAGCTGCTGCCGAAGCAACACAAGCTGATGTTGAAGAAGTTGGTTCCGAAGATGAGTACAGCTGCGGGATGCCAAGTAAACCTAGTCATTTGGACTTTGGGAAGTCCACCATCTCTGAAGCTGATCTTCCAAAAATGGTGAAGCTGGGCTACTTTAGTGAAGCAAAAAAGGAGCTGGTTCGTTTTGGCGGGGAGGAAACTATTCTGAAGCCGGAAAAGAATGAGGTTGTAGTGTTCAAAAGCTTCTTTAAAGCTGGCCTAAGGTTCCCCCTGAATGGGATGATTGCTATTGTACTGAAGAAGTTTGGGATTTATCTTCATCAACTGACCCCCAATGCTATTGTTAGATTAAGTGTTTACATTTGGGCCCTTCGTAGCCAGGGAGTGGAACCGTTCGGTGAGGGTTTCTGCCGAGTTCATGAATTACATTACCAGACTAAAGCCAGAGGAGATGGTCTACATGAGAATTTTGGCTGCTACAACTTTGCTTATCGCAAAACTACGAAGTTTCCAGTGATAAGCTACCGAAGCAAATGGCCGGCCGGATGGAAGTGTGAATGGTTTTATGTTAAAGTTGATAAGGATGAAGATAATTGGTCCAGAGTCCGCTAGAGCTAACCTTCAGAGAGACGAGGCCCCAATGCAACATGATAAGGGGGAGCCCGAGCCAGATTGCTTTGGGTGAATTTCGAGTAATTTCAGAACATATTGGCACTAGAGACTTAGTGCAGGAATTTCTGGCTTTTAAAGTGTTTCCAACAATGAGGGAGTGGGAGATGCCGAAGCTGGAGGGAGAAAAGAAAAAGGGAGAACTTGTTCGATTGCCTTATTACTACAAGTTTAAGAAACACTTTAAAAACCCTGCCAGGAATGGTTGGACACAATCGAGATTATGTGCAACGATATCCTCGGTAATTATTCTAAGAAAGAAGATCAGTTGATGACAGTAGCCTTCGGCAGTCGTCTGAAACGAAGATTGAATCGGGTGCTAGATGCCTTGAATTTTGACTATCCTGATTATGAGCAACTGGGCGGAGATGCCGAAGGCCCAAAGAGAAAAAGAATTGCCAGCGCCCTTGACAAAGAAAGCACCAAATTGGCTAAAAAGGAAAAAGAAATTTCTAAAAAACTGAGCCCTGAGCCGAAGGTAGCTGCTCCAAGGAAAAGAAAAGTTGTATCTCCAAAACCTGCATCTCCAAAACCAAAGACATCGGTCCGAGAGGAGGAAGCTCCTGCAACACCTTCTGCTGCTGAAGTGGAAGAGATTCTGAAGGTAATGACTGAACCTTTGCCTGTCAAGCTAAGTCCGTTGGCGCTAGAACTGACGAAGTTTTTTCAGAAGGACAAAGAAGCTTCGGCAGCAGAAAGTCCCGCAAAGCCGAAAAAACGAAGAATTATCCAAGTGGCAGATGTCATTCATCAGACACCGCCACCGATATCGGCGTCAAAAATTGTCATTGCCGAAACCACCAGAGCCGAAACCACCGGAGCCGAAGCCACCGAAGCCGAAGCCACCGGAGCCGAAGCTACCGGAGCAACCACTGAAGCCGAAGCCACCGGAGCCGAAACCGGGACCACTGAAGATCCTAACCTGGAAACCACGCTTGATGATATTGACAATATACTTCTGAGAATGGCTGAAGAAGCTGCTGTGGTTGCGGTGAACACGACAACTGAAAAAGGAAAAGAGCAGATTGAAGACATTTTGGAAGAAGAAAATTTTAATTTTCAAGATATACTTGGACAAGAGTTAACAGACGCTGAAAAAGAAGAGCTGAAGAAATATGCTATATCCTATGGATACAAACCAGGGTCTCTGCTATTTGGTGGGGTCAATGAAGGGAAGCTAAGATGACTTCGGAACCGAACCGAGGCCAAGGTTGTTAGGACCTTCTCCAAAAGCGTTGGCCTGCCGAAGATAGAAGCGGACCTCTGCAGGTACCAGCGACAGCATATCGCCGGTAGCTTGCTCTATGCTAATTTCAAGGTAAAAAACTCTCAATTTATTATTATTATTATTATTTATTTTTTTAAAAAAAATTAAGTTGTTTTCTGACAAAGGTTGTTTTGGCAGAGTATACTACTAAGTAAAGTGCTGAGAATGCAACAAGATCTTGAAGAGGAAAAAAACAAAGCTATCATCAAAGATCTAGAAGACAAAGTCGAAAATTACGAAGCTGCTCTGAAAAAAAGGACTTCATCATTCAAGACCTTGAAATTATAGTTAAAGAACACGAAGCTGCCTTAGAGAAGAAAGACTTCGTTATTCATTCTATGGAAGGTTCACTGGCTGAGGCCCAAGCCGAAAATGACAGATTAAACAATGAATTACAAAAAGTCAGAAAAATCTGAGCAGGAAAAGAAGAACCTCGAAACAAGTCTCAAGACCGAGATCGAGAAGAATTCAAATTTGCAAAAATCATTGAAGGAGCTTCAGGAGAAATGCTTAAATTTCGGCAGCCGATGCGTGCAGCGGCTGAAGGATGTGTTTCACTCAATTGGAGCCAGCTCTGATAAGTTTACACCTTCAGCTGAAAACCTGCCCAGCACCTTGGAATACATTGAAGGCGAGGTTCATGCACTTGACGAAGTTATTGCTGGGCATGCTGATTTCTGCGGCCTGCTAGCTTCTCGAGGCACGGCTACCGCTTTCCTGAAGGTCGGCTGCACGCATGGGAAGATTGTAAATAGGCCAAACTTCAGCTTGTCACCGACAGATTTGGTTGACATCCCAAGCCTAGCCCGAAGCATAGGAAACAGATTTATGACCTAGATTTGGGTAAACAGCGGGCGAAAAATGGCTGGTGACGAAGCTCGGAGCCACCTTAAGCCGGTGAGAAACTTATACTTGTTAATTTTACCTTCTCCTTGAAATTTGCACCTTTCTCATTCTGTTTTAATATGTACAGGATGATGAAGCTGAAGAATGACGGGCTGAAGCTTAACGGTTGCTGTAAAAGACTTTTCTGCAAAAAATTCTGGAGAAATCTTTGTAATATAATTGTAGGAAAACTTATGTAAATTTGTGCATACCTTGTAATATATCTTTTCTCCTTTATCCGTGTACGATCTGCTTTGCTGTGAACGAAATTTCACTTTTGAGCCGAAGGCGAAAAACACCTTCCCTTCTTTTCGTACACAACGAAGCATGAAAATTTCCTCTTTCTCCGAAGTTTTTTCCTCATAGCCGAAGCATCTGCCTTTTTTGTGTGGTAAGATGATAATGATCCTATATATGTCTAAATGAATGTTTATGAATGCAAATGTCATGATGTAATATATCGTGCACATGAATATCCGAATGTATATTCAAAACCATAATCATAGCCTTCATTCCCTTGGAAATGACTCAAATCTTTTTTCCGTTTATTTTTCGGCTTCACCGTTTACTTTTCGGTGTATCAGCGCTGACTTTTCGCTGTAAACCTCCCTTAGGAGCTTCTTCGCCTTTTACTTTCGGGGGAATCAGCGTTTATTTTTCGCTGTAAGCCTCCCTTAGGAGCTTCTTCGCCTTTTACTTTCGGCGGAATCAGCGTTTATTTTTCGCTGTAAGCTCTGCATTCCCTTAGGAACGACTTTTGAGTTTCTCCCTGTTTTCTTTTCTTTTTCCTTTGCACTCGATGGTGCGTTCTCAGCTTTTACAATTACATCTTTGGGGAATATCGCTCTTATAGAATTTAAATAAGGAAAAGAAAAATTACATGTTGTGGCCCCATTAAAAACCTTTCTCCCCCTTTGGAAAGGAAAAGGGTGCCACAAGAAAGAATAGAAAAAAACTACATCAAGCTAAATATAATATCGCTGAAGCTCGTCTGCATTCCATGATCTAGGAATGTCGTTGCCGTCCATATCCTTCAATCTGTAGGAACCGGGTCTTGACGAAGATACTACCAGAAAAGGTCCTTCCCACTTCAACTGTAATTTGCCTACTGTCTCTCGGTTGGCTACTCTTCGAAGCACCAAATGTCCTGGTTCAATGTTCTTTAGCCTAACCTTTCTATCACGCCATTTTATTGGTTCAGCTTGGTATTTGTTGATGTTTTCCACAGCTTGAAGTCTGATCCCCTCTATAGCATCTTTTCCACAGAGTAATCAACTTCAACTTCGTCTTCTGCCGAAGCTACTATTCTTATTGATCCTGCTTTGGCTTCTTTCGGAGTTATTGCTTCGTCACCAAACAATAGTTTGAATGGTGTAAAGCCTGTTGATCTTGATACTGTTGTGTTGTGGCTCCACACCACTTTGATTAATTCGTCTGACCACTTTCCCCTGGACTGATTGAAGATTAACTTCATTATTCCTGTAATTATGATGCCATTAGCTCTTTCAACAAGTCCATTTGACTCCGGATGTCGAACTGATGTGAAATGGATCTTCGTGCCAATTTGATCGCAAAATTCTCTGAAAGCTTCGGAATCAAACTGCGTCCCATTATCCACAGTAATAGCCTTCGGCACTCCGAAGCGACAAACAATATTTTTCTAGAAAAACTTTTGAATAGTGACCGAAGTTATTGTGGCTAAAGGCTTTGCCTCAATCCATTTAGAAAAATATTCCACTACCACTACAACATATCTTAAGTTCCCTTGTGCTGGTGGTAACGGTCCTAACAAATCAAGGCCCCACCTTTGCAACGGCCAAGTGGGTTGTATTAACTGAGTTAAAGACGAAGGTTGTTTTTGATCTCTTGCACATTTCTGACAACCTTCACACTTTTGGACTAATTCCGCTGCATCCAAAGCTGCCTTTGGCCAATAAAATTCTTGACGAAAAACTTTTCCAAGCAAAGGCCTAAATCCAATGTGAGATACACACAGGCCTGCGTGTATTTCCTTCATCAATTCTATACCTTCGGCTCTGGATAAACACTTGAGTAACGGAGAACAGACCCTGCGCTTGTATAGTTCCCCTTCTATTATAACATATGGTCGAGCTCTTGCCTCTATCCTCCTGTTATAAGCTTCGTCATCTGAAAGAAAGTTACCCTGAAGGAAAGAGATGATCTCAGTTCTCCAGTCTTCACTATAGACAGGGGATATGTTGAGGACTGCTCTTTCAAGAAGCTCAACCGAAGGTGCTTTTATTGTTTCGAAAAATACTTCCGAAGGTAAGGGCAGCCCCTGTGCTGCTGACTTAGCTAATAAATCAGCATATTCATTTTCTCCACGAGGAATATTTTTAACAGAAAACCCTTCAAAGGAAGCCTCAATCCTTCGGACCGTGTCTAAATATTTTTCAAGCTTCGGATCTCTTGCTTTATAACTTTTGTCAATATGACCAGAAATAACCTGGGAATCAGTTTTAAGAACCGCCCTTCTGATTCCCATCGCCTTTAACTTCCGAAGACCCAAGAGCAAAGCTTCGTACTCAACAATGTTATTTGTGCAACTGAAATCAAGTCTTGTTGCATAACAAGTTTTAACTTTGGAAGGTGCGACCAACACAACAGCTGCTCCTGCTCCAAAGGTTCCCCAAGATCCATCGCAAAATACTGTCCAAACTTCGACATCTTTACTCGTTTCTTCTTCCTGAGCCCCTGGCGTCCAGTCAGCAATGAAGTCTGCCAATGTTTGGGACTGAATCGAAGATCTATGCACATAATCAATACAAAATTCATTGAGTTCCGCAGCCCATTTTCCAACCCTTCCAGTAGCTTCTCGATTTCTCATAATATCTTTCAACGGTTGTGAAGAAGGAACAACTATATTGTATGCTTGAAAATAGTGCCGAAGTTTCCTGGAGGCCATCAAAACAGTATACAGTACCTTCTCCAATTCTGTATAATTTTTCTTTGATAAACTAAGAACTTCGGATACAAAGTATATTGGGGCTTGTTTTTTGACTTGGCCTTCAGGTTTCTCCTGGACAAGTGCTGCACTTACCGCTGAGTGCGAAGCTGCCACATATAACAACAGAGGAGCCCCTGGCGTTGGTGGAGTTAGTGTTGTTAGGTCTATCAAATATTGCTTCAGCTCTTCGAAGGCTCTCTGCTGGACTGGTCCCCATTGAAAAACTTCGGCTGACTTCAGCACTTCGAAAAATGGTAAATTTCTCTCTGTTGATCTAGATATAAATCTGTTGAGAGATGTCAGTCTTCCTGTCAATCTTTGAGCCCCCTTCTTTGTACTTGGTGGTTCCATTCGAAGGATAGCTTCGATTTTATTTGGATTAGCCTCAATCTTTTTTGTTGAAACTAGGCAGCCAAGAAATTTCCCTTTCTTCACTCCGAAGACACATTTTTCTGGATTCAACTTTAAACCATCCTGTCTAAAATTAGCGAAGGTCTCCTGCAGATCAGCAATGTGATTATCTTGCTTCGTGCTTTTTACAATGATATCATCAACATAAGTTAGCACATTTCTGCCTATCTGAGAATGAAGAACCTTCGCTGTCATTCTGCTGAAGCTTCCTCCAGCATTCTTGAGCCCCTCAGGCATCCGAAGGTAACAATATGTTCCACTAGAGGTTATAAAGCTGGTTTTTGGCTTATCCTCCTTCTTCATCCAAATTTGATGATAGCCTGAATAACAATCCAGCAGACTCATAAGCTTTGATGCAGCTGCTGCATCAACTAGAGAATCTATCCTTGGCAATGGAAACTCATCCTTCGGACAGGCCTTGTTGAGATCAGTAAAATCAATACACATTCTCCATTTACCATTGGCCTTTTTTACCATAACTGTGTTAGCCAGCCATTCTGGGTATTTTACCTCTCTGATAACTCCGGCACTGAGGAGTCTTTTCACTTCATTCTGAGCACCTTCAGCCTTGTCATCAGACATCTTCTGAAGCCTCTGCTTTCTAGGTCTAAAGGATGGATCAACATTGAGCGAGTGTTCAATAACAACCCTGTTGACTCCGCAAAGATCATTAGTTGACCATGCAAAAACATCTTTGTTGTTGAACAGAAACCTTATCAAGGTTTTCTCCTGTTCTTCGGACAATTGGGATCCCAATAGCACCTTCTGCTCTGCTATGTCCTCACATAAGAGCATGGGCTTCGGCTGATCGGCCGAAGCAGCTTTCTCCCTTCTAAACTTGTACTGCTCACAAGCTTTAACTCCATCTATGTTATGGATTGCTTTTGAGTCTGTCTAGTTTCCTTCGGCCCTTCTGGCAGCTTCCTGACTTCCATGAATGGCAATGGGTCCTTGGTCTGAAGGTATCTTCATGCAAAGATATGCTGGATGAAGAATTGCTTCGAAGGCATTGAGAGTACCACGACCAATGATTGCATTGTAAGGGTATTCCGTGTCAACAATATTGAACACAACTTGTTCAGTCCTTGTGTTGTTGATAAATCCGAAGGTTACCGGCATTGTGATTTTTCCGAGTGCTACAATCTGCCTTCCTTCGAAGCCACAAAGGGGATGTGTGGCATCATGGATCTTGTCTTCGGGCTCTTGCATCTATCTGAAGGCCTTAGCAAATATGATATCAGCTGCACTGCCTGTATCAACCAAAACATTATGGACCAGAAATCCTTTGATCACACAAGAGATAACCATAGCATCATTGTGTGGGTAATCCTTGAGCTGAAGATCCTCTTGAGAAAAGGTAATTGGGATGTGAGACCATCTTGATTTGATGAAGGGTCCTTGTACCCCTACGTGTTGTACTCTTCTCTGTGCCTCCTTCTTATGTTTCTTGTTGGCCGGCTCTGAGCATGAACCGCCTGTTATCGGGAGAATCAGCTTCGGAGCCGAAGCAGTTCCAGCTTGATTCTTTGCCGAAGCCATCAGCTCAAAAAAGTGGAAGTGAGTTCACCGGAGGTGGACGCCAATGTTGGGGACTTGTTCTCAAATGCTATGAATCAAGAACAAGACAACATAAAATGTTAAATATTAATGCCCTTCGTCTCCTGAAGCATTATCTCCCCAAGGATTTAATGAACTTCGGACGAAGATCATGAGTAAAATATCACGAAGGTCATACCTTCGTGAACAGACTTATGAAACAATATGAGGTAAAGTACAAAACATGAAGTATTAAAGAGAGATATATCATAAGTAGATAACATTATTTACATATTTTATTATATGAATTTAAATACCAAAACATAACGCTTAGGCATATTTATACCTTTGCCTTGACAGAAAACAATAATTCCAGAGCAATGCGTTTGTGATTACAGGATTGCGTGAACAATAAAGGAATACTGTTCACTATTTATAGGCACAGGACACAACCTGTAAGGAATTACAATTATGCCCCTTATAAAAATTTACAACAATGACTCAGACCCTTATGGACTAAAAGGTCATTATATCTTTAAGTCGGCTCGATCCTTCATCTTCGGATACGCTATAACACCGAAGCTTCATGAGTGGTAGCTTCGGCATCACGTACAAGCAGCTTTAGCCGAAGCTGTTTCTTTCTGCAGGACCTTCGGCGACGAAGCATGGTCCCAACAGGGCCCGGGCCGGACCGGACCAGGCGGCCCGTTTGGCCATCTCTAGAATCAACCTGCCTGATAGAGACACGAAGAAAAACAAAAGGTGAGGGTAAGTGGGCCGCAGGAGAAGGTTGGTTGGGCCGGCGTGCTATTGGTCGGAGTGGCCCGAGTTCCAGGGATTTAGGCCTAGGCGACAAATGGAGTCTTCTTTTTATTTATTTATTTATGTTTTCATTTTCTTCCCTCAATTTCAAACTCTAGTATTTGGATTCAAACTTGGTCGTGAGTTCACACACGGGTTAAATGCCCAAATAAAGTACTAGTATGAAGAATTATAAGTATTCATATATATTTTTCTTTGTAATGTATATTCTTTTCCATTTCTATTTCATTCTCTTTTCTTATTTCCCTTTCTATTTTTTCAAACTTGAACTTGTCTCACAAATTTGAATACCGATGTAAAAATACAAGAACCCAACACGGAATGCACATTTCTATATTTATTTATTGTTATTTGACTACCTTAATTCCATTAATTGAATATGCACAAAGAAAAGGAGATCAAGAAATCCCAAAACACTAGCATATAAGTATATTTATTTATTTATCCTATTATATTTTTTCTCTTATATCGATTTTGGGCTTTACAGTTTTGTGTTACATACTTAGGTTAAAATTGTATTTAAATAAATATTATAAAACAATCAATGTAGTGTATGAATTCTGTTATCACTGTAGATATAGAGGACCGAATTTATTGAACGTTTCTAGAGATAAAGAAGATATAGAGGAATGCATATTTTAGAGTATGTTATATAGAATATAAAGTATTTGTTTAGAGGGTGAAATTTAGAGGAAGGCGAGGTTACCACCGCCAAGAAGAGAGATCTATCGGTGTCAGATTATTTTTGCAAGATCAAGAATCTTGCTACTGAGATGGCGGCGGCTGACGACGCTGCCCTCCATAGTGATGAAGTACTGGCACACCTCCTTGTCGAGCTGCCCTCCCAATATGACCCCTTCATCACATCGATGACGACTCCATCACGCTCGACGACATCTACACTCACCTCGATCATCGCCTTCGAAGCGCGCCAGATACGACACCAGGCAGAACTCGAACCTCACGTTGGTGCATTGGATCGCTATGTTGGACGTGGTGGACAGCACAGGGGTCGCGACCACAGTGATCGGGGCGTGGTGGTCGCTCTCACGTCGGTGCACAATCCCGGTCTGCCGATCGTCGCAACTCCTCATGCCCTGCCCGTGAAATTTGTGGCAAGCTGGGTCATACAGCGATCCGATGCTGGCACCGTCAAGATGACTCCTTCCCGGAGGATCCTCCCTCGGCGGCCATGGCGTCTACATCTTCCTAGGTTAATCTGGACTGGTACACGGACACATGCGATGCGCCATCGACCACATGACCAACGATCTGGATCGCCTTGACGTCCGTGAGCGTCGAGCGCTATCATGCCAAGTTGCCAACGAAAGTTGGTGATGGCTGAGGTTTGCGAATTCTGCATACTAGTCATTTCCTCAATCATTACTGCTATTAGACCTCTTGTGTTACGTAATATTTTTCATGTTCCTGCCAGCTAAAGATCTTCTCTTCGTTCATAAATTCTCTCAGTAAGATGATGTATTTTTTTGAGTATCATCCCTGGCATTTTTTCTTCTAAGGATCGACAGTTATAGAGAAACCTGTTGGACGAACGATGAGTCGGGCCTCTATCCCATCAACTTTCCAGATGTTCCTGCTCTTCCCATTGGCACGCGTGTCTCGAACACCCCGCACCGCAAGTCGTACGGTATATTTTTCATTTGATCAAAATTTCATGTTTTAGAGAGTCCTTGTCATCATGTCTGTCAACTTGTGAAGAGTTATCAACTAGTACCATACACACATTCCTTAGGTGTATCACATGAGAGCATGTACAACTACAACCTACATAAATGCACCATATCTTAAAGGTATGAAAAAGGTAAATGCAAAAAAACACAAAAGACGTATCTTGGTGAAGGAATATCTATAATTCGTCCAGTATCAAAATACAAGTCGTTTAGAACAGTGACACTGTCTCTAAAATATAATTAGAGTCCTTGGCCAATGTTTTTTGTTAAAATACCAATAAATTCTTAATGTATTTATACTTTTGCAAAAAAAAAATTTAAGATAAATCTATACATATTACTATTAGATTTCAAAACTAAATAACAAAACTGTTATTAGTAGTCAAAGTTTTATATGTTTGACTTAAACAATGTCTAAAACGACTTGTTTTTTAATATCGGAGGGAGTAGCACGATTCTTTAAGTATAGATACGGTTCCACCCAAACAATCCACATAAGGGCTTGTTCGTTTCACCGTTAATCCATATGGATTGAGTGGTATTAAATCGGTTTAAATACGTAGCAAGACAAATTTTATCCCAATTCATTCCAATATACCTAAATCCAAATGAAATTGAAATAACCGAACAAGGCCTAAATGAGCTTCAAAGGTTTTAGTGAATAAGATACCAAACTTAGATATATTGAGTTGTATGAAGGGGTTTCTTAGGTGTATTTATTGCTTGGAGAACCATAACATAATATCTTAGGTTATACATGTTTGAGATGAAAAGAAATAGACGAACCACGAAGCGTATCAAAATTCAAACCAAGCGCGCGCACCCGTGCCATTACCCCCAAGCGCGCGCGCAGCGAAGCGTCACAGCTCGCAACTCCTCGAAACCTCACCCACCCGCGCGGCGCTGATATAAAGCCACCATGGCGTTGTGATTTCGCTGTCCGCTCCTGCCTCCTGGGACTTGCTCGAAACCGGAACATCGACAACGACAACGCGGCCACAAGCCAGCGAGCTGCGCCAATGGAAATGCCGGCGGCGACGCAGGGGCGGCGGACGAGCACCGTGGTGGACCGGAAGCTCGACGAGCTCTGCGCCTGCCTCGTTGACGCGCTGTCGTCCGGACAGCAGACCCCCCACACCGACGAGCAGCTCCGCGCGAAAATCAAATCGAAGACCGAGTTCCTCCGGTTGCTCCTGTACGCCGAGGCGGAGTGCCACGGCGGGCCGCGCCCGGAGCACCTGGCCGAGGCCGAGGCGCGCTTCGCTGTCCTCGCGGCCACGTTCGATGGGTGGGCGCGGCGCGCAGTCGTCGCTGCACCTGAACCAGTTGAGGAGGAGGAGGCTGACAGCTTGGTGTCCTCGCGGTCCGCGTGCTTCTGCACCGACTCGTGCCAGGAGGAGGCGACCGAGGGGGACGCCATTCGCGACGCCATGGAAGCACGTAACGAGGAGGGGACGTTGGATGCCGTTGCTAAGAAGGGCGACATCGATCACGAGGCCGCGGTGGAGACGGGAAGCAGGGTTGTACAGCGGCGCTGGTGGAGGCATAATGCTGCTGCCTGCAGGTGCAGTGCAGCCGGCTTGGTCGTGGTGGTTGCGGTCGGGTTGGCTTTGGAATTGGCTGCTGTGGCTCACCACAATGTTAACATTTGCGTTGGTCCGAAGTAGAAAAGCCACATAAAAAGACTAGATCAGGCAACTTTTATCTTAGCTCTAACTCTTGGGCCATAGTTGTTTGTGATGAGGTGCTTTTGTTCTTCTGATTCCTGCAAAACTTGCTTCGACGCTGTAGCCGCTGGGTACTCACATTTCTGTTCGAAATTGATCACCATGTTTGGTTTTGATGTTTACTTTGAGGACACCGTATCTTATGAGCAAGGAGCCATGCTGCTCCCATGAGCAAAATCAATCCAGATCACACCCTTCACATCCAACGGTGCTGTGTTAGGGGGGTTTTTGTAAAATGTACAGAGTTGTAAAGAACATTTTATAAAACCCCCTAACGCAGCACCGTTGGATGTGGAAGGTGTGGTCTGGATTGATTTTGCTCATGGGAGCACCAGCGCTCCTTGCGCACAAGATACGGTCTTTGAGTAAACCAGTTCTGCACGAAATGAAAGTAGCCTGTGTTTTTTTTGGCTTTGACATAACGAAATGATGTCGTTCATAGAACACATATGATAACATCACGGAGAGAATCCTTTTTGAGATCTTGTTTCTTCGAGAAGTTCCTGAAACAAAGAATGCGTTCAAATGTTTATGAATGCAGTATGCCAAGTGTGACAACCACATCAGCATGGCCACAGCCATAGGAGGGGCTGCCGTGACCCACATAGTTGGTAGAGGCAATGTGTTGCAGCTGCAATTTGACCACATGTTGAAGTTGATAAGTCTTAAACACAACCAAGTGTGTGAACACGTTGTGAGAATGGCTTCGTCTTGGTCGCCATGAAGGTGACGAATGGGTCGTAGTCGACCTAGAGCCTCGCCAGTAGATAGACAAGGACCTCCTCATCGGGTAAAGGGGACGTCGACAGTGGCGAACCACATGATCTTGCGCAAGAAGTCGGCGACAAACATACCATGTTTCTTTAACGTAGCCAAGTCCATATGGATTCACTACACGACGGTTGATCTTTAGCGACCCTTATTAGGTACCAACTGTTGGTTGCTAAAGGTTAGGGACCGATGATCAGTCGCTAAATCCTTTTGTAGCAACGGTCGGTTGGTCGCTAAAAGTCTAGAAATTTAACAACTTATGGTTGGTCGCTATAGATGTCGTCGGGGACTAGCGGTGGGTCGCTATAGAGCAAGGATCACTATCAAATCTTATAGCCTGAACGTACCTGTTAGATGTTAGTGACTAAAAATTAATTAAAACAAGTAAATATTGATCGCTAAATTGCATGGTGATTTATTTCTTTTTAATATTGCTTGTATGCAATATTTGAGTTGTTGTAACACTATAAAATCCATCAACTAAAAATAATAAATTTAGTTATTACGATAAATAGGGTAATAAATTTTTATTCAAATGTTTATTATTTATTCGCATTCGTAATAATTTATTCAAATGTTTATTATTTATTTGGTAAAATTTTTATGAATTTTTGAGTAATTTAAAAATGCATTTCGAAATAAATAAATAAAAAGAAAACCCTCCATAAGCCTAAGGCCCACTAGGGGCCCATCTACCTAACCCTATCAGCCGCGCGTCCCTGGCTTCTCTCCCAGCCGCAGCCGCCGCCGCCGCCTCTCTCTCCCTTCCCTCTTCTCTCTGCCCTCACCTCTCTCCCCCTTCCATCACCTCGCTAGTAACAGGTCACCGTGTGTGTGCGCGCCATGGGGATTCATCTGCCGCCGCCTGCCCTCGCCTTCTGCCTCTCGGCGCCCACTCGGTTCCAGTGGCCGCTTCGAGGAGGCGCTCGCGCGCATCGAGGAGCTCCAGGAGCGCGACACTGGCGCCGACGACAGCAGCACAGCCTCGTCGTTCTTGAGCGACGGAGAGGCGGCGTCGCGGCCAGCAGGCGAGCAGCAGTCGCACTCCGCAGATTTCTTGAGCGACGGAGAGGCGGCGTCCGGTGGCATTCAGAGACGTGCGTGACGGTCGGAGGTCGTCGAGCGCGTGTAAGCTTGTTGACCATTTTCAGCATGTGTAAATTGGCGGTTAGATTTCGTTCAAGAAGTAAGTGCTACATTTCTTGTGTCCTTAAATCAATTAATACCACTGCTGCTTGTTCACTGGACATGTTTTAGCTAGATAGCATCCAAGACAAATAGCGCTGTTCGCGATCTGAGGCAGCTGGTAGGCAGTCTGGGCTTGGGCGCACGCGAGCCAGAGAGGGAGGGCTGGGAGCACGTCATCTCCAAGAGCAGCGACGACGTCTCCTACAAGGCCTGGTGCGACAAGCCCACGGTATGGCTTCATCTCCCTCTCGCCTTGTTCTGAGAATACAATATGCTTAAATAAATGAGTTGTGAATATTCCACTTTGAGATGTGAATATTCCACTTTGAGATGTGAATATTCCACTTTTTCATTCTAGAACATCAAACCTGAGTTGCTTAAATGAGCTTATGTTTGTCACGTGGCTTCTACCAAAAGGTTGTTTTGTAAGTACTTTGTTTCAGCTATGATCTGTGAGGTATTTTATTATTCTAAACGATTGCAGTTGGTGCTTTGGTTCAACTGATTAATGATCGGATGCTATCTCATTTAATGATGTCCTTTTTCTGAGATAAACTGATTATATTGGTGACTTGCAGGTAGTTGCCAATTGCGTACATGCATTGCAACAGATCTGGGCTCTAGAAGCTGCTAACTTGGTAGCAGAAAGATTGAGGCATTGCATAGCAAACCACTGGTATTTTAATTTTACCTATTAATCAAATGAGTTTCAATCTGGCTTGGAGCCTTTTCTATTAAATAATGCCAATGTGAATTTTCTTGAGTTCTCTATTTTTATCTGCAGGATCAAAGAGTTTAGTGAATGGCCACAGTGCATGTTCTTGAGTTGCAATCAAAGTTCCTTCCATATAATAATAACAAAATATTTGACATAATGAATCTGTTGGAGGATAGACTTCAACATGCAAATGGAGTCGTTGTTTTGGCAACAATTAAAGTTTTTCTCCATTCCCATGACTGTTGTTCATCAACAGGTACGCATGTTACTCCTAGAGAGGTGGTCTCTGGATCATGCTGCATTATTGCTATTACTTCTCAAAAGCATTTCTTTCTTGTTTTAGAATATGAGATTTAGTATATGAGCACCTTCTGTTGATGCATAAAAACAAAATCTTATTTAGATTAAGATCCCATAACGGACTAGCACATGACATCACAACAACAACACACTTGGTCCATAGATAATGTTTTATTTGGAGGTTAATTTACTTGAATTTTTTTAATTCCATGGACTCTTTACTCTGGGTACTGGCAGTCCTAAATAGTCATTGGCCCTTTTATGTGTAAAATAACAGCTTCCTGGTGTTGATCCCAATGATCCATCTGTTAAAGGTCTCTGTATTGTGATGCAATGAAATTCATGTTGCCTCTAGACTATAGCATTGTTCTGCTTCACCGTACCTTGACTAAATAAGAATAAATATATTATATGTCACCAAATCTTCACATGAACTGCTATCCTGTATTATCTGGTGGAAATATGAAGGTTTCTTTATTTCTCTTCTTAAACAGCAAGAGAAGAAGGAAGACAAGTCAGACAAAACAGAAGACGAGAAGAACTGATGTAGCCATGTTCATGCTTCCACTGTTGAAATGCATATTCAACATAGCTTGCTCAGCTCCTATCTGTTGTTTCAACGTTGATTTAAAAGAAGAGCTGGTAGTTGTGGGCTTTCGAACAATAGCTGGAATGATCTAGCTAGCTATATGTAAATGATCTAGTTGTGAATGATATTATAACTGTGATGCTTTTGTGAATATATAATTGTGGTGCTTTTGTGTTTGTGATGGATCTATGACTGTGGTATACTGATTAACTATGTATGTCTTTATGATTTGTGTATAAAAATCTGTGATTTGTGGTGCTTAATTAAATGTATATTTTTATTAATAACAACTGTAAAAATGGCGACTTTCTGTTGGTTGCTAAATGTATAGAATGACGACTTACGGTTGGTTGCTAAATCTATAGTACAGCAATCCACGGTTGGTCGCTAAATATACAATATTAGCAACGGACAGTCGGTCGCTAAAAAGATGTCGGTCGCTAAAGCCTTTAGCGACGGCACTTACAGCGACCATCCTTATGGGTCGCTAAAAGTTTTTAGCGACCAACCGTAGGTCGCTGAAGACCGTTTTAGCAACCAACCGTAGGTCGCTGTAAGTCAACCGTCGTGTAGTGATTTGTATCGTTGGCGCCTTTGTGGATGATGCAAATTTCTTTTAGAGGGTGTTCCATACCTTACTGGAATATATGGCACTAACAACATCATGATGTACTCCCTCGATCATCGATAAGAAATGGCCACTAAACAGTTGATGATCTTGATCATACCAGGGAGCATACATCGGATTAGGGACTTCAGCAGCGCCCCGGTCGTTGGCACGGGGACAGACGACCACAGGGCTGTGGGGGTCAGAGCCCGGCGCGTGGCGGTGACACCGGGGGAGAGCATAGGGCGATGCCGCCGGGGGAGGGCACAAGACGGCGGCATCGGTGCCGTGAGGCAACAATGGCACGTGTGGGCCAAGGAGGGGGCGGCGAGCGTGGCTGCTAGCGGCGAGTGAGAGGCATCGCTTGCGAATGGAAGAAATGGGTTGACTAGGCGTCTATTCAATGCTTATTTTTAGTTTAACTAGGCAGAAAATAGAGGGCTATTTTCGGCCACATGGGTGTGGCCACCAAAAATAGCCCGGGCTCCTTGAAATGCCTATAATTTCTGTTGTGGTCGAATGAAAGTGTATGAAAGTGTCTAAGTGGCTTTGGTTATTATCTGTGAAATATTTAAATTTGATGTATGAGTTTTTGAAATATTGCATTGGCCTTTACTTAGATTATAGGTTGTAATTGTTGAATTACAATTATTATGATGCATTTTACAATGTTTTAATACTTTATTTTAAATTTAATTATATTATATTATTTTGATGTGATGTCTAGATCGTGTGTTTTTGACTAGCATGTTGAGGGCAAATTGGTCAAAATACGTAAATTTTAGCGAACTTGATTAGTATAAAGAAATATATGAATTAGTAGGTACCAATTATCATGGTATTATTTAAAGAAAATGTGTCTTAAAAACAATATATCTTAGACAATGTTGTTGTTTAGATCCGCCTCATTATGATTGATATATATCGAAATAAGAAAATAAATTAATAACATAATAATGTAACAATATAACACCATATCATTAAGTCGCCTCTCGAGCCGGCTCACAAACCTCATAAAGCTCAGCTCGACTCGCTGCTTTAGCGAGCCACAAAAGCAAGCTCGACTCGAGTTCGTTCAGGTTCGCAAGCCTCTCCAAGCCGAGCCGAGTCTAAGCAAGCTCGATCCATCTCGCGAGCCTTGAGCTTTTTTCTAGCCCTAGATGTAGCCATGGGGACGTCTGGTCCATGTGCATCATCGGCGTGGGTGTAATTTCTGGTGGCAGCGTCGATAGGGAACGGGGGCAAGGGCATCGCTGCAAAGGCGTGGCACGACGCGGCGGGGCGCAAATGTACGTATCGCTCAAGATATGGAGAAGGCCTTGTCGTTTAGTTGTAATATGTATAATTATGTTTGTAATTAGACTATATTTAATAATTCTAACTAACCTTTTGTTGTAATTGAGACTAAAGTTTAGTAAATGAAATCAAACGCCCCTAACACATATTCAAGGTACTTTTAAGGCATGTATCTGAAATTATTGTTTAAGTCTACGTGTCGGTTGGTGGGTGTCTTTTTCGATGATAATTGGACGTTCTGCCCCGATTGATGATTAACAATCCACTATTGTATTTGCTTGTTATTTTGCATGTATTCAATATAACTTGTTGTAGTGCACATAAAGAAGCAACTCTTTTCATGTTAAATACTGAGGCTTATAATTCTATTTGCAACCAATTATTTCTTATCACAGTATCTAAAATTGGCACATCATATATTACTATACTATAGAAGATATAATTGTCAAAATGCATAGTATTATGTGTTGTTTCATAGTCTCTGCAAGACAATTAGGATGCGTTTTGTTACAATGATAGATTGTTATATAATCATTTTTTAAATACTGCTCAAAGAAACAAAATATTTAGTCTTAGTGTTGTTCATCATAGTTTTATTTGCCCTTGAGCCTTGATAGATTGTTATATAATCATTTTTTATGAGGTGGAAACGTTTTCAGGTAGAAAGGAGATACGAGTTTCGTGTACTCCCAAGGAGTAAATAAGACTTTTTTTTACTAGATTTCCTTTAGATGATTCATCATAGTATTAAATATCTATATATAAAATAAAAGAATAAAACTGCACCCTGAAAGTGATTGTTTCTTTCATGTCTCTTCGCATTTTACATTCTAGAAAATCACAAAACAGGAATGGCCTCAGCAAAGATCCGCATATGCAACCGTGCGTCCGTGCCACTTCCTTCACATGGCACGAAGCGTATCAAAATTCAAACCAAGCACGCGCACCCGTGCCATTACCCCAAGCGCGCGGGCAACGAAGCGTCACAGCTCGAACTCGCAACTCACCCGCGAGCCGCGGCGGTCATATAAAGGCACAAGGAAACCGCCGCGAAACACCAACATCGACAACGCCAGTACGCGACCACAAACCGGTGGGCTGCGCCTGCGCCATTGGGCATGCCGGCGGCGACGCAGGGACTGCTTGCGACCACGGTGGTGGACTGGAAGCTTGACGAGCTATGCGCCTGCCTCGACGACGCGCTGTCGTCCAGGAAGCGGAGCCTCTACACGGAGGAGCGGCTCCGCGCGATGATCGACGCGAAGACCGACTTCGTCCGGTCGCTCCTGTCCTCCGTGGCGGAGTGCAACGGCGGGGCGCTCCCGGAGCACCTGGCCGAGGCCGAGGCACGCTTTGCTGTCCTCGCGGCCACGTACGATCGTTGGGCGCGGCGCGCAGTCGCTGCACCTGAACCATTGCCAGGAGACGACGGAGGAGGACGCCAAGCGCGACGCCGTGGAAGCCCGCGCCAACAAGGAGGGGGCGTTGGATGGCATCGCCGAGGAGTCGAGGACAACGACGCCGAGTGCGAGACCGCGGAAATACGCAGGAGGGAGGCGGCGGATACGGTTACCAAGAAGCGGGAGGCCGCGGGAACAAGCGAGGAGTTGATGCGCGACATCGATCGAGAGGCCGCGGTGGAGGCGGGAAGGGGGGCCGTGCAGCGTCGCTGGTGGAGGAAGTGCGGCTGCGGTGCTTCCTGGTGCCGTGCGGCTGGCGTGGTGGTCGCGGTCTTGTTGGCTTTGGAATTGGCCGCCGTGCAGTGCTGAGGTCCTCTTGATCTCTTGTTTTGCTGTAAAACTTGCTTCGACAGTCAAGCTGTTGGCTACTTACATTCTGAGAACCATGTTTGGTTGTGAGGTTTATTTTCAAAAATTTTGTGCGTTTATGTAACTCTAAATTGCAGGTTCCTGACAACCTTTATACTTCTAGATACAGTATTGTGTGCTAAAGAGAGCGATGCTGTACTGCTAGTCGAATGAAGAAACGACGGAGACGGCTACGGTGACAGTGCTCGTGGAAACGTTTGCCTAAACCTTGATGATGCCATCCATCAAGTGCCCAATAAAAACAGATGACATGAAGTTTAACACTACAAACATCTGGGAGAAAGAACCCAGAATTTGGATTTAAGCTGAAACAAACTAGGTCTTAGACCTGGGATGGGCCTGTGAACCCAAAAACTGACGTTGTGAAATAGTCACGATCTCGCCGATCACAGAACCCAATTGGTTCTGAAAAAAAGCCCAATCGGATCACAAAGCCCGAGCTTAACCTGGCCCAGTCTCTCAGCCAACGCATTCATCTTTAGGCCGCTTCTTCCAGGCCGGCCTGGTTGTGCATTCGCTGTGACAAGCCCAACCCAGCCGCCTAATCATTAGTCCCATCGTGATTACGCAAATTCAACTGGTGCTCCACGTGACTCGCAATTATTAGTGGAAGTGCGCAAGCGCAACTACCGTCCTAGGCAGGTGGTGAGCTGCTGACCGCTGACGCGGCTCACGCTCAGGCTCAGCTTGCTGTGTGCTGGTTGCTGCTCAACCGGGTTAGGTCAGCTGGCCAGCCAGCAGCCAGGTCCGTCCGATCGCTCGAAGTCGAAGCACCGCGTTCCTCGTCTCGCGTCTTCTTCCACTGCTCCCTCCCACCTCCGCTCCCAGCTTTTCCCATTCTCGTTGATACGAGCGAGAGTCGAGACAGGTCAAAAGGAGATTGAGTAAGGAAAAGAAAAAAAAAATCGCTGCTCCCGAGGCACGGCGGCGGCGAGCGTGCGACACCTCCGGCGGCTCCACAGATCCGGCGACCGATCTCCGGCCGCCTGCGGATGCTCCGGGGCCGGCGCGGTAAGGCCCAGGGGTCCACGCTCGTAGCCAGATCTCGGGGCGCTGCTGGGAAGTGGGGTTCGTTCCGTCCCTGCCTCCCTGGTGGTGGGGATGGGGTGGTCCGCGGGGCTGTGGTGGCTCGTGGCCGCGCTGTGGGTGGTGGCGGCGGCGGCGGCGGCGGCGGAGGGTGAGGTCGTGGTCGGGTCAGCGCCGAGGCGGCACGCGTACGCGTCGATGATGTACATGGGCACTCCACGGGACTACGAGTTCTACGTGGCCACGCGCGTCATGATGCAGTCCCTGCGCCGGCTCAGCGCCGACGCCGACCGCGTCGTGATCGCCTCCCTCGACGTCCCACCGCTCTGGGTCCAGGCGCTGTAAGCTCCCACCTCCTCCCGTCTTGCTCCTTGGCTCTTTGCGCGCGCGCCACTCGGCTCCCTGGTGTCGCTTAACTGGATCGCTGGGCGTTTGATAACGGACGCCCGTGCCGTTGTTTGATGCAGACTTTGCTGCGTTCCAATCAAATTGGGATGCGTTTTGAAGTGCTCGGGTTTTGACTTGTTGCCTGCTTAATTAGTTCATTGAAGCAAATTTCGCGGTTATTTTCATGTTCGGTCGGATCAAGTTTACGCCGGCGCCGAACTTTGGTCCTCTTCGTTGTCTAGCTCTAGTGCCCTACACTACACATTTGTTCCTTTTCGACGCGATATGTTGCATGATTATAAATTGTCTCCTTCCTGGTTCAGTTCAAGTTTCATTGTATTCGCCAAA
Source organism: Zea mays (assembly GCF_902167145.1). Classification (NCBI taxonomy): domain Eukaryota; kingdom Viridiplantae; phylum Streptophyta; class Magnoliopsida; order Poales; family Poaceae; genus Zea; species Zea mays. The sequence continues at coordinate 141,627,162 of NC_050105.1, forward strand.
TTTCCTAAAACATGAGGAACATCAGGTGTTCCAGCTGTATTTGAATTGCTCTCGCCGATACCCCGTCTTGTACTTTGGGGGAAAGTGCGAGATAACTGTGTTCGTGCTCGGCTTCATCTTTGGAAATGGCCTCAGAATTCAAGTCTTTGAGTGCGTAGGTCCTTTTCATGTTGACTTTAGTAGTAAGGCCATAAAGTTTGTTTCGGTGAGTGTCTCAGAATTCACCTGTGAGATATTTGTTGATAAGCTGTGAATTTCCAGTCCAGGTCACTGGATTTCATCAATTGCAACTGCGTTATTATATAAAATGATGTTTGCAATGGGCTACTGGCTTGGCCTATCTACGATGTTTACTGAACAGTCGTGATATTTCAACAGCTGATTTCCACTGCCTCACGTTATAATATGTAGTTAGCTGATGGGGACTGACTATTAATATAACAATATATCAGTTGGACTAGTATGTAAAATATATCGAATTGTCCAAACAGCCACATGTGTATGTCGACTGGAGTTTATCTTTCATTGTTTTTCCTTGCTAAATATTTTTCTACGCCATGACTTATGACTGCCAGTTATTTCCAACAACTTATAGCTTGGGTGGATGCTCGTTTTTTTTCTCGAATTTGTCTTCTTCTTTCGTATCCTAGTGGTCCAACGTTCCTCTTTGTTTGTTGGAATATTAAATCTTCAACGGGTTGCTGTTTTGAGAAATTTTTTAATCGTAAACTTCAAAGAACATAAACTTAGTTGCACTTTGCAGATAACAAGTGGATAAAACTTTGCTTTTCTGTATTACAAAACATGAGCACAAGTTAAGGTTATTATACACTTGGTGTGTGCATCAAGAAATAGCACTATAGCAGTACTGTCTTTTATTGTGGGCACTAAAGAAGTGCTCCTAATCATGAATGGACGATAATGGTTGTATAGAGTGAAACAAAAGAATAGGTAAAAGACATCAATATTTGCCTCTGTGAAGTAGCAGTATGAAAATTGATACCATCATGCCAATTTATCCTGTGATGCTATTCTTTGAAAACTTGCATGGAGCATCCTTTGTCTTTTCTGATGTGATGCTTTTTCTTGCGGGGTGTTGCTACAATTTTATACTCCTATTTTAAGCATTGAACATGCACTGACAGCGGCAATATGCATTTGGGATGGAATGTTTTTCTTTTCCTGCAAAATTAGACTTGTTTACTTCAGTACCATGTTCTTTCTTATAGTTTTTGCCTCTGTTAGTAATATATTTGCATTAAAACTCTTTCTTTAGGAAAGATGATGGTGTAAAGGTGGTCTCTGTGGAGAATTTGAAAAATCCATACGAGAGACAAGAGAATTTCAACATGCGATTCAAGTTGACCTTAAACAAGCTGTATGCATGGAGCTTGGTTTCGTATGAGCGAGTTGTTATGCTTGACTCCGACAACATTTTCCTCCAAAATACTGATGAGTTATTTCAGTGTGGTCAGTTCTGTGCTGTCTTCATCAATCCCTGTATCTTCCATACAGGTCTCTTTGTGCTTCAGGTAGAGCTGCTTACATTGCAGGCAGCCAGGCATTCCATTTTCTGTTAAAAAAAACAATTCTTGCAGATCTGAAAATATGTATTTCTGTCTTTGAAACGGTTATAAACGAACCTACATTGCACTAGCAACATTCTTTGATGTCCATTACTTCAGCATAGCGGAAATCTAACTGCCTTTTGATAATTTATTCTTTGTTATTCCTTGCTTAGTAATGAAAACTTAATTTTGCTCACTACTTCTGTACTTCAGGAGTTCATTGCAATTTTTTTACCTGAAATCTATTAGCCTTAAGATGTTTGGTGTAATTTTCATTTTTACCTTCCAACTCGATGTCCTCAGCTACACTTTTTTTTTTGGTTTCCAGCCCTCAATGAACGTTTTTAAGAATATGCTACATGAGCTATCGGTTGGACGTGAAAACCCAGATGGTGCAGACCAAGGCTTTCTTGCTAGTTATTTCCCGGACTTACTTGATCAGCCAATGTTCCATCCACCAGCTAATGGTACAAAACTTCAGGGTACTTACCGCCTCCCTCTAGGCTACCAGATGGATGCGTCTTACTATTGTGAGTGCTTGCAGCAGAATGGTTATTCCACATTGTCAAACATTCTGTTGGTCCAGACTAACAGACTAGACTTTCAGATCTGAAGCTTCGCTGGAGTATTCCATGTGGACCGAACAGTGTGATTACATTTCCAAGTGCTCCATGGTTTAAGCCATGGTACTGGTGGTCTTGGCCAGTTTTACCTTTGGGGCTCTCTTGGCATGAACAACGTCGTGAAAACCTAGGGTGAGTGTTCTATTTTTACTTTCCTTTTTGTGATGCTTATTTATATTGCATGCTCAAATTCTAACCTTAGTGACATCCTACAGAACCAGATAGGATGTCCACATTATTATATCCTGACGTGGTTGGTAATATGTCACAAGGAAATGCACTCTATCTTCTTTGGAATAAAGATGCATTAGAGGGGGGGAGGGGAGGGGGGCAGTATCATGCTTTTTTTTGTCTTTCAGGATAAAGTTACACAATGCAAGAAGCTGTCATGTTTCTTTTTTATCGTTGCTAATATAAACTTGCACAAAGTAGGGGATTCTCATAACTAAGGGTATAAAGAGCATGTCCATCAGATCCCCTTTCCCTTCAAAGCTATTATAGGGGATTGAGAAAACTCAATTTCAGACTATGGGGAGAGCTCCTGCAGCAGATTGAGAAGCTCCATCCCCTTCCATTTACATGGGACCCATAGGTCAGTGTCACCTCTCTCCTTTCCTCTCCCTCCGTCGTGGCTAGAGATGACAATGGGGACCCGATTCCCCGCGGGAAATTGCTCCATGGGGATAGGGATAGAGAAATTTCTTCCCCGCGGGGATGTAAACGGGAAAACTCTTCCCCTGACGGGTAAACGGGGATAGGGACGGGGAAGCAATCCCCATCCCCGTTCCCCACGGGGACCCATTAAACTTGCACAGGACGATGTTTTCGTGTACTAGTTAATGATAAAAATAAACAATTACCTTGTCAAGAGATCACTCGTTGCACAAATGTGTTCATTTTGGTGCACACATAGGGCATTTTTTTAACCTCATTCCCCTATATGACAGGTTATAGGGAAGGGCGGGGCATTTGTTCAATCTGACGTAGATGCTCTAATACAACTTTTGTGTGTGTGTGTGTGGGGGGGATCATGCTGGTGAAGGATGCTGACTTTTAATTTTTGAAATGCAGAACGTTTGTTTCGTTCTAATATGTTCATGTTATGCAAAACAGGTATTCATCTGAGATACCAGTAGTATTAATTCAGGCTGTACTGTACATTGGAGTCATAGCAGTGACCCGACTGGCGAGGCCTACCTTGAACAAGATGTGCTACAACAGAAGAATGGAGAAAAACACTATGTTCTTGCTCTCTGTTCTCAGAGTCGTGGCTGCTTGGTCCATACTTGCTGCCTACACCATACCCTTCTTCATCATCCCAAGGACCGTGCATCCACTGCTTGGCTGGCCTCTCTACTTGCTCGGTTCTTTTGCTCTTTCTTCCATTGTTATCAACATTTTCCTCTTCCACCCGATCACCGTCCTCACAACATGGTTTGGATTCATAGGCGCACTCCTGGTGATGGCCTTCCCTTGGTATCTAAATGGTTTTGTCAGGGCCTTGGCAGTGTTTGCGTATGCTTTCTGCTGCGCGCCCTTGATCTGGGCATCTTTGGTCAAGACAATGAGCTCCTTGCAGGTCCTGATTGAGAGGGATGCATTCAGGCTCGGAGAACCTAGCCAGAATGCGGAGTTCACAAAGCTATACTGAGGTGGGCATGGCAGATACATGTGATTTATCACTTTCGTTGCTCAGTTTGAACAGTTAATCTGCATTCACATTGTCAAATTCTGATGGCCAATTCAAATGTACAACTAAACCTGCAGCCTGGGAGCAAGAGTGGTTGTACACAATGGAACTATCTGGAAACCTCTAGAATCCATGAATGTTGTTATCTTAGACATGTAGGTGACATATACAGTGGAAAAGGGGGGAGGGCTGTAGAATTGGTGCTGAACTGAAGAGGAACTGACTGGGGTCAGTTGTTAGTTATTTTGATTTATTGTTCCTCTGAAAAGCCAAGGCATTTTTGGCTTTGTTTGTAATTGATATGATATGTTCCTTCACAAATGAAGAAAAGGGTTGAAAGTTCAAACGGTGTAGTGTTCGAAACAGTACTTTGATTTTACCGTGGTAAAATTGTGTGGCTTGTGCTGAACAGTTTTCCTTTTTATAACTGCTTCGCCTGAACGTTGAGTTCAGCTCGTGTCGCTGCATGTGTGAACCTTCCATCTACGAAGAGATACGGACTGACTCACGGGGAGGGGTGGGGAGGCGACGCGGCAAACAGAAAAGCAAACCTTTCGCGATTCGCGAACATGGCTGCTATTCTGCGTGTTAGAGAACTCCAATAGTTTTCTAAATAAATTTAAATTTAGTTTTCTAAATAAACTTGTTAAATTTAGTTAATTGCTATTTAACCCTATTTAATCTCTAGATTTGAAAACTCAATAGTCACTCCCTAAAAATAGTTGACGCCAATTTCTTCGCATTGTGTGCTCATGTTTCACCATTCCTATGCTGAGGTATTAAGGTACAACGTGCTCTTTTTTCTCCTTTACCACACAGTGAGGCAACCACCTTTGACGTGCATGACACAAGGTTCTCCTTCGACGTCAAGACCACCTTTGACGTGCATGACACAAGGTTCTCCTTCGACGTCAAGACGTTCGTTCCCCTAGGATCGTGTATATCGATCTTTTCCTCCGCACCCGATGTCCTCTGTCCTCGACCCTGTCGCCAGACAGGTCCAACGAACCAGGCCTACTCCACCCATGACCCCTCCACAAAGGCAGCTCTGATGCGCCAGATGACCAAGCCTTCTCCTTTGCAGTTGAAGTCCTCGACACTTGACCCCGTCGCCAAGCGTCGGATGGAGCTGTGATTACTTCCAACTTGTTACGTTCGATGAAGCTATTGTCAATTGCCAACGTTCATGCCACCAACGTCGAGGAGACGTAGTCTTGATCTGATCCTTCACTAGCGCACATAACTTCACAAGAAGAAAATGAGCCCACTTCAAAATTAAACTACTCCTTAAATATTAATAACTGTTACTTTCAATAGCTATTTAGCAACTTACTAACAATAAGTTTAGGGAGTTTTATAAGAGAACTATTGAAGTTCCTCTACTTTATCTTTAGGGATATCTCCAGCAGATCGCAAATCGTGTATATAAACATGAAAACACTATTTTGTACTGTAGATAATATTATTTATAGAGTAAAGAGAGAGCGCATCCATGCATCCTCGCAATTGGGGATTAGACAAAATCAATGCTTCATTAGTATTGAGAACTACGTTACCACGGATCACCAGATCCGCTCCCTTCCCTCCCGTCAGCAATATAGGCACAAGAAGCTGTAGAGGACTCGTCTCCCTTCCCAGAAGCACGACAGAGAAAACACATAGAAGACACGATATAGGTTTGGGCCTATGGCCTCTTTCTCTTCTCTATTCCATATAAGGGGATACATGTTCTATATATAGAGATGTGATAGCCCTCAGGGGCATATTCAGTATTTGTCCACATAATCCTTTATAAAGCCCAAAATTGGTCAAAGGGAAAAAATGATGATAAAATAAATGAATAAATATATTTGAGGATTTTTGAAACCTTAGAAAATTTATTTGGACCCTTCTATCTTCATAGCCAATTAATGGAGCATTATTAGTCGAGTAACCCATAAGCAAATAGGAGTGTGCACCCCATGCTTAAGATTATGTTGGGATACATTTTATTTGACCTCAAATTATAAATGAAAATATAAAATAGAAAAGAAAAAAGGTTTTCAAATTATTCCCTTAAAGCACCCTCTACAAAAATATGCATATGGTTGAATTAAAATAAATTCATGATGAAGATTATACATTAACCTCTCCTTTAGTACATAAGTATTAACTTTTGAAAATCTCTATATATATATACATATATCTGATTTATCTACCCATTCATAATCACCTTTTCTTAAATGGAATCATGTGTGTGTGCATTTCATATTTAAAAGTATTATTATTATTATTATTATTATTATTATTACTTAGAGATAATGAATGAATAAACTTGTACCATGTTGAATCTTTGTTTGTACAATACCACTTGAACTTAAATTTAAAATAGATTTTGACTTGGTTTTGAATTTGAATTTAGAAACATAAAATAAAAATAAATAAAGGAAAAGGACTCAAACTCGCGCTTTGGGCCTAATTCCCCAGCAACCGGCCCAACTCCCTCCCTACCCCGCCAGCCCACTTATGCTTCCGGTTCCACGCGCGCGCCTGGGAGTGTTCCGCCACGCCGACATGTGGGCCCGCGCCCCAGCTCCATGCGCGCCAGCGCTCTACCGGTGAATGGAGACTGTTGGGTGGGCCCCGTATCGCAGACACACGTGCTCGTGACCCTGATCGGTGGGGCCATCTCGTTGGGTCCGTCTTCCTCGCGGCAGACAGTAACAATCGCCGCCATCGTCGCCAAGTTGTTGCACCGGATCACGTATGTAGCTCGGGTGGTTAGAATCGGCAGCAAAACGAGCCCTGGATTCTGGAGCCGACCGAACCGCTCCATCTCGAGGAACGTCCTGCGGCTCGCCCCTATAAAACCCACCGTCCGCCTGGAGTTCTTCGTGGTCGCAGCGAGAAGTGGAGCACTGAACCCGCGCCGGAGAAGGGAAGGAGGAGTGGAGCACTGAACCCGCGCTTCGCCACGGACCCGTGACTTCACCTGGACAGATTAACCTCCGCTCAACTCGGAATAGCTCGCCGGAGTCAATCCTTGGCGGCGGAACCGCACGCCGTCGTGGTCAGCCTGGTGGTCGCCTTTTTCACTGGTAGGACGCTAACCCAAAGCTTCACCTCGTCCTTCTCATTGCAAATCACTAGCTTGTTATGGTATGGGGTGCATGGGCGCAGTTTTGGCATGCCGCCTGTGGGGGGACTCACCGTAGGGCTGGGTGGCGTTGCCGCGGTCCGGTGCTTAGGGCGGGAGATAGGAGAAGTTGGGGATCCGTTGGATGGCTCATCGACGAATGGGATTAGACGTAAGGGCAATTAGCGCGTGTCCATTGGATTTGGTTTTGATGGATACGATCGCAACAGGCGTAAATAAAATCCTGGCCGTTGATCTGTAAGTGGATGAATCCGACAGCGTCTCGGTGTGGGTGATCTAGAACCGTCGGATGAAGATCTGACGTATTGCTGCACGTATCGGTTCGATTCTAATCCGAGCCGTGCGAGTCTTATCCAACGTCCCTGGATTCTTGATACCCCTTCGGCCAGCACGTTTTGTAAAAGAGACCTCATAGAACCCTAAATGCAACCTGCCATCCAGTTTGCAATTAAAACACGTGAGAGCACCTAGAGGGGGGTGAATAGGTGATCCTGTAAAACTTGAAACTTAATGCCACAAAACTTGATTAGGAGTTAGCACAATAATGCCAAGTGGCTAGAGGGGAGTTCTATCAAGACACGATAACCACAAGAAGATCAACACAGATGGACACAGTGGTTTATCCCGTGGTTCGGCCAAGTCCAACACTTGCCTACTCCACGTTGTGGCGTCCCAACGGACGAGGGTTGCAATCAACCCCTCTCAAGCGGTCCAAAGACCCACTTGAATACCATGGTGTTTTGCTTTCACTTTACTATATCCCGCTTGCGAGGAATCTCCACAACTTGGAGTCTCTCGCCCTTACAAAGATGTTCACAAAGAAACACGGAGTAAGGGAGGGATGAGCAACGCACACAAGACACAAAATCACAGCAAATACGCACACACAAGACCCAGACTTGAGCTCAAAAGAATATCACGAGGTTCTCACTAGAACGGAGCTCAAATCACTAAGAATGTCGAACAAGTGCGCAAGAATGAAGTGTGAGTGATCAACAATGCTCAAAGGATGCTTGGTGTACTCCTCCATGCGCCTAGGGGTCCCTTTTATAGCCCCAAGGCAGCTAGGAGCCGTTGAGAGCATTCCAGGAAGGCAATTCTTGCCTTCTGTCACCTGGCGCACCGGACACTGTCCGGTGCGGATCTCTTTCCTTATTTGGCGAAGCCGACCGTTGAAGATTCAGAGCCGTTGGCGCACCGGACACTGTCCAGTGCCCCCTTCTAGCCGTTGGCTCGGCCACGTGTCCTGCGCGGATCGCGCGGCCGACCGTTGGCTCACCGGACAGTCCGGTGCACCACCGGACAGTCCGGTGAATTATAGACGTATGCCGTTAATCATCTCCCGAGAGCGACGAGTTCGCCTGTGAATGGCTCACCGGACAGTCCGGTGCACCACCGGACAGTCCGGTGCACCACCAGATAGTCCTGTGATTTATAGCCGTACACCGCCGTCGAAGTCCCGAGAGCAGCAAGTTCGCCAGAGCCAGCCTGGCGCACCGGACACTGTCCGGTGCACCCAGACTGAGCAGACTTTGGCTGAACAAGCCAAGTCATCTCCAAATTGATTTCCCCTGTTTCCAGCACTTAGACACAATACATTAGTTCTCAAAACAATGTACGAAGTCTAGAAACATACCTTTAGACTTGATTTGCACTTTGTCCATCAATTGGCATAGATTTATACTTAAGCACTTGTGTTGGCACTTAATCACCAAAATACTTAGAAATGGCCTAAGGGCACATTTCCCTTTCAACACGTCCGTGTGGTCCTGGAATTTATGGTTCAGACCCCCGAGCTTTTGAAAAATAATGTCAGCAGTCCAGACAATGATTAAAGTGAAGTAAATTAATAAAGAAGAGGATTTTTAGTATAAGAATAAATCCAGAAATTTTGTATAATTCATATCTTGTCCGTTTTAACTCCGATTGGATCCGTTCAAATTTTGTTAGCTTCATAATAAAATAATCTACACTTTGGTAACCTTATTTATCATGTAACATGTTTTTAAATAATTAATTTGTTTACCCTATGTTTATTAGATTAACTTCTCTAATTAAAAATTGAAGTAATGTTTTCAGTCCCTAGTTATGATTTGACTAAAACATGTTTTCTAATCAAGTTATATCTTGGACTAAAAGTAGATTAATAGTTTCTTAGGAATATCTTTTTCAATTTATGATAATCAACATAGAACATAGTAATCATGTCTAATCACCTAAACCTTCGAAAGGTCATAACTTTGTAACCGTAACTCCAAATTTAGTGATTCTTGTTCCTACGATCTGGTTACGCAGCATAGATTATTATTACGCAGTTTATTCTTATAGTTGGTGTGGTGTTAATTTTGCCCATACCATGTTTGTATGTATTGCTACGTTTAGCAGTGAGGACACGTGTCATCTGAAGAGCAAGTTGGTACCTGAAACTCAAGTCCCAGGCAAGTTGTGCCCTTGATCACTTCTTTGTACCCAGTCATGTTCTGATTAATCATAATGATATGCATAGGTTAATTTTGATGGGACCCAATAGGTCACCCTAGTTTTACTATCTTTATACCTTGTTCACCACTGAATTTTTGGGTAGTACCTGCTATTGCTTTATGTGGTTTTGGGTATAGAGATACATTTTATTCATGATTATATTTTGTTATCGACTGTTATTTACTGTTCATGTTAAGATCATTATGTTAATTGGAACATGGAGAACCACCCGAGAAAACAGTGCTACCACAAGGGTGAAATGGGATGCCCTTGGCTGACTAATTAGGAAAGCTAGTGAAGGACTACCTTACCCGAAAGGGGCAAGGGCAGTAGGGGAGTGGTCAGTGTAGGGAGGTCCTCAGGTTGATTTTGCTGCGATGGCGGTCAGACGAGGGATTCCTGCATTGGAGCTTCCTATAAACTGTAGCGGGTTTTCTGAAGCTAGTGGAACTTTGTAAAGGCCTCGTAGTGTTACCCTGCCTCGCCTCCTTGGTAGAGGTGTATGGGATTGGTGAGAGCACCTAGAGGGGGGGGGGGTGAATAGGTGATCCTGTAAAACTTGAGACTTAATGCCACAAAACTTGATTAGGAGTTAGCACAATAATGCCAAGTGGCTAGAGAGGAGTCTTAGCAAAACACAATAACCACAAAGAGATCAACACAGAGATGGCACAGTGGTTTATCCCATGGTTTGGCCAAGTCCAACGCTTGCCTACTCCACGTTGTGGCGTCCCAACGGATGAGGGTTGCAATCAACCCCTCTCAAGCGGTCCAAAGACCCACTTGAATACCACAGTGTTTTGCTTTGCTTTACTATATCCCGCTTGCGAGGAATCTCCACAACTTGGAGTCTCTCGCCCTTACAAAGATGTTCACAAAGAAGTACGGAATAAGGGAGGGATGAGCAACACACACAAGACACAAAATCACAGCAAATACGCACGCACAAGACCCAGACTTGAGCTCAAGAGAGTATCACGAGGTTCTCACTAGAACGGAGCTCAAATCACTAAGAATGTCGAACAAGTGCGCAAGAATGAAGTGTGAGTGATCAACAATGCTCAAAGGATGCTTGGTATTCTCCTCCATGTGCCTAGGGGTCCCTTTTATAGCCGCAAGGCAGCTAGGAGCCGTTGAGAGCATTCCAGGAAGGCAATTCTTGCCTTCTGTCGCCTGGCGCACCGGATAGTCCGGTGCACCACCGGACACTGTCCGGTGCGGATCTCTTTCCTTATTTGGCGAAGCCGACCGTTGAAGATTCAGAGCCGTTGGCGCACCGGACAGTCCGGTGCCCCCTTCTAGCCGTTGGCTCGGCCACGTGTCTTGCGCGGATCGCGCGGCCGACCGTTGGCCCGGCCGACCGTTGGCTCACCGGACGGTCCGGTGCATCACCGGACAGTTCGGTGATTTTATAGCCGTACGCCGTTAATCACTTCCCGAGAGCGACGACTTCGCCTGTGAATGGCTCACCGGACAGTCCGGTGCACCACCGGACAGTCCGATGATTTATAGCCGTACACCGCCGTCGAAGTCCCGAGAACAGCAAGTTCGCCAGAGCCAGCCTGGCGTACCGGACACTGTCCGGTGCACCACCGGACAGTCCGGTGCACCACCGGACAGTCCGGTGCACCCAGACTGAGCACACTTTGGCTGAAAGAAGCTATCTCCTTTCCAAAGACATTTTTCCTGTTTCCAGCACTTAGACACAACACATTAGTCTCCAAAACAATGTACTAAGTGTAGAAACATACCTTTAATCTTGATTTGCACTTAGTCCATCACTTGTCATAGATTGACACCTAAGCACTTGTGTTGGACACTAAATCACCAAAATACTTAGAAATGGCCCAAAGGCACATTTCCCTTTCAATCTCCCCCTTTTTGGTGATTTATGACAACACAACACAAAGCAACTAGAACAAGTGCAATATCAATGCAAATAAGAACACAAATTGTTTTGATTCAACTTTGGCATATTTGGATCATACTTTGCCACCACTTGGTTTGTTTTTGCAAATCAAACTCAATTTCCTATCTCTAAGTCAAATTCACTTGTAGAGACATAAAGAGAGGTATTCCAAGAGAAATTGATCAAAGATTTCAAAAACTCCCCCTTTTTCCCATAATCGACTACTCTCCCCACAAGAGACCAACTTTTGACAAAGAGAGACAATAAGAGGATTTTGACAAAACAAAAAGCTCTATTCTACTGTTTTCAAAATTCTCAAGTGGTAGCTGATCCATTTCTTGCTTTGGCCTTATTTTCTCCCCCTTTGGCATTAAGCACCAAAACGGGATCAATCTTGGCCCTTAAACCTCATTGCCTCACCAAAATCTTCACATAAGAGTACCAAGGCAATAAGGAGATGGGAATGAACTTGGAGTGAGTTACCCTCTCATAGGAGTGCAGTGGAAGTCTTTCATGGTCCAAGTCCACCTTTCCCTTTCAATCCACCTTTGAGACTAAATCAAGCAAACTCAAGCACACAGTTAGTCTCAAAGGGTCAAGTTGTAGCACATCTCCCCCTAAATATGTGCATCACTCACACATGGACTTTTGAGGTCCGGGGAGTGTTTGTACAACTTAAGCACCATAAATAAACAACAAAATGCATAAGGAACATTATCAAGGCATAAACACATGTATGCTATAAATCAATCCAAGTTTCGTGAATCTAAGACATTTAGCTCACTACGCAGCCTGCAAAAGGTCTTCTCATCTAAAGGCTTGGTAAAGATATCGGCTAGCTGGTTCTCGGTGCTAATATAAAACACTTCGATATCTCCCTTTTGTTGGTGGTCTCTCAAAAAGTGATGTCGGATGTCAATGTGCTTTGTGCGGCTGTGCTCAACAGGATTATCCGCTATGCGGATAGCACTCTCATTGTCACATAGGAGTGGGACTTTGCTCAGATTGTAGCCAAAGTCCCGGAGTGTTTGCCTCATCCAAAGTAGTTGCGCGCAACACTGTCCTGCGGCAACGTACTCGGCCTCAGCGGTGGATAGGGCAACGGAAGTTTGTTTCTTAGAACTCCATGACACCAGGGACCTTCCTAAGAATTGGCACGTCCCTGATGTACTCTTCCTATCGACCTTACATCCAGCATAATCGGAGTCTGAATATCCAATTAAGTCAAAGGTAGACCCCTTTGGATACCAGATCCCGAAGCAAGGCGTAGCGACTAAATATCTAAGAATTCGCTTCACTGCCACTAAGTGCCACTCCCTTGGATCGGATTGAAATCTAGCACACATGCATACACTAAGCATAATATCCGGTCTACTAGCACATAAATAAAGCAAGAAACCTATCATGGACCGGTATGCTTTTTGATCAACGGACTTGCCTCCTTTGTTGAGGTCGACGTGTCCGTCAGTTCCCATCGGAGTCTTTGCGGGCTTGGCGTCCTTCATCCCAAACCACTTTAGCAAGTCTTGCGTGTACTTTGTTTGGGAGATGAAGGTGTCGTCCTTGAGTTGCTTCACTTGGAACCCAAGGAAGTAGTTCAACTCGCCCATCATCGACATCTCAAACTTTTGAGTCATCACCCTGCTAAACTCTTCACAAGACTTTTGGTTAGTAGAACCAAATATTATGTCGTCGACATAAATTTGGCACACAAATAAGTCACCATCACAAGTCTTAGTGAATAAAGTTGGATCGGCTTTCCCAACCTTGAAAGCATTAGCAATTAAAAAGTCTCTAAGGCATTCATACCATGCTCTTGGGCTTGCTTAAGTCCATAGAGCGCCTTAGAGAGCTTACATACGTGGTCGGGGTACCGTTCGTCCTCGAAGCCAGGGGGTTGCTCCACGTACACCTCCTCCTTGATTGGCCCGTTGAGGAAAGCGCTCTTCACATCCATTTGGAACAACCTGAAAGAATGGTGAGCGGCATATGCTAGCAAAATACGAATGGATTCTAGCCTAGCCACAGGAGCAAACGTCTCCTCAAAGTCCAAACCTGCGACTTGGGCATAACCTTTTGCCACAAGTCGAGCCTTGTTCCTTGTCACCACCCCGTGCTCGTCTTGTTTGTTGTGGAACACCCACTTGGTTCCCACAACATTTTGCTTGGGGTGAGGCACCAGTGTCCAAACTTTATTTCTCTTGAAATTATTGAGCTCCTCCTGCATGGCCAACACCCAGTCCGGATCTATCAAGGCCTCTTCTACCCTGAAAGGCTCAATAGAAGAGACAAAGGAGTAATGCTCACAAAAATTAACTAATCTAGAACGAGTAGTTACTCCCTTGCTAATGTCACCCAAAATTTGGTCGACGGGATGATTCCTTTGAATCGTCGCTCGAACTTGGGTTGGAGGTGTCGGTTGTGCTTCTTCCTCCATCACATGATCATCTTGTGCTCCCCCTTGATCACACGCCTCCTCTTGATGAACCTGTTCATCATCTTGAGTTGGGGGATGCACCATTGTTGAGGAAGAGGGTTGATCTTGCTCCTCGAGTTCCTGTGGTCGCACATCGCCAATTGCCATGGTGCGTATTGCAGCCGTTGGAACGTCTCCTTCATCTACATCATCAAGATCAACAACTTGCTCTCTTGGAGAGCCATTAGTCTCATCAAATACAACGTCGCTAGAGACTTCAACCAAACCCAATGATTTGTTGAAGACCCTATACGCCTTTGTATTTGAGTCATAACCTAACAAAAACCCTTCTATAGCTTTGGGAGCAAACTTAGAATTTCTACCTTTCTTTACTAGAATATAACATTTGCTCCCAAATACATGAAAGTAAGACACATTGGGTTTGTTACCGGTTAGTAGCTCATACGAAGTCTTCTTGAGGAGGCGATGAAGATACACCCGGTTTATGGCGTGACAAGCCGTGTTCACGGCTTCTGACCAAAATCGCTCGGGCGTCTTGAATTCTCCAAGCATTGTCCTCGCCATGTCAATGAGCGTCCTGTTCTTCCTCTCTACCACACCATTTTGCTGTGGTGTGTAGGGAGCGGAGAACTCGTGCTTGATCCCTTCCTCCTCAAGGTACTCCTCCACTTGAAGGTTCTTGAACTCAGACCCGTTGTCGTTCCTTATCTTCTTCACCTTGAGCTCAAACTCATTTTGAGCTCTCCTTAGGAAGCGCTTGAGGGTCCCTTGGGTTTCAGATTTATCCTGCAAAAAGAATACCCAAGTGAAGCGGGAAAAATCATCAACTATAACAAGACCATACTTACTTCCTCCTATGCTTAGATAGGCGACGGGTCCGAAGAGGTCCATATGAAGCAACTCCAAAGGTCTTGATGTGGTCATCACATTTTTGGTGTGATGAGAGCTTCCCACCTGTTTACCTGCTTGACAAGCTGCACAAGGTCTATATTTTTCGAAAGTTACATTAGTTAGACCTATCACGTGTTCTCCCTTTAGAAGCTTGTGAAGGTTCTTCATCCCCACATGAGCTAAACGACGATGCCACAACCAGCCCATGCTAGTCTTAACAATTAAGCATGCATCTAGACCGGCCTCCTCTTTTGCAAAATCAACTAAATAGAGTTTGCCGTCTAATACACCCTTAAAGGCTAATGAACCATCGCTTCTTCTAAAAACAGACACATCTACATTTGTGAATAAACAATTATATCCCATATTGCATAATTGACTAACAGATAACAAATTATATCCAAGCGATTCAACTAAAAATACATTAGAAATGGAGTGCTCAGATGAAATAGCAATCTTTCCTAACCCTTTCACCTTGCCTTGGTTCCCATCACCGAATATGATTGAATCTTGGGAATCCTTGTTCTTGACGTAGGAGGTGAACATCTTCTTCTCCCCCGTCATGTGGTTTGTGCATCCGCTGTCGATAATCCAGCTTGTACCCCCGGATGCATAAACCTGCAAGGCAAATTTAGGCTTGGGTCTTAGGTACCCAACTCCTGTTGGGTCCAACAAGGTTAGTTACAATAGTCTTAGGGACCCAGATGCAAGTTTTATCTCCCTTGCATCTTGCCCCTAACTTCCTAGCAATCACCTTCTTATCCTTTCTACAAATAGTAAAGGAAGCATTGCAAGTATGAAAAATTGTAGAAGGTTCATTGTTTACTTTCCTAGGAACATGAACAACATTTCTTCTAGGCATAGCATTTTTCTTAGCCAAATTTCTATCATGCATAATAGAAGAACTAGAAGCAATCATGGCATGAGAATTAAAAGCATCATAACTTCTATTAACATTCCTAGATTGTCTCCTATCATGATACATGAAAGCATGGTTCTTTTGAGCACTACTAGCCATAGGGGCCTTCCCTTTCTCCTTGGCGGAGATGGAAGCCTTATGGCTTGTTAAGTTCTTGACTTCCCTCTTGAAGCCAAGACCATCCTTAATTGAGGGGTGTCTACCAATCATGTAGGCATCCCTTGCAAATTTTAGTTTGTCAAATTCACTCTTGCTAGTCTTAAGTTGGGCATTAAGACTAGCCACTTCATCATTCAATTTAGAAATTGAAACTAGGTGTTCACTACAAGCATCAACATTAAAATCTTTACACCTATTGCAAATTACAACATTTTCTACACAAGATGTTGATTTACTAGCTATTTCTAACTTAGCATTCAAATCATCATTTATGCTCTTTAAGCTAGAAATAGAGTCATGGCATGTAGACAATTCACTAGAAAGCATTTCATTCCTTTTTAATTTCTAAAGCAAGGGATTTTTGTGCCTCAACAAACTTATCATGTTCTTCATACAAAAGATCCTCTTGCTTTTCTAATAACCTATTCTTATCATTTAAAGCATCAATCAATTCATTGATCTTATCAATTTTATTTCTATCTAAACCTTTAAATAAACTAGAATAGTCTATTTCATCATCATCACTAGACTCATCATCACTTGAAGAAGCATAAGTAGTATTCCGAGTACATACCTTCTTCTCCTTCGCCATGAGGCATGTGTGACGCTCGTTGGGGAAGAGGGCCGATTTGTTGAAGGCGGTGGCGGCGAGTCCTTCGTTGTCGGAGTCGGACGACGAACAATCCGAGTCCCACTCCTTGCCAAGGTGTGCCTCGCCCTTAGCCTTCTTGTAAGCTTTCTTCTTTTCCCTCTTGTTCCCTTGTTCCTGGTCACTCTCATTATCGGGACAATTAGCGATAAAATGACCAATCTTACCACATTTGAAGCATGAGCGCTTCCCCTTCGTCTTGTTCTTTTTGGGATGCTTTTTGCGTCCCTTTAGCGCCGTCTTGAAGCGCTTAATGATGCGGGCCATCTCTTCCTTATTTAGCCCCGCCGCCTCAACTTGCGCCACCTTGCTAGGTAGCGCCTGCTTGCTACTTGATGCCTTGAGAGCAATGACTTGAGGCTCATGGATTGGACCATTCAATGCATCGTCGACGTATCTTGCCTCCTTGATCATCATCCGCCCGCTTACAAACTTCCCAAGTATCTCTTCGGGCGTCATCTTGGTGCCTAGGATTCTCACGAATATTGTTCACAAGATGTGAATCAAGGACGGTAAAAGACCTTAGCATTAGGTGGACGACGTCGTGGTCCGTCCATCGCGTGCTTCCATAGCTCCTTATTTTGTTGACGAGGGTCTTGAGCCGGTTGTACGTTTGGGTTGGCTCCTCGCCCCTGATCATCGTGAATCTCCCAAGTTCGCTCTCCACCAACTCCATCTTGGTGAGCATGGTGACGTCGTTCCCCTCATGTGAGATCTTGAGGGTGTTCCAAATCTGCTTGGCGTTATCCAAGTCGCTCACCTTATGGTACTCGTCCCTGCACAATGAAGCTAGAAGAACAGTAGTAGCTTGTGCATTTTTGTGAATTTGCTCATTAATGAACATGGGACTATCAGTACTATCAAATTTCATTCCACTTTCTACTATCTCCCATATGCTTTGATGGAGAGAGAACAAGTGACTACGCATTTTATGACTCCAAAATCCGTAGTCCTCTCCATCAAAGTGAGGGGGTTTACCAAGTGGAATGGAGAGTAAATGAGCATAGGTACTTTGCGGAATACGAGAGTAATCAAAAGAAAAGTTCGAATTGACCGTTTTCTTTTTCTCGTAGTCGTTGTCGTCGTTGTCCTTTTGGGAAGAAGAGGACTCGTCGCTGTCGTCGTAGTAGACGATCTCCTTGATGCGCCTCGTCTTCTTCTTCTTCCCATATTTTCGTTTGTGGCCCGAGCCCGAGTCGGTAGGCTTGTCATCTTTCGGCTCGTTGACGAAGGACTCCTTCTCCTTATCATTGATCACAATCCCCTTGCCCTTAGGATCCATCTCTTTAGGCGATTAGTCCCTTTCTTGAAGAGAACGGATCTAATACCAATTGAGAGCACCTAGAGGGGGGGTGAATAGGTGATCCTGTAAAACTTGAGACTTAATGCCACAAAACTTGAAAAGGAGTTAGCACAATAATGCCAAGTGGCTAGAGAGGAGTCTTAGCAAAACACAATAACCACAAAGAGATCAACATAGAGATGGCACAGTGGTTTATCCTGTGGTTCGGCCAAGTCCAACGCTTGCCTACTCCACGTTGTGGCATCCCAACGGACGAGGGTTGCAATCAACCCCTCTCAAGCGGTCCAAAGACCCACTTGAATACCACGGTGTTTTGCTTTGCTTTACTATATCCCGCTTGCGAGGAATCTCCACAACTTGGAGTCTCTCGCCCTTACAAAGATGTTCACAAAGAAGTACGGAATAAGGGAGGGATGAGCAACGCACACAAGACACAAAATCACAGCAAATATGCACACACAAGACCCAGACTTGAGCTCAAGAGAGTATCACGAGGTTCTCACTAGAACGGAGCTCAAATCACTAAGAATGTCGAACAAGTGCGCAAGAATGAAGTGTGAGTGATCAACAATGCTCAAAGGATGCTTGGTATTCTCCTCCATGCGCCTAGGGGTCCCTTTTATAGCCCCAAGGCAGCTAGGAGCCGTTGAGAGCATTCCAGGAAGGCAATTCTTGCCTTCTGTCGCCTGGCGCACCAGACAGTCCGGTGCGAATCTCTTTCCTTATTTGGCGAAGCCGATCGTTGAAGATTCAGAGCCGTTGGCGCACCGGACAGTCCGGTGCCCCCTTCTAGCCGTTGGCTTGGCCACGTGTCCTGCGCGGATCGCGCGGCCGACCATTGGCCTGGCCGACCGTTGGCTCACCGGACAGTCCGGTGATTTATAACCGTACGCCGTTAATCACTTCCCGAGAGCGATGACTTCGCCTGTGAATGGCTCACCGGACAGTCCGGTGCACCACCGGACAATCCGGTGATTTATAGCCGTACACCGCCGTCGAAGTCCCGAGAACAGCAAGTTCGCCAGAGCCAGCCTAGCGCACCGGACACTGTCCGGTGCACCCAGACTGAGCACACTTTGGCTGAAAGAAGCTATCTCCTTTCCAAAGAGATTTTTCCTGTTTCCAGCACTTAGACACAACACATTAGTCTCCAAAACAATGTACTAAGTGTAGAAACATACCTTTAATCTTGATTTGCACTTAGTCCATCACTTGTCATAGATTGACACCTAAGCACTTGTGTTGGACACTAAATCACCAAAATACTTAGAAATGGCCCAAAGGCACATTTCCCTTTCAATTGGCCGTCTCTTGGCAGATGGGTAACATGACTTGTGGGTAAAGATGTGCAACCTCTGCAGAGTGTAAAACTGGTATACTAGTCATGCTCGCGGTCATGAGCACCTCAGACACTCACATGATTAATTCATGGAACTAAATTCAATTTGTCATATGCATTGCATCGCAGGTGATGTTGTTACTTTTGTTATACTACTTAATTGGGTTGGTATTTACTTATACTTAGTAACTGCTAATAAAATTTTGACCAACTTTAAAAGCAATGCTCAGCTCTAACCATCCTCTTTGGTAAGCCTTACACTTCACATGAGCTCCCACCTTTGGCGAGTTCATGCAGACTATTCCCCACAACTTGTTGAGCTATGAACGTATGTGAGCTCACTCTTGCTGTCTCACCCCCCATTGGTCAAGAACATGTACTACCGGATGAGGCGCCTGGAGGATGCTGTGACGAGTTCGTGAGAGGTCTAGGCCGTCGTCCCCCAGTCAACTTTTGGTTGCTGGACCGTTGTCTCCTTATAATATAATTATTTATTTATTTTGTTTAGAACTCCTATTATATAGTAAAGATGTGACATTCGACCCTGTGCCATGAT
This sequence comes from Zea mays, assembly GCF_902167145.1. Lineage (NCBI taxonomy): Eukaryota > Viridiplantae > Streptophyta > Magnoliopsida > Poales > Poaceae > Zea > Zea mays. The sequence continues at coordinate 141,646,822 of NC_050105.1, forward strand.
TCATCATATGTGTGAGACTTGGTCCCATCACACCTGGTGATTATTTCGCGCCCAGGTTTTGGACCCCTTAGATCCAGGTGTGACATCCTTCATTAGGGTTTCTCAACACTCCCCCTTGGACGAATACCGCGACCAACACATGCCTCATTATAACTCCCAAAAAACCCAGTGGGGAAAATATGGAGAAAGAGCGCATGGTGACGCATATTGCATTTACACTTTGTTGCCTCGTTAAAAATCTTATGTGAGAAAGTTTAGAAAACTCACCAAGGGAAAAAAGAGTACAACAACTATCATCAGGACAAATTTTAATCTTCTGGATCTGGATTCCATCGAATCTTCTACAAGGGCTAAATTTAAAAATATGCTCCCATGATCCTTGCAAAACTGTCTCAGTATGGCAAAATAACTTCTTCTGGAAGTTTATGCAATTATCCACATATTGATTTAGCAAATAGATTGCATAATGTTGCAAGGATTATATCAGTAACTTCACCTCTACTCACTTCTAGGATCTACGAGATAAGTGCACGTATCAACATAAATAAGCCACTTCAACTGATGATGTTCGATTGACTGGATCTATATATTTGATAAAAACTTTCATAAAGGTTCACATATTGATCATCAAACTGACGCCTTCAGGGCATAGAATATGACATTTATTGTCTCACAATTGTGATCAATATAAGCATTCGCTCCCCCTGACGATGACATCTGTCAAAGTCGTTATCCATCATAACTCAAGCATATTCTTCAAGATATATGTCTCCTTGTTCATCTAGAATAACGAGAATGGATGAAGTTGGGATGCTATCATTTTCTATCTTACACCACAATTTATACATAGTTGTGCAAAGCAATTAACATGTACTTCTATAGGACTTAGGGGATAATCTAGTTGCAATAGTACTTATTCTAAATATGACACATCACTCCGGGCGTTCATCCATTGCAACATCTATGATGGTGTAACAAAAGTCCATCAAAGATCTTAATCCATCAGGGATTTTTCATCGATCAGATACATCGTTATAGTCTGTCTTTCTAGCACAATGGAGATATTTTGCCAGTAACACCTAAACCTTCTAGGTTTCTGCCATCGGGGCTTTAGAGGATACCGTAATTCCACATCTAGTGGAAAATACCATGAGTAAAACTCGTGGAATGCATATGTGCTTATTCGGTGAACTTCAAGTCCTTTGGCACCTCATCTTATTCCTTTTCGGGTCTGTATGGATCTTTATCCCTTTATAGGGATTATCAAACTTTGGTGTTTAACACAGACTTTATTTCTTCTGGAAAGGTTCCATCAAGGAACAATAATCTCATCTAGGAAGTATTCTCTCTACATAGGAGAGTGATCATTCATCAGGAATGTATTATCCAGTACAAGATTTATATGTTGCATATTTATAATTCAAAGATACGAGTCCTTCTAAGATCTCATGACGGATCTTCAGAATCCTATTAACTGCATAGTTTAATTCATGCCACTTGCTAGATTATATCATATAGTGGAACGATGTTTATTCAACACATATGTGGGATGGGTCTCTCATGAGACCACTTGAACCATCACATTCACCACACATTGGCCGTGTTTGTTTCGGCTTCTGGCAGCTTCTGGCCACCAAAAGCTGTTGCGGACTGCCAAACACTCAGCTTTTCAGCCAGCTTCTATAAAATTAGTTGGGGCAAAAACCATCCAAAATCAATATAAACACATAATCGGTTGAGTCGTTGTAATAGTAGAAATCCGTCACTTTCTAGATCCTGAGCCCTATGAATAACTTTATCTTTCTCCACACGTAATCGTAATGATACTCAGATTCTCCCCACAGCCAGATTCTCCCCACAGCCAGATTTTCAAAAAGCTGGTCAGAAAAAAGCTGAACCAAATAGGGTCATTATTTCAATAGTGCCCATAATGTCCAAACTTCAAGCTCGCGACTTTCACTTTGCGATTCTTGGTTCAGCCTCGATTGCATTTATCAATGACCCGATAAGAGAGCTTAAAGCACTCATGCCTAGGGCTTTGTTTTGGATCCGTTTGCAATCTAGAGAGGCAAGAAGGTGTCAACATATTTGTCTCCCACATTTAATAATGATCTTCGCCATTTCCCAAGAACAAAAGATTCATTGTTTCGTATTCCTAGCACAATGATATTGCGCGCATTGTTAGGAATTTCAACATCAAGATAAACCTCTTCGTGAGGCAAATCACCAGCAGGGCGAGTTCATCGGAGGAGAGTTATTACAGACCACGTGAATCTGCAATCAGAACATATGCTTTGACTAAGGCCAATGGATCATATTCGCATGCGTCCCCGAGAATAGATCAAATGCCAATAAGTCAAATGTGGATATGGTATTAATCCCGGGTATATCCACATCTACATCAGGTAGAAGCATTCAAACCAATATGGTTACTCCTCAACGATTTCTGGCAAACTCCATATACAAAGGAGTACACACCGAACGAGAGGTTCAGTTTGACTTTTGTGCATTTAATAGAATATTGAGACATTACATTATATGGGCTTTTGTGCTTTTGTGTTTCATTGTATTTTGATTTAATTTCCTAGATTTGATATAGTTGTTATGGCCACTTGGCGATATATATAAATATATGATGCCACACAACACAATCAAACAAAATATAGAGCGAAACCAAAAATGTTTACGAAGGTTGCGCATAATGTGACTTCAGGACCTTGAACAACCCACCACAATCCACGCGAGTACAAGCTCTAGCGTATCTGGTGTTAACGTGTGTGCGACCATCAGGGCTATGGCAACATAGCAAGCCTTTGTAATAAGCGCAACAGGCACAATTGTGGCTTGGTAATCGGGGTACACGATAAGTCCATGCAACGTGAGCAACAAGCGCAATTGTGGCTCGATGATCACGGCAGACGGACAGTGCATACAGAGCATGCGAAAAAATCGCGACTCGGCTATGGCAGTCCGACTCAACGAGAGCGGTCTGATTAAACGAGAGCGCGACATAGCAATCACATGACGCAGCCAAGTTCATACGACAAAAATACTGCGTCGTGTTGCTAGGGCGTAGCAATACTTAGTCAATGCCATAACTCAGCCGATTAACAACGCAACCTGATCGTGCGCGTCCAAGTACCCACTATACAATTTAATTGCATGCCGTGAGTTCGAAAGCTCAACGCAACACAAATATTTAGAACGATTCAAATATGAGTAGCATAGCCTTTACGTGTATTTTAATAATTTTTTGATAATTATTTACTATAGTAAATAAAGCATAAAAATAAGTACCATAATTAATGCATGATCATAAATAGATCGGGTGCGAGACTTCTTTCCATATTTAAACATGGATTATCAATTATTTACGGTAGGAAATAATTAATGAAAATAGAAATTAAAACATAAAACATGCCTTTATTTCTTTTCCATACGTCAAAGAGAAATTTTGTGTAAAATCCTAATCATGGCATTTGGACATTTCTATATATTAAAGCTGGGCACAAATCTGCTCTCTCGTGCAACCACGTCATCCCTTGATATTACAGCCGCACGATCATGCGTATAGGGGCACGATTCATGAAAGCAAGTGAGGTAAAAACGGTCGATCTCTGCAGACGGAGTGACGGACTTTATCGGCTCCGTCAATCGAGTATTCTAGAGGCCACACGAAGGAATGGATGGAAATGAAGAAAGGGGGAATTCGCGGTTGCCGTGAGCCCGTGACTATGGGTCCCCTTCACCGCCTCCCTCCCGGTGAATTGCCTTCACTTTTGTGTTTGGAGCTAATCTTGCATTCTGCCTCGCTGGTGCCCACCGAGGGCAAGGGTGTGACGGCCGACTACCACCTCTCCAGGCACCTCTGCTCAGGACATTCACCGTCGTTGGGGCTCGCCCCCATGGTGGAGGAGCCTAGAGGCCTCAGGACAGAGGCAGCCACGACACGACTGGAAGGCTCGCCACGGGTGAGGGTGTGATGCCGACCACCACCGCTCAGAGCCTCGCCGCTCGGGCCATCTGACTCCACCGTCGCTGGGGCTCGCCCCCATGGACCATGGTGGAAGAGTGAAAGGGAAATAGAGTCAAACCTTTTCCAATATGAATTTTGGTGGTTGAATTGCCCAACACAAATTATTGGACTAACTAGTTTGCTCTAGAAAATATGGTCTACATGTGCCAAAGGTTCACAACAAACCAATACAAAGTCAAAAGAAAGGGTTCAAAACAAAGGAGCAAAGTATACCGAAGGCAGCCCTGGTCTGGCGCACCGGACTGTCCGGTGTGCCACCGGACAGTGTCCGGTGCACCAGGGAGTTTGACTCTGAACTTGCCAGCTTCGGGAATTTGGGAGGCCGCTCCGCTATAATTCACCGGACTATCCGGTGTAACACCGGACTGTCTGGTGTGCCAGCGGAGCAACGACTACTTCGCGCCAACGGTCGTCTGCAGAAGACATTAAATGCGCTACAGTGCGCGCCTGCGCGCGCAGAAGTCAGAGCAGGCGCCAGAAGGCGCACCAGATAGTCTAAAGGACCTGTCCGGTGCACCACCGGACTGTCCGGTGTCCCCAATTGTCAGAGCTCCAACGGTCGGAATCCAACGGCCTGGTGACGTGGCTGGCGCACCGAACAGTGTCCGGTGGCGCACCGTACTATCCGGTGCGCCATTCGACAGAAGCCCTCACCAACGGTTCTTTTGGTGGTTGGGGCTATAAATACCCCCCAACCACCACACTTCAATGCATCCAAGTTTTCAGCCTTCAAACCTTATACAAGAGCTATAGCATTCAATACAAGACACAAACAAAGAGATCAAATCCTCTCCCAAGTCCGGAATCACTCCAAACAAATTAGTGACTAGAGAGAGAGACTTTTGTGTTCTTTTGAGCTCTTGCGCTTGGATTGCTTTTCTTCTTCCTCATTCTTGTTTCCATAACACTTGTAATCAAAACAAGAGACACCAATTGTGTGGTGGTCCTTGTAGTGGACTTAGTGTCCCATTTGATTGAGAAGAGAAGCTCACTCGGTCTAAGTGACCGTTTGAGAGAGGGAAAGGGTTGAAAGAGACCCGATCTTTGTGACCACCTCAACAAGGAGTAGGTTTGCAAGAACTGAACCTCGGTAAAACAAATCACTGTGTCATCCATTCTTATTTGCTTGTGATTTGTTTTCGCCCTCTCTTTTGGAATCACTCATATTTCTAACGCTAACCTCGGCTTGTAGTTGTGCTTAAGTTTATAATTTTCAGATTCCGCCTATTCACCCCCCTCTAGGCGACTTTCAATTGGTATCGGAGCCCGGTGCTTCATTAGAGCCTAACCGCTCGAAGTGATGTCGGGAGATCACGCCAAGAAAGAGATGGTGACCGGTGAGAAGCCCGTTACAAGCCACGGGAAGGCTCCATCAGGAGAGTCCCGCAACAAGGGGAAGGAGAAGGAATCCCCTTCACACAAGTCGCATCGGAGTGGCGACAAGAAGAAGAAGATGAAGAAGGTGGTCTACTACGAGACCGATTCTTCGTCGCCATCCACCTCCGGCTCCGACGCGCCGTCCGTAACTTCTAAGCGCCATGAGCGCAAGAAGTTTAGTAAGATTCCCCTATGTTACCCTCGTATTTCAAAACGTACTCCCTTACTTTCCGTCCCATTAGGCAAGCCACCTATGTTTGATGGTAAATATTATAACATGTAGAGTGATAAAATGAGGCATCACCTAACCTCACTGAAAGGGAAATAGGGTCAAACCTTTTCCAATAAGAATTTTGGTGGTTGAATTGCCCAACACAAATTATTGGACTAACTAGTTTGCTCTAGAAAATATGTTCTACAAGTGCCAAAGGTTCACAACAAACCAATACAAGTCAAAAGAAAGAGTTCAAACAAAGGGAGCAAAGTTAAACCGAAGGCAGCCCTGGTCTGGCGCACCGGACAGTGTCCGGTGCACCAGGGAATCCAACTCCAAACTTGCCAGTCTCGGGAATTCGAGGAGCCGCTCCGCTATAATTCACCGGACTTTCCGGTGCTGCACCGGACTATCCGGTGTGCCAGCGGAGCAACGACTACTTCGCGCCAACGATCGTCTGCAGAGGAATTAAATACGCTACAGTGCGCGCCTACGCGCGCAGAGGTCAGAGCAGGCGCCAGAAGGCGCACCTGACAGTCTACAGGACCTGTCCGGTGCACCACCGGACTGTCCGGTGGCCCAGAAGACAGAAGCTCCAACGGTCGAACCCTAACGGCTGGGTGACGTGGCTAGCGCACCGGACTGTCCGGTGCGCCCGTCGACAGCAGCCTCCACCAATGGCTACTTTGGATGTTGGGGCTATAAATACCCCCAACCACCCACCATTCATTGCATCCAAGTTTTCAGACTTCCTACACCTTACAAGAGCTATAGCATTCAATACAAGACACACCAAAGAGATCAAATCCTCTCCCAAGTCTGAAGATCATTCCAAACAAATTAGTGACTAGAGAGAGTGACTTGTGTTTATTTGAGCTCTTGCGCTTGGATTGCTTTTCTTCCTCATTCTTTCTTGTGATCAACTCAATTGTAACCGAGGCAAGAGACACCAATTGTGTGGTGGTCCTTGTGGGGACTTAGTGTCCCATTTGATTGAGAAGAGAAGCACACTCGGTCTAAGTGACCGTTTGAGAGAGGGAAAGGGTTGAAAGAGACTCGGTCTTTGTGACCACCTCAACGGGGAGTAGGTTTGCAAGAACCGAACCTCGATAAAACAAATCACCGTGTCATCCACCTTATTTGCTTGTGATTTATTTTCACCCTCTCTTTCGGACTCACATTTATTTCTAACGCTAACCCGGCTTGTAGTTGTGCTTAAAGTTTATAATTTTCAGTTTCACCCTATTCACCCCCCTCTAGGCGACTTTCAATTGTATCAAAGCCCGATGCTTCATTAGAGCCTAACCGCTCGAAGTGATGTCGGGAGATCACGCCAAGAAGGAGATGGTGACCGGCGACAAGCCCGTTACAAGCCATGGGAAGGCTCCATCGGGAGAGTCCCGCAACAAGGGGAAGGAGTAAGAATCCCCTTCACACAAGTCGCATCGGAGTGGCGAAAAGAAAAATAAGATGAGGAAGGTGGTCTACTACGAGACCGACTCTTCATCGCCATCCACCTCCGGCTCCGACGCGCCGTCCATAACTTCTAAGCGCCACGAGCGCAAGAAGTTTAGTAAGATTCCCCTACACTACCCTCGCATTTCTAAACGTACTCCATTACTTTCCGTTCCATTAGGCAAACCACCGGTTTTTGACGGTGAAGATTATAACATGTGGAGTGATAAAATGAGGCATCACCTAACCTCACTCCACACTAGCATTTGGAACGTTGTTGAGTTTGGTGTACAGATACCATCCGTAGGGGATGAGGACTATGATTCGGACGAAGTTGCCCAAATCCGGCACTTCAATTCACAAGCCACCACAATACTCCTCGCCTCTCTAAGTCGAAAGGAGTATAACAAGGTGCAAGGATTGAAGAGTGCCAAGGAGATTTGGGACATCCTCAAAACGGCGCACGAAGAAGATGAGGTGACCAAGATCACCAAGAGGGAAACGATCGAGGGGGAGCTCGGTCAATTCATGCTTCACCAAGGGGAGGAGCCACAAGCGATGTACAACCGGCTCAAGACCTTGGTGAACCAAGTGCGCAACCTCGGGAGCACTAAATGGGATGACCATGAGATGGTCAAGGTTATTCTAAGATCACTAGTTTTTCTTAATGCTACTCAAGTACAATTAATTCGTGGTGATCCTAGATACAAGTTAATGTCTCCCGAGGAAGTAATAGGTAAATTTGTGAGCTTTGAACTAATGATCAAAGGCTCCAAAAAGATCATCGAGCAAGGCGCATCCTCCTCCGTACCCAAAGCACAACCCGTTGCATTCAAAGCAACGGAGGAGAAGAAAGAAGATTCTACTCCAAGTAGAATCCCTATCGACGCCTCCAAGCTCGACAATGAGGAGATGACGCTCATCATCAAGAGCTTCCGTCAAATCCTCAAACAAAGGAAGGGGAAAGATTACAAGCCCCGTTCCAAGAAGGTGTGCTATAAGTGTGGTAAGCCCGGTCATTTCATTGCTAAATGTCCATTATCTAGTGATAGTGACAGGGGCGACGACAAGAAGGGAAAGAGGAGAGAAAAGAAGAGATACAACAAGAAGAAGGGCGGCGATGCCCATGTTTGCCGGGAGTGGGACTCCGACGAGAGCTCCACTGACTCCTCCGACGAGGACGCCGCCAACATCGCCGTCAACAAAGGGCTCCTCTTCCCCAACGTCGGCCACAAGTGTCTCATGGCAAAGGACGGCAAAAGGAAGAAGGTGAAATCAAAATCCTCAACTAAATATGCAACATCTAGTGATGACAGTAATTCTAGTGATAATGAGGATGACTTGCTTACTCTTTTTGCCAACTTAAACATGCAACAAAAAGAAAAATTAAATGAATTAATTAGCGCTATTCATGATAAGGATGAACTCTTGGATAGCCAAGGGGACTTCCTAATTAAAGAAAATAAAAAGCATGTTAAGGTGAAAAATGCTTATGCTCAAGAAGTAGAAAAATATGAAAAATTAACTAGTGAGCTAAGCACTTGCCATGATATTATTTCCAACCTTAGAAATGAGAATGCCAATTTAATTGCTAAGGTTGGGAAGCTTGATGATTGTGATGATTCAATTGTTAGTCTTAGAAATGATAATGTCAACTTAATTGCTAAGATTGACAAATTGAATGCTTCTTTTTCTAGCCTTAAAATTGAAAATGAAAAATTAATTGCTAAGGCTAAAGATTTAGATGTTTGCAATGCTTCTATTTCCAATCTTAGAGATGAGAATGATATATTGCATGCTAAGATTGTTGAATTAAGTACTTGCAAACCCTCTACATCTTCCATTGAGCATGTTACTATTTGTACTAGATGTAGAGATATTAATGTTGATGCTATTCATGATCACCTAGCCTTAATTAAACAACAAAATGATCACATAGCTCAACTTAGTGCCAAAATTAATGAGCATGACTTAGAAAATGAGAAATTTAAATTTGCTAGAAGCATGCTCTATAGTGGGAGACGCCCTAGTATTAAGGATGGCATTGGCTTCCAACAGGGAAACAATGTCAAGCTTAATGCCCCTCCTAAAAGATTGTCCAACTTTGTTAAGGGTAAAGCTCCCATGGTTCAGGATAACGAGGGTTACATTTTATATCCTGCCGGTTACCCTGAACACAAAATTAGGAGAATTCACTCTAGGAAGTCTCACTCTGGCCCTAATCATGCTTTTATGTATAAGAGTGAGGCATCTAGTTCTAGGCAATCAACCCATGCTAAATTGCCTAAGAAGAAAACTCCTAAAGCATCAAATGATCATAATGTTTCATTTAGAACTTTTGATGCTTCTTATGTGCTAACTAACAAATTCGGCAAGGTAGTTGCCAAGTATGTTGGGGGCAAACACAAGGGTTCAAAAGCTTGTGTTTGGGTACCCAAAGTTCTTGTATCTAATGTCAAAGGACCCAAAACTGTTTGGGTACCTAAAATCAAGAACTAAATTTGTTTTGTAGGTTTATGCATCCGGGGACTCAAGTTGGATCATCGACAGCGGGTGCACAAACCATATGACTGGGGAGAAAAAGATGTTCTCCTCCTACGAGAAAAACCAAGATCCCCAACGAACTATCACATTCGGGGATGGAAATCAAGGTTTGGTCAAAGGATTGGGTAAAATTGCTATATCACCTGACCACTCCATTTCCAATGTTTTTCTTGTAGACTCATTAGATTACAACTTGCTTTCTGTTTCACAATTATGTAAAATGGGCTACAACTGTCTTTTTACGGATACAGGTGTTACTGTCTTTAGAAGAAGTGATGATTCAATAGCTTTTAAGGGAGTATTAGAGGGTCAGCTATACTTAGTTGATTTTAATAGAGCTGAACTCGATACTTGCTTAATAGCTAAGACTAACATGGGTTGGCTCTGGCATCGCCGACTAGCCCACGTTGGAATGAAGAATCTTCAAAAGCTTCTAAAGAGAGAGCACATTTTGGGACTAACAAATGTGCATTTTGAGAAAGACAGAATTAGTAGCGCATGCCAAGCAGGGAAGCAAGTTGGTGTTCATCATCCTCACAAGAACATCATGACAACTGATAGGCCACTCGAATTCCTCCACATGGACCTATTCGGCCCGATAGCTTACATAAGCATCGGCGGGAGTAAGTACTGTCTTGTTATTGTGGATGATTATTCTCGCTTCACTTGGGTATTCTTTTTACAGGATAAATCTCAAACCTAAGAAACCTTGAAGGGATTCTTGAGACGAGCTCAAAATGAGTTCGTCCTAAGGATCAAGAAAATAAGAAGTGACAACGGGACGGAGTTCAAGAATTCACAAATTGAAGGCCCTTGAGGAGGAGGGCATCAAGCATGAGTTCTCTTCTCCCTACACGCCACAACAAAATGGTGTAGTGAAGAGGAAGAATAGAACTCTATTGGACATGGCAAGGACCATGCTTGATGAGTACAAGACTTCGGATCGATTTTTGGCTGAGGCGGTCAATACCGCTTGCTACGCCATCAACCGGTTGTATCTACACCAAATCCTCAAGAAGACATCCTACGAACTCCTCACCGGTAAAAAGCCCAATGTTTCATATTTTAGAGTCTTTGGTAGCAAATGCTTTATCCTTGTTAAAAGAGGTAGAAAATCCAAATTTGCTCCTAAGGCTGTAGAAGGCTTGTTACTAGGATATGATTCAAACACAAGGGCATATAGAGTCTTTAACAAGTCCACTGGACTAGTTGAAGTTTCTTGTGATATTGTGTTTGATGAGACTAAGGACTCTCAAGTAGAGCAAGTTGATCTTGATGAATTAGATGATGAAGAGGCTCCATGCGTCGCGCTAAGGAACATGTCCATTGGGGATGTGTGTCCTAAGGAATCCGAAGAGCCCATTCAAGCACAAGATCAACCATCCTCCTCCATGCAAGCATCTCCACCAACACAAGATGAGAATGAGGCTCAAGATGATGAAGGAGAAGATCAAGAAGATGAGCCACCTCAAGAGGAGGACAAGGATCAAGGGGAGATGCAAATGATCAAGACAAGGAGGATGAGCAAAATCAAAGGCCGCCACACCCAAGAGTCCACCAAGCAATCCAACGAGATCACCCCGTGAACACCATCCTAGGAGACATTCATAAGGGGGTAACTACTCGATCTCGTGTTGCTCATTTTTGTGAACATTACTCGTTTGTTTCCTCTATTGAGCCACACAGGGTAGAGGAAGCACTTCAAGATTCGGATTGGGTGATGGCGATGCAAGAGGAGCTCAACAATTTCAAGAGGAATGAGGTATGGCATTTAGTTCCACGCCCTAACCAAAATGTTGTAGGAACCAAGTGGGTCTTCCGCAACAAACAAGATGAACATGGTGTGGTGACAAGGAACAAGGCACGACTTGTGGCCAAAGGGCATTCACAAGTCGAAGGTTTGGATTTTGGTGAAACCTATGCACCCGTAGCTAGGCTTGAGTCAATTAAAATATTACTTGCCTATGCTACTCACCATGAATTTAAGCTCTACCAAATGGACGTGAAGAGTGCCTTCCTCAACGGACCTATTAAGGAAGAGGTCTATGTTGAGCAACCTCCTGGCTTTGAAGATAGTGAGTATCCTAACCATGTTTACAAACTCTCTAAGGCGCTTTATGGGCTCAAGCAAGCCCCAAGAGCATGGTATGAATGCCTAAGAGATTTTCTTATCACTAATGGCTTCAAAGTCGGAAAGGCCGATCCTACTTTATTCACTAAAACCATTGAGAATGATTTGTTTGTATGCCAAATTTATGTTGATGATATCATATTTGCGTCTACTAACAAATCTATCTGTGAAGAGTTTAGTAGAATCATGATTCAAAAATTCGAGATGTCTATGATGGGGGAGTTGAAGTATTTCTTGGGATTTCAAGTCAAGCAACTCCAAGAGGGCACCTTCATTAGCCAAACGAAGTATATTCAAGATATTCTTACCAAGTTTGGAATGAAGGATGTCAAGCCCATCAAGACACCCATGGGAACCAATGGGCATCTCGACCTCGACACAGGAGGTAAATCCGTAGATCAAAAGGTAATACCGGTCGATGATAGGTTCTTTACTCTATTTATGTGCATCTTGACCGAACATTATGCTTTCCGTATGCATGTGTGCAAGGTTCCAAGCCGACCCTAAGGAAGTTCACCTTAGGGCCGTGAAGCGAATCTTGAGATATTTAGCTCACACACCTAAGTTTGGTCTTTGGTACCCCAAGGGATCCTCATTTGATTTAGTAGGATATTTCGATGTCGATTGGGCAGGGTGTAAGATTAATAGGAAGAGCACATCAGGGACTTGTCAGTTTCTGGGAAGATCCCTGGTGTCTTGGGCTTCAAAGAAACAAAACTCAGTAGCTCTTTCTACCGCCGAAGCCGAGTACATTGCCGCAGGCCATTGTTGCGCGCAATTGCTTTGGATGAGGCAAACCCTTAGGGACTATGGCTACAAGTTTAGCAAAGTCCCTCTCCTATGTGACAATGAGAGTGCAATCCGCATGGCGGATAATCCCGTTGAACACAGCCGCACTAAGCACATAGCCATTCGGTATCACTTTCTGAGAGATCACCAACAAAAGGGGGATATCGAGATAGCCTATATAAACACCAAAGATCAATTGCCCGATATCTTTACCAAGCCTTTAGATGAGCAATCCTTTACCAAACTTAGGAATGAGCTAAATATTCTTGATTCTAGGAATTTTGATTGATTCTTTGCACACATAGCTCATTTATATACCTTTGATCATATCTCTTTTTATGTCTATGACTAATGTGTTTTCAAGTATCATCTTATGCTTAGTCATAGGTATTGAAAGGGAAATGGAATATTCGACAAAGAAGGCGCTTCCACTCAACTCCAATTGTATTTGCCGGTACTCCGCTTCGTTCTCCGCTTTGGTATAATCTTCACTCATATTTTTGTGTTTGCCAAAGGAGGAGAAAGTTTGAACAAGGGCTTATATCTCACTCACAAGTATCCGTTTTTGGCGATTCATGCCAAAGGGGGAGAAAGTATGAGCCCAAAGCAAAAGGACCGCACCACCACCAAATTTTAAAAATGAAGTTTTCAATTTGATATCTTATTGTGTTCAAAAGGGGGAAAGTAGTATCTTCAAAAATTGCAAAACCCTCTTGAACACTAAGAGGAAAATTTATTTAGGGGGAATTTTGTTTTAGTCAAAGGAAAAACATTTGACACAGGGGGAGAAAATTTCAAATCTTGAAAATGCTTTCCTCAATCTTATTCATGTACCTTTGACTAATTGCAAAAGGTTCTTGAAAAGAATTTTACAAAGAATTTGCAAAACAAAACTCGTGGTGCAAACGTGGTCCAAAATTTTAATAAAGAAGAAAACAATCCATGCACATCTATTTGAGATAAGTATATTGGTTTCAACTCTAAGCAACCTTTGCACTTACATTATGCAAACTAGTTCAATTCTGCACCCTTATATTTGCTTTGGTTTGTGTTGGCATCAATCACCAAAAAGGGGGAGATTGAAAGGGAAATAGGGTCAAACCTTTTCTAATAAGAATTTTGGTGGTTGAATTGCCCAACACAAATTATTGGACTAACTAGTTTGCTCTAGAAAATATGTTCTACAGGTGCCAAAGGTTCACAACAAACCAATACAAGTCAAAAGAAAGGGTTCAAACAAAGGGAGCAAAGTTAAACCGAAAGCAGCCCTGGTCTGGCGCACCGGACTGTCCGGTGCACCACTGGACAGTGTCTGGTGCACCAAGGAATCCAACTCCAAACTTGCCAGTCTCGGGAATTCGGGGAGCCGCTCCGCTATAATTCACCGGACTGTCCGGTGCTGCACCGGACTGTCCGGTGTGCCAGCGGAGCAACAGCTACTTTGCGTCAATGGTCGTCTGCAGAGGAATTAAATGCGCTACAGTGCGCGCCTGCGCACGCAGAGGTCAGAGCAGGCGCCAGAAGGCGCACCGGACAGTCTACAGGACCTGTCCGGTGCACCACCAGACTGTCCGGTGGCCCAGAAGACAGAAGCTCCAACGGTCGAACCCTAACGGTCGGGTGACGTGGCTGGCGCACCGAACAGTGTCCAGTGGCGTACCGGACTGTCCGGTGCGCCCGTCGACAGCAGCCTCCACCAATGGCTACTTTGGTGGTTGGGGCTATAAATACCCCCAACCACCCACCATTCATTGCATCCAAGTTTTCAGACTTCCTACACCTTACAAGAGCTATAGCTGTTGGGGACTTGTTCTCAAGTGCTATGAATTAAGAACAGGGCAACATAAAGTGTTAAATGTTAACGTCCTTCGTCCATGAAACATTATTCCATTGAGGATAATGAGCCTTGGACGAAGGTTGATGAGAGTAAAATTACGGAGCTTAAATCTTCGTAATTAAATTTCAATAGATATAGTAATATGACATAAAATAAAAGGTACAGAAAAGGGGTAAATAAATCATAGACCATTCATATTATATTCATTGAATACAATAATACCTCTGCCTTGGCAAAAGGGTGAATTCCAGAATATGCAATTGCAAAAATCCTAGAATCCGTGAACAGCAACGGAATACTGTTCACTATTTATAGGCACAGGACGCAGCCTGTGAGGAATTACAAGTATGCCCCTTATAAAAACTTACAACATTGACTCAGACCTTTATGGACTAAAAAGTCATTCTATCTTTAAGTCGGTTTATACTGTCGAAGCTGCATGGAGAGGAACCTTCGGCCATCTCAAACAGCTTCAGCCGAAAGCCGCTTTTCCCTTGAAGACCTTCGGCGACGAAGCATAGACCCAACAGTAGCCCCTTTCGCGGTGCTAGATCGTTTTTCGTAACGAGCTTGATCCGTGAAAAAAGTCTCTTAAGCTTCGGGGAGCCGAAGGTCCAAAAAACACCTTTCCTGAGCTCGTTGCCGAGAAACGATTTAATTTCCCAGCACGTAGCGGTCCCACGCTGCAGAGTTTACTGTTTGTCCCTGCGGTCCACCGCGCAGCGAGCGCAAGCGGGTGTCCGCCTGGTGTAAAAATTCTGGCGCTTCGCCTTCTTACCTGCAGCACTATATAAACAGACGAGTAGGTGTGAAGTTACCACAGCATTCATTGCTATTTGCACTGTTTTCCTGCCAAAATTTTTAACAATCGCCGAAGCTTGTCTGTCAGAATCGAACGAAGCTCCAGTTTGAAACCTGCTTCGGAGGAAGAAAATATTAAAGTTTCACAAGTTCATAATTGAATGGCCAGAGTCCGCTCTACCGCCAGGGTTGAGCGCGAGGGGGAGGAAACTGAAGCTTCGGAGACTCTCCCTATCTCCGAAGCTATGCAACGATCGGGTCTAGTGACTTCGGAAAAGATCCCTCATGATGATGCAGAACAAGCAGAACAAGTAATCGCTGAAGCAGAGGAAGAAGATATTGAGGAAACTGATTCCGAAGATGATTATCGCATTGCCATGCCAAGCAAGCCGAGCCACTTGGACTTCGGGAAATCTACTGTTTCGAAGGCTGATCTGTCCAAGATGGTAAAATCGGGCTTTTTCACTGAAAATCAGAAGAAGCTTTTGCGCTTCGGGGGAGAAGAGACTACCCCAAAACCGGAGAAAGATGAAATTGTTATTTTCAAGAGCTTTTTAAAGGCTGGATTAAGATTCCCCCTACATGGGATCATTGGAGAGGTGCTGAAGAGGTTCGGTATATATTTTCATCAGCTGACCCCTAACGCTATCGTTAGGCTTATTGTTTATATCTGGGCACTCCGAAGCCAAGCAGTGGAACCATTTGCGGACAGCTTCTGCCAGGTTCACGAGTTGCATTATCAAACAAAGGCTAGAAAAGATGGATTGCACGATAATTTTGGTTGCTATAACTTCGCCTATCGGAAAACTACAAAGTTCCCTGTAATTAGCTACCGAAGCAAGTGGGCAGCAGGCTGGAAATCAGAGTGGTTCTATGTCAAGGTTGATGACGACAAGGAAAAGCTTGTACAAAGCCCGCTGGAATTAATCTTCGGAGAAACCCGACCTCGTTGTAACATGACACCCGAAGGTCCAACACAACAAGCAATGAGTGAATTCAGAATTATTGCAGAGCATATCAGCACAAGGGACCTGGTTCAAGAGTTTTTAGCATTCAAAGTTTTTCCCAGTTTGAAAGAATGGGAAATGCCGAAGCTACAGGGGGAAAAGAAAGAAGGTGAACTCGTACGTTTACCTTACTATTTCAAGTTTAAAAAGTACTTTAAAGCACCTTGCCAAGAGTGGCTAGATACGATTGAAGCAATGTGTAATGAAATACTTGGCAATTATTCCAAAAAAGAAGATCAACTGATGACCGCAGCCTTCGGCACCCGTCCGAAGCGAAGGCTAAATCGAGTGTTGGACGCCTTGGGCTTTGATTACCCTGATTATGAAAATCTGAACAAGGGTGCTGGGGGCCAAAAAAGAAAAAGGATAACTGAGACCATGAATGAAGAAAAAGAACCATTAAAAAAGAAAATTCCGAAGAAGAAGAAAGCTTCTTCTCCGAAGCAACAAGTGTCCGAAGCAGAAGAAACCCACGCATCACCTTCTGCTGCTGCCGTTGAGGAAATTCTGAAGGTAATGACCGAATCCTTACCTGCGAAGCTAAGTCCACTGGGCCCTCAACTGATAAAGTTTTTTCAGAAGGACAAGGAGCCCGAAAAATCGAAGAAAACAATCAAGGCGAAGAAACAAAGAATTATTACCGTGACAGAGGTGATCGACAAGACGCCGCCAAGAGCTTCAGCCCAGAAAATACCATCGGCTGCAGAGGGGACATATATTGAAATTGCACCTTCGGAGGCAGCAGCTGCTGAAGCTGCCTCAGCTGAAGATTTGAACCTGGAGAGCACAATTAAACACATTGACCAAATACTGCTAGACATGGCTGCAGAAGAGGCTACGACCGCCGCCGAAGAGACCGTGACCGCAGCGTCGGGGAAAGGAAAAGAAATCGCTGATGAAGCTTCAGAAAACGAAGCCTTCAGATTCCAGAATTTAGTTGGAGAACAACTATCAAAAGCTGAAATAGAAGAACTTAGAGAGTATGCTAAATCCTGTGGATACAAACCTGGGGCACTCCTCTTCGGAGGCGTTGATGATGAAAATTTGGATTGTATTCGAGATCAAATAGGAGCCAAAGTTATCGGTACTCTGTCCAAGAGTATCGGCTTTCCGAAGCTAGAAACAGACATCAGCTGCTACCGACGACAACATATCGTCGGTAGTTTATTTTACTCCAACTTCAAGGTGAACTACTTTTACCTTAACTCTTATTGTTTCTAATAATGGAAACATGTCTGACGAAGGTTGTTCTTGTACAGAGTATGTTGTTGAGCAAAGCCTTGCAAATGCAGCAAGATTTTGAAGATAAGAAGCACGAAGTTATAATTGAAAATCTGGAAAACAGAATAAAGGAGCAATCGGATGTTATTGAGAAAAAGAACTTTGAGCTCCAGGCAGCCGAAGGTTCGTTGGCGGAAGCTGAAGCAAAAATAACAGAACTGAACACGAAGCTTCTCCGCCAGTCTGAACAGTTCGAGCGAGAAAAGTTAGAGCTTACTGCAAAACTTGAAGCCGAAGCTCAACAAAATTCAGATTTGAGAAAACTACTGACAAGTCTTCAAGAAAAATGCTTGGAATTTAGCAATACATGCATTCAACGATTAAGAAAGATTTTTTACTCAGTTGGAGCCAGCAGTGAAAAATTCACCCCCTCAGCTGAAGATCTACCGAAAACCTTCGAACATATTGAGGGGGAGATTGACGAGCTCGACGAAGTCATAGCTGGGCATGGTGACTTCTGTGCCTGGGTGGCTTCTCGAGGCACTGCTGCAGCTTTCCTGAAGGCTGGCTGCGATCATGCAAAGATTGTTAACAGGCCAAATTTCACCTTATCACCATCAATCCTGGATGATATTCCTGATCTCGCCCGGAGTATCTCGAATAGATTTGTAAAAATGATATGGACAAAAGGTGGGCGAGAAAAGGCTAGAGACGAAGCTCGTAGCCATCTTGAACCAGTAAGAAACCATACCTTGTGCTTACCTCTTCCTGTAAACTTGATTTTGACTTAGAACGACCTTAATTTTATAGGATGACGAAGCCGAAGCCGAAGCTCAAAAATGACGCCGAAGCCGAAGCTCCTTGGAGATTAGATAGTAGACTGTAGACAGTACTTGAGGAACTTTTGAGATAACTTTTGTAACTAAAACTTTTGAGATAACTTCTGTTCATACCTTGTTATATATCCTTATCCTTCCATTGATGTATGAAAAATGCTTTGATGTGGACGAAATTTTCTTTTGAGCCGAAGGCGAAAAAACACCTTCCCTTCTTTTCGTACGCCTCAAAGCATAAAAAACAATTTTTTTTCCTTTTGTCCGAAGCTTTCCTTTTTGTACACGAAGCTCTTTCTTCCTCTTCCTTTTCTTCTTTTTGCCGAAACAACCATTTATGCCATGAAGATGATTATCCTACAGATGCCTAGATGAATGTTCATGAATGCAAATGCTATGATGTAATGTGATGTGCAAATGAATGGCCAAACACGTATCCGAAGCCATATTCATAGCCAATATTTTCTTAAAAACAATCACACCTCAGCTCTGCATTCCCTTAGGAACGACTTTGGAGCTTCCTCGCCTTTACTTTTGGCGGAATCAGCGTTGACTTTTCGCTGTAAGCTCTGCATTCCCTTAGGAACGACTTTGGAGCTTCTTCGCCTTTACTTTTGGCGGAATCAGCGTTGACTTTTCGCTGTAAGCTCTGCATTCCCTTAGGAACGACTTTGGAGCTTCTTCGCCTTTACTTTTGGCACTCGATGGTGCTTTCTCAGCTTTTACATTTACATTCCTTGGGGGATTTTGCTCTTATAGAACTAAAAAAGGAAATTACATATGCTGGCCCCATTAAAAACCTTTCTCCCCCTTTGGAAAGGAAAAGGGTGCCATGAAAGAAAAAATGAAAAATATGAAAAATTACATCGAGTTATACATAATATCGCCGAAGCTCATCCGCATTCCAAGACCTAGGAACGTCGTTGCCGTCCATATCCTTCAGTCTGTATGAACCGGGTCTTGACGAAGATGCTACTAAGAAAGGTCCGTCCCATTTCAACTGCAATTTGCCCACTGTTTCTGGATTGGCCACTCTCCGAAGCACCAAGTGCCCTGGCTCAATATTTTTTAGCCGAACCTTTCTGTCCCGCCATTTGACTGTTTCGGCTTGATATTTATTGATATTTTCTACAGCTTGTAGTCTGATCCCTTCTAAAGCATCTTTTTCTATAGAATAAGTAGCTTCGGAATCTGATTCTGCCGAAGCTAATATCCTTATTGATCCGGCTTTAGCTTCCTCCGGAGTTATTGCTTCGTCACCGAATAACAACTTAAATGGAGTAAAAACTGTAGACCTTGATGTTGTTGTGTTGTGGCCCCACACCACTTTGGTTAACTGATCTGGCCATTTTCCCCTGGGTTGGTTAAAGATTAACTTCATTATTCCTGTCATTATAATGCCGTTGGCTCTTTCAACGAGTCCATTTGACTCCGGGTGCCTAACTGATGCAAAATGGATCTTCGTACCAATTTGGTCACAGAAATCCCTGAAAGCTTCGGAGTCAAACTGTGTCCCATTATCCACAGTTATAGCCTTTGGTACCCCGAAACGACAAACAATATTCTGCCAGAAAAACTTTTGGACGGTGGCCGAAGTTATTGTGGCCAAAGGCTTCGCCTCAATCCATTTAGAAAAATATTCCACAGCTACTATAACATATCTCAGGTTCCCTTGGGCCGGTGGTAACAGACCTAACAAGTCAAGGCCCCACCTTTGCAATGGCCAAGTGGGTTGTATGAGCTGTGTTAAAGACGAAGGTTGTTTTTGATCTTTTGCACATTTCTGACAACCTTCGCACTTTTGAACCAATTCTGCTGCATCCGAAGCTGCCTTCGGCCAATAAAATCCTTGGCGGAAAACTTTTCCAAGTAACGGCCTAGATCCGATGTGAGATCCACACAGGCCTGCATGTATTTCTTTCATTAACTCTATACCTTCGGCTCTGGATAAACATTTGAGTAGCGGAGCACAAACTCCATGCTTGTACAACCCCCCTTCTATTATGACATATGGACGAGCTCTTGCCTCTATCCTCTTGTTATAAGCTGCGTCATCTGAAAGGAATTTACCCTGAAGGTAAGAGATGATCTCAGTTCTCCAATCTTCGCTAAAAACAGGAGATATATTAAGGACCGCTCTTTCAAGAAGTTCCACCGAAGGTGCTTTTATTGTTTCGAAGAACACATCCGAAGGTAAAGGCAGCCCCTGTGCTGCTGACTTAGCTAGCAAATCAGCATGCTCATTTTGTCCTCGAGGGATATTTTTGACAGAAAACCCTTCGAAGGAGGCTTCAATTCTTCGAACCATATCTAGATATTTTTCTAGCTTCGGATCCTTAGCCTTGCAACTCTTGTCAATATGACCCGAAACAACCTGGGAATCAGTTTTAAGTATGGCCCTTCTGATTCCCATTGCTTTTAACTTCCGAAGGCCTAGAACCAATGCTTCGTACTCAGCAATGTTATTTGTGCAACTAAAATCAAGCTTAGCCGCATAACAAGTTTTGATTTTGGAAGGTGAAACTAACACAGCAGCCGCTCCTGCTCCGAAGGTTCCCCAAGATCCATCACAAAACACTGTCCAGGCTTCGTTGTCTTTATTCGTTTCCTCCTCCTGAGCCCCTGGCGTCCAGTCAGCAATGAAGTCTGCCAACGCCTGGGACTGAATCGAAGATCTATGAACATATTCAATACAAAATTCATTGAGCTCTGCAGCCCATTTTCCAATCCTTCCAGTAGCTTCTCGGTTCCTCATAATATCCTTCAGAGGTTGTGAAGAAGGAACAATTATATTGTAAGCTTGGAAATAGTGCCGAAGCTTCCTGGAGGCCATCAAGACAGCATACAGTACCTTCTCCAACTCTGTATAATTTTTCTTTGATAAACTAAGAACCTCGGAAACAAAATATATTGGGGCCTGCCTCTTGAGTTGACCATCAATCTTCCCCTGGACAAGCGCCGCACTTACCGCTGAGTGCGAAGCTGCCACATATAATAATAAAGGAGCCCCTGGCATTGGTGGAGTCAATGTTGTTAGATCTATCAAATACTGTTTCAGTTCTTCGAAAGCCTTCTGCTGGATTGGACCCCATTGAAAGACTTCGGCTGACTTCAGCACTTCGAAGAATGGTAAGTTTCTCTCTGCTGATCTAGATATGAATCTATTGAGAGACGCCAATCTTCCTGTCAATCTTTGAGCCCCCTTCTTTGTAGTTGGTGGCTCCATCCGAAGTATAGCTTCAATTTTACTTGGATTAGCTTCAATTCCCTTTGTTGAAACCAAGCATCCAAGAAATTTCCCCTTCTTCACTCCGAAGACGCATTTTTCTGGATTTAACTTTAAGCCAGCTTGCCTGAAACTGGCGAAGGTCTCCTGTAGATCAGCAATATGATTCTCCTGCTTCGTGCTTTTTACAATGATGTCATCAACATAAGTTAGCACATTTCTGCCTATTTGAGATTGGAGAACCTTCGCAGTCATTCGGCTGAAACTTCCTCCAGCGTTTTTGAGTCCTTCAGGCATCCGAAGATAGCAATATGTGCCACTTGGAGTTATGAAGCTAGTCTTCGGCTCATCTTCCTTCTTCATCCAAATTTGGTGGTAACCTGAATAACAGTCTAACAGACTCATGAGCTCTGAAGAAGCTGCTGCATCAACTAAAGAGTCTATCCTTGGTAATGGGAATTCATCCTTCGGACAAGCCTTGTTAAGATCTGTAAAATCGATGCACATTCACCACTTGCCATTGGCCTTTTTTACCATAACAGTGTTAGCTAGCCATTCTGGGTACTTCACTTCTCTGATAACTCCTGCACTGAGGAGTCTTTTGACTTCGTTGCGAGCACCTTCGGCCTTATCATCTGACATTTTTCGAAGCCTTTGCTTTCTGGGTCTAAAGGATGGATCGACATTGAGCGAGTGCTCAATAACATCTCTATTAACTCCACAGAGATCATTGGCTGACCATGCAAAAACATCTTTATTATTGAACAAAAACCTTATCAAGGTTTTCTCCTGCTCTTCGGATAATTGAGAGCCTAACAGCACCTTCTGCTCTGCTATGTCCTCACATAAGAGCATAGGCTTCGGCTGATCTGCTGAAGCTGCCTTCTCCCTTCTGAATTTGTACTGCTCACAAGCTTCAGCTCCATCTATGTTATGGATTGCTTTTGAGTCAGTCCAATTGCCTTCGGCCCTTCTTGCAGCTTCCTGACTTCCATGGATAGCAATGGGTCCCTGATCCGAAGGTATCTTCATGCAAAGATAGGCAGGATGAAGGATTGCCTCGAAGGCATTGAGGGTACCACGACCAATAATTGCATTGTAAGGGTATTCCATGTCAACAATGTCAAACACAACTTGCTCAGTTCTAGTGTCGTTGATGAACCCAAAGGTCACTGACATGGTGATCTTGCCTAATGCTACAATCTGCCTTCCTCCGAAGCCACAGAGAGGATGTGTAGCATCATGAATCTTATCTTCTCGCTCTTGCATTTGTCTGAAGGCCTTAGCAAATATGATGTCAGCTGCACTGCCTGTGTCAACCAAGACATTGTGGACCAGAAATCCTTTGATAACACAAGAGATAACCATGGCATCGTTGTGCGGGTAATCTTTGAGCTGAAGGTCCTCTTGGGAGAAGGTAATAGGAATGTGAGACCATCTTGACTTGATGAAGGGTCCTTGCACCCCAACATGCTGTACCCTTCTCTGTGCTTCCTTCTTTTGTTTCTTGTTAACTGGTTCTGAGGACGAACCACGTGTGATCGGGAGCACCAGCTTCGGGTCCGAAGCAGCTCCAGCTCGGTCATTGAACGAAGCCATCAGTTCGAGAAGTGGAAGTGAGTTCACCGGAGGTGGGCGCCAATGTTGGGGACTTGTTCTCAAGTGCTATGAATTAAGAACAGGGCAACATAAAGTGTTAAATGTTAACGTCCTTCGTCCATGAAACATTATTCCATTGAGGATAATGAGCCTTGGACGAAGGTTGATGAGAGTAAAATTACGGAGCTTAAATCTTCGTAATTAAATTTCAATAGATATAGTAATATGACATAAAATAAAAGGTACAGAAAAGGGGTAAATAAATCATAGACCATTCATATTATATTCATTGAATACAATAATACCTCTGCCTTGGCAAAAGGGTGAATTCCAGAATATGCAATTGCAAAAATCCTAGAATCCGTGAACAGCAACGGAATACTGTTCACTATTTATAGGCACGGGACGCAGCCTGTGAGGAATTACAAGTATGCCCCTTATAAAAACTTACAACATTGACTCAGACCTTTATGGACTAAAAAGTCATTCTATCTTTAAGTCGGTTTATACTGTCGAAGCTGCATGGAGAGGAACCTTCGGCCATCTCAAACAGCTTCAGCCGAAAGCCGCTTTTCCCTTGAAGACCTTCGGCGACGAAGCATAGACCCAACAATAGCATTCAATACAAGACACACCAAAGAGATCAAATCCTCTCCTAAGTCCGAAGATCATTCCAAACAAATTAGTGACTAGAGAGAGTGACTTGTGTTCATTTGAGCTCTTGCGCTTGGATTGCTTTTCTTCCTCATTCTTTCTTGTGATCAACTCAATTATAACCGAGGCAAGAGACACCAATTGTGTGGTGGTTCTTGCGGGGACTTAGTGTCCCGTTTGATTGAGAAGAGAAGCTCACTCGGTCTAAGTGACCGTTTGAGAGAGGGAAAGGGTTGAAAGAGACTCGGTCTTTGTGACCACCTCAACGGGGAGTAGGTTTGCAAGAACCGAACCTCGGTAAAACAAATCACTGTGTCATCCACCTTATTTGCTTGTGATTTGTTTTCGCCCTCTCTTTCGGACTCACATTTATTTCTAACGCTAACCCGGCTTGTAGTTGTGCATAAAGTTTGTAATTTTCAGTTTCGCCCTATTCACCCCCCTCTAGGTGACTCCACACTAGTATTTGGGACGTTGTTGAGTTTGGTGTACAGGTACCATCCGTAGGGGATGAGAACTATGACTCGGACGAAGTTGCCCAAATCCGGCACTTCAACTCACAAGCCACCACAATACTCCTTGTCTCTCTAAGTCGAGAGGAGTACAACAAGGTGCAAGGATTGAAGAGCGCCAAGGAGATTTGGGACGTGCTCAAAACGGCGCACGAAGGAGACGAGGTGACCAAGATCACCAAGAGGGAGACGATCGAGGGGGAGCTCGGTCGCTTCATGCTCAACCAAGGAGAAGACCCGCATGCCATGTACAACCGGCTAAAAACCTTGGTGAACCAAGTGCGCAACCTCGGGAGCACCAAGTGGGATGACCATGAGATGGTCAAGGTTATTCTTAGATCACTCGTATTTCTTAACCCCACTCAAGTTCAATTAATTCGTGGTGATACAAGATATAAACTAATGTCTCCCGAGGAAGTAATAGGAAAATTTGTGAGCTTTGAGTTGATGATCAAAGGCTCCAAGAAGATCATCGAGCAAGGCGCCTCCTCTGTATCTGAAGCACAATCTGTTGCATTCAAAGCAACGGAGGAGAAGAAAGAAGATTCTACACCAAGTAGAATCCCCATCGATGCCTCCAAGCTCGACAATGAGGAAATGGCGCTCATCATCAAGAGCTTCCGCCAAATCCTCAAGCAAAGGAGGGGGAAAGATTACAAGCCCCGCTCCAAGAAAGTGTGCTACAAGTGTGGTAAGCCCGGTCATTTTATTGCAAAATGTCCATTATCTAGTGATAGTGACAGGGGCGACGACAAGAAGGGAAAGAGGAGAGAAAAGAAGAGGTACTACAAGAAGAAGGGCGGCGATGCCCATGTTTGCCGGGAGTGGGACTCTGACGAGAGCTCCACCGACTCCTCCTCCGACGAGGACACCGCCAACATCGCCGTCAACAAAGGGCTCCTCTTCCCCAACGTCGGCCACAAGTGTCTTATGGCGAAGGACGTCAAGAAGAAGAAGGTAAAATCAAAATCCTACACTAAGTATGCCACTTCTAGTGATGAGGAAAATTCTAGTGATGATGAGGACAATTTGCTTACTCTTTTTGCCAATCTTAACATGCAACAAAAGGAAAAATTAAATGAATTGATTAGTGCCATTCATGAAAAGGATGAACTTTTGGATAGCCAAGAGGACTTCCTAATCAAAGAAAACAAAAGGCATGTTAAGACAAAAAATGCTTATGCTCAGGAGGTAGAGAAAAATGAAAAATTAACTAGTGAGCTAAGTAGTTGTCATGACACTATTTCCAACCTTAGAATTGAGAATGCTAATTTGATTTCTAAGGTTGAGAAGTCAAACATTTGTGATGATTCAATTGTCAATCTTAGAAATGATAATGCTAGTTTAATTGCTATGATTGATAAATTGAATGCCCCTCTTGCTAGCCTTAGAGATGAGAATGAAAAATTAATTGCTAAGGCTAAAGACTTAGATGTGTGCAATGTTTCCATTTCCAATCTTAGAGATGAGAATGCTATTTTGCATGCTAAGATTGTTGAATTGAATGATTGCAAACCCTCTACATCTACCGTTGAGCATGTTTCTATTTGCATTAGATGTAGAGATGTTAATGTAGATGCTATTCATTATCACCTTGCTTTAATTAAACAACAAAATGATCACATAGCTATATTAACTGCTAAAATGAATGAGCATGACTTGGAAAATGAGAAATTTAAATTTGCTAGAAGTATGCTCTATAGTGGGAGACGCCCTGGCATTAAGGATGGCATTGGCTTCCAACAGGGAGACAATGTCAAGCTTAATACCCCTCCTAAAAGATTATCTAATTTTGTTAAGGGCAAGGCTCACATGCCTCAGGATAACGAGGGTTACATTTTATATCCTGCTGGTTATCCTGAGGATAAGATTAGGAGAATTCATTCTAGGAAGTCTCACTCTGGGTCTCATCATGCTTTTATGTATAAAAGTGAGGCATCTAGTTCTAGGCAATCAACACATGCTAAATTGCCTAAGAAGAAAACTCCTAAAGCATCAAATGATCATAATGTTTCATTCAAGACTTTTGATGCTTCTTATGTGCTTACTAACAAATCACGCAAGGTAGTTGCCAAATATGTTGGGGGCAAACACAAGGGGTCAAATACTTGTGTTTGGGTACCCAAAGTTCTTGTATCTAATGTCAAAGGACCCAAAACTGTTTGGGTACCTAAAATCAAGAACTAAATTTGTTTTGTAGGTTTATGCATCCGGGGGCTCAAGTTAGATCATCGACAGCGGATGCACAAACCACATGACTGGTGAGAAAAAGATGTTCTCCTCCTATGAGAAAAACCAAGATCCCCAATGAGCTATCACATTCGGGGATAGAAATCAAGGTTTGGTCAAAGGATTGGGTAAAATTGCTATATCACCTGACCATTCTATTTCCAATGTTTTTCTTGTAGATTCATTAGATTACAACTTGCTTTCTGTTTCTCAATTATGCAAAATGGGTTACAACTGTCTTTTTACGGATACAAGTGTTACTGTCTTTAGAAGAAGTGATGATTCAGTAGCCTTTAAGGGAGTGTTAGAGGGTCAGCTATACTTAGTTGATTTCAATAGAGCTGAACTCGACACTTGCTTGATTGCTAAGACTAACATGGGTTGGCTTTGGCACCGCCGACTAGCCCATGTTGGGATGAAGAATCTTCACAAGCTTCTAAAGGGAGAGCACATTTTGGGACTAACAAATGTGCATTTTGAGAAAGACAGGATTTGTAGCGCATACCAAGCAGGGAAGCAAGTTGCATCATCCACATAAGAACATCATGACGACTGACAGGCCACTGGAGCTACTCCACATGGATTTATTCGGCCGGATAGCTTACATAAGCATCGGCGGGAGTAAGTACTGTCTTGTTATTGTGGATGATTATTCTCGCTTCACTTGGGTATTCTTTTTACAGGATAAATCTCAAACCCAAGAGACTTTTAAAGGATTCTTGAGACGGGCTCAAAATGAGTTCAGCTTAAGGATCAAGAAAATAAGAAGCGACAACAGGACGGAGTTCAAGAACTCACAAATAGAAGGTTTCCTTGAGGAGGGCATCAAGCGTGAGTTCTCTTCTCCCTACACGCCACAACAAAATGGTGTAGTGGAGAGGAAGAATAGAACTCTATTGGACATGGCAAGGACCATGCTTGATGAGTACAAGACTTCGGATCGATTTTGGGCCGAGGCGGTCAACACCGCTTGCTACGCCATCAACCGGTTATATCTACACTGAATCCTCAAGAAGACATCTTATGAACTCCTCACCGGTAAAAAGCCCAATGTTTCATATTTTAGAGTCTTTGGTAGCAAATGCTTTATTCTTGTTAAAAGAGGTAGAAAATCTAAATTTGCTCCTAAGGTTGTAGAAGGCTTTTTACTAGGATATGATTCAAACACAAGGGCATATAGAGTCTTTAACAAGTCCACTGGACTAGTTGAAGTTTCTTGTGACATTGAGTTTGATGAGACTAAAGGCTCTCAAGTAGAGCAAGTTGATCTTGATGAATTAGATGATGAAGAGGCTTCGTGCGTCGCGCTAAGGAACATGTCCATTGGGGATGTGTGTCCTAAGGAATCCGAAGAGCCCATTCAAGCACAAGATCAACCATCTTCCTCCATGCAAGCATCTCCACCAACCCAAGATGAGGATGGGGCTCAAGATGATGAAGAAGATCAAGAAGATGAGCCACCTCAAGATGACGGCAATGATCAAGGGGGAGATGCCAATGATCAAGACAAGGAGGATGAGCAAGACCCAAGACCGCCACACCCAAGAGTCCACCAAGCAATCCAACGAGATCACCCCGTGAACACCATCCTAGGAGATATTCATAAGGGGGTAACCACTCGATCTCGGGTTGCTCATTTTTGTGAACATTACTCTTTTGTTTCCTCTATTGAACCACATAGGGTAGAGGAAGCACTTCAAGATTCGGATTGGGTGTTGGCGATGCAAGAGGAGCTCAACAATTTCACAAGGAATGAGGTATGACATTTAGTTCCACGTCCTAACCAAAATGTTGTAGGAACCAAGTGGGTCTTCCGCAACAAATAAGATGAGCATGGTGTGGTGACAAGGAACAAGGCACGACTTGTGGCCAAAGGGTATTCACAAGTCGAAGGTTTGGATTTTGGTGAAACCTATGCACCCGTAGCTAGGCTTGAGTCCATTCGAATATTATTAGCCTATGCTACTTACCATGGCTTTAAGCTTTACCAAATGGACGTGAAGAGTGCCTTCCTCAATGGACCAATCAAGGAAGAGGTCTATGTTGAGCAACCTCCCGGCTTTGAAGGCAGTGAGTACCCTCACCATGTTTATAAACTCTCTAAGGCGCTTTATGGGCTCAAGCAAGCCCCAAGAGCATGGTATGAATGCCTAAGAGATTTTCTTATTGATAATGGCTTCAAAGTCGGAAAGGCCGATCCTACTCTCTTTACTAAGACCATTGAAAATGATTTGTTTGTATGCCAAATTTATGTTGATGATATCATATTTGGGTCTACTAACAAATCTATTTGTGAAGAGTTTAGTAGGATCATGATTCGAAAATTCGAGATGTCTATGATGGGGGAGTTGAAATATTTTCTAGGATTTCAAGTCAAGCAACTCCAAGAGGGCACCTTCATCAGCCAAACGAAGTACATTCAAGACATACTCACCAAGTTTGGGATGAAGGATGCCAAGCCCATCAAGACACCCATGGGAACCAATGGACATCTCAACCTCGACACGGGAGGTAAATCCGTAGATCAAAAGGTATATTGGTCGATGATAGGTTCTTTACTCTACTTATGTGCATCTCGACCGGACATTATGCTTTCCGTATGCATGTGTGCAAGATTCCAAGCCGATCCTAAGGAAGTTCACCTTAGGGCCGTAAAACGAATTTTGAGATATTTAGTTTATACTCCCAAGTTTGGCCTTTGGTACCCCAGGGGATCCACTTTTGATTTAATTGATTATTCAGATGCTGATTGGGCGGGTTGTAAGATCAATAGAAAGAGCACATCAGGGACTTGCCAGTTCTTGGGAAGATCTCTGGTGTCTTGGGCTTCAAAGAAGCAAAATTCTGTAGCTCTTTCTACCACCGAAGCCGAGTATATTGCCGCAGGCCATTGTTGCACGCAATTACTTTGGATGAGGCAAACCCTTAGGGACTATGGTTACAAATTAACCAAAGTTCCTCTGCTATGTGATAATGAGAGTGCAATCCGCATGACGGACAATCCCGTTGAGCATAGCCGCACTAAACACATAGCCATTCGGTATCACTTTTTGAGGGATCACCAACAAAAGGGGGATATCGAGATAGCCTATATAAACACCAAAGATTAATTGGCTGATATCTTTACCAAGCCTTTAGATGAGAAAACCTTTACCAAACTTAGGAATGAGCTAAATATTCTTGATTCTAGGAATTTTGATTGATTCTTTGCACACATTGCTCATTTATATACCTTTGATCATATCTCTTTTATGTCTATGACTAATGTGTTTTCAAGTGTATTATTATGCTTAGTCATAGATATTGAAAGGGAAATGGAGTATTCGGCAAAGAAGGCGCTTCCACTCAACTCCATTGATATTTGCCGGTATTCCACATCATCCTCCACTATGGTATAATCTTCACTCATATTTTTGTTTACCAAAGGGGGAGAAAGTTTGATAAAAGGGCTAATATTTCACTCACAAGTATCCGTTTTTGGCGATTCATGCCAAAGGGGGAGAAAGTATGAGCCCAAAGCAAAAGGACCGCACCACCACCGAATTTTAAAATGAAGTTTTTAAATTGATATCTTATTGTGTTCAAAAGGGGGAGAAAGTAGTATTTTCAACACTTGCAAAACCCTCTTGAACACTAAGAGAAGAATTTTATTTAGGGGGAGCTTTGTTTAAGTCAAAGGAAAAGCATTTGAAACAGGGGGAGAAAATTTCAAATCTTGAAAATGCTTCGTTCAATCTTATTCATATACCTTTGACTATTTGCAAAATGATTTTGAAAAGAATTTTACAAAGGATTTGCAAAAAAAAACTCATGGTGCAAATGTGGTCCAAAATTTTAAATAAGAAGAAAACCATCCATACACATCTATTGAAATAAGTTTATTGGTTTCAATTCCAAGCAAACTTTTGCACTTACATTATCCAAACTAGTTCAATTCTGCACTTTTATATTTGCTTTGGTTTGTGTTGGCATCAATCACCAAAAAGGGGGAGACTGAAAGGGAAATAGGGTCAAACCTTTTCGAATATGAATTTTGGTGGTTGAATTGCCCAACACAAATTATTGGACTAACTAGTTTGCTCTAGAAAATATGGTCTACAGGTGCCAAAGGTTCACAACAAACCAATACAAAGTCAAAAGAAAGGGTTCAAAACAAAGGAGCAAAGTATACCGAAGGCAGCCATGGTCTGGCGCACCGGACTGTCCGGTGTGCCACCGGACAGTATCCGATGCACCAGGGAGTTCGACTCTGAACTTGCCAGCTTCAGGAATTTGGGAGGTCGCTCCGCTATAATTCACCGGACTGTCCGGTGTAACACCGGACTGTCCGGTGTGCCAGCGGAGCAACGACTACTTCGCGCCAACGATCGTCTGCAGAAGACATTAAATGCGCTACAGTGCACGCCTGCGTGCGCAGAAGTCAGAGCAGGCGCCAAAAGGCGCACTAGACAGTCTACTGGACCTGTCCGGTGCACCACCGGACTGTCCGGTGCACCACCGGACTGTCCGGTGTCCCCAATTGTTAGAGCTCCAATGGTCGGAACCCAATGGCCTGGTGACGTGGCTGGCGCACCGGACAGTGTCCGGTGGCGCACCAGACTGTCCGGTGCGCCATTCGACAGAAGCCCTCACCAACGGTTCTTTTGGTGGTTGGGGCTATAAATACCCCCCCAACCACCACACTTCAATGCATCCAAGTTTTCAGCCTTCAAACCTCATACAAGAGCTATAGCATTCAATACAAGACACAAACAAAGAGATCAAATCCTCTCCCAAGTCCGGAATCACTCCAAACAAATTAGTGACTAGAGAGAGAGACTTTTGTGTTCTTTTGAGCTTTTGCGCTTGGATTGCTTTTCTTCTTCCTCATTCTTGTTTCTATAACACTTGTAATCAAAACAAGAGACACCAATTGTGTGGTGGTCCTTGTAGTGGACTTAGTGTCCCATTTGATTGAGAAGAGAAGCTCACTTGGTCTAAGTGACCGTTTGAGAGAGGGAAAGGGTTGAAAGAGACCCGGTCTTTGTGACCACCTCAACGGGGAGTAGGTTTGCAAGAACCGAACCTCGGTAAAACAAATCACCGTGTCATCCATTCTTATTTGCTTGTGATTTGTTTTCGCCCTCTCTTTTGGACTCGCTCATATTTCTAACGCTAACCCCGGCTTATAGTTGTGCTTAAGTTTATAATTTTTAGATTCCGCCTATTCACCCCCTCTAGGCGACTTTCAAAGAGCCTACTTACCTCAATGCTAAGGCGGTCATGGCATGACTGGATGAGAACTACCAGGTGTGCCTCACGCTCGCCATCTCCACGTTAGACCATGCGTGGCTCATCGACGTGGACTGGCATGGCCACACGCGTGGTGTATCTCGACGGACCCGCGGGCACCGACGTGCGACTGGACGAGCTATATAAGGGCCATTGCCCATGGGGTGCGCAACGGCTAGGCAGGTCGCTGGGAGCAGCAGCGCGATCGTCGAGAAGAGCGCCAGGATGGAGGTGGCCATCGCCGCAACCACGGTCGTCGCCATGGGCTCGCGCTCGTGCCGCTCCAGGGCTGGGAGTACCTGTTATGGTGCGTTCGTGCGCCTCCCCTCTTCCCTCGCTTCGTTTTGCACGTGCTATGTTGATGGCTTCTGCTCCCACTTTCTCTGTCTCAGAGCTATATTGCATAGTTCTCCGTCTGAACCTTAGTTACTCACCTCGCAGTATATATTGAATGTTTTTATAGAATTCGTCAGGTTAGGAACGACTTAATCGTTTAGCTGAAAACCTATATTACTGCAACAAGGTGTACCAAGATTACTTCTCCCTTCATTTTAATTGTGAAGCTAAACGCGCAATAAAAAACAAAGATTAGAGAAGATATTACTGTATTATATTCCTATCGCAAGATATGTTCTCTCGCTTTCTGGACTGCACAATAGAGTCCAAAGAATTTTTTTACAATATAGAGTGGGGAGCAAAACACTTCGTTCGTGTTCTACAGTAAAGTTTGGGTATGCAGAGATTTACTTATTCAAAACACTTCGTTCGTGTTCTACAGTAAAGTTTGAGTATGTAGAGATTTACATATTCATTCAGGTAGTATTATACTGTTTCCTTAGTAATCACAGTGACCATGTTGCAAACTCTACCTTTGAGGAAAAATTCATGATGCTACTTTGGAAGCACAAGTTTAGACGGTGTCATGCTCTTCTCTGAGAAGAGTGATACTTTTATCTGCTAAGGATACTTAGGAAATTTTTCGAAAAGAATCATTCTAGCCCTATGCTACCATTCCATGTGCTGTCGTAATCCTTATCAATGATCTCAGTTACTGTGGGCGAGCCAAAGTTTCCCTTGATCCTCCCTATTTGTCCATCTTTCATTGTCCATTAAGTGTGTAGCCTTCGAAGTCATGTGATATTTGCAAATACTTCAAACTCTCTTGCTTAGTTGCTTTACAATAAGATTTTGGTTTCTGAAAAGGAAAATATTGTCTTATGGAGATGGAATCATTTGGTGCTAAGTTACACACATCACTTAGTGCTGATCAAACTAGCATTCAGCATCTATGAACATGTATTCTAGATTGAGAATTTACTTTATGGAGGATGTTTCTTTAGCCGTCATTGTTTTATTTTTCTTAGTAATTCTGGTCAACACTTCTGTTTTATTTGAGCAAACACAAGATGTAGTGTTTTTGGCTTCACTATGAATAAAGTGATGTTTGTTCTTGCCTTGTCGGTGTGCCTAAGATAATACTTGATTTTAGGCATTACGCCTTGCCTAGCTGCCATTTCTGATTAGTAATCTCGCTACAGTTTTCCCGAACCTTTATCGGTACAGAAATGGCGTTTATGATACATGAAACTGATTAGAGTAAATTGGCTTTTATGATACACAATAAACAGCGGTGTGGCCGCCGATGCCCAACACGAGCCTTTGCCCACGGTCATAGCCACCACGACCATCGTCGCGTCAGCGTGCGAGGACAGCAACAGCGGCGACGCCTCCCCTGCCCAACCAGCTCTCAAACGCTATTGAGATGCCAATCCACACTACATTTTTTCCTTTGCAGATTTATTTACATAGTTTGATGAATGTTTATTAGCTTGCAGGTCGGCCCTTCACGCTGAGCGAAAACATCTCTAATTCCCAAAAGTTCCGACTCCGAGCACAACAGGTACATTTAATTAGTATGTGCAACCTCCCCAATTTCAATTGCAGCCCATCAATTCCTGCATATATTACCTTATTTGCTTGCACAATTTTCATATTCGCTGTGCGACAATAGATTATTCACTTCATGATTCCACAAGTACATAACTAACATATTCTTGAACACTTTTTCCATCTATCAATTATCAGAAAAAAGTAAGTTAACCTCATATATATTTATTATGCATGAAAGAACTAACAACTTCACTCATGTTTTCCTTGGGATTATATACCTGGAATTTCACATGTCGTTCCTGCATACACATGTTTACTTTCTTTATAAAAAAATCATACTCCGTTGAAAATAAACATAGCGAATCCTAATTGCACCCTCTTAATTTCACATGTTCACTCATCATTTTAAAACATCGCAAAGCTAACAGTAAGAATAAGTTAACCTCATATACATAAAAGAACTACCAACTTCGATCATGCTGACCTTACGATATCACACAACTTGGGATAATATCCATGCACACATGTTTATGTGCATACACGTTTTCATTTTTTTTTCAAAATATTTCATTCTCCATTGAAAATAAGTATAACAAATCTGATTTACACCTTCTTCATTTCGCAGGTTCACTCATTGTTTGGAAACATCGCAAAAATTTTCTACTGAGGCTATAACTTTAAGGGCTAGTTTGGGAACACTAATTTTCCATGGGATTTTCATTTTTCCAAGGGAAATTAGTTCATTTTCCCTTGGGAAAATAAAAATCCCATGGGAAATTAGTGTTCCCAAACTAGCCCTAAGAATAACAAGTACGATTTCCCAGATCATGCACACAATACGCGTTTTCCTTGAGTAACACTGTGTCCTTTGCTTACAATTCCTCTCTTAGATTAATTCTGTACGAACTGTTCGATCACTATGAAACACAACCTCATATCCAAACATATTACGCCATGAAACACTAATCACTTATATGTATGCACATCTTGTCCAGACGATATAATATTGTTATAACTTATATATATATCGATTTTCCCCTATGCGTGCAGGGCGCGCGCCAATTACTAGTGCTCAATAAGAGGACAATGCAAAGCTTTTACGGGTACGTGCTCTCGAAATGAGCAGTGGAGGTCGTTCTTCCTCTCGTCTTCTGGACGGGACGAGCCCAAGGGGCCAAGCGGTTGGGCCTCCCACACACACGGATCGCGAGGTGTAGCTGACAACCGACTACGAAGATCTGTCCGAGATTGTACGGCCCGAGAACGAACAGCGAGCAGGAGTGCATGACAGGGCCCCACCGCATGTTAGCAGTCACCTTTCCTCTTTTCCTCATTCAAGCAGTCCGTTGCAGGATCCGTTTATTATGCTGCGCCTGCGCTCCACACACGAGCGCATGCGGCCCTCTGCGTTGCCGCACTTTTCTTGGCTGCAGGTACGCGAACTCCGATCGGTGTGGGCACGACAAGACATGGTCGGATCTCATGTGAGGTCGTGCATTGCTGTCTCTCGAGCACCACACCCAACCATCTCGGCGTAGGCGGCACGGTCAAAGATCCGATTTTCTCTCAGCGCAAATCGCTTCTTCCAGCAAATAGACCAGGTCCATCGGCGCAACTGCTCATGTGCATGCATGCGCAACCAGCGTCGCTGCCCATCGTTTTCGGCATGATCCAATACGTTGCGCCATTTTATCTCGGTCGCACGCTGGCTTCTGTACACCGAAGACCAGGAGGCCGAAGGCCGCTTGTTGGAAAGCAGCAATGGTCATGAGTCATGACAGGCTCCTCGGCGCGAGCGCTTCCAGCACAGCATGACCCTGGTGTGACACGCCTTGGGGGCGGGTTATAGATGGCCAAAAAGCACGAGGCCCGTGAGCCCGACACGAAGCCCGCTTTTTGGCCCGGTCCGAACCCGGCACGGTAGAATAAGCGGGCAGGCTTGGACAGGAAACTAGGCACGTCGGGCTAGCCCGGCACGGCCCGTTTACCTCTAAGCCCGTTAAGCCCGGTTTTTTTACACTAAAACGTGCTTACCGGCCCATTTAGCCCGCTTTTTGGCCCGTTTTTTCGTGCTAAACGGGCCGGCCCAGCCCGTTTAGGCCCGCTGCGGGCCAGGCTTGGACAGAAAATTAAGCCCGCTGGCACAGCAGGCCCGGCCCGGTTTTTGGCCGGGCTTCACCGGGCCCGGGCCGGGCCGGGCGGCCCGTTTGGCCATCTCTAGGGCGGGTGCACGTGCATGGCCTCCGGCGCCCATGGAGACCGAGTGGAGCCCTACCGAGTTGGTGGGGCGACGGCGAGGTCCCCATCGGGACAAGCAGGAGAGCAAGGAGTTCGGCTAGGTGAGATCCTCACGGACAGTAGATCCAAAAAATCGTTCAATTGCATCGAGGATAATTGAAGTCTGTCGCGTAGGACAATTCGGCTAGGCCGGGAGACCTGCCGACTTAACAGAGAGTTGATGCAGATCGATCTTGCAGCAACGTCGAGGTAGAGCGTGTTGATAACGTATTGAGAACTACGTTACCACGGATCATCAGATCCGCTCCCTTCCCTCCCGTCAACTGTATAGGCGCAAGAAACTATATAGGACATGTCTCTCTTCCCAAAAGCACGACACAGAAAACACATAGAAGACACGATATAGGTGTCGGGGACCATAATTAGGGGTACCCTCAAGACGCCTAATTCTCAGCTGGTAACCCCCATCAGCATAAAGCTGCAAAGGCCTGATGGGTACGATTAAGTCAGGGATCAGTCCGCATGAGTGACTCGATCACGCTTCACCCGAGCCTAGCCTCGGCCAAGGGCAGCCGACCTCGAGAGACTTCCGTCTCGCCCAAGGCCCCCCTTTTTACGGCGGACACATCACCGGCTCGCCCGAGGCCTTGGCTTCGCTCAGAAGCAACCCTGACTAAATCGCCACACCGACTGACCGAGTTGCAGGAGCATTTAACGCAAAGGTGGCCTGACACCTTTATCCTGACACGTGCCCCCCCCCCGGCAGAGCCGACGTGACCGCTGTCACTCCACCGCTCCACTGACCAGTCTGACAGAAGGACAGCGCCGCCTGCGCCACTCCGACTGCGGTGCCACTCGACAGAGTGAGTCTGACAGACAGTCAGGCCTTGCCAAAGGCACCACGGCGAACTCCGCTCCGCCCGACCCCAGGGCTCGGACTCGGGCTAAGACCCGGAAGACGGCGAACTCCGCTCCGCCCGACCCCAGGGCTCGGACTCGGGCTAAGACCCGGAAGACGGCGAACTCCGCTCCGCCCGACCCCAGGGCTCGGACTCGGGCTAAGACCCGGAAGACGGCGAACTCCGCTCCGCCCGACCCCAGGGCTCGGACTCGGGCTAAGACCCGGAAGACGGCGAACTCCGCTCCGCCCGACCCCAGGGCTCGGACTCGGGCTAAGACCCGGAAGACGACGAAACTCCGCCTCGCCCGACCCCAGGGCTCGGACTCCGCCCTGGCCTCGGCCGAACGACCTCCGCCTCGCCCGACCCCAGGGCTCGGACTCGGGCTAAGACCCGGAAGACGGCGAACTCCGCTCCGCCCGACCCCAGGGCTCGGACTCGGGCTAAGACCCGGAAGACGACGAAACTCCGCCTCGCCCGACCCCAGGGCTCGGACTCCGCCCTGGCCTCGGCCGAACGACCTCCGCCTCGCCCGACCCCATGGCTCGGACTCGGCCTCGGCAATAGAAGACAGACTCAACATCGACTTCGGAGGAGCCCCCACGTCACCCTGCCTAGGGCACAGACCCGCCACGTCAACAGGAAGCGCCATCATCGTCCTACCCCGAATCGACTCGGGTCACGGAGAACAAGACCGGCGTCCCATCCGGCCAGCTCCGCCGGATGGGCAATGATGGCGCTCCACAAGCTCTGTGACGACGGCGGCCCCCAGCTCTCTTACGGAAGCAGGGCGATGTCAGCAAGGACTCGACCGCTCCAACAGCTGTCCCTCCGCCAGGCTCCGTCGCACCTCCGACAGCCACGACATCACGCCAGCAAGGTGCCAAGACCTCTCCGGCTGCCACATTGGCATGTACCTAGGGCGCTAGCTCTCTCTCCGCTAGACACGTAGCACTCTGCTACACCCCCCATTGTACACCTGGATCCTCTCCTTACGACTATAAAAGGGAGGACCAGGGCCTTCTTAGAGAAGGTTGGCCGCGCGGGACCGAGGACGGGACAGGCGCTCTCTTGGGGCCGCTCGCTTCCCTCACCCGCGTGGACGCTTGTAACCCCCCTACTGCAAGCGCACCCGACCTGGGCGCGGGACGAACACGAAGGCCGCGGGACTTCCACCTCTCTCACGCTCGACTCCGGCCACCTCGCCTCTCCCCCCTTCGCGCTCGCCCACGCGCTCGACCCATCTGGGCTGGGGCACGCAGCACACTCACTCGTCGGCTTTGGGACCCCCCTGTCTCGAAACACCGACAGTTGGCGCGCCAGGTAGGGGCCTGCTGCGTGCTGACGAACAGCTCCCCGTCAAGCTCCAGATGGGCAGTCTCCAGCAACCTCTCCGGCCCGGGGCGGTGCTTCGTTTCGGGACTCTTGAGTTCATGTCCTTCGACGGCAGCTACGACATGATACTTCTTCCACCGCCGCGCGACAACGACAATGGCGGCCGACAACCCGCCCGCCGGCGGCGGAATCGACGACATCTTCCCCGCGTGGTGGAAGAGCAACATTCGAGCTCGCTCCGTTCTCTCCCCCGCCAACGGAGGAGGAGGCGGGGCCATCAAGGCCAAGCGGGAGGCCGCGCTTCGTTGGCCGTCGAGCGAATCGACGCCCCCGACGCCCCGACGGAAGGCACGCCGGACGTCGACCTCGCGTTCAAGACGAAGGCAAGCGCTGTCCCCCCGCGACACGCTGACCCCGAGCAAGAAGACGACGCCGGCGCGCTCGCGGAAAGCCTGCAGGACGTCGCCCTCGTACCTGAGATGACGGTGCAACCAGTCCCCGATGTGACTACGTCGCTCCTCGTCGACCAAAAGGTACCGACTAACTCCCATCTTATGTCATTTCGACTCGGCCTCAACCCGCCAAACGACCTCGCTTTGGCGGGCGCTCTCATTGAGGCGAGTGCAACCCCACTGGGGTTTCGTATACGGTC
Organism: Zea mays; assembly: GCF_902167145.1. NCBI lineage: Eukaryota > Viridiplantae > Streptophyta > Magnoliopsida > Poales > Poaceae > Zea > Zea mays. The sequence goes on from NC_050105.1 coordinate 141,685,572, forward strand.
GCCTTGGGACCGGCTGACGGACGTCTCGACCTACGGGCCCTCTGGGTCCGAGGAAGATGACGACCCCAGCGTCTGTTGGGATTTCTCCGGACTTGGCAACCCCAGTGCCATGCGGGACTTCATGACCGCATGTGACTACTGCCTATCCGACTGTTCCGACGGAAGCCGCAGCCTTGGCGACGAGAGCTGCGGCCCAAGCCGCGAATGTTTCCACATCGAGCTAGGGGATCCCTCCGAAGGCAACCATCTCGGCATGCCGGAGGACGGTGATCTTCCTAGGCCGGTGCCTCGCGCCGACATCCCACGGGAGCTAGCTGTGGTCCCCGCTCCGGCGGGGGGTTACGACCGACAACTCGAGCAAGTCCGCGAGGCGCAGGCCAGGCTCAACGAGGGAACAGGAGCGCTTGAGCCGATCCGTCGGGACGTCGGGCAGGTATGGGCGGGCCAACCCCTGGCCGGAGAAATACGTCACCTGCCCCAAGGTCTCCAGCACCGCGTCGCCAACGATGTCAGGGTCAGGCCGCCGCCCGCATCCAGCGGGGTTGGTCAGAACCTGGCAGCCGCAGCGATGCTCCTCCGCGCGATGCCGGAGCCATCAACCACCGAGGGTCGGCGAATCCAGGGAGAGCTCAAGAATCTCCTGGAAGGCGCTGCGGCCCGACGGGCCGAGAGCACTGCCTCCCGAAGGCAAGGATATCCCTCGGAACCTCATGCCGCGGCTTCCCGATTCATGCGGGAAGCCTCGGTCTACACCGGGCGCACGCGCAACACTGCGCCTGCGGCCCCGGGCCACCTCGGCAACGAGCACCATCGACGCGACCGTCGGGCCCACCTCGACGAAAGGGTGCGCCGAGGCTACCACCCCAGGCGTGGGGGGCGCTACGACAGCGGGGAGGATCGGAGTCCCTCGCCCGAACCACCCGGTCCGCAGGCCTTCAGTCGGGCCATCCGACGGGCGCCATTCCCGACCCGGTTCCGACCCCCGACTACTATCACGAAGTACTCGGGGGAAACGAGACCGGAACTGTGGCTCGCGGACTACCACCTTGCCTGCCAACTGGGTGGGACGGACGACGACAACCTCATCATCCGTAACCTTCCCCTGTTCCTCTCCGACACTGCTCGCGCCTGGTTGGAGCACCTACCTCCGGGGCAGATCTCCAACTGGGACGACTTGGTCCAAGCCTTCGCTGGCAATTTCCAGGGCACATACGTGCGCCCCGGGAATTCCTGGGACCTTCGAAGCTGCCGGCAACAGCCGGGGGAGTCGCTCCGGGACTACATCCGGCGATTCTCGAAGCAGCGCACCGAGCTGCCCAACATCACCGACTCGGATGTCATCGGCGCGTTCCTCGCCGGCACCACTTGCCGCGACCTGGTGAGCAAGCTGGGTCACAAGACCCCCACCAGGGCGAGCGAGCTGATGGACATCGCCACCAAGTTCGCCTCTGGCCAGGAGGCGGTCGAGGCTATCTTCCGAAAGGACAAGCAGCCCCAGGGCCGCCCATCGGAAGAGGATCCCGAGGCGTCTGCTCCGCGCGGCGCCAAGAAGAAAGGCAAGAAGAAGTCGCAATCGAAACGCGACGCCGCTGACGCGGACCTTGTCGCCGCCGCCGAGTACAAGAACCCTCGGAAGCCCCCCGGAGGTGCAAACCTCTTCGACAAGATGCTCAAGGAGCCGTGCCCCTACCATCAGGGGCCCGTCAAGCACACCCTCGAGGAGTGCGTTATGCTTCGGCGTCACTTCCACAGGGCCGGGCCACCCGCCGAGGGTGGCAGGGCCCGCGACGACGACAAGAACGAAGATCACCAAGCAGGAGAGTTCCCCGAGGTCCGCGACTGCTTCACGATCTATGGAGGGCATGCGGCGAATGCCTCGGCTCGGCATCGCAAGCAAGAGCACCGGGAGGTCTGCTCGGTGAAGGTGGCGGCGCCAGTCTACCTAGACTGGTCCGACAAGCCCATCACTTTCGACCAGGCCGACCACCCCGACCATGTGCCGAGCCCGGGGAAATACCCGCTCGTCGTCGACCCCATTGTCGGCAATGTCAGGCTCACCAAGGTCCTGATGGATGGGGGCAGCTGCCTCAACATCATCTACGCCGAGACCCTCAAGCTCCTGCGCATCGATCTGTCCTCCATCCGAGCAGGCGCTGCGCCCTTCCACGGGATCATCCCTAGGAAGCGCGTCCAGCCCCTCGGGCGACTCGACCTCCCCGTCTGCTTCGGGACGCCCTCCAACTTCCGAAGGGAGACCCTGACGTTCGAGGTGGTCGGGTACTGAGGAACCTACCACGCCGTACTAGGGAGGCCATGCTACGCGAAGTTCATGGCCGTCCCCAACTACACCTACCTGAAGCTCAAGATGTCGGGCCCCAACGGGGTCATCACCATCGGCCCCACGTACAAACACGCGTTCAAATGCGACGTGGAGTGCGTGGAGTACGCCGAGGCCCTCGCCGAGTCCGAGGCCCTCATCGCCGACCTGGAGAACCTCTCCAAGGAGGTGCCAGACGTGAAGCGCCATGCCGGCAACTTCGAGCCAGCAGAGACGGTTAAGGTCGTCCCTCTTGACCCCAGTGGCGACACCACCAAGCAGGTCCGGATCGGTTTGGGGCTCGACCCCAAATAGGAAGCAGTGCTCGTCGACTTTCTCCGCGCAAACGCCGACGTCTTTGCGTGGAGTCCCTCGGACATGCCCGGCATACCGAGGGATGTCGCCGAGCACTCGCTGGATATTCGGGCCGAAGCCCGACCCGTCAGGCAGTCTCTGCGCCGATTCGACGAGGAGAAGCGCAGAGTGATTGGCGAAGAGATCCACAAGCTAATGGCAGCAGGGTTCATCAAAGAGGTATTCCATCCCGAATGGCTTGCCAACCCTGTGCTTGTGAGGAAGAAAGGGGGAAATGGCGGATGTGTGTAGACTACACTGGTCTCAACAAAGCATGTCCAAAGGTTCCCTACCCTCTGCCTCGCATCGATCAAATCGTGGATTCCACCGCTGGGTGCGAAACCCTGTCCTTCCTCGATGCCTACTCAGGGTATCACCAGATCCGGATGAAAGAGTCCGACCAGCTCGCGACTTCTTTCATCACGTCGTTCGGCATGTACTGCTATGTCACCATGCCGTTCGGTTTGGGGAATGCGGGCGCGACGTACCAGCGGTGCATGAACCATGTGTTCGGCGAACACATCGGTCGCACAGTCGAGGCCTACGTCGATGACATCGTGGTCAAGACAAGGAAGGCTTCCGACCTCCTCTCCGACCTTGAAGTGACATTCCGATGTCTCAAGGCGAAAGGAGTCAAGCTCAATCCTGAGAAGTGTGTCTTCGGGGTGCCCCGAGGCATGCTCCTAGGGTTCATCGTCTCCGAGCGAGGCATTGAAGCCAACCCGGAGAAGATCGCGGCCATCACCAGCATGGGGCCCATCAAGGACTTAAAAGGTGTACAGAGGGTCATGGGATGCCTCGCGGCCCTGAGCCGCTTCATCTCACGCCTCGGCGAAAGAGGTCTGCCTCTGTACCGCCTCTTAAGGAAGGCCGAGTGTTTCGCTTGGACCCCTGAGGCCGAGGAAGCCCTCGGCAACCTGAAGGCGCTCCTTACGAAGGCGCCTGTCTTGGTGCCCCCGGCGGATGGAGAAGCCCTCTTGGTCTACGTCGCCGCGACCACTCAGGTGGTTAGCGCCGCGATTGTGGTCGAGAGGCAAGAGGAAGGGCATGCATTGCCCGTTCAGAGGCCGGTCTACTTCGTCAGCGAAGTGCTGTCCGAGACCAAGATCCGCTACCCACAAGTTCAAAAGCTGCTATATGCTGTGATCCTGACAAGGCGGAAGCTGCGACACTACTTCGAGTCTCATCCGGTAACTGTGGTGTCATCCTTCCCCCTAGTGGAGATCATCCAGTGCCGAGAGGCCTCGGGCAGGATCGCAAAGTGGGCGGTGGAAATCATGGGCGAAACGATCTCGTTCGCCCCTCGGAAGGCCATCAAGTCCCAGGTGTTGGCGGACTTCGTGGCCGAATGGGTTGACACCCAGTTGCCGACGGCTCCGATCCAACCGGAGCTCTGGACCATGTTTTTCGATGGGTCTAAAAGGGAAATGTGCCCTTGGGCCATTTCTAAGTATTTTGGTGATTGAGTGCCAACTCAAGTGCTTAAAATGTGAATTTATGCAATGGATGAACAAAGTGCAAATCAAGAGCAAAGGTATGTTTCTAAGTCTTAGTACATTGGTTTTGTGTACTAATATATTTGTCTAAGTGTTAGAAACAGGAAGAAAAAGAAAAGGAAAAAGGTGGCTGTGTACAGCCAAGGGGCTGTTTCGGTCTGGGGCACCGGACTGTCCGGTGGTGCACCGGACAGTGTCCGGTGCACCAGGCTGCCTCGGCCGAACAGGCCGCTCTCGGGAATTCGCCGACGGCGTACGGCTAAAATTCACCGGACTGTCCGGTGTGCACCGGACTGTCCGGTGAGCCAACGGTCGACTAGGGCCAACGGTCGGCCGCGGATTCTGCGCGCGACACGTGGCCAAGCCAACGGTCGGAAGGGGGCACCGGACTGTCCGGTGTGCACCGGACATGTCCGGTGCGCCAACGGCTCCCAGATCAGCAACGGTCGACTGCGCTGTTTAAGGAAGGAAATCGGGCACCGGACAGTGTCCGGTGTGCACCGGACTGTCCGGTGCGCCCGACGACAGAAGGCAAGATCAGCCTTCCAGATTTGCTCTCAACGGCTCCTAGCTGCCTTGGGGCTATAAAAGGGACCCCTAGGCGCATGGAGGAGATAACCAAGCAACTCTTGAGCATTCTTGATCATCCACACTCAGTCTTTGCGCATCCGTTTGTGATTCTAAGTGATTCGAGCTCTGTTCTTGTGAGAAACTGTGAGATAGTCTTTGAGCTCGATTCTTGGCCGTGTGTGTGCGCATTTCGCTGTGGATTTGTGTGTGTTGCTTCCCTCCCTTACTCCGTGCTTCTTTGTGAATCTTAAGTGTAAGGGCGAGAGACTCCAATTTGTGGAGATTCCTCGCAAGTGGGATAAAGATAAGCAAGGCAAAATACTATGGTATTCAAGTGGGTCTTTGGACCGCTTGAGAGGGGTTGATTGCAACCCTCGTCCGTTGGGACGCCACAACGTGGAGTAGGCAAGTTTTGTACTTGGCCGAACCACGGGATAAATCACCGTGTCTACTCTGTGTTGAATTCTTTGTGATTGTCGTATTGTGCAAGATCTCCTCCTTAACCACTTGGCAATTATTGTACTAACCCTTAACAAGTTTTTGTGGCTATAAGTTAAGTTTTTACAGGATCACCTATTCACCCCCCCCCCTCTAGGTGCTCTCAATTGGTATCGGAGCCGTTCTCTTCACAAAGGGACTTACCGCCCGAAGAGATGGATCCTAAGGGGAAGGGAATAGTGATCAACGACAAGGAAAAGGAGTTCTTTGTCAACGACCCAAAAGATGACAAATCCAACGACTCTGGCTCGGGGCATAGACGGAAGGAAGGGAAGAAGAAGAAGACAAGGCGCATCAAGGAGATCATCTACTACGACGATAGTGATGAGTCTACTTCTTCCCAAAAGGATGATGACAACGACTACAAAAAGACGGTCAATTCGAACTTTTCATTTGATTATTCTCGTATTCAACATAGTTCGAATTCGCATTTGCTTTCCATTCCTCTTGGCAAACCTCCACACTTCGATGGGGAGGACTACGGATTTTGGAGTCACAAAATGCGTAGTCACTTATTCTCTCTCCATCCAAGCATATGGGAGATTGTAGAAAATGGAATGAAGTTTGATAGCTCGGATAGCCCTATGCTTATAAATGAACAAATTCATAGAAATGCACAAGCTACTACTGTTCTCTTAGCGTCTTTGTGCAGGGAAGAGTACAATAAGGTGAGCGGCTTGGACAATGCCAAGCAGATATGGGACACCCTCAAGATCTCTCACGAGGGGAACGACATCACCATGCTCACCAAGATGGAGTTGGTGGAGGGCGAGCTTGGACGATTCGCCATGATAAGGGGAGAGGAGCCAACTCAAACTTACAACCGGCTCAAGACCCTTATCAACAAAATAAGGAGCTACGGAAGCACGCGTTGGACGGATCACGACGTCGTCCGCCTAATGCTCAGGTCCTTTACCGTTCTTGATCCTCATCTCGTGAACAATATTCGTGAGAATCCCAGGTACACGATGATGACGCCCGAGGAAGTACTTGGAAAATTCGTGAGCGGGCGGATGATGATCAAGGAGGCAAGATACGTCGACGACGCGTTGAACGGTCCACTCCACGAGCCTCAACCCATTGCTCTAAAAGCAACAAGGAGCAAGGAGGCACTACCCAGCAAGGTGGCACAAATTGAGGCTGCCGGTCTCAATGATGAAGAGATGGCTCTCATCATCAAGAGATTCAAGACGGCGCTAAAAGGTCGAAAGGGACAGCCAAGCAAGGCCAAGACCAAGGGAAAGCGATCATGCTTCAAATGCGGTAAGCTTGGTCATTTTATTGCTAACTGTCCCGAAAATGATAGTGACCAGGAGCAAGGGAAAAATGGGAAGAGAGAGAACAAGAAGGTTTACAAGAAGGCCAAAGGCGAAGCACACCTTGGAAAGGAGTGGGATTCGGATTGCTCTTCGTCCGACTCCGACGACGAAGGACTTGCCGCCACTGCCTTCAACAAATCGGCTCTCTTCCCCAACGAGCATCACACGTGCCTCATGGCTAAGGAGAAGAAAGTAAGTACTCGAAACTCTACTTATGCTTCTTCTAGTGAGGATGAGTCTAGTGATGATGAAATAGACTATTCATGCTTATTTAAAGGCTTAGATAGATCTAAGATTGACAAAATTAATGAATTGATTGATGCTTTAAATGATAAGAATAGGCTACTAGAAAAGCAAGAGGATCTCTTGTACGAAGAACATGATAAGTTTGTAGAGGCTCAAAAATCCCTTGCATTAGAAATTAAGAGAAATGAAATGCTTGCTTGTGAATTGTCTACATGCCATGATTCAATTTCTAAATTAAAGAGCATTAATGATGACTTAAATGCTAAACTAGTAGAAGCACAAAAATCCAACTCTTGTGTTGAACATGTTGAAATTTGCACTAGGTGTAAGGATGTTGATATTAATACTTGTAGTGAACACTTAGTTTCCATTTCAAAATTGAATGATGAATTAGCTAGTCTTAATGCCCAACTTGAGACTAGCAAGAGTGAATTTGAAAAACTAAAATTTGCAAGGGATGCCTACACTATTGGTAGACACCCCTCAATTAAGGATGGACTTGGCTTCAAGAGGGAAGCCAAGAACTTAACAAGCCATAAGGCTCCCATTCCCGCCAAGGAGAAAGGGAAGGCCCCTATGGCTACTAGTGCTAAAAGGAACCATGCCTTTTTGTATCATGATAAAAGACAAACTAGAAATAGAAGTTATGATGCTTTTGATTCATATGTTTATGATTCTCATGCCACGTTTGCTCCTAGTTCTTCTTATGTGTATGATAGAAATGTTACTAGGAGAAATGTTGTTCCTAAAAGAAATGTTGCAAATGTTCATAGAAAAGTAGTGAATGAACCCTCTACAATTTATTGTGCTTTGAATGCTTCCTTTGCAATTTGTAGAAAGGATAGAAAAGTAATTGCTAGGAAGTTAGGGGCAAAATGCAAAGGTGATAAAACTTGCATTTGGGTCCCTAAGGAAATTGTGACTAACCTTGTAGGACCCAACAAGAGTTGGGTACCTAAGTCCCAAGCCTAAATTTGCCTTGCAGGTTTATGCATCCGGGGGTTCAAGCTGGATTATCGACAGCGGATGCACAAACCATATGACGGGGGAGAAGAAGATGTTCACCTCCTACGTCAAGAATAAAGATTCCCAAGATTCAATTATATTCGGTGATGGGAATCAAGGCAAGGTAAAAGGTTTAGGTAAAATTGCAATTTCTAATGAGCACTCCATATCTAATGTGTTTTTAGTTGAGTCTCTTGGATATAATCTGCTATCTGTGAGTCAATTATGCAATATGGGATATAACTGTCTATTTACAAATGTAGATGTGTCTGTCTTTAGAAGAAGTGATGGTTCACTAGCTTTTAAGGGAGTATTAGACGGCAAACTTTATTTAGTTGATTTTGCAAAAGAAGAGGCCGGTCTAGATGCATGCTTAATAGCTAAGACTAGCATGGGCTGGCTATGGCATCGCCGCTTAGCACATGTAGGGATGAAGAACCTTCACAAGCTTCTAAAGGGAGAACACGTGATAGGTTTGACTAACGTGCATTTCGAAAAAGATAGACCTTGTGCAGCTTGTCAAGCAGGTAAACAGGTGGGAGGAGCACATCACAGCAAGAATGTGATGACCACTTCAAGACCCCTGGAGCTGCTGCATATGGACCTCTTCGGACCCGTCGCCTATCTGAGCATAGGAGGGAGTAAGTATGGTCTAGTTATTGTTGATGACTTTTCCCGCTTCACTTGGGTGTTCTTTTTGCAGGATAAGTCTGAAACCCAAGGGACCCTCAAGCGCTTCCTCAGGAGAGCTCAAAATGAGTTTGAGCTCAAGGTGAAGAAGATAAGGAGCGACAACGGGTCCGAGTTCAAGAACCTTCAAGTGGAGGAGTTCCTTGAGGAGGAAGGGATCAAGCATGAGTTCTCCGCTCCCTACACACCACAGCAAAATGGTGTGGTAGAGAGGAAGAACAGGACGCTAATCGACATGGCGAGGACTATGCTTGGAGAGTTCAAGACCCCCGAGCGTTTTTGGTCGGAAGCCGTGAACACGGCTTGCCACGCCATCAACAGGGTCTACCTTCACCGCCTCCTCAAGAAGACGTCGTATGAACTTCTAACCGGTAACAAACCCAATGTATCGTACTTTCGTGTATTTGGGAGCAAGTGCTACATTCTAGTGAAGAAGGGTAGAAATTCTAAGTTTGCTCCCAAAGCAGTAGAAGGGTTTTTGTTAGGTTATGACTCAAATACAAAGGCGTATAGAGTCTTCAACAAATCATCGGGTTTGGTTGAAGTCTCTAGCGACGTTGTATTTGATGAGACTAATGGCTCTCCAAGAGAGCAAGTTGTTGATTGTGATGACGCAGATGAAGAAGACGTTCCAACGGCCGCCATACGCACCATGGCGATTGGAGAAGTGCGGCCACAGGAACAAGATGAGCAAGATCAACCCTCTTCCTCAATTATGGTGCATCCCCCGACTCAAGACGATGAACAGGTTCATCAAAAGGAGGCGTGTGATCAAGGGGGAGCACAAGATGATCACGTGATGGAGGAAGAAGCGCAACCGGCACCTCCAACCCAAGTTCGAGCGACGATCCAAAGGGATCATCCCGTTGACCAAATTCTGGGTGACATTAGCAAGGGAGTAACTACTCGGTCTCGATTAGTTAATTTCTGTGAACATTACTCTTTTGTCTCTTCTATTGAGCCTTTCAGGGTAGAAGAGGCCTTGCTAGATCCGGACTGGGTGTTGGCCATGCAAGAGGAGCTAAACAACTTCAAGCGCAATGAAGTTTGGACACTGGTGCCTCGTCCCAAGCAAAATGTTGTGGGAACCAAGTGGGTGTTCCGCAACAAACAGGACGAGCACGGGGTGGTGACGAGAAACAAGGCTCGACTTGTGGCAAAAGGTTATGCCCAAGTCGCAGGTTTGGATTTCGAGGAGACTTTTGCTCCTGTGGCTAGGCTAGAATCAATTCGTATTTTGCTAGCATATGCCGCTCACCATTCTTTTAGGTTGTTCCAAATGGATGTGAAGAGCGCGTTCCTCAACGGACCAATCAAGGAGGAGGTGTACGTGGAGCAACCCCCTGGCTTTGAGGATGAACGGTACCCCGACCATGTGTGTAAGCTCTCTAAGGCGCTCTATGGACTTAAGCAAGCCCCAAGAGCATGGTATGAATGCCTTAGAGATTTCTTAATTGTTAATGCTTTCAAGGTTGGGAAAGCCGATCCAACTCTTTTTACAAAGACATGTGATGGTGATTTGTTTGTGTGCCAAATTTATGTCGACGACATAATATTTGGTTCAACTAACCAAAAGTCTTGTGAAGAGTTTAGCAGGGTGATGACGCAGAAATTCGAGATGTCGATGATGGGCGAGTTGAACTACTTCCTTGGGTTCCAAGTGAAGCAACTCAAGGACGGCACCTTCATCTCCCAAACAAAGTACACGCAAGATCTGCTAAAGCGGTTTGGGATGAAGGACGCCAGGCCCGCAAAGACTCCGATGGGGACCGATGGACACACCGACCTCAACAAAGGAGGTAAGTCCGTTGATCAAAAAGCATACCGGTCAATGATAGGTTCCTTGCTTTACTTATGTGCTAGTAGACCGGATATTATGCTTAGCGTATGCATGTGTGCTAGATTTCAATCCGATCCTAAGGAGTGTCACTTAGTGGCGGTGAAGCGAATTCTTAGATATTTGGTTGCTACACCTTGCTTCGGGCTCTGGTATCCAAAGGGGTCTACCTTTGACTTAGTTGGATACTCAGACTCCGACTATGCTGGATGTAAGGTCGATAGGAAGAGTACATCGGGGACGTGCCAATTCTTAGGAAGGTCCCTGGTGTCATGGAACTCTAAGAAACAAACCTCTGTTGCCCTATCCACCGCTGAGGCCGAGTACGTTGCCGCAGGTCAGTGTTGCGCGCAACTGCTTTGGATGAGGCAAACCCTCCGGGACTTTGGCTACAATCTGAGCAAAGTCCCACTCCTATGTGATAATGAGAGTGCTATCCGCATGGCGGAGAATCCTGTTGAGCACAGCCGCACAAAGCACATTGACATCCGGCATCACTTTTTGAGAGACCACCAGCAAAAGGGAGATATCGAAGTGTTTCATGTTAGCACCGAGAACCAGCTAGCCGATATCTTCACTAAGCCTCTAGATGAGAAGACCTTTTGCAAGTTGCGTAGTGAGCTAAATGTCTTAGATTCGCGGAACCTGGATTGAATGGTAGCATACATGTATTTATGCTTTTGATCATGTTCCTTTTTGCATTTTGTTGCTTATTGTGGTGCTCAAGTTGTACAAACACTCCCTGGACCTCACAAGTCCGTTGCAAAGTGATGCACATGTTTAGGGGGAGATGTGTTACAACTTGACCCTTTGAGACTAACCATGTGCTTGAGTTTGATGATTTAGTCTCGAAGGAGGATTGAAAGGGATAAGGTGGACTTGGACCATGAAAGACTTCCACTGCACTCCGATGAGAGGGTAACTTATTCCAAGTTCATCTTTAGACTCTTATTGCCTTTGTATTCTTACTGAAGATTTTGGTGAGGCAATGGGGTTAAAGGGCCAAGATTGATCCCGTTTTGGTGCTTGATGCCAAAGGGGGAGAAAATAAAGGCCAAAGCGATAAATGGATCAGCTACCACTTGAGAGATTGAAAATAGTAGAATAGAGTTTTTGTTTTGTCAAAAGCTTTTATTGTCTCTTATTGTCTCTATTGTCAAAAGTTGGTTTCTTGTGGGGAGAAGTGTTGATTATGGGAAATAGGGGGAGTTTTTTTGAAATCTTTGATCAATCTCTTTTGGAATGACTCTCTTTATGCCTCAACATGTGTGTTTGACATAGAAATAGAGATTTGAGTTTGATTTGCAAAAACAAACCAAGTGGTGGCAAAGGATGATCCATATATGCCAAAATTGAGTCAAAATCAATTTGAATTTTATTTGAAGTGATTTCGCACTTGTTCTAGTTGCTTTATGTTGTGTTGGCATAAATCACCAAAAAGGGGGAGATTGAAAGGGAAATGTGCCCTTGGGCCATTTCTAAGTATTTTGGTGATTGAGTGCCAACTCAAGTGCTTAAAATGTGAATTTATGCAATGGATGAACAAAGTGCAAATCAAGAGCAAAGGTATGTTTCTAAGTCTTAGTACATTGGTTTTGTGTACTAATATATTTGTCTAAGTGTTAGAAACAGGAAGAAAAAGAAAAGGAAAAAGGTGGCTGTGTACAGCCAAGGGGCTGTTTCGGTCTGGGGCACCGGACTGTCCGGTGGTGCACCGGACAGTGTCCGGTGCACCAGGCTGCCTCGGCCGAACAGGCCGCTCTCGGGAATTCGCCGACGGCGTACGGCTAAAATTCACCGGACTGTCCGGTGTGCACCGGACTGTCCGGTGAGCCAACGGTCGACTAGGGCCAACGGTCGGCCGCGGATTCTGCGCGCGACACGTGGCCAAGCCAACGGTCGGAAGGGGGCACCGGACTGTCCGGTGTGCACCGGACATGTCCGGTGCGCCAACGGCTCCCAGATCAGCAACGGTCGACTGCGCTGTTTAAGGAAGGAAATCGGGCACCGGACAGTGTCCGGTGTGCACCGGACTGTCCGGTGCGCCCGACGACAGAAGGCAAGATCAGCCTTCCAGATTTGCTCTCAACGGCTCCTAGCTGCCTTGGGGCTATAAAAGGGACCCCTAGGCGCATGGAGGAGATAACCAAGCAACTCTTGAGCATTCTTGATCATCCACACTCAGTCTTTGCGCATCCGTTTGTGATTCTAAGTGATTCGAGCTCTGTTCTTGTGAGAAACTGTGAGATAGTCTTTGAGCTCGATTCTTGGCCGTGTGTGTGCGCATTTCGCTGTGGATTTGTGTGTGTTGCTTCCCTCCCTTACTCCGTGCTTCTTTGTGAATCTTAAGTGTAAGGGCGAGAGACTCCAATTTATGGAGATTCCTCGCAAGTGGGATAAAGATAAGCAAGGCAAAATACTGTGGTATTCAAGTGGGTCTTTGGACCGCTTGAGAGGGGTTGATTGCAACCCTCGTCCGTTGGGACGCCACAACGTGGAGTAGGCAAGTTTTGTACTTGGCCGAACCACGGGATAAATCACCGTGTCTACTCTGTGTTGAATTCTTTGTGATTGTCGTATTGTGCAAGATCTCCTCCTTAGCCACTTGGCAATTATTGTACTAACCCTTAACAAGTTTTTGTGGCTATAAGTTAAGTTTTTACAGGATCACCTATTCACCCCCCTCTAGGTGCTCTCAGGGTCGCTGATGAAGACAGGAGCCGGCGCGGGCCTGCTCTTCATCTCGCCCCTTGGAAAGCACCTGCGCTACGTGCTGCGCCTCCATTTCCCGGCGTCCAACAATGTGGCCGAGTACGAAGCTCTGGTCAACGGGTTGCGGATCGCCATCGAGCTAGGGGTCAGACGCCTCGACGCCCGCGGCGATTCGCAGCTCGTCATCGACCAAGTCATGAAGAACTCCCACTGCCGCGACCCGAAGATGGAGGCCTACTGCGACGAGGTTCGGCGCCTGGAAGACAAGTTCTTCGGGCTCGAGCTCAACCACATCGCTCGGCGCTACAACGAAACCGCAGACGAGCTGGCTAAAATAGCCTTGGGGCGAACGATGGTCCCCCCGGACGTCTTCTCCCGGGATCTGCATCGACCCTCTGTAAAGATCGACGACGCGCCCGAGCCCGAGGCACCCTCGGCTCAAGCCGAGGCGCCCTCAGCTCGGCCCGAGGCACCCTCGGCTCAGCCCGAGGTACCCTTGGCTCAGCCTGAGGTACCCTCGGCCCCCGAGGGCGAGGCACTGGACGTCGAGGAAGAGCAGAGCGGGGCCACGCCTGATCGAGATTGGCAGGCCCCGTACCTGCAATATCTCCGTCGAGGAGAGCTACCCCCCGACCAAGTCGAGGCTCGGCGGGTAGCGCGACGCGCCAAGTCGTTCGTCTTGCTGGGCGATGAAGAGGAGCTCTACCATCGCAGCCCCTCGGGCATCCTCCAGCGATGCATCTCCATCGCCGAAGGACGGGAACTGCTGCAAGAAATACACTCGGGGGCTTGCGGCCACCACGCAGCGCCCCGAGCCCTTGTCGGGAATGCTTTCCGGCAAGGCTTCTACTGGCCAACGGCGGTGGATGACGCCACTAGAATTGTCCGCACCTGCGAAGGGTGCCAATTCTATGCGAAGCAGACCCACCTGCCCGCTCAGGCCCTGCAGATGATACCCATCACCTGGCCCTTCGCCGTATGGGGTCTGGAGCCTATGCCGCGACTCGAGGCGACCCAGCAGCGCTAGCCTGGCGCGTTGGTCAAAGCGACCGAAAGTGGGCCGGCAGTAATGGCGGTGGCAGGCGGGCGGGCGCAGCAGTCACGTCGTCAGCAAGAGAGCCGCCTCCCACGGCGTGAAGACGGTGCACCCGTGACCCGTTCCTCGAACGGATCGCGCACGCGCAACGGCCGCCCCGCCAACCACTCGCCCCGTCGCATTAACTCCGCGGCGGGACACGCGGCGCCTCTGGCGGGAGAAGCGCGCGACGCTTCGCCTTCGCCGTAATAACCGCGTCAAAAAGAGGTACGCCACGTCGTTCGATTTCGTATCCCTTTCCTTTTTTCTCTTTCTCTATCTCTTGCAACAGGGACCGGGAAAGGGGGATACCCCGAAAAGGATCCTTCTCCGCGAAGGAACCGGGCTCCGAGCCCCCCCCTACTGATCAGGGGTTCGAAGACTGGCCCTCCGAAGGGTTCAACAGTCGCCTCAGATCGCGTGGGCCCGACACCCACTACTGGTCAGGGGTTCGAAGGCCAGCCCCCCGAAGGGTTCCATGGCCGCCTCAGGCTACTCGGGCTCCGCGCCCATTACTGATCAGGGGTTCGAAGGCTGGCCCCCGAAGGGTTCACAGTCGCCTCAGACACCGAGCGAGGGATGACCAGGGGTACGTTCGATACATAACCGAGGCTCGGGCTGCGCTCCCGAGGTACCCTAGGACATTTCCGAGACCAGCGGGAACGATCTTGTAACGGAATCCCATCGGAGGGAGGCATCGAGCCCTCGGACCCCGTCGCCAGGGGACCGGGTCCGGCAAATCACCCGCAGGTACTTTTGGGCGTGCCTCTGGGCCCCTAGCCGACCCCCAACGAACGGGGCACGGACGTCCACTCGGATTACCCGCTTGCAGCTCACCGGAGACACCATGTTCGGTGCCCATCGAGGGTAATATGGCGCACTCCCCCCTCCTCCTTGCGGAAAGGCGACGTAGGGGCGTATGTAAAAAGTCGAGTCTGTCCCTGATCGTCCTCTCGCCCTGTGCAGAGGCTCGGGGGCTGCTCTCGCAAAAACCGGCTCTGGCCAAACCGTTGACAGCGTCAACATACCAGCCCGAGAGCTTGGGCCCCGACCGTGCACCCGGGCTACGGCCAGTTCGCATGAGGGAACGACCAGACCAGCCGAAGCATTACGCAAGGTATTAAGACCTCGAAGGAGTGTAACCACTCCTCCGAGGCCTCGGGGGCTACACCCGGCGGGTGCGCTCGCGCGCACCCACCGGAACAAAATGCAACCGAGAAAGGCTGGTCCCCTTGCAAAAAAGTGCGACGAAAGCCTCCAAGCGAGTGCTAACACTCCCTTCGAGGCTCGGGGGCTACTGTCGGGGACCATAATTAGGGGTACCCTCAAGACGCCTAATTCTCAGCTGGTAACCCCCATCAGCATAAAGCTGCAAAGGCCTGATGGGTACGATTAAGTCGGGGATCAGTCCGCACGAGTGACTCGATCACGCTTCACCCGAGCCTAGCCTCGGCCAAGGGCAGCCGACCTCGAGAGACTTCTGTCTCGCCCGAGGCCCCCCTTTTTACGGCGGACACATCACTGGCTCGCCCGAGGCCTTGGCTTCGCTCAGAAGCAACCCTGACTAAATCGCCACACCGACTGACCGAGTTGCAGGAGCATTTAACGCAAAGGTGGCCTGACACCTTTATCCTGACACGCCCCCCCCCCCCGGCAGAGCCGACGTGACCGCCGTCACTCCACCGCTCCACTGACCAGTCTGACAGAAGGACAGCGCCGCCTGCGCCACTCCGACTGCGGTGCCACTCGACAGAGTGAGTCTGACAGACAGTCAGGCCTTGCCAAAGGCGCCACGGCGAACTCCGCTCCGCCCGACCCCAGGGCTCGGACTCGGGCTAAGACCCGGAAGACGGCGAACTCCGCTCCGCCCGACCCCAGGGCTCGGACTCGGGCTAAGACCCGGAAGACGGCGAACTCCGCTCCGCCCGACCCCAGGGCTCGGACTCGGGCTAAGACCCGGAAGACGGCGAACTCCGCTCCGCCCGACCCCAGGGCTCGGACTCGGGCTAAGACCCGGAAGACGACGAAACTCCGCCTCGCCCGACCCCAGGGCTCGGACTCCGCCCTGGCCTCGGCCGAACGACCTCCGCCTCGCCCGACCCTAGGGCTCGGACTCGGGCTAAGACCCGGAAGACGGCGAACTCCGCTCCGCCCGACCCCAGGGCTCGGACTCGGGCTAAGACCCGGAAGACGACGAAACTCCGCCTCGCCCAACCCCAGGGCTCGGACTCCACCCTGGCCTCGGCCGAACGACCTCCGCCTCGCCCGACCCCATGGCTCGGACTCGGCCTCGGCAACAGAAGACAGACTCAACCTCGGCTTCGGAGGAGCCCCCACGTCACCCTGCCTAGGGCACAGACCCACCACGTCAACAGGAAGCGCCATCATCGTCCTACCCCGAATCGACTCGGGTCACGGAGAACAAGACCGGCGTCCCATCCGGCCAGCTCCGCCGGATGGGCAATGATGGCGCTCCACAAGCTCTGTGACGACGGCGGCCCCCAGCTCTCTTACGGAAGCAGGGCGACGTCAACAAGGACTCGACCGCTCCAACAGTTGTCCCTCCGCCAGGCTCCGTCGCACCTCCGACAGCCACGACATCACGCCAGCAAGGTGCCAAGACCTCTCCGACTGCCACATTGGCATGTACCTAGGGCGCTAGCTCTCTCTCCGCTAGACACGTAGCACTCTGCTACACCCCCCATTGTACACCTGGATCCTCTCCTTACGACTATAAAAGGGAGGACCAGGGCCTTCTTAGAGAAGGTTGGCCGCGCGGGACCGAGGACGGGACAGGCGCTCTCTTGGGGCCGCTCGCTTCCCTCACCCGCGTGGACGCTTGTAACCCCCCTACTGCAAGCGCACCCGACCTGGGCGCGGGACGAACACGAAGGCCGCGGGACTTCCACCTCTCGCACGCTCGACTCCGGCCACCTCGCCTCTCCCCCCTTCGCGCTCGCCCACGCGCTCGACCCATCTGGGCTGGGGCACGCAGCACACTCACTCGTCGGCTTTGGGACCCCCCTGTCTCGAAACGCCGACAATAGGGTTGGACCTCTGGTCTCTTTCTCTTCTCTATTCCATATAACGATAGTCCTCAAAGGCATATTCGGTATTTGTCCATATTACTCTTTATTAAGTTTTCTCAACGATTAGGCATATTCGGTATTTGCCTCGTTGCTTCCCTCTCCTCCACAGAACACGATCACACGTTGCCTAGCTCTCCTCTTCCCCTGCCACCGCACGCTGGAGAAGGGAGCCGCTGCGTCCCTCCACCACCTCGCTCCACCTCCACCGTTGCGTCAGTACACTTCGGTCGGGAAGGTTGTAGTCTGTAGTGCCCGCGCAACATATGGGTTGCTCGGATTTTTCGGGTTTCGAACTTTGGTAGAACCTTTTTACTCCGGATTCATACTGAAAGGTTGATAATTAGACGTCTCTAAAGACACTGGACACCTTTCAATTAAAATCTATAATGCACATGGGTGGTCGATGCTGAACTATCCCCAATTCTTTTGATCGTCATGTTGGAGAAGTTATTTGAACTCGAGTTGAAGGTGTGTGACTATGAACTAGATTAGTACGGTGTTGCCAATAACGCGGACTATGCTTGGTAGTTGGTACTGCCAACATGGTGAGTTCTATCCATACTCCATGACACGAGAGTTCTATCCATACTCCATGACACGATTTGGTCAACGACGGCTATATATGCATCTAATTCTTTGATACAAACAAACTTTTTGATCCGTTAGATCATGACTCAAAGGACACAGGAATAGTTCCCATACCAACATTTTTCTGTGGCAGCTGCATGCGGCCAGTGCGAAGACCGATCCAAAGGCAGGCAGCCGAGCAGGAATTTTCTGCGGCGATGGGACGGCCGCGGCGTGAGGCTCGGTTCACTGCAACAGTTACAGTCATTTTTGGTGGCTAGAGGCCATAGAAAATAGAGAAATTTGGATTCATACCATTAAAAGATCACCACTTTGGATTCATACCATTACTATCTCACTTACATGTGGGTCCACATGAGTCAATGACATGTGGGGTCCATGGTATATATCTAAAGTTTGGATCTTTTAATGATATAGATCCAATTGTTCCTAGAAAATATGACATTTGCCATCGAAAATAGCTTATTTTTAACGGCTTTAGCCCTATTTTCGACGGTCTCTAACGGCCAGAAAAAATTAACCAAAAATAAGCTATTATTTTCGGCGGCTGACATCTGACCGCCGAAAATAATCTATTTTCGGCGAACAACAAGCCAGCCGCCGAAAATAAGAATTTATTTTCGGCGGCCAGATGTCGCCACCGAAAATATGCCATGACTATTTTCGGCGGTCTCAGTTGGCCGCCGAAAATTAACAATTTCAGAGAATTTTTTTTTGAAAAAATAAAAAAAAAACAATTTCAGCAATAATATAATCCGAAAATAACGGCGGCCGTAAAAAATGTTGTACAATGCTGTTGTGGTTCATACGATGATTGATAATTAAAGACGTAAAATTGTAAATCCAAAGCAGGCTGCAGGAAAAATCTTCTACAACTTGCTGTAGAGAATTTGTTTTCCCTTTTTCTTCACTGGCTCCAGGTCCAACAATAACTTATTTCAAATCTTTGTTATAAAAAATAGACCCAACTTTGTATAATATTTTATAATAATTAATTAATTATAATAAGTCATAGCCATGCAAAGGAAAAAAGACAATGTTTTATAATAATTCACCATAACCATGGTAATTTAGTAAAATATGCATGAAATAAAGGCAATCTTTGAGAAACCTCTACAACAATCATGGTTAACTATGATATATACATGAAATAAGGTAAGGTTCTAGAATCATCTACGACAACCATGTGAAGCAATGAAACTTAGTTATTTATATATTTGTTGACATGATAAACTAGGAACCATATAAACTTAGATATTTATTGAGACCTTTATAATATGTACAAGGGACACTTAGGACTGGGCAAAAAAACCTAAACTCAGAATACCTGAAAACCGAATAGACCGATATTTCAGGTTTCGGTCTTTATTTCGAGTATGTGTTCCCAGAAACCGAATTTAATATTAGAATTTCGATTTCTTAATTCGGTAACCCGAAACACCCGAACAACATGTCAACCAAATGTCTAGAGTCCACAGTCCATGCTCGGCCACTCTAGACTCCTAGGCAGTCCATTAGGCGGTTAGCCGATTAGTCACTTTTAGCCCATTAGACCCATTGCTCATTACGAAACGCTCAAGAGACCTGCATGGTCACCTGTAGTCCTGGAGTAGTGGAGTTAGGGTTGGAGTTCGACTACAGCGCCCGACGTCTTGCTTGCCGGTGGCCGCCGCCCCGTCACGCACCCACTCCGCCGCCCGCGGGTCTCTGCTTGCCCGCCTCCCAACCAAACGCCACGCCCGCAGGCCTCTTGGGCGCAACCGCACAGGTGACTGTGTTATGCACTTCTGCTCTGTCGTCTGCGTCTTCTTGAGCCTTGAGGCATGGAACCTGGACGCCTCACGTCTGTAATGTATAGTTGTAGTCTGCATCACTGATTCACTGTACATGCTGAACCTGCACGCTTGATGCTTGATATATTTCGGGCAAAACCGACTATGACTATGAGTTTCGGTTACCTGGAACTTCGGTTCTCAAATACCCGATGCATGCATGTTTCGGTTCTCACTGCTAAAACCCGATTTTTTTTTAAAAAAAAAAGAAAAGAACCAATGTCGGGTAAAACCAAATGCCCAGAATTAGTGACACTTATCCATAATAACACATCATAACATAAGTGTTAGTATTCCGATTAGGCGATATAATTTTTATTTACTTAGTGTATAAGTTATGATTTATATAAACTAGGTTGGCTTGCCTTTCATACACGTATAGGTCCTTGCATATATAGTTGGTGTTAGAGTTAATCTGTTTTCATATTACAAAACAGATAATAGAAAATAAAAAATGCTATATAAAAAATGACATTTTTCAATTTTTTGTTTTTAATTAGTTTTTTTAACATCAATATATTCTAATATTATAGTAATGATACAAGTATATACTAATGTAGATAAAAAAATTAAAATACTTACATTAAGTAGAACAATAATAAATACTATAGATTGTATATTCATGCTCTAAACTAGAGTTAGTAGTAGTTAATATAAATACATATATAGATACTTTATAGTTGATTAATTAAGTATTAGGTGTGTGTCCGTGCGTTGCTACGGAGTGAACATGTTATAATAAGATACATTGAGATACAGAAGCATTAATTATCGTTCAATGCTCTTGTTAGCATCTTTTTAAAGGTTAAGAATGTTTACATAACTATAATTTTATCTTCATCAATGAAGATAAATCCATAAACACGTTTCGTGATAGTCTGCTTTTCATGTCGGGACAACGCTAGAGACACTGACCCAGAGTCCTCACATCGTCATCTCGATGTTGAGGCTAGGTATAGCCAAAGACGTCGGATAGGAGGTCTGAGACTTCGAGAGCCTGTCGTGGAGGTCTATGATCTTGAAGAGTTTCTAGGGAGGGGTGACCGATGCTGATGGCCTCAACGAAGCTGAAGAGCTGCAGCGCGGCGCCATTGATGGCCTTGGCGAAGGGGGTGTGAAGAACAAAAATACCAAACATCACAATACTCAGTGAGCTTTGAAACCAATTTACACGATAAGTTGAGCTTCAAATAGAATGTCCTTCTCGAATGTAAAGTAAACATAAGAACACACCTGAGAACGATGTCCTTCTCGACTTGACTAATCTTTGTGCTTCTGAACACCGCAATTCATGCAATACAAGGAAAATATATTAACTGGAGTTTGCCAAAAGAAAAAACAAATATCTTAACAACATTCAGTAGACAATGAAAACATATCCACTATTGCAAATGGAACCTAATTTTTTCTTTAAACAAGCAACAGTAAATTTAGTACTACATGAAGCAAAAGGAGCAGTTGCTTATCTGCAGTTGCTACAATACAAATAGTCAAATACTATGAGGAATTGCTAATATCACAATATACATGACTATTTCAGATCATAAGTATTTCAGCAAGTTCAACCTCTAGCAGCTCACACCTCATAGATTATTTGCAACACAGAAGTTACAGTTCCTATCTTTCAAATCATACCAGTTCATAAAGTTTGATACGCTTCAAGGCTTGCATTAACAAAAATAAGAAACTGGTACTGTTCAAAATCCAAATCTATGAGATCACAAACATATGTATGACGAGCAATATATTTAGAGAGCAAAAACCACACAGTGGAACTAAATGTTACTCCCAACTGAAGGATTCCAGGGATGACATGCTTTCAGCGCGATCTCAAAGTTTGCTTGCGCTCGAGGATGATCCATGTGAGCCCCTGAGAAGAGTTGAAGCAAGCATAAGCGAAGTGGCAACTCCTAGGCCTCATATCATATAAATTAGCTAAAGAAGTTGTGATACAGAACAACAAACATATGTATG
Organism: Zea mays; assembly: GCF_902167145.1. Classification (NCBI taxonomy): domain Eukaryota; kingdom Viridiplantae; phylum Streptophyta; class Magnoliopsida; order Poales; family Poaceae; genus Zea; species Zea mays. Next base: position 141,707,174 of record NC_050105.1, read on the forward strand.
ACAAGCAATATATTCTAAGAGCAAAAACCACATAGATCTGCATTTTGTAAGCACAGCTCAAACTAAATCATTAACATACCACACCTTGGACGTCGAAGATGGTAGTGGAGTCAATATGCCTCTTAGCAGCTAATGTGTAAGCAGAGAACCTCTCCCTGAAAGCTCTCTCAAACTCCAGGACACCTTCCCTGGCATCTCTATGTACATCGGCCCCGACCTTCACAGTCCACACCATGTAGCCCCGAGGATAGTAAACAACACATCATCTAATTCCTCAAAAACAAAATCATGAACGCATATTCTGAATGCATAGAACCACAACAGATTATTTTAGTATACCAAACAATGATTAGTATCTCCAAAGTACTACTCACGATCCAGACTTGGTAGTGGTCACCATCCACAAGAAATTTCGCTTAAAATTTTATAAATTGGATCACATATCAATGTACTATGAATGTATGTAGAAAAAAAGAAGCAAGCGAGTTTGAAATGGCGTGAGATAAGTTCTTGCAATATATTGCAACAGTTTTTCTCAGCTTCCAAGTCTCTTTCTAGCTACTGCCTAGAACCCAAACAATTTAGCCTATCAGCTTTCTCTAAAAGCACATATATAATGACGAAACACGCACCAAAATAACAGTGGCTGTAAGAGAAATTTCTGAATCGACAATATGGTTCTCTAGAAGGATCTTTGTTCTAGTCGATGGCCTGCAAAATAGCAATACAATGACCTGAAAGATATGGATCAGTGGTGGTAGAGTAGCGGGCATGCTACCTGAAAAACAAAGTAAAGTCACATGTCAATGTGCTAGCGCTTGTAACACCTTTTAAAATCCATCTGTCTTTGGTGTAACAGAACAATGAGATGGGAATGCGAGTGGGAGGAAGTAGACTAAGCAGGACTTGAGTTTCATTGATCATGCCTAAAACATTACTATATGTGCTTGATAATAACATAAAACGCAAGCTGTTTTTATGAAAATAGCAAAGCAAGGCTAGAGAATATACTACTGCTAAAGTAATCACCTGATCCTTGCACCTGCAAAAAGGTAGGACATGAAGACTGCAAGTAATCCAATATACTACTGCCAAAGTAAATGGTCAAGTAGACCAACCACTCTTTAAATATTCCTAAATCATGTTAGTGAATTCTTCAATTTCTTTAGAATATTATTGCGTTGTGGATCTTGATTGAAGCAAGTCAGCACCAGTCGTGTTTCAGACTTGAAAATAAGGTACGGCAGAAGCTGCCAATTTCCATACCTTGTCGGAATGGGTACTATAGGAAGAGTCCGGCCAGGATGCGACAGAGCTTGCTGCAGTGCAGGGTGTGCCCGACGCAGATGTACCACCGCCCACCAGTACCCTGTACATAAATGTCATCCAACGAGAACCTATGTATGAATTGCGGGCCAACCAATACTTGACAGATAAACCTTGAATCTGCTTCACATACTCCAAACTGTTAACAACAACTCCCAAAACAAAACTTGTTCGGGGTGATGCAACCCAGCAAACATGTGTATATCACAGAGAAAGGAATTGATCTTTGGCAAAACATTACTGTATGTGTCTGATAATTCAGTGTAAACAAAAGTGGGTAAAAGATAGAGCATGTACTATTACAAGACTTTTTGCATGAAATGTGCAGATATGATGATACACTTGCTAGTGCATGAGAAAATGCCAAATAAAAGACTATCACATATAATCCAGGGCAGACAGTGCTAGAGGCTCCCACATGAGCAGGGTCTAGGAAAAAGATAACTCGAAAAGTTTACATATGTTTGCTACTAACAAGAACAGAATGACATTATTGGAGTGAGTTGAACCATTGGCAAGGAATAAGACTGATCTAATCTGTATGGAGCTCGTTGGCCTGGAACACTAACTGGGTCAGATGTGCTTTTCTATTCAAGCACTGCTCTATGCTCTATCAGTTACAAGTATAGCCAAAATTACGATGCTTTGGTGAAAAATGTAAGAACTACACCCTAACTGAACAAGAGCCTAACTAATATACCCGAGCACGAGATGAAAAGAAAAAAAAAGATCTACATAGAACCAAACATGTATTCAAAATACCAGTGTTTGGTATATATTACCTTGAACTCAGTACACTAAAATCATGTTTACAAAGTCATACGAGATTCTAACAGAACAATTAAATTGACATGTACACCATTGAACTGAACCTAGACAAACGAGATTCAAATAGACTAAGGCTTGTGAAGTTGTCCAAGAACAGTTTCAAAATATGGACCGGTCATCTATAATTAATAATACTAAACCAGGTGCTTCCTTGCTAGTGTCATCATGCCTAGCTTTTATGGCAAGCTGTGTTTATTTTGTTTGGCATCACAGCTACCACAAAAATTGTCTTAATAGTAATCAAACAAAAATACCCTCTGTCCAATCACATATTATTGTCTAGTGATGCAAACCTATTATTATCTTATTCTCTGCTAACAAGAACATAATGACATTATTGGAGTGAGTTGAACCATTGGCAAGGAAGAAGACTGATCTAATCTTTATGGAGCTCATGGCCTAAACATTAACTGGGTCAGATGTGCTTTTCTATTCAAGCACAGCTCTGTGCTCTATCAGTTAAAATTAGAGCCAAAATTACGATGCTTTGATGCAAAATGTAAGAACTACACCCTAGCTGAACAAGACCCTAACTGATAACAAGAACCAAACATGTATTCAAAATACCAGTGTTTGGTATATATTGCCTCGAACTCAGTACACTGAAATCAGAACAATTAAATTGACATGTACACCATTGAACTGAACCCAGACAAACGAGATTCGAACAGATTCACAATGAAATGAACAAGATTGTACTGAACCATTGAGAGAACAGAGACAACGGAACTAAACAAGACTAACACAAATTAGACGAGAACTTACTGTAGGACTTTTGGACAGATGAGTAGCAAGCACAGATTACGTTTCACTGTTGCTTGTGGATGCTTCACGGTTGCCTGTGCATGAGGTTGGAGTGGGCGGGTGGCGGCCTTGCCTGTGGAATTTCCACGGGTGTTACACAAGGAGGATTTCTTAAATAGATGGTGGGCTTGCTGTAATCTGTGCTTGTTGTAGACCTAAGGTAGATGGCAAGCTCTAATGCCTCGAAGGGGATCCAAGCGTGAAGATGGTGGATGGAAGGGAGGCGCGTAGGTGTTCTTGTGGAAGGGAGGCGGAGATGGCTGGCCAATGGAATGGGATCGCTGCCGTTGGACGGAGGGCACCAAGGATGGAAGGGCCAATGGCGTCAAGGATGGAAGGGGATCCAAGCGCGATTCAAGGCGGGAGCGATGATCGTGGAGATTGCTTCCCTCTCCCCACGGCAGGCGTGGATTCCATCATGTTTCCTTGCATCGGGAGAGCGCACAGGGGGGCGAGGATCGCGGTGACAAGAGTGGGAGATGGGCAGTAAAACCACAGTGTACGCGTGGGAGAGGGGCAGCGGCAGCAGAACCATCGCGGGCTGGACGACGGTTGAACGGAATGGCGATGGACCGAGACATGGGGACCCACCTGTCATACGACCGATGGTGGGCAGAACACGGAGTGGTAGAACCACGGTGCACGGATGGTCTACGTTAGAGTCTTATAGAGTAGTAGAGAATAACTGATTTTTTAACCCCTGTCATCCATCATCTCCTCGGGCTGACGAGGAACCAATACCAACTTGTAGCCATGGTTGTGTAGACTCACCATCCATATTGACCACGTCTTTAAGATCGCTAATCTTAGCTTTCTTGATTATGATGCTATCCGCCTCATCTTCCTCAACCACCGCATCTGTGGTATGGCTACCCGTTGCTGCAGTTTTCTTTCGGTGGCTAACATTATTACTTGGTGCTGCGACAACTAGTTGCTTCAAGTGTACAGTAGATGCTATGTCGGGGCGCATTGTAGAAGCAGCTAGTGCTACAGCTGGATTTGCTGCTATTGTGAGGTCGAGGAGTGGCTCGGTGGCATCCACCGTTGGTTGGAGGGTATCGTCGTGGTGTTTAACTTCGCCGACGACGAGATCTTCAGTTAGGGGTGGGATGGCTAGTGGGTTACATGGATCTGACGTGTTTGAGGTGAGCCAGTGGCATCGTTTGTGACCTCCGAGTGCCTGCCCAGAGGTGAACAAGCGGTGGCATACTGAACACTCATGCATCTTCACGTTTTTCTTGCAATGCGCTGCGACGGTGAACGTGGTGGTGGTGGCTGATGCTGGATTGTGTCGTATGGGAACAGCATGTGCCATTGACAACGACGATGATGTTGCCTCATTACTTGTCCCTACATCGGTGTCGACGCTAGTGATAGCAAAAACTCTTGTGGCGGCGTCTACGCTTGCATCTGCATTATTGACAACAACGGCCTTACTATTGGTATCAGCAGCTATAGTAGGATTATTGATCGCTGTTTCGGTGGCATTGTTGTCGAACCTAGCAGCAAAACAACCTTTTACTTTCTTGTGGCTAGCCCGATGTCCTCCAAGAGCTTGGTGTGAGGTGAACACCTTCTTGCACGCCTTGCACTCAAAAACTCCACGTGATATGGGTGCGATGTATTGAGATACCGTAGCCGCTACCGTCGAAGGCAGCAGTGGCACAACTGGCTCTTGTGTTTGGGTTTGCGTGAAAAGAGAGATTGTTTGCGATTGAAATGGTAAAGGCTCTCCACCACCACCACCTTCACCAGTAGAGGCACATACTGGCTCCTTATGATGGTCGGCTGTAATAACGATCGTTTGGTCGTCGTTGTTGTTGGATTTGGACGACGAGAGCATGACAAGAAAATTTGCAAGCTCTTCGTCCTCGTCCCCTGACGTGCACCGCTCCGCCGACACCATGGTGGACGAAGGGTCATCTGTTCTGACGACACGACGCGATCTTTTCCCTTTTGACCATGCGGCTGCTGCCACTGCCGGGTCCTCCTCGCCGCCGCCGCCGGCTTCTGAGGCAGGCAGCGACGAACGTAGCGAGTCTGACCCATCCATCTCACCCTCTTCTCCCTCGCCGCCCTCTGATGAGTTGCATTTCCCGTGTTGAAGGAAAAGATCCCACGACGTGAACTCCTTCCCGCAGTTCTTGCAAACCTGACAGCTCCTGATCAACCTATTCGGATTCGCCCGGAGCGCGTACGCGTGAGTCGCCGACGACGTTCCCGCCACGTCCCACTGATCTGCCCCAGTGCACCGCGCGGGCGCCGTCGGCTCTTCGTCGAGCGAGTCGTCGTCGTCGACGCCGAACCCATCAACGTCGCTAGCGCCATGAGCTCTCATATGTCCACCGAGCGCACTGCCGCACGTGAATCCCTTGTTGCATACTCGACAGAAGTGCTTGTACTCCGGTGGCGGCCTAGACGGCTGCGGCGGTGACGGTGACGGAGACGGCGACATCTGGTTATGCATGGTAACATTCGCAAAGGTTAAACAAAGAAGAATAAAATATGGAACAAGTGCGCATACATACATGCATGCACGTACCAGGAACATTGACGATTCACACATCACCGCGTTTCTGAGTCGACGGTGTCTTCTGATCATATCTATGGCGCCACCGGCCTCTCTGGTGGCGACATACAGTACGTGCAGTGCAGTTGATCGACGATCATGCATGGTAACAGCATGTGGTGAGCTAGGGAGAAGAGGGGTAAACGAAGTGAATGCCATGCCAATTAATGCATGGAGAAAGAGGCACGTACGTACCGAGGATGATGGAGATTCACACATCGCCGCGAGACGACAGAGAGGTTAGTTGATGTGTGGTTCAACTTCTTCCGATGGATCGAGCTATAGCTAGCCAGCGCCACAACGCCCCTCTCTGGTGGTCACAGTTTCAACTTTGTTGATCGCTGTGTTTGCCATATATATATACGCACTCACATACAAAGCTTCTTTGGCAGCGTCGTGCTCGTTCTCCTGGTTAAGCTAGTGACACGTGGCAACGAAATGAGGGGTTGTTAGGTCCTCCAGTCGCGACGGGCACAGCTGTCAGCCTAAGAAATTGTGGAAGTGCGGCAAATATCCAAAACCACTGGTCCTTGTGAGAGTCAAGATGGACACGTGTAATGACGGTGAACCACTAGTTATTTCCAACAATTCGATGATACTATTTCTTCAGGGCAGTAGTTGTGGCATGATCGATCCGATCTTAATTAATCTAATTAAGTACCTATTTCGATGTGATGTGATCTGCTGTTCCTCTTTGAACCTATTTATGCATGGTTTCGACGAACATATTAAGAAATCTAAAAAAATCTATCTAATTACATAAAGTATATCTCATGATGTTACAGAAAACGGTAAAATAATTAATAAATAGGTACATAGAAAATTCATATCAGTGTCGGGTCCATGCATGCATGCCTAAGCTACAGCTAGTCAACAGTGATTATAGAGATGTTACTGTTGGTTGTGAGAGGCAGGCTAGCGTTGCTCAAATCAACACTGTCGGTTGCATGCAGTAACTAACCTGGTCGTGTATTAGACCCTATTTGTTTCAGATTATAATCTCTCCAGATTATGTAATTTAGTGCAAATAATCTATTAGGTAAACAAACAACTAAATTATAGGTTCAGATTATATAATTTAAAGTCCAGATTATGATAATCTCATAATCTCCTCAATAGTAGCTTATTTGTGATTATTTTGGCAAAAAACCCATACCCATTGTTATGTAAATAGAAATTACAATATATGTCATCCTTCTTTTCGCACCTCAAATAAACTAGGTGGGTGTCTGTGCGTTGCAACGAGAACATATAATATCATGGTAATTTATGTACCTGGTCGCACGACTGACTGACCCATCTGCCCCAAGCGCTCCTCGATCCTCATCCGTGCTCGCCAAGCGACGACACCCAAGATGGCAAGGCCACAGCCCACAGCACACCGGCGGCCACACCAAAGCCAAGCAAGCAGCTTAGGAACCCACGCGCTCGGCGCCTTGGACTTGCTGGGCGTGCGGTGGTTCGTTAGTGGCGGGATTTTTCCTTGCATTTCCCTGCCACCGTCTTGGCCCCTCTGCCCCTCGACGCCGTGCCAACGCCGCGGGAGCTATAGCCCCCGATTTAAAGTTCAGTTCGTGGGGGGTGATCGACGTATCCTGCCGATTGCCCAGACGCAGCACGCTCTCCGCCCAAAATTCGCATGCAACCCCGAGCGACGACGATGGGGGAGGGGTCGAAGGCGATGCTGGCCAAGCCCATCCAGCTCGCGGATCAGGTGGCGCAGCAGGCGGGCTGGCAGTGCCTCAGGGCGGACTGCACGGAGCTACAGTCCCGCGCCATGAAGCTCGCCGAGCTCCTGCGGCAGGCGGCGCGGGTCGAGCTGTACGAGCGCCCCGCCACGCGCGTCATGGTCGACACGGAGGGGGCGCTCCACAAGGCCGCGGGCATGGCCGCGCTCTGCTTCCAGAGTCACTCCTGCCTCCGCCGCTTCTTCACGCTCAACCCGGTGTCCGGGCTCCCGCGCACCCTCGCCCTACTCGACACCATGCTCGAGGACATCGCCTGGCTCATCCATGTCTCGTCCCCGCAGGTCGACGACGGCGACCTGCGGGGGCTCCCCAACATCACACAGAACGAGCCCGTGCTCGGCATGGTCTGGGACAACATCGCGTGCCTCCACACCGGCGGCCTCGCCGCGCGGGCCGACGCGGCCGCCACCCTCGCCTCCCTCGCCGTGGGCAACTCCTACTTCGCCAAGTACATCGTCGAGGAGGACGGCGTCGCGCCCCTTGTCAAGCTGCTCAAGGAAGGCACCGACGACGGGCAGGAGGCCACGACCATGGCGCTCAGCCTCCTCTGCCGCGACGAGGATAGCCTGCATAAGCTCCTCCACTCCGGGGTGTGCTCCATCTTCGCCGCTGCGCTCAAGGAGCCGCCAGTGCGCGTGCAGGCCATGGTCGTGGATGCCATCGCGTTGTTGCCGCGCCACAGCCACAAGTGCCAGGACCTATTCGCGCAGAGCAACGCCGTCCGGCATCTTGTCACCCACCTCGCTTCCACCCCGTCCGTACCACCGCCCTGCCCTGCACCTCGCCGCGCATCGCCTGTCCTCGCGCCCGCTGCGCTTCCTCCGCCGCTGCCTGCGTGTGCGCCCGCTCGGCCGCCCCGAGATCCGACGGGACCCGCGTGAGCTCCCGTGCTGCTCGCCCTGCGCCGCCGCGTCCCCGTCCCCCACCTCCCGCCTCTACGCCTGCCTCTCCTGCGCCACCGTATTCTGCCCCTCCCACGCTGCCACGCACGCCTCCGCCTCCACGAGGCCTAGCCACCAGATCGCCGTCGACGTCGACCGCGCTGAGCTCTTCTGCGCCGCCTACGAGGACCAGGTCTACGATCCTGACTTCGACCATGCCGTCTTCCTCGCCCAGTCCTCCTCACTTCTCCCCTCCACCTCCACCGCCTCCACCTCCCTGACCCTCCGCAAGCGCCGGCGCGTCGATTACTGTGCGTGGTTGCGGACCTCGAGCATCGCGGACGCGGAATGGGGAGAGGACTGGACGACAGCTGTTGAGGGCGTGGCAGGTTTCTCGGCGTGGTGGTTGTAGCTTTCGCGGGGGGGGGGGATGGGGGCGTGCGCGCAGAGGGGGGAGGCGGGGGCACAAGAGATGGTCTACAATATTGCCTTAATAGTTAGTAGAGATGTAGATATATATATTAAATGTAATATATCAAATGATGATTAATATTAATGACACAAAAATCGATAACCAAATTGATTCCATTAATTTGTCATTTTTCACAATCATGTGAGTGGTCTGAATAGACAAATGTAGCTCAAAGTCTAGTTCAGGAACAAAGGACTGTAGTCCTAGGCACACGACCATCAAAACAACTCAGTTCAATGTGAAAAGTACATTACTACAGACCCCTTTTCAAATGTTCAGATGTGCATTAAGACTAAAACTGAAACAAATCAAACACTTCATAACTTCAACAATGTGCAGCATAGCTTCAAGCTTGCATCAGAAAATGGGCTAGGTCTTTTCTTGCCATAATATGCCATCACATCTTCAAGCTTGCATGAGAAAATTGATCGGATCTTTTCTCTTCTTGACATAGTATGACATCACCTTGTCCAATGTCAACAGTTTGTACTAAGGACAACAATAGAGACTGCAACTTCTCAGCATCATATTTGGACATTATGATGAAGTACTAAAAATAAGGAGTAGAGTGATCAGCTTGCCTATAATTTTAAGTTGGCAACAATAAGATGGTGTACAACGAACAAAGCCTAGTGTCAGGTACTTATGTTGGCAGCCAAATCATCAGTATGCCTACCATTTGAAGATGACGTCAATCAGTAGCATACCCTAGTAGAAGAACCTATTTGCCTAGGTGTTGGAAGCACCAACTTCTGTCAATACTACTTTTTTATGGTAACAGTTTTAGAAATGAGCTTACTCGAGCTATATTAAATGTGACCATAACATTAGGTAAGACATGATTTCGATTGTTTGCGGATAGGGTGCTGCTTCTAATAGTTGCCACCAAGCAATGGTTAATTTGAATGTCTAGAAATACTACAAGACATAGAATTTCAGCACCTAGATTTTAGAGCGTGCTACACCATCCCATTTGTTATAGGTACTGCAACAATTTTTTGTCCATAAACCATAGTCCATCCTGAGAAAAAACGTGAGATTGAGAATCCAAGCAGATATGGATAAATAAAAGGAGTGTGGCTTCGGCGGGGGTGGCTCTAGAAGCAGCGCGCGGCCATGCCCGCAGCCTTGTGGAGCACCCGCTCCGTGTCGGCCATGACGCGCGCGGCGGGGCGCTCGTACAGCTCGACCCACGCCGCCTGCCGCAGGAGCTCGGCGAGCTTCATGGCGCGGGACCGTAGCTCCGTGCAGTCCACCCTGAGGCACTGCCAGCCCGCTTGATGCATACTACCCAACAACAAAGAATGCATAGCCATCCAAGTGTTAGCTTTGAACATTTGTGGCATTATTTTGGAATATAATCTCCATAAAGCCCTAATAGGTGCTATTTGTAATATAATTGTGTCAACATTTGGTAGGTATAAACATCAAAAGACTACAGACATATTAAACTAAATAGTCACCAAACCCCAAACATCTATGAACTAAACCATCGGTCCTTGCACGTGTCGCACTGGAAACACAACACCAGTCGGTCGTTGCTCCACGCATGACAGTCGATGCCATTCACCGTTGTGGCCACGCTAGACGCCGGGGATGCCTAGAACATGGCGTTGACGGGCTAGAGCACGTAGTACGCCAGCAGCTTGTAGCAACCAGAGTGCGCCGCTAGTGTTAGTGTTACACAAGAGAATATCAACAGAGTTTAAAATATTCCCTGTATGAAACAAAATAGGCGGATAATGACTGATTTTTTTCTTTTGCGATTATGCATAAACTCTATGACAAGAACCATGCTTTAGATGAAATTCATAATCACTAACCGAATTATGGACAGAAACCCATAATATATAACTAGGAAATCATCTACACGAGAGTTCTGAACCAAAACCCAAAGAATCCCCTTCTCTGTTTAACTTGTGGAATGCCGGTTGGGGACCAATTTCTCACACGATTGACCTTGTGTCGCATGATTCCACAGCATTTGCGCCTGAGGCCATAGAGAGGACTGCACTTTTAAGCCTCCACCGGATGCTCGAAAGAATTTGTCGCTAAAGAAACAATGGGAGCAGAAAATTATCCTGCTATTTTCTACCAGCGGACGATAGAGGTAAGGGAAAAACGTGCTGACGACAGAGGGATGGGCGGAGCCGATGGACCTGTGTAGGTGGGGATGTCGATGATGTCGCTATGCATCTTCTAGAACATATGATCATGAGCTAGCGGAGCCGACGGACTTGATGTTGCTCGAAGAGCTCGAAGTGCGCAGCGATCCACACGGTGCCCAGCGGGCTCTTCTGCGTGAGGACCTTGTGCGAGTAGAATATCCTCTGTGATCCCCTCCAAGTCACCGATAAAATGAAACTACTTGAAGAAAGATCCAATATAACTATGCAAGAGAAAGGACCTCCTAATCATGTGATGCGAAACACTGACAGTGACAGCCCCAATCCATACGAACACAATCCAAGCATACGATGATAAAATAATAATGTACTCAGGAAAAAAATGTACGGACTTTTAAAAATGGTACTCCAAGATTATCTTGCAGCAGATCATAGTTGACGACAACAGCATTAGTACTTAAAGGCAAAGCTGTGAGCCCAGCGGTCACCACGCTCGCAGCGGTTCCCGGCGACGCAGTAAGGGGCACCGCCATGGAAGTCGTCTCCATGGCCGCGCTATCTCCAAAGCCGTACTGCAGCAACCCCAGCGTCGTGTTGTGCTCATGCGCCGCGTCCCTTGCCACGGTGTTGGTCGTCGCGGTGGTATTGTTCTTGTGGTGCTGATGGTGATCAGCGCCGCCCACGGGCCAGAACTGCCCGAGCCTCGCCGGGCCCCAGGCGCATGTCCTATGACAAGTGACAGTCGGCTCTGTCACCTCGTTGCATAGCCCCAAGAACGCTCCCGCAGGCAACGCCGCCGGTGGCTGCTGCTGCACGGGCACGTCGTGCCTATACTGCCCCCGAGAATGGTGGCGTACCTCGACAGCCGACAGGAAGTAGCCTTGTGGCCACAACTGGAAGACGGGCTCGTCGGAGGCTACAGGGTCCTGCACCTTGTGCGCTGGCGACGCCGAGACCGACGCCACGGGGTGGGCTTGGTAGTACATTTGCGCACACGTCGCGCCGAGCGGCCCTGGAAAGTCCATGGCCGCTGCCGTCGTGAACATCGGCTGCGGCACCGGCTTGCTGGACCCAGAGGAGCGGTCGGAGGAGGACGAGGATGAGGAAGCTGGCGCCTGTGCTTGCGTGGGCGAGGCGAGCAGCTGGAATTGGTTCTGGATCAAGGACTGAGCTGCGGCTTGACGGGCGCCGCTGCCGCAGCGGCCCCGCAACCCGGCGCGCGCGCAAGGCCCAGCCCCAGCTGTCCGGTGCGCAGCTTGTTCTTGGAGCGGGACTTGCGGTTCTGGAACCAGTAGAAGACGTTGGCGTCGCCGACCTGGCCGTACTCCTGCAGGCGCATGCGGATGCGGGGGATCTCGTCGTGTGGCGGATTGACCATGCCGGAGTTGAAGATGGCCTCCAGAATCCGGATCTGCTCCGGCCTGGGGTTCCACTGGGGCTTTGGATCCGGGGTCCGCTCTTCGCCACCTACGCATGCACAAATCGAGAACTAAGATAATCAACCAGTACGTACATAGTCAGCTTCAGTTCACCCCTCGATCTTGATCCCCGTCTCGCTACAAATAAACACTACCTCTAAAACTGATAGGGGGCATCACGAATGTCGGGGCGGGGACCGCACGACAGACAGGGCCGCCGGCCATGGATGGTGGCGAGGCGTAGTCCAACGCAGACGCGAGGTCGAGCACCAAGAACGACCGACGATGGGAGCGGCGGGAGCAGGGGCATTGGTCATGGATTCCGGGTATCCCGGGCGCGACGCTGGGTGCGCGATGGTGGGGACGGTCGTAGGGGCGACAATCATGGCGCCGAGGTCGGGAAAATGGGGGCGTCGGGTTGGGGAGGCGGCCATAGCGGAGGCAGGCCGTGGGGTTTTAGCAGAGAGAGGTTCAGTTGGTTCACCAGTGGAGCGCGCGGGATGAGGACGGGGCGGGGGCTTATGCTGGTCTACACTATTGCCTTAATAGTTATAGAGATAGAGATAAACAAGGGTACTGTTGTCTTTGTGAATAATCTACATTTGTATAATCTAAACTAACAAACAGCTATATATAGATTATAATATATCTAGATTATAATCTGGATTATATAATCTATAAACTGAAACATGCTCTTAAATAAAGATATCATTATCGGTTTAGAAGAATAACATGAAGTGATGTTTGATATTACTGTCGGGTTAGAGCAACCGATACTAATATAAAAACATTAGTACATCACAAGGAAAACACACTGCGGTCTGTGTGGAGGGAGGCACCAAGACGTCGTTACATCGAACGCGTACGAATATACCTAAACCTCCTCTTCCAGATCGGCCTCTCGCGTTTTCCGGACGCACTTATAAAACCCAAGACCGAAGAAGAGATACGCACGCACGCACTGCCTCAGTAGCCGTAGTTCACGGTGGACCGGTAGGTCCTCCCGGCGGTCCACCCGGCGGGGATGGCGTTCCTGACGACGAGGACCTTGCCGGAGCCCGAGGTGACGCGGACCGAGAAGGGCGCACGGAGTGGCTGGCCGTTGTTGGAGTTGACGCGCCACACGGCGCCCCATGACTGCTGCATCGGCGCCCACGAGTCGCAGCCGGCTTGCATGATGTCCGCCGCGGAGATGTCGCCGTCGCCGGCCACGTACTCGATGAGAACGGCGAGGTAGTACGGGTTAGACCCCGCGTCCACCTTGAAGCTGACGGTCCTGCCGTTGTAGTTGCAGGCCACCCTGCACGCACAAGAGACAGGGCATCAGTACAGTGTCTCTACGTACAGTTTGCACGCACGACATTATTGTCAGCGCAACCACCGTGTACCTCCTGTATTGGATCTTGAGGATTCCGGCGGAGCGGAGGCGGTCGGCCATGCCTCGGTTGTTGGCCATGGCGCCGAAGGCCGTGCCGCTCATGTCGAAGTGCGCCGACTCGGCGAGGCAGGCACCGCCGGGGCACGAGTCGGTGACGGTGACGGTCACTGGCCGGCCGGAGCAGGCTCTGTTGCCCGTGCACCTAATCTGCAGAGTAGACGACGGCGGTCAACTCGAGTTAGACGGACGTGCGTGCGTGCGTGCGGTGGCACCTGATCTCACGGGAATATAGATATGCAGACGAAACTAACGGTGACGGTACACTGACTTGGTAGCATGCGCCGCATCCTTTGCCGTTCTTGAAGAGGGAAGGGCCGCCGGCCGCGATCATCGACTTGAATGGGCGCTGGCTGACGTCACCGTGATAACCACAAGCGCCACCTGCATCATGTAACGGAACTATATTGGGAAAAGGTCAACTGTTGCCTGAAGATTCATCCGCATTGGTCGGAGTCTGTTACCGTCGCTGCCGGCGCCGTTAGGGCTCCCGTACCACGTCGCGCCGCCGGAGGACCAGCCGCCGTAGCCTCGCGCCGACGACGACGCCCACAGGTACCTCCTGTTGGTGCCGTTCTGCGGCGAGTCCCTGACCACGGGCTCGGGGTTCTCGTGGCCGGAGGCAGAGCTGGCAACAAGTGGCAGGGTCGACAGCACGGCCACGACGGCAAATCGGAATGTGCTCGGACGACTAGCCATTGGTTGTATTCTATTTGTGATACGCTATAGGAGATGAGGGTCAAATGGCCAATGGACTGTATATATAGAGAGGTATAATTGGTGCTTGGTGGTGAGCCCAGTTCGTTTGCAAGACTGTAGCTCGATCATTTCGGGTGGTATATTAATATACTCGTATATACAGGATGACTTAGAAGTTCCTAACGTGGCAGCAAATATGCCGCATTATTGAGGCAAACGTGCGGGCATGATTGAAAGAAGAGCGGGCACATACGGTGGGTCGGTGGTTGTCAACTGAGCCCAATCGGCCGACCCCATTGGTAATGGAGGGTGACCGATGATTAGGAATTTTCAGTAGTAGTTTGACTTTTAAAATGGATAACATCGTGTTTATTTTTAGAATATAATATAAATGAATTATCCACATCATCTAACCAGTTTAAGCATTTGACTTAGGGGGTATTTAAATGCATTGTAGCTGGTATATAATTAGCTGCTAAAATTAGCCAAAGACATTCAAACAGTCCAGCTAATAGTTTAGCTATTAGCTACTTTTAGCAAATTAGCTAATAATTAGATAACAATTTGTTGGGTAGCTAATTCCACTAGCAATTTTTTAGACAACTAACTAGTAGATCTAGCGCATTCAAGCATCCTCTTAGACTAGTTGGTACATGTAACTTAATATATGATATCAAAGCCAGAAGCTACAAGTTTAAATTCTCGTTAACTCAATTAAAATAAAATAATTGTCAATCACTACTATTGAGTGCTAGAATATAATATAAGTGAATTATTCACCTCTTCCTATCAGCTTAATCTTTTTATATATATAATCTTAGCATGATGAACATAGCAGTGAGAAATGTGAATATAATCCACTAAGAAGAAGCCAAACCAGCGACAGACATATTGCCAGTAGAAGAAGCACGGACCGTCCGTTGCGATGCAGGAAAGGCACCACTCCTTCACCTATGTCGCGGACTCTCCATGTGCCGTAGAAGGCACCGTCAAACGGTACACCCCTAGTGATTGACACTGCCCAGATCGGCGCCAACACACTTTTTGGTGACTCCCCTTGCATTGTGTCGGGGACCATAATTAGGGGTACCCTCAAGACGCCTAATTCTCAGCTGGTAACCCCCATCAGCATAAAGCTGCAGAGGCCTGATGGGTGCGATTAAGTCAGGGATCGGTCCATACGAGCGACTCGATCACGCCTCGCCCGAGCCTAGCCTCGGGCAAGGGCAGCCGACCCCGAGGGGTTTCCGTCTCGCCCGAGGCCCCCCTTTTTAACGGCGGACACATCTCCGGCTCGCCCGAGGCCTTGCCTTCGCTAAGAAGCAACCCTGACTAAATCGCCGCACCGACCGACCAAATCGCAGGAGCATTTAACGCAAAGGTAGCCTGACACCTTTATCCTGACGCGCGCCCCCCGGCAGGGCCGAAGTGACCGCCGTCACTTCGCCGCTCCACTGACCGGTCTGACAGAAGGACAGCGCCGCCTGCGCCACTCCGACTGCAGTGCCACTTGACAGAGTGAGACTGACAGGCAGTCAGGCCTTGCCAAAGGCGCCATAGGAAACTCCGCTCCGCCCGACCCAGGGCTCGGACTCGGGCTAAAGCCCCGGAAGACGGCGAACTCCGCTCCGCCCGACCCAGGGCTCGGACTCGGGCTAAGGCCCCGGAAGACGGCGAACTCCGCTCCGCCCGACCCAGGGCTCGGACTCGGGCTAAAGCCCCGGAAGACGGCGAACTCCACTCCGCCCGACCCAGGGCTCGGACTCAGGCTAAGGCCCCGGAAGACGGCGAACTCCGCTCCGCCCGACCCAGGGCTCGGACTCGGGCTAAGGCCCTGGAAGACGGCGAACTCCGCTCCGCCCGACCCAAGGCTCGGACACGGGCTAAGGCCCCGGAAGACGGCGAACTCCGCTCCGCCCGACCCAGGGCTCGGACTCAGGCTAAGGCCCCGGAAGACGGCGAACTCCGCTCCGCCCGACCCAGGGCTCGGACTCGGGCTCAGCCCCCGGAAGACAACGAACTCCGCTTCGCCCGACCCCAGGGCTCGGACTCTGCTCTGGCCTCTGCCGAACAACCTCCGCCTCGCCCGACCCAGGAGCTCGGGCTCGGCCTCGGCCATGGAAGACAGATTCGACCCAGGCTTCGGAGGAGCCTCCACGTCGCCCGACCTAGGGCACAGGCCCGCCACGTCAACAGGAAGCGCCATCATCACTCTACCCCGAGCCGACTCGGGCCACAGAGAACAAGACCGGTGTCCCATCTGGCTAGCTCCGCCAGATAGGCAATGATGGCGCCCCGCTAGCCCTGTGACGACGACGGCTCTCAGCTCCCTTACGGAAGCAGGGGGACGTCAGCAAGGACTCAACCGCTCCGACAGCTGTCCCTCCGCCAGGCTCCATTGCTCCTCCGACAGCCACGACATAACACCAGCAGGGTGCCAAGATCTCTCCGGCTGCCACATTGGCATGTACTTAGGGCGCTAGCTCTCCCCCGCTAGACACGTAGCACTCTGCTACACCCCCATTGTACACCTGGATCCTCTCCTTACGCCTATAAAAGGAAGGACCAGGGCCTTCTTAGAGAAGGTTGGCCGCGCGGGGACGAGGACGGGGCAGGCGCTCTCTTGGGGCCGCTCGCTTCCCTCACCCGCGTGGACGCTTGTAACCCCCTACTGCAAGCGCACCCGACCTGGGCGCGGGACGAACACGAAGGCCGCGGGATTTCCACCTCTCTCACGCCCGTCTCCGGCCACCTCGCTTCCCCCCTTCGCGCTCGCCCACGCGCTCGACCCATCTGGGCTGGGGCACGCGGCACACTCACTCGTCGGCCTGAGGGACCCCCCGGTCTCGAGACGCCGACAGTTGGCGCGCCAGGTAGGGGCACGCTGCGTGTTGACGAGCAGTTTCCCGTCAAGCTCCAGATGGGCAGTCTCCAACAACCTCTTCAACCCGGGACGGTGCTCCGTTTCGGGAGTCTTGAGTTCATGTCCCTCGACGGCAGCTACGACATGATACTCCTTCCACCGCCGCGCGACAACGACAATGGCGGCCGACAACCCGCCCGCTGGCGGCGGAATCGACGACATCTTCCCCGCGTGGTGGAAGAACAACATTCGAGCTCGCCTCGTCCTTTCCCCCGCCAACGGAGGAGGAGGCGGGGCAACCAAGGCCAAGCGGGAGGCCGCGCTTCGTCGGCTGTCGAGCGAATCGACGTCCCCAGCGCCCCAACGGGGGGCGCGTCGGGCGTTGACCTCGCGTTTGAGACAAAGGCGAGCGCCGTCCCCCCGCGACACGCCAATCCCGAGCAAGTGGACGACGCCAGCGCGCTCGCGGAGGGCCTGCAGGACGTCGCCCTCGTGCCTAAGACGACGGCGCAATCAGTCCCCGACGTGACTATGTCGCTCCTCGTCGACCAAAAGGTACAGACTGATTTCCATCCTACGTCATTTCGACTCGGCCTCAACCCGCCTAGCGACCTCGCTTTGGCGGGCGCTCTCGTTGAGGCGAGTGCAACCCCTCTGGGGTTTCGTATGCGGTCGCCTTGGGACCGATTGACGGACGTCTCGACCTACGGGCCCTCCGGGTCCGAGGAAGATGACGATCCCAGCATCCGCTGGGATTTCTCTGGATTTGGCAACCCCAGTGCCATGCGGGACTTTATGACCGCATGTGACTACTGCCTCTCCGACTGTTCCGACGGTAGCCGCAGCCTTGACGACGAGGACTGCGGCCCGAGCCGCGAATGTTTCCACGTCGAGCTAGGGGATCCCTCCAAAGGCAACCACCTCGACATGCCGGAGGACGGTGATCTCCCTAGGCCGGTGCCTCGCGCCGACATCCCGCGGGAGCTAGCTGTGGTCCCCGTTCCGGCGGGGGGTCACGACCCACAGCTCGAGCAAGTCCGCGGGGCGCAGGCCAGGCTCGACGAGGGAGCAGGAGCGCTCGAGTCGATCCACCGGGACGTCGGGCAGGTATGGGCGGGCCAGCCCCCGGCCGGAGAAATACGTCACCTGCCCCAGGGTTTCCAGCACCGCGTCGCCAACGACGTCAGGGTCAGGCCGCCACCCGCATCCAGCGAGGTCGGTCAGAACCTGGCAGCCGCGGCGATGCTCCTCCGCGCGATGCCGGAGCCATCAACCACCGAGGGTCGGCGAATCCAGGGAGAGCTCAAGAATCTTCTGGAAGGCGCTGCGGCCCGACGGGCCGAGAGCTCTGCCTCCCGAAGGCAGGGATACCCCTCGGAACCTCATGCCGTGACTTCCCGATTCATGCGGGAAGCCTCGGTCTACACCGGGCGCACACGCAACACCGCGCCTGCGGCCCCGGGCCACCTCGGCAACGAGCACCATCGTCGCGACCGTCGGGCCCACCTTGATGAAAGGGTGCGCCGAGGCTACCACCCCAGGCGTGGGGGACGCTACGACAGCGGGGAGGATCGGAGTCCCTCGCCCGAACCACCCGGTCCGCAGGCCTTCAGTCGGGCCATCCGACGGGCGCCGTTCCCGGCCCGGTTCCGACCCCCGACTACTATCACAAAGTACTCGGGGGAAACGAGACCGGAACTGTGGCTCGCAGACTACCGCCTGGCCTGCCAACTGGGTGGAACGGACGACGACAACCTCATCATCCGCAACCTCCCCCTGTTCCTCTCCGACACTGCTCGCGCCTGGTTGGAGCACCTGCCTCCGGGGCAGATCTCCAACTGGGATGATTTGGTCCAAGCCTTCGCCGGCAATTTCCAGGGCACGTACGTGCGCCCCGGGAATTCCTGGGACCTCCGAAGCTACCGGCAACAGCCGGGAGAGTCTCTTCGGGACTACATCCGGCGATTCTCGAAGCAGCGCACCGAGCTGCCCAACATCACCGACTCAGATGTCATCGGCGCGTTCCTTGCTGGCACCACCTGCCGCGACTTGGTGAGCAAGTTGGGTCGCAAGACCCCCACCAGGGCGAGCGAGCTGATGGACATCGCCACCAAGTTCGCCTCCGGCCAGGAGGCGGTCGAGGCCATCTTCCGAAAGGACAAGCAGCCCCAGGGCCGCCCGTCGGAAGAGGCCCCCGAGGCGTCTACTCCGCGCGGCGCCAAGAAGAAAGGCAAGAAGAAGTCGCAAGCGAAACGCGACGCCGCCGACGCGGACCTTGTCGCCGCCGCCGAGTACAAAAACCCTCGGAAGCCCCCCGGAGGTGCTAACCTCTTCGACAAGATGCTCAAGGAGCCGTGCCCCTACCATCAGGGGCCCGTCAAGCACACCCTCGAGGAGTGTGTCATGCTTCGGCGCCACTTCCACAAGGTCGGGCCACCCGCAGAGGGTGGCAGGGCCCGCGACGATGACAAAAGGGAAGATCACCAAGCAGGAGAGTTCCCTGAGGTCCGCGACTGCTTCATGATCTACGGAGGGCATGCGGCGAATGCCTCGGCTCGGCATCGCAAGCAAGAGCGCCGGGAGGTCTGCTCGGTGAAGGTGGCGGCGCCAGTCTACCTAGACTGGTCCGACAAGCCCATCACCTTCGACCAAGCTGACCACCCCGACCACGTGCCGAGCCCGGGGAAATACCCGCTCGTCGTCGACCCCATCGTCGGCGACGTCAGGCTCACCAAGGTCCTGATGGATGGGGGCAGCTGCCTCAACATCATCTACGCCAAGACCCTCAGGCTCCTGCGCGTCGATCTGTCCTCCGTCCGAGCAGGCGCTGCGCCCTTCCACGGGATCATTCCTGGGAAGCGCGTCCAGCCCCTCGGACGGCTCGACCTTCCCGTCTGCTTAGGAACGCCCTCCAACTTCCGAAGGGAGATTTTGACGTTCGAGGTGGTCGGGTTCCGAGGAACCTACCACGCGGTGCTGGGGAGGCCATGCTACGCAAAGTTCATGGCCGTCCCCAACTACACCTACTTGAAGCTCAAGATGCCGGGCCCCAACGGGGTCATCACCATCGGCCCCACGTACAAACACGCGTTCGAATGCGACGTGGAGTGCGTGGAGTACGCCGAGGCCCTCGCCGAGTCCGAGGCCCTCATCGCCGACCTGGAGAACCTCTCCAAAGAGGTGCCGGACGTGAAGCGACATGCCGGCAACTTCGAGCCAGCGGAGACGGTTAAGGTCGTCCCCCTCGACCCCAGTGGCGACACCTCCAAGCAGATCCGGATCGGTTCCGGGCTCGACCCCAAATAGGAAGCAGTGCTCGTCGACTTTCTCCGTGCAAACGCCGACGTCTTTGCGTGGAGTCCCTCGGACATGCCCGGCATACCGAGGGATGTCGCCGAGCACTCGCTGGATATTCGGGCCGGAGCCCGACCCGTCAGGCAGCCTCTGTGCCGATTCGACGAGGAGAAGCGCAGAGTGATAGGCGAAGAGATCCACAAGCTAATGGCAGCAGGGTTCATCAAAGAGGTATTCCATCCCGAATGGCTTGCCAACCCTGTGCTTGTGAGAAAGAAAGGGGGGAAATGGCGGATGTGTGTAGACTACACTGGTCTCAACAAAGCATGTCCGAAGGTTCCCTACCCTCTACCTCGCATCGATCAAATCGTGGATTCCACTGCTGGGTGTGAAACCCTGTCCTTCCTCGATGCCTACTCAGGGTATCACCAAATCCGGATGAAAGAGTCCGACCAGCTCGCGACTTCTTTCATCACGCCCTTCGGCATGTACTGCTATGTCACCATGTCGTTCGGTTTGAGGAATGCGGGCGCGACGTACCAGCGGTGCATGAACCATGTGTTCGGCGAACACATCGGTCGCACAGTCGAGGCCTACGTCGATGACATCGTAGTCAAGACAAGGAAGGCTTCCAACCTCCTCTCCGACCTTGAAGTGACATTCTGATGTCTCAAAGCGAAAGGCGTCAAGCTCAATCTCGAGAAGTGTGTCTTCGGGGTGCCCCGAGGCATGCTCTTGGGGTTCATCGTCTCCGAGCGGGGCATCGAAGCCAACCCGGAGAAGATCGCAGCCATCACCAACATGGGGCCCATCAAGGACTTAAAAGGTGTACAGAGGGTCATGGGATGTCTCGCGGCCCTGAGCCGGTTCATCTCACGCCTCGGCGAAAGAGGTCTGCCTCTGTATCGCCTCTTAAGGAAGGCCGAGTGCTTCACTTGGACCCCTGAGGCCGAGGAAGCTCTCGGGGACCTGAAGGCGCTCCTCACCAAGGCGCCTATCTTGGTACCCCCAGCTGATGGAGAAGCCCTCTTGGTCTACATCGCCGCGACCACTCAGGTGGTTAGCGCCGCGATTGTGGTCGAGAGGCAAGAAGAGGGGCATGCATTGCCCGTTCAGAGGCCAGTTTACTTCGTCAGCGAGGTACTGTCCGAAACCAAGATCCGCTACCCACAAGTACAGAAGCTGCTGTACGCAGTGATCCTGACGAGGCGGAAGTTGCGACACTACTTCGAGTCTCACCCGGTAACTGTGGTATCATCCTTCCCCCTAGGGGAGATCATCCAGTGCCGAGAGGCCTCGGGCAGGATTGCAAAGTGGGCGGTGGAAATCATGGGCGAGACAATCTCGTTCGCCCCTCAGAAGGCCATCAAGTCCCAGGTATTGGCGGACTTCGTAGCAGAATGGGTCGACACCCAGCTGCCGACGGCTCCGATCCAACTGGAGCTCTGGACCATGTTTTTCGACGGGTCGCTGATGAAGACGGGAGCCGGCGCAGGCCTACTCTTCGTCTCACCCCTCGGAAAACACCTACGCTACGTGCTACGCCTCCATTTCCCGGCGTCCAACAATGTGGCTGAGTACGAAGCTCTGATCAACGGATTGCGAATCACCATCGAGCTAGGGGTCCGACGCCTCGACGCTCGCGGTGACTCGCAGCTCGTCATCGACCAAGTCATGAAGAACTCCCACTGCCGCGACCCGAAGGTGGAGGCCTACTGCGATGAGGTTCGGTGCCTGGAAGACAAGTTCTACGGGCTCGAGCTTAACCACATCGCTCGGCGCTACAACGAGACTGCGGACGAGCTGGCAAAAATAGCCTCGGGGCGAACAACGGTTCCCCCGGACGTCTTCTCCCGGGATCTGCATCAGCCCTCCGTCAAGATCAACGACACGCCCGAGCCCGAGGCACCCTCGGTCCAGCCCGAGGCACCCTCGGTCCAGCCCGAGGCGTCCTCGGTTCAGCCCGAGGTACCCTCGGCCCCCGAGGGCGAGGCGCTGCACATCGAGGAGGAGCGGAGCGGGGCCACGCCTGATCGAGATTGGCAGACCCCGTACCTGCAATATCTCCGCCAAGGAGAGCTACCCCTCGACCAAGCCGAGGCTCGGCGGGTAGCGCGACGCGCCAAGTCATTCGTCTTGCTGGGCGATGAGCAGGAGCTCTACCACCGCAGTCCCTCGGGCATCCTCCAGCGATGCATCTCCATCACCGAAGGTCAGGAACTCCTGCAAGAGATACACTCGGGGGCTTGCGGCCATCACGCAGCGCCTCGAGCCCTCGTCGGGAATGCTTTCCGGCAAGGCTTCTACTAGCCAACGGCGGTGGCCGACGCTACTAGAATTGTCCGCACCTGCGAAGGGTGTCAATTCTATGCGAAGCAGACCCACCTGCCCGCTCAGGCTCTGCATACGATACCCATCACCTGGCCCTTTGCTGTGTGGGGTCTGGACCTCGTCGGTCCCTTGCAGAAGGCGCCCGGGGGCTACACGCACCTGCTGGTCGCCATCGACAAATTCTCCAAGTGGATCGAGGTCCGACCCCTGAACAGCATCAGGTCCGAGCAGGCGGTGGCGTTCTTCACCAACATCATCCATCGCTTCGGGCTCCCAAACTCCATCATCACCGACAACGGCACCCAGTTCACCGGCAGAAAATTCTTGGATTTTTGCGAGGATCACCACATCCGGGTGGACTGGGCCGCCGTGGCTCATCCCATGTCGAATGGGCAAGTAGAGCGTGCCAACGGCATGATTCTACAAGGGCTCAAGCCTCGGATTTACAACGACCTCAACAAGTTCGGCAAGCGATGGATGAAGGAACTTCCCTCGGTGGTCTGGAGCCTGAGGACAACGCCGAGCCGAGCCACGGGTTTCACGCCGTTCTTCCTGGTCTACGGGGCCGAGGCCATCTTGCCCACTGACCTGGAATACGGCTCCCCGAGGACGAGGGCCTACGACGATCAAAGCAACCAAGCTAGCCGAGAAGACTCGCTGGACCAGCTGGAAGAGGCTCGGGACAGGGCCTTACTACACTCGGCGCGGTATCAGCAGTCCCTGCGACGCTACCACGCCCGAGGGGTCCGACCCCGGGACCTCCAGGTGGGCGACCTGGTACTTCGGCTGCGGCAAGACACCCGAGGGACGCACAAGCTCACGCCCCCCTGGGAGGGGCCATTCGTCATCGCCAAAGTTCTGAAGCCCGGAACGTACAAGCTGGCCAACAGTCAAGGCGAGGTCTACGGCAACGCCTGGAACATCCAACATCTACGTCGCTTCTACCCTTAAGATGTTTCCAAGTTGTTCATATACCTCGCACCCACGCAAAGTTTAGTCAACAAGGAAGGGTCAGCCTCGCCTCGGCAAAGCCCGACCCTCCCTCGGGGGCTAAAAGGGGGGAAACCCCCTCTGCGTCAAAATTTTCCTCGAAAAAAGATCTCTTTTGCCAGAATATCTTTCGTGCTTTTTGACTACTTCGAAATGTGGGTCCTGGAAACGACGGAGTACACGTAAGCAGCCAAGGCTGACCGAGCCGAGGGACTCCTACACCTCCGGGATACGGATACCTCACTCATCACCTTCTGCGATAAGTAACTCGCGTTCGGATAAAGTGACTCCGCGGATCGAACAAGTCTTTACGTTCGGAAGCCCTTCTGCCGAAGCGATCCTTCGAGCCTTCTCGACCGAGTCGGTGACAGGGCCTCATGGACGGGTGAAAGTACGCGTAAGCGGCAAGGCCGACCGAGCCGAGGGACTCCCACGCCTCCGGGATACGGATACCTCACTCATCACCTTCCGCGAGAAGCAACTCTCGCTCGCACAAACATCCCTGTTACCGGCAAAAAGTCCAGATACTCGAAACAAGAGGAAAAGAGACGCAGCTTTACAACGCAGCGAGGGTGTGTGTTCTGGCCTCGGCGGCTACAGAAGGCACACGCTACAAGACACTTTGACCCTGCAGGCTCGGGTCTTGACGCTGGAAGGGGGCAGCAACACCCTCGGCATCGACGACACCTTCGGCGAGGCCCGACCTAGCCTCGGACGGCGACGCGGTCCGAGGATCTTCGCTCCGAAGGACGACGTCATCACCACGCCCGGGCAATCGCTGCTAGGGACTTCTCCGGGAATCCGGCCCGAGCAGGCGGCTCGGTCGGTTACCCCTGGGGCCTCGGCCAACCATCTTCCAAGGGCGCCAGCCCGGTCCGAGGCCTCGGCTGATCAACTCCGGCATTGGTCCCGCCGACGGACAGCCCGGCTAGGCTCCGGCCAACCAGGTTTCATTTTCGAGCCAACTCCGCCTCTGTTCATACTGATATCGCTACCCCCGGCCTCGGCTCGTCGAATAGCGGCCGAGGGGTTTCTTTAACTAAGCTATAAGGAGCCTCGGACAGCAAGGCCGACCGAGCCGAGGGACTCCTACGCCTCCGGGATACGGATACCTCACTCGTCACCTTGACACGGGGCGACTCATGCTTGGTGAAGCGATTCAGATAATCAACAGACGAGTCTTAGCGCTCAAAAATGAGGAAAAAACATGGCTCCGTGCCGACGTTACATACATGTTCAGGCCCCGAAAGCCGTAATGAACAAAAACACTTGCATTCGAAGTGCCATTACAAACGGAACTCCGGTTCCCCCCTCCGCAGGTACGAACAACCCCACTCGACGGGGGAGAGGCCTGCGGAGCAACAGAAGACCGACGAACGGCTTGTCGCCGCCCGCCCCAGCAGCGGCGACGATAAAGACTTCTGTCCCGGGGGGCCGAACAGCAGCAGCGATGACCTCAGGGCGGATGCTGCTGCCAGGAGGCCCCCGCCCATGCCCAAAACTCGAGAGGCAAGGACGGGCAGAAGGCCGTAGAATTGGAGGTCGGTCCGCGGGTGGCGCCGGCAAACTCGTCGGCGGCGGAACCTCTTCCAGCTGCCGTGGCGGGAGGCGGCACCGGGAGCGGCTCCGAAGTCGCTCGGCTCAGCGAGCCGGGCACGGCGCAGCTGTCATCGCCACGGACGGCTCCCGCCCTTCCCCCCGATCACTGAGGGAAGGAGCGGGCCACCGCCCACGCAGGGGCCGACCCCAACTCGGCACACTCCCCTCCCCAGCGCTAGTGATGAAAATCCTTGAGGCTGAGGGAGGGGCAGAGGCCGCAGCCCGGCTCGCTTTCCCCCACCATTAAGCTGGAGGTCACCATCTTGGGTGACCGCCGGTGGAGGGGTGCAGCCGGGCTGCATGATGAAAATCCTTGAAGCCGAACGATGGCTGAAAGGTACCAACTCCCACGGAGTTGCGTTCCTCCAACGATGAGGCGAAAAGACGGCGGGTATCCCCCATCCGGGGGCTCGGAAGGTGGAAAGACGCGACGCATAAGGGAGGAAGAAGACATGGTCGCCTTCCGAAAGAGGTCGCCCTCCTTTTAAAGGCAACTCTCCCTACGTGCGCCCCCAACCGTCACGGGCTGAGTCTTCTCCAACACGCTCCAAAGCCCTCCCCTGCGGCGCGGGGGCTGGGTCCCGCATGTCATGCAGAGCGGCTCCGAGCAGAAGAAGCCAAACCGCCGCGCGTGGTGCACACAACCGCCCAGCGGTTACAAGTGACCCTCCACTTTTGCTCAGACCAACGGGCGAAAGGGGCGGGCAGCCATGCAGGCGGCATGCAACCGCGCCAAGTGGACGCACTTCTCCGACTCCCGACACGCCAGCATGGAGGCCCAGGCCCACGCGTCGCGCAACCGGCGCGCCGGATGCTGCATGCAAGCAACCACACCGCCTGCGCCACCACCGCGCCTCCTCGATTGCGGAACCAATACCGCGACTCGAGGCGACCCAGCGCGCGACCCAGCAGCGCCAGCCTGACGCGGCGACCGACGCGGCCAAAAGTGGGACGACAGTAATGACGGTGGCAGGCGCGCGGGAGTAGCAGTCACGTCGTCAGCCAAGCTCACGTCCCATCCGGGGGCAGCAAGAGAACCCCCTCTCACGGCGTGAAGACAACGCGACTGTGATCCGTTCCTCGAACGGCTCACGCACGCGCAACGGTTGCCCCACCAACTACTCGCCCCGTCGCATTAACTCCGCGGCTGGACAGGCGGCGCTTCTGGCAGGAGCAGCGGGCGACGCTTCGCCTTCACCGAAACAACCGCGCCAAAAAAGGTACGCCGTGTCGTTCGGTTTCGTATCCTTTTCCCTTTTTCCTCTTTTCTCTATCTCTTGCGACAGGGACCGGGAAAGGGGGATACCCCGAAAGGGATCCTTCCCCGTGAAGGAACCAGGCTCCGAGCCTCCTTACTGATCAGAGGTTCGAAGGCTGGCCCCCCGAAGGGTTCAACAGCCGCCTCAGATCACATGGGCCCGACACCCACTACTGGTCAGAGGTTCGAAGGCCGGCCCCCCAAAGGGTTCCACGGCCGCCTCAGGCTACTCGGGCTCCGCGCCCATTACTGATCAGGGGTTCGAAGGCTGGCCCCCGAAGGGTTCACAGTCGCCTCAGACGCCGAGCGAGGGATGACCAGGGGTACGTTCGATACATAACCAAGGCTCGGGCTGCGCTCCCGAGGTACCCTAGGACATTTCCGAGACCAGCGGGAGCGATCTTGTAACGGAATCCCATCGGAGGGAGGCATCGAGCCCTCGGACCCCGTCGCCAGGGGACCGGGTCCGGCAGATCACCCGCAGGTACTTTTGGGCGTGCCTCTGGGCCCCTAGCCGACCCCTAACGAACGGGGCACGGACGTCCACTCGGATTACCCGCTTGCAGCTCACCGGAGACACCATGTTCGGTGCCCATCGAGGGTAACATGGCGCTCTCCCCCCCCTCCTCCTTACGGAAAGGTGACGTAGGGGCGTATGTAAAAAAGCCGAGTCTGTCCCTGATCGCCCTCTCGCCATGTGCGGAGGCTCGGGGGCTGCTCTCGCAAACCCGGCTCCGGCCGAACCGTTGACAGCGTCAACATACCAGCCCGAGAACTTGGGCCCCGACCGTGCACCCGGGCTACGGCCTGCTCGCATGAGGGAACAACCAGACCAGCCGAAGCATTACGCAAGGCATTAAGACCTCGAAGGAGTGAAACCACTCCTCCGAGGCCTCGGGGGCTACACCCACCGGAACAAAATGCAACCGAGAAAGGTTGGCCCCCTTGCAAAAAAGTGCGACGAAAGCCTCCAAGCGAGTGCTAACACTCCCTTCGAGGCTCGGGGGCTACTGTCGGGGACCATAATTAGGGGTACCCTCAAGACGCCTAATTCTCAGCTGGTAACCCCCATCAGCATAAAGCTGCAGAGGCCTGATGGGTGCGATTAAGTCAGGGATCGGTCCATACGAGCGACTCGATCATGCCTCGCCCGAGCCTAGCCTCGGGCAAGGGCAGCCGACCCCGAGGGGTTTCCGTCTCGCCCGAGGCCCCCCTTTTTAACGGCGGACACATCTCCGGCTCGCCCGAGGCCTTGCCTTCGCTAAGAAGCAACCCTGACTAAATCGCCGCACCGACCGACCAAATCGCAGGAGCATTTAACGCAAAGGTAGCCTGACACCTTTATCCTGACGCGCGCCCCCGGCAGGGCCGAAGTGACCGCCGTCACTTCGCCGCTCCACTGACCGGTCTGACAGAAGGACAGCGCCGCCTGCGCCACTCCGACTGCAGTGCCACTTGACAGAGTGAGACTGACAGGCAGTCAGGCCTTGCCAAAGGCGCCATAGGAAACTCCGCTCCGCCCGACCCAGGGCTCGGACTCGGGCTAAAGCCCCGGAAGACGGCGAACTCCGCTCCGCCCGACCCAGGGCTCGGACTCGGGCTAAAGCCCCAGAAGACGGTGAACTCCGCTCCGCCCGACCCAGGGCTCGGACTCGGGCTAAGGCCCCGGAAGACGGCGAACTCCGCTCCGCCCGACCCAGGGCTCGGACTCGGGCTAAAGCCCCGGAAGACGGCGAACTCTGCTCCGCCCGACCCAGGGCTCGGACTCGGGCTAAGGCCCCGGAAGACGGCGAACTCCGCTCCGCCCGACCCAGGGCTCGGACTCGGGCTAAAGCCCCGGAAGACGGCGAACTCCGCTCCGCCCGACCCAGGGCTCGGACACGGGCTAAGGCCCCGGAAGACGGCGAACTCCGCTCCGCCCGACCCAGGGCTCGGACTCAGGCTAAGGCCCCGGAAGACGGCGAACTCCGCTCCGCCCGACCCAGGGCTCGGACTCGGGCTCAGCCCCAGAAGACGACGAACTCCGCTTCGCCCGACCCCAGGGCTCGGACTCCGCCCTGGCCTCTGTCGAACAACCTCCGCCTCGCCCGACCCAGGAGCTCGGGCTCGGCCTCGGCCATGGAAGACAGATTCGACCCCGGCTTTGGAGGAGCCTCCACGTCGCCCGACCTAGGGCACAGGCCTGCCACGTCAACAGGAAGCACCATCATCACTCTACCCCGAGCCGACTCGGGCCACAGAGAACAAGACCGGTGTCCCATCTGGCTAGCTCTGCCAGATAGGCAATGATGGCGCCCCGCTAGCCCTGTGACGACGGCGGCTCTCAGCTCCCTTACGGAAGCAGGGGGACGTCAGCAAGGACTCAACCGCTCCGACAGCTGTCCCTCCGCCAGGCTCCATTGCTCCTCCGACAGCCACGACATCACACCAGCAGGGTGCCAAGATCTCTCCGATTGCCACATTGGCATGTACTTAGGGCGCTAGCTCTCCCCCGCTAGACACGTAGCACTCTGCTACACCCCCATTGTACACCTGGATCCTCTCCTTACGCCTATAAAAGGAAGGACCAGGGCCTTCTTAGAGAAGGTTGGCCGCGCGGGGACGAGGACGGGGCAGGCGCTCTCTTGGGGCCGCTCGCTTCCCTCACCCGCGTGGACGCTTGTAACCCCCTACTGCAAGCGCACCCGACCTGGGCGCGGGACGAACACGAAGGCCGCGGGATTTCCACCTCTCTCACGCCCGTCTCCGGCCACCTCGCTTCCCCCCTTCGCGCTCGCCCACGCGCTCGACCCATCTGGGCTGGGGCACGCGGCACACTCACTCGTCGGCCTGAGGGACCCCCCGGTCTCGAGACGCCGACACATTGCAAACAAGGTTGCAGATCTACAAAATCAATCTTATATGGTCGATTCTAAAGATCTCATGACGCTGCTTCTTCAAACAGCAACACAAGGCGGACTAATTTGTTGGCCGCTGAGCATAAAAAATTAGAAGATGACATCAAAAAGATGGACGAGGAGATCTAGCGACAACAAGATCAGGTGCTCAATGTGGCGAAGAAGTGGTTCCTCTCGCACTTCAAGGTAGACGGCCACCAGAAGGTCATCTGGGATAGGAAAATGAACGTCGATTATATGTCGGCCATGCTGCAGCAGCTCCCCACACTATGTGATGCTAGGTTAGCCGATGATATTCCATCTATTAAAATTTCTATTGATAATCGGATTAAAAGTATCATGGAGGATATAGAGAAGATGGCGCATGCATTAGAAAAAACTCACGTGCCTATTATTTTTTATCACATAAAATAGGCACCGAAACAATTGCACCAAACACATCGGCAACAAATAGGTTTATCTCCCATATTCTGGTATGTCGATGGACTCATATACAGGACGATTGTCACTACCATCTTTGCTAAATGGTGGGTCGACTCTGAGCACGGCCAGACCGTTCGCACATGATCTCGGACCGTCCAGCCCTCCGTCAGACCGTCTGGCACACCACACCGGACAGTCCGGAGTCACACAGAGCCCATCACAAGGATCACAGGCGTTGCCCAACACGGTCGAATAGTTCGGGAATAGTACCGGACCGTACGGTCCACTCGCAGACCATCCAACATCATAGGTCGAACCGTTCGAAGCAATAGAACTCACCTGTGATCCGCCTAGTGCGGAAGGCCGACATAAAGATAGTCGGCCACCCAAGCCCCAAGAGAAAAAAGTCACCTGTCGCTGAGCTTGTTTGACCCGCTAAGGCCAAATCTTCTGTTCGCTCTCACCCGCACTCGACACAGATGAACAAAGTTAAGTTCACATTTAATATTGCTAAGTGTGATAAAATATTTGATGAGTTATTTAAGCATGATAATATTAAATTGTCACATATAATTCTTCCGGTTAAAGAATTGGAAGGGTGTGCATATTGTAAATGGCATGACTCCTTTCTTCATAACACTAATGATTGTGGTGTTTTCTGTCGGCAAATACAATAAACGAAGGTCGGTTGAGATTTCAAAATGAGGTGAAGATTGACATGCCACCTGTCCCTGTCCCTGTCACCATATTAGAGCCGACGAGCAAAAAAGTCTTAGTTCGGCCATGTGCGACCGATAAAAACAAAGATAAAAATATCTTCATTGGCGAACACCCCTAGTAATTGATGTTGCCCAGATCGGTGCCAACAGAATGTAGCACAAGTTCTCCAGTCATATACCTTAATGAAAAGCGATACACCATGAATCATGAGGTATAGTATCATATTATGCATTAAGCAACCATCATTCAACAATCAGTACATTAATTATACGGTAACACCAAGCTGCTGTCACTGATACACAGCATTATTAACACACATCTCAGTATAGCATGCATATATAGGCATTGACTAGCGGCGAAGAGGGGAGACCCATACTCGCCTATCTGCGCCTCCTCCTGCTCTGCCTCTTGCCCTTATTGCTCTTTTGCAGTAGTGAGCTACACTACCGCACCACCGTTGTGACTAGCGAGAGTCCAGACACACAAACAGTACATATAGGCAGCTATGACACACGCGACGACTTACTTATACAGTAAATATGCATGCATAATGCATATATACTTGCAGAATGCATGTAGTTGTGGTTTTAGTAGTTGACAGAAGACTGGTAGGTGGCGCCGGGCGTCCACCCCGCGGGAATGACATTGCTGGCGACGAGCTGCTTGCCGGAGCTGGACGTCAGGCGGATGGACAAGGGCGCCAGCAATGGCGACCCGGCGCTGAACTTCCAGACGGCGCCCCACGAGGGCTGCATGGACGCCCACGATGCCCCAGCCCCGGTCTGCATGAGGTCGACGGCGGAGAGGTCGCCGTCGCCGTTCACGTACTTAACGAGCACGGCGAAGTACTCCGGGTTGGAGCCGGCGTCGACCACGAAGGTTAGCTGCACGCCAGGCCAGTTGCACTGCACGCTGTACCGTACGTATGTACATACATGAACATCACGAGCTTTGTCAACGACCAATAGGATCGGAGGAATACAAAAGTATAGCTAGATAATTTCTCTGCATGAATGATCGAATTCGTTCCTACGTATGTACCGGGTGTACTGGATTTGGAGGACGCCGGCGCCGCGCAGCTTGTCGGCCTGGCCGGGCTTCGCCATGGCGCCGAATGCCGTCCCGCTCATGTCGAAGTGGGACGGCTCGCTGAGGCACGCACCGCCAGGGCATTCGTCAGTGATGACGACGGTCACGGGGTCGCCGGAGCACGCATCGTTACCGGTGCACTTAACCTGCATGCATGCGTCAAGTTAAGGTTGATTCCCAATCCCAACACGTTAGTTCTTCGACGTTCGAGTCTTATGCGTCAGCCAGCAGCAGGTACTGATCGATAGAGTGTGCACACGTACGCACCTGGAAGCAAGAGCCGCAGCCCTTGCCGGAGTTGTAGATGGAAGGGCTCCCCGCGGCGATCATGGACGAGAACGGCGCCTGGTCGACGGCACCTCGGTACCCGCATGCGCCACCTACGACGTGCGTGTATATATCAGCAGGCCGTTGAGAAATGAACGAAGAATACGATCTTTGGCACACGACTACACGAGGCATATATATGATGAGTTTGGCCAAATAATAAAATAATTAATGTATGTATGTTGCCATTAGCTAGACATGCATGCATATATACATACCATCACTTCCAGCCCCAGTGGCGGCGCCGTACCACGTTGCGCCGCCGTCGGACCAGCTGGATAGCTTGCGGTGAAACTCGACGGATGCACAAGGATGGATGATCGAGGCTAGAGCCGCGATCGCGGTGAAGAACAGGAGCTGAGGCTTGCAAGCCATATAGAGCTGTTGTTACAGTACTCAAGTGGCTCAATATATGCTTGCTGCTAGGATGAATTGGGAGAAGGGGCGCAAGTAGATGTGAGATTTGTGAGTTGCTGCTAGCTTTGGTTCTCTGCTGGCCTATTTATAGGCAGCCAATATATGGTGTCTAATGCATGCAGGGAAACAGATCTCACTCTGGTTGCTTCCTCTGTTGGATTGTTCATCGCGTGCCTGCACATGGCTAGGGTCAACATGATGATGGCAGATAACTGTGATTAACAAACCACTTAGTATAACTGCCCTAGCTAGCTAGAGAGCTAGTACAACTATTAGGCCGGTCCGGTCCGGTCCTTTTGTGTGCAGCTCACTTGTCCAATCCTTGATCTCTGATTGGAGGCATGGCAATTCGCACTCCGCCTTCCCGGGTAGGGTACGTAGATCTAGTAGACATCTAGGTGAAGAGCTGCGTGGTGGAACTTGGAAGTCGCAGGGCATTGTGCATATGAATGAAAGTTAGTACCTTTCGGCTAGTTTGTAAACTTCATTTTCTAAGAAAAACTCTATTTTTTAAGGAATTTCTATTTTTCTAAGAAAAAATAAACTAGTTTCCCTTGAAAAATGAAAACTTTTGAGAAAATGGGGTTTTCAAACTAACCCTCATTATCGCATTATTCATCGCAGGTGGATTTTCAGCTTAGGCAGAAATGCTGAATCCATCGAAGGGCTTTTGTGTCTATCCGGCCGTATTGGAGTACACTAGCAAGTTAAAACGACCAGGCCACTTGCCATCAGCAGCTGGGCTTGAGGTGATCCGTATCTGAGCGCACCGGTTAACTTCACTGTCGGAATGACCGTTATTTCAGTTGGCGGCGGCCGGGCACACGCCTTGTGAATCCCGATCCCGAGACGGTTCGCCTTAACGGTCAACTAGTCTCCGCCGCCTCCCCAGATTATCCGCGCGCGATCGAGCGTATCCGTCGTCAGGGGACCGCCACAAATCTCGCTCGCCGTCCCCCAATCAACTGCTCACCAAGTCACGACCTCTCCTCCGACTCCGATACAGTCGCACGCACGGCAGCCCGTCACGCTGCGGCGAGAAGCCGGCAGAGTGCCGCCGCGATCCTAGCAAGCTTGCCTCCCAGCCGCGCGACCTCATCCACTCCGCGAGAATTCGGCGAGCGCGAACGTGCGTCTAGGCACTGGCCCAGTACGTCTAAATAGGCACCATGTGTGGAGGTGGCTTGCAGTACTGTGCTCAAGTCAATAAACGCATGGACACTCCAGACGGGAATTCTAATTTGAGGCCGAGTTAAGGCCCATCTAAGGCTTGAGATAGAGTCATGGAGGACATGGGATCTTATCCTCGTCAATTAGGTCTGGATAAAAAAACTCGAAACTCGTGAGTCTCGAGCGAGTCTAGCCGAGTCTTATTTTCGAGCTTGCTGCTTCACCAAGTCGAGTCACCTTGTCCTGACTCGCGAGCTGTGCCAACTTAATCAGACTATACAATAATAATGGATAATAAATAATTTTATTTATAATGTTGAATGATGATTATAGTTTTCACATTTATATATTATTAAACCACTATATAATACAATATTATTTATCAAGGTTTAGCTCACGAGCTGAGCCGGCTCTCAAGCCAACTTCAAACCAAGCCGAGCCTCCTATTTAAGCTCATTGAGTGATTGAGCCGAGCCGAGCT
This sequence comes from Zea mays, assembly GCF_902167145.1. Classification (NCBI taxonomy): domain Eukaryota; kingdom Viridiplantae; phylum Streptophyta; class Magnoliopsida; order Poales; family Poaceae; genus Zea; species Zea mays. The sequence goes on from NC_050105.1 coordinate 141,741,339, forward strand.
CGGTATGTCAACGAGCCGAGTCGTAGTCCGACTCGTCAATTTGTTTCCTTGGTTAAGAGCGGAATTCTAATTTGAGACCATGTTAAGGCCGCCCATGCAAGGCGCGAGATGGAGGACATGGGCTCTTATCCTCATCAATTTGTTTGCTTCGACTCTAATTTGCTCTAGACTAGTCGGTTTACGGGTTTTATATTTAGCATATTTATAATATCTATTCTTTATTTAACATAAATAGTTGTAAGTTCTAATGGTTAGATATCAAGCACAGGACGAGGGTGGAAGGCACAAGTTCAAACTCTAGCACCACAACAACCACAACGCTCATTTTTTTACTTTTATTTCAGGTAGAATTGTGGTTTTTTAAATTGCAAGGGCTTGTGTCTCGGGGACGTGGGAGGACCGTTTCGAAAGTTGGAACATTAAAATTGTGCTTTATAATAGTAGAGATAGATATAGAGAAGAGAAAATGGTCTAAGTTGTGTCAAACATTTTTTTTTAAACGGCTTGCGCGAAAAGCATATATAAATCAGAGATATACTTGTTTTTGTACTTTTATTTCAGGTAAAATTGTGTTTTTTTTAAATTGCAAGGGCTTGTGCGTCGCAGAGGTGGGAGGTCTGTAGATTGATTGAGGCAAAATTGAGGGATGAGGTTTCGAAAGTTTACAACCGTGAAACCGTTTAACCATAAAATTGATGCTTTATAATAGTATAGAGCGGAGATAGATAAGAGAAAAGGATCAAAGTTGTGTCAAATTAACATTTTTTAAACGGTTTGCCACGAAAAGCATATATAAATCAGAGACATTTATGTAACAGAGATAAGCATCCATAAGGGCTAGTTTGAGAACCCCATTTTCCCAATAGTTTTTATTTTGCCAATGAAAAATTAGAAAAAAAATAGTTTATTTTCCTTTTGGAAAAATAGAAATACAATGGAAAAATAGAGTTTCCAAACAAGTCCTAAATAGTAGCTTCATTCTTAGTTTTATCGCTTTCCTTATTTTTACCATTAGTTACGATTTTTGCTCGGTTTTGCTTGAGAAAAAAACACAACTAAGGATAACACTCACTACCGGTTTGCCGAGTATCTAAGACACTCGCAAAGGTCATTTTATACTCGGCAAAGCCTTTGCCGAGTGTTACATTTTATCGGCAAAGGGTTCTTTATCGAGTACTTTTTTCAGGCTCTCGGCAAAGACTTTGCGGAGTGTTGAAAAACAGTCGGCAAAGAAAAGAACTCGGCAAATTAAGAATTGAAAAAAACCCAAAAAATAGCAAAACATTTTTTTAAAATTATAGGAACAACTCTCAAACCACTACCTATTACCATAGTCATCGCTCTATCATTTTTCACTATTATTTTGATCAAATCTACATGTTTTGTAAATGGTGAGATGATTTCAAATCAAAAAATTGTCAATTACAAAGTTTCATTACATTTCAAGACCTAGAACTTTTATTCTGGTGATTTTTCCATCTGAGGTAGTTTGAAAAATTCAAATTTTAAAATTCAAACATAGTTTTGCATGACAAGTGATTTCAAATCAAAATATTGTCAACTACAAAGTTTCATAACTACAACTTTCATGTTGGTGGTTTTTTTCTTTCGAGGTCGTTTTCAAAATTCAAAATTTAAATTTTTTAAATTCAGACATAGGTTTCGTTGATAAGATGGCTTCAAATGAAAAAGTTGCCAGCTACAAAATTCTATAACTTCTCAAGATCTACCAAGTTTATTTTGGTTGTTTGGTCATTTGTTAATCTCACATGATGATTCTAACAATATACACAAATCTTATACATCTCTCTCATAGTTTCACAAACTACGAAAGAGATATAGGTTTTATGAACAAATTTATTTTTATTTTGTCATATGAAGAAATGTTTAAAATATAAATTGTACATCATGATGAGTTATATAAATTTGTAGTTGAAACCTTTTCATTTGAATTAATTTACTGTTTTAAAATATCATTTTTAAATTGACTTTGCCTAGTGTTGAAAAAAAGGACTCGGCAAAGAGCTCTTTGTCGAGTGTTATATTTTTGACACTCTTGACACTCGGCAAAGAAGCTCTTTGCCGAGTATCAAAAATAAAACACTCGGCAAAGAGCTTCTTCGTCGTGTGTTTTATTTTAACCGGGGGTTTTTTGCATGGCACTCGGTAAAGAGCTTCTTTGCTGATTGCCCGAAAAAACACTCGTCAAAATATTTGGTACTAGGCAAAGAGCCAAATTACGGTAGTGACTGAGAAAACCACCACAACCAAGAGCATCACTTTAAAAAAACCATAAACTATTTATGTCGCCTTTGGTTTAACCGACGTAAATTATGGTGGCCGACATTGATTTGCTCTGTTTAGGGCTTGTTCGATTAGCTCTAAATACATGTGGATTAAGTGGGATTGAATGAGTTTAAATCTCAAACAAGTCAAACTTTTTTTAAAATTTTTCCAATCTTATCCAATCCATAGGTAACGGGATTAACCAAACAAGACCTTATGTGGTGAGAATTATAGATGCTGCTTGATGTTTTCCAAGAGCCCTACCGCGCCGAGCTGCACTTGTTATCAAAGAATTGAAGACGACACTGCACCAACGACTAAGAAAGTGCGAATGGCCATACATTATAGGTGAGCACACCAACAAAATTGAGGACACGAATTTAAAAAACCCTTATACATACTGGCTATTACACGGAACTAGCGTCCGGAATTATACATACTTTTGAAAATTGCCGCAGCATTGGCCTAATCACTCTACACAAATAATGGCTTAGGTGGCGTAGTTCAGCTTGGACCAGTACGTCATACCCGCGCGCCAACCGGCGGGGATCGCGTTCCCGACGACGAGCACCTTGCCGGAGCCCGAGACGAGTCGGGCCGAGAACGGGGCGCGCAGCGGCTTGCCGGTGTTGGCGCGCCACATGGCGCCCCACGAGTGCTGCATCGGCGTCCACGCGCCGCCCTGGCCCTGCTGCATGATGTGCACCGCGGCGAGGTCCCCGTCGCCGTTCTGGTACTGGATGAGCACGGCGAGGTAGAACGGGTTTGAGCCCCGGTCCACCTTGAAGGCGATTCCCATGCCATTGTAGTTGCACGGCACCCTGCACGCGAGGATAAATTAAAGGCAAATCCTAGCTTCGCCGTTCGTCACAAGCGCGCGCGCGCGCGCAGCAATAATTTCACTAGAATTGAACGGCGAGCTAGTTCAGACGCAGTAGCTAGCACACCTCTTGTATTGGATCTTGAGGGTTCCGGCGGCGCGGAGGCGGTCGGCCATGCCGCGGTTGGCCATGGCGCCGAAGGCCGTGCCGCTCATGTCAAAGTGCGCCGCCTGGGCGAGGCAGACCCCACCGGGGCAGGAGTCGGTGATAGTGACAGTCACCGGCCACCCGGAGCAGGCTTTGTTGCCGGTGCACTTGATCTTCGTATTGTGTTCGTACAGCAGCACAGACAACACTTGTATCAGTGGTTAGAAGACGAATGTACGTAGGAGAGAGTACACACCACACAGCACTTGGCAAGTCACAAGTAGTAACCTGATAGCATGCGCCGCAGCCATTGCCGTTCTTGAAAAGGGAAGGACCGCCGGCGGCTATCATCGACGAGAACGGGCGCTGGCTGACGGTACCTTGATAGCCGCACGCACCGCCTGTGCATGCAGAAACGAGCTGACCATCAACATCGTCATTAGAGTTGCAGGATCATACTACCTCCATTTATTTTTATTTGACGTTGCATTGGATATATAGTGCAAGTTTTTACATTAGGAAACGTCAAATAAAAAAACAAAGGGACTTCTTGAATATGAATATATGATCTCTTCTAGTCCACTACTGCTACGCTTCATCACTGCATCACATGATGTTGACCAATATAACCTCAGTCCACCAATATAGTTCTTTTAGTCTACTTTTTTCTGTTCACATACAAACTATATTCAAATGTTACTTAATGAATATATAACGAATTATATTTTAAGCGGATGAGTACAAACCTACCGTCGCTGCCGGCGCCGTAAGGGCTCCCGTACCACGTCGCGCCGCCCGAGGACCATCCGCCGGCGGCTCTGGCTGGCGTTGAGGTGGTGTACCGGCTGCTAGTGTGGTTCCGGAGAGACGTGGACCTCGGATTCCCATAGCAGGAAACGGGGCATACAACAAGTGCCAGAACTGGCAGCACCGCGAATAGGGCATCTCGGAATGTAACTGGAGTAGCCATTGATTGTCTCCTAGCTAATTTGTATCGACAGTCTAGTGGAGCTAGCTAGGCTTGTTGTGTGGTCTTAAGCTCGATTTGGGTGATATATATATATATGTTGTGGGATGATGATGGTTTTAGGGGTCATGGCTTAAAAGTTACACGCACATGCAGTGCAGATCGATCGGGAGGAACGTGCAAATTGTTTGGCCTAATTAAGGATTCATATATGTTGCGGTCAATTCTTGAGTCTTGGATAAAGAAATAGCACAAGGTAGTTCGCGTCGGTTGAGCATGTGTAATGTGTTAGTACAATTCAAGCTGTTACGTTGAACTGGCACGCTTAATAACTTTTGCGCAAGTTGCTAATTTGCTATGTTTTGATTATTAAAATACGTGCTGCGTTCGTCAAAGGGTGACTCGCTACTGATCTCATCATCGTTCGTACTACGCGCACGTACCTACATGTGCTTAAGTAGGCCTACTTGTAATATATAGTCATCTTCAAAATACTAGCTAAATGGCTAGTGGACCTAAATTTTGTCTACTCAACGCAAAATAACTTTTCAACAGACTAGCCATTAACTCACCAAGTTATCCAACTCTTCAAGTTAGCTCTCTCACTAGCTAGAACTTAGCCGACTATTGTGACTAGCCAAACTAGATAGATAGTCTATTAGAGTGAGATGCTATATATAGAGTGTAATTTTTATGAAAAGGTAAATAGATAGCAAAAAATGAAGAGTCTTTTAGAGATGCTCAATCCCAAGTTATACCTGATGTACAGATAGTCATACGACTTCTCCAGTCCATCGATCATGTCCCAATGCTCGTCCTTCAATGCTCTCGATTCATCGACACGAACCTGCATAATCTTCGCCTTTACTGTTGACCACTGTCTTCAGACTCCATAGCTATGCACCATTATCCAAGAGACATGGTGTATATACTCATGGCCCGAATAGGTCATAGGATTCAACACAAGGCGCTACTCTATTGATAATCACTCATCACGAACTGGAACCACAAGGGCACATATCAACTTTGTATCAACCTTGTGTTATAATAAATATAAACAAAATAGATGTGGTTTATGGAAAAATATCGCAGACAACCTTAAAAGGGTAAAATATATCATTCTAATCAAAATGTGATCTGTTGTGTGAATCTAGAGCGGCTATATAGCCAAATCATTCACGATAAATTTAAGACATGTTTGGTTTCGCTTATGAATGAAAACAAGCGAGAATCGCACCAAACATCAAGATTATTTTTGTTTTTCACAGAATCGACGGTTCACCCGTAAAACTAATAAGCAAGAATCCAATAATCTCAAGGATCTTTGTGTTTTCTAGAATCTAAAAGTGGTGGGGAAAAGCGAAACCAAAGTGGTCGCCGTTCACATCACTGATAGAACCGATTAACAATTATAGATCCAGATTCAGGTCCACACAGGCCCAATATCAGTTTAGGCCTTGTGGCCGACCACGTACACGCTGCAGCTAGTAGGGCAGCTCCCCCGCTTGTGCAATATCAGGACACCATTCATGTGCAGCTACGTCGGGCCCGTGCGGCTGCCGGTTCCAGCGCGGCCTTGAAGTTGAAGCCGTCATACTCGACTGCACGGGAGCCCTCCACGCCTGCACCGTCCTCTGGGGGCACGTCGCGCTAACAGGCCAGCCGCCAGCGCAAGCATCTGTTTGTGGATGGCAAAATCGAATGCTTTTCAGCACGCAACAACGGGTCAATGCAAGAGCTAGTAGCCAAGTGCTCCCTAAAACCCTAAACCCTTAAATTCTAAACCCTAAACTGAAACTGATCGGTTTTTTAATTTAAATGAAATTATAAACTTTTTATAGTGATATTTATTTCTCTAAATAGTTTCATTACAGAATAGGCCCTTTGATCTCATCTTGGACCGACCCAACCTCTAAGTCCTTGACTCCTTGTTCAGTTATTCCTATCCCACGTGGATTGTATAAGATTGAAAAAAAATTATGAATTTTTTTTATTTGTTTTAAATTTAAATCCACCCAATCTCATCCAATCCACATGTATTGAGAGTAAAACGAACAAGCATGTCAGTTCTCTCTGTTTTTATCGAAAATTTTGTTACATGCTTTTCACACCTTACCTTAGTACTATCTAAGTTTGTACCTCAGTCCAGTGACGATACATGTCCCAGGGTACAGGCTACCCAGTCCATGGCCTAGGCCATGACCTATACACATATAACTATTTTTATTTTATTTAGATTAAAATAGTTAGTTGTCCGATATTATTAATACAGTTTATACATATTATATAGATAGACCTTGCTTCAATAAAATATTTATTTAAACACGATCCAAACCCATAGATTCTGGATAGTGCCAAAACAATGCAGATCTAGGCATGTGGTTGTGTCGTCTTTGTTGGCTGGGCGGATCCGGTGATGCACCTCAAATAGATCTAAACGCGTGTTAGCGTGCCCCTAGGATCGGGTCGTCGTAGTGATTTTGCCCTAGAGACGCTGGGTGACGATATGGTGAGGAGAGACAAATGCGATGGACGCCGAGATATATGGTGTGGATGAATGAGATGAAGTTTTTTGTCGCCACTACCGGAATCAGCTCCTTTGCCGTGTGTCTCAGACACACGGCAAAGGCAAATTTACACTCGGCAAATGCTTTGCCGAGTGTAACACTCGGCAAAGAACGCTCGGTGAACTGTACATCGGCAACAACCTCTTTGCCGAGTACTATTTGTCGGGCACTCGGCAAAGAAAAGTCACCGTCACGGCGCCAAGTAACGGTAACGGATCCTTTGCCGAGTGCCGTCTGTGGCACTCGGCAAAGAGGTCAATGTTGCCGAGTGTTTGCTCGAGAGGCCCTCGGCAAAGACTGACCCAGTGGGCCCCACTGCCAGTCCCTGTGCCGAGAGCTCTAGTAGGCACTCGGCAAAGGAGGCTTCTTTGCCGAGTGTCTGTTCACTACAAGAAAAAAGGCAAGGAGTGTCGGCCAAAACCCCACACTCTTACTGAAATAAGCCGACACTCTAAGTATAAGAGTGTCGGTTGACCGAAAGAGTGTCGGTTGACCGACACTCTTAGCCGTCACTCTAAAATGGACGCTCTTATTCGTATAGAAGTGTGGGGACCGACACTCTTAAGGTAAGAGTGTCGGTTCAACACGCAACCGACACTCTTATTTTAAAAGTGTCGGCCAGCCATATGGCGGACACTCTTACTGCGCGCACGGCCAGAAGCCTAGCTGGGCGCATATAAGAATGTGGGGGCCGACACTCTTAGTGAATATTTTTTTTAATACCCAATTTTATTTTTCTCCCTCCCCGGATGGGAAGCCTCCATAACAGCACAATACAAACACAATATTCAATATATCACAACATTCAATATATCACAACACAAGCACCATATTCAACATAACATAACACAAGCACCATATTCAATATTCATACAAGTTCAAGTCCATAAGAAATAAGTTCAAATCCATCTAAAACAAGTTAAAGTCCATACAAAACACAATGATAGTAAGTTCCACATAAGCCTCCATATTAATTTATTCCGTTGGTGGGTCATTGGAGCCGCCGCCACTTGTGTTCATCAATAAGTCCATAAACGTGCTCGGATCCGGAGGCGGACTAGCATGATGTGAGCCCGAACCCTTTAAAAGAAACAAACATTTGTTAGTTTACCGAGTAACTAATTAAACATATACATAGACTGCAACATATACATGCATGTTTTCTAGTAACTGCTTAAATAATGAAGCAAATAGAGATGCAAAGGATATCAACTTAACGTACTGATCCTGGTGAGTGTGAGGGCAATCCTGGTGATTGTGACTGCCCGCGAGGAGGAAATCCCCACGGCATCGGCGGTGGCATCTGTGTTTGCATCGGTGGCCAAATGCCTGGCTGGCGAGGTGCCCACGGCATCATTTGCCCTCCTATCACACCCGATGCCATCAATTGGTCTTGGACAGAAGTTGCAGAACCCTGAAACAGAAGACACACTCTTGTTTATGATTAAGAAGTTACGATGATCAACAATAAAAGTAACTATAGATCATGCGAATGACAAAAGTTTAAAATAGATCATGTAAAAGCAAACATGTAGAAAGACAGAGAGCAAGCAACCAATGATTATCAGACAAATGATGTTTAGTAGACGATTGTACCTGTGATCCATCCGCCGCTGCAGTGGAGCGGTCCGATGATTGTCCAGACACCGGATGTGTGATGATAGGGGGTTGTTGAAAAGGAGGCATGCCGAACTGAGTTCCGGCACCTCCGTACATCTGCAAATAGATTATTCATCAGTTTTTCAGTTAATCGGACTTGAGAAACAACGAAATAACAAAAAATTGATACCTGATGTAGCATCCAATTTTGCATTTGTTGCATCTGTTGCTGTACTTGTTGCTTATATTGGGCCATACTCTCCTCCATTTGAGTCATCTTCTCAAGCAGCTCTCCTTCACGTGCAGATGGTCGTCGGGGTCGATTTGACCCAGCTGAGAAATTGGACCGTCTAGTGTAACTCCGACGGGGGACAACACCGTCACCAATTGCTAACCTGTAAGAGTATCATATATATATATATGTAGTAAATGACAAGACATCACTAAACAGTAACAATGTGACAAGCGCATATACCTCCCATGTGGCACGCCTCCACCAGCCTTATAAGCCGCCTCCGTATCGAACTCACCAGTGAGCCAATCCGCATCTGGACCATTTTTCTCTCTCACGTTGTCAATGTAGCGAGCCTGTGAAAAAATCATCCAAGTCACAACAAAGGCATATCATGTTCATCTTAGAGTCGATTTTCATACTTACCAGTTTCTCTGTCGCATTACTGTCATTCAGTATTTCCGGGTGATTCGGATCGGGACCCTTGTGTCCCTCGACGAAGACTTGAAGCAAAGTAGGCTCCACTCCATTTCGAGCTGCCTGCAACACATGATTAGAAAGTCTAGACAAGTCTATGCAATTAACAATTGACCAGGCAATTTGACACATACCATACGTGCGGCCTTGCCAATGTGTCCATCTGCCCCGAAGAAGTGGACCCCTGGCTTGCTCAACCGATTCATACGATTTCTATTAGATATGGCCAAGAACTCCTCAGAAGCCCAATACTCGCACATCCACGCCCAAGCATCCGAATGGTGGCTCAACCAATCCACCTCACTCTCTTTGTACTGCTGAGCCGTCAGGTGAATTTCCTTTGCCATATTCGCGTCACAATAGTTCCCCTGACGCTTTTGGTACACCGTGACGGCCCTCAATCGTGCTTTATACATCATACCCTTTACAGCTCTATCTGCTGAGCCATTGAATACCTCACGCACATATGAATCATCCAAGGTATAGGGGTCGCACACGCGAAATTGGCCCTGCAAATTTGAAGATCACCAGAGACTTACAAATGCAAAATCTGAATTCAATTTGAATATCATAAGGGACTTACCCAAAACAAATCCCACACTTTGCTTGTGTGTGTCCCGTCGTTCCCGTACGGCTTGAGATCCCAATGAGCCCAGTAATGAGCAGCTATCTCTTGACTGCCCTCTGTAACCATCGCCGGGTAGGCGAATCGCAAACAAATCCCCAACTCTGTGAGGATTGGTGTGCGATGCCCTGTCCCGTCCCAACTAACCTCCTTCCACGCCCTGGTGCCTTTCGGTTCAATAACCCTCCGCTGATCGAAGGGTTTAGAAGGCTTCAATGTGAGGGACCGACGATACCTACAAATGAAAGTTTGTTATTTAACAATGCAAATCATTTACTTAAAACTTCAACTTGACAATAAAACTTCAACTCTATAATAAGAATACCTGATGGCACGCCGTGGCGCAGCCTGTGTGGCAGCCTCCTCTGTAGAAGCGTCTGCTCCCGATGTCTCCTCTCCATCGTCCAGTTCTGCGGCAGCTTCCTCAGCCTCCGCGTCCACAGCCGCCTCCGCAGTAGGTGCCATAGTAGGTGCCACTAAATCAGCTGCACGCGAAGTAGTCCCTTCTGTATTGGAGGGTCCGCTGCTACCCCGCATCTGCTCTAGGGAGGCAAGCAACTGCTCTTGCCTGCTCCTGCTTGTTGTGGTGCCCTGAAATGTAAACAATTTTAGATTGCTAGCTGGCCCCAGTAACTAAACTAAGAAAAAAACAAGTACCTCAAACATGTTAGAAAGAGACGCTTAAGCCGTGGAGTGATAGGCATGTACCGGAGTTGCTTGATCGGCACCTTTGTCGTAACCTCGTTTCCATCCTCATCTAGCACCACTGCATATCTTGACTTACTGCAGTGGATGCAATGTGTGGTATTTTCATGCTCCTTCCAGAACAACATGCAATTGTCCTCGCAAGCATCAATCTTTTGGTAGTTCATACCGAGACCAGCTACGAGCTTCTTGCAATGGTACAAGTCTTTCGGCATGTTATGATTCGGTGGGCTGATATCAATAATCAGTTTCACAATATCGTTGTAACAGTTGTTTGAGAAGGTGTACTTTGACTTCATCGCCATAAGACGTGTTACCACCTGCAGTACGCTCACACTGGTTCCTTCATGCACTTTAGCCTCTGAGGCTTCAAGAAGCTTGTAGAACTCTCTCACATCCTCTGGAAAAGCTTGATTATTCTGTAGTTCTGGGTACTCATTTCTAATATCTTCCAACATCTCTTCCATTCGGTCTACATCCTGGTCCCCATCCGACTCAATAGTATGGTCCACCTCTCCATGCTCATGCCATACCAGATAGTTCGACATAAAGCCATGTTTGAAAACATGATACGAGAGCTCCACTTTTTTCAACCGAACCAAGTTCTGACATTTTATACATGGGCACTTCGCTAAACGAGCATCACCAGCAAATGCGAGTGCCACGAATTCATCTGCAACTCTCACCCATGCATCAGAGTGCCCATGAGTGACATTGTCGAATCCATCGTACATCGCCCTTCTTCGATCGTCACTCATATTCAAAGCTAAAGAAACAACACATATTTAACAACATATATACACTTAGGTACAAAAAGGCCATTTATAAACAGTTAAACACTAAAGCAATTATAGGTTAATCAACAGGTTAATGCATCACTACAATTACACATTAGAAAAATATATAATCAAGGATACGAGTAACAACATTATCGGACTACTAAATTTCAGCCAAATCAAATTGAGCGTGGTCAAGGCAGTAGCTGAGATTGAGATAACTAAATTTAACTCTTGCACGCACTCAATTAGCGGACTACACTAGAATCATCCCAGTGACCAAATGAGGACAAAACAACATTTATTATTTGAAGCAGACAATGTCAGCTATATACTAGAATCAACATTTTTAACTGAACCAGCACCACAACATGAAGGTTATGCAATAAATTACCTGTGTCGCGACGGTGTGCGAGCGCGTGGGGAAGAGCTTGGTGATGCACTGCGCCGTCCGGCTCGGCGAGGCAGCCCTGCTCTGCGAGGAAGATGCTCGCCTCGGCTCGGCGAGGTCGCCAGGAGCTCGGAGAGGCCGTTGGCCGCCCGCCTCGGCGAGGCCGCCCGGAGCCCCGCGCCGCTGGTCCCCACCACGACCACAGGCGAACTGCACAGGGAGCGACGCACGGCGGAGCGAGGACTGAGACGCGCGATAGCGGTAGCTGGAGGACTGCGCGATACCGACGGCGGAGGACGGCGGATTACCTCAGTCGCGCGCAGGACCGGCGGACGGCCTCAGTCGTGTGCCAGGGAGGCGTACGGCCGGCGGAGCAGCGCAGGAGCTCAGGGAGCGGCGCAGAACGAGCAGCGCACGGCGGAGCGGCGGAGGACTGGCGGGCCAGGAGGCGCACGACCGGCGGAGCGGAGGAGCAGCGCACGGGGAGCGGAGGAGCAGCGCACGGCTCGGCGAGGTCGCCAGAACGAGCAGGCGGAGCGGAGGAGCGGCGCACGGCCGGCGGCGGACTGGCAAAAGGATAACTGGGAAACGCGCGCGACGGTAGAGAAGAGGATTGGGGATTAGGGTAATTTCAATAAGAGTGTCGGTGTGGAAAACACCCACACTTTTAAATTAAAAGTGTCGGTTTCTGTGGGACCCCGACACTCTTAAATTAAGAGTGTCGGTGCTGTAAAACCCACACTTTTACTTCCATTAAGAGTGTTGGCCCCGACACTCTTTAAATAACCGACACTCCTTCAACGTTTTCTTGTAGTGGTTGGACAGGTACTCGGCAAGAGAACCACACATGAAATCATAGAGTTTCAATGTGGATCTCTTAGGTTTGTACACATAGTGCGTTTCACCTTTCTCGAAACTTTTTCAAATTTTTATCACAGCCTCTACATATGATATTATGACATGTGGACAAGTTTCATTATTTTCTGACTTTTTTCTGTTTTATACAATTTTTAAACACCTGGATGGCAAGTTTACGGTCATGTTGAGTGAGCATGATGCTCGAAGTTTCCGGTCCGCTCCTGAAATCGGTCGTAACTTGTGCTAAGTAGCATGGATATCATTTTTGCATGCACGGTTTTCCAAGTTTCGAGTGACCTGTAGTTCAAATCTGAATTTTCCGAAGAAATTCAAATAAACAAACTAAATATACTAGCTATAGAAAACATTGTTATAATTGTCCCAAAATTGTACATGTAGGTCTACATAGTGTAGGAACATACCACAAAAAGTTTGGTGACCAAAATAAAAAAAAATAAAAATATGCTTTGCCGAGTGTCTACATAGGACACTCGGCAAAGACTGTCTTTCCCGAGTGCTAGATATTTGACACTCGGCAAAGACTGACGGCCGTCAGTGGTAGACGGCCGCTAACGGCCCTTTGCCGAGAGCCATGTTTGCCGAGTGCTTGACCCTCGGCACAACAGTCTTTGTCGAGTGCTTGGCGGTGCCGAGTGCCCGGCACTCGGTAAACAATCTCTTTACCGAGCGCAGGGCTCTGCCGAGGGCAGCACTCGGCAAAGTCGGCTTTGCCGAGTGCCCGATAAAATGCACTCGGCAAAGCCTCCGGCACTCGGCAAAGGGCCGGATTCCGGTAGTGCGCGCTTTTTTCCACGATATTGAGACCAGGAACGGTGAGAGAGGATGTACTAAACCATATATGGTCAAATGGGCCATACTTGGTGGGCCAGTCCGAGGCACTATCCATTTAATTATGCTACGGTCCGGCCTACTAGGCACAACCTATTTAATAGTGTCGTCATACGACACGGAAGGCACGACTCATTTAATAGTATCGTGACCTGTTCGGCAAGCACAACCTATTCTATAATGTCGTGGCCCGTTCCAACATGATTCGAAATCAGCCCTTGCTGGTCCAACCCAATACTCGTGTCTTGATTGGGCCTCCTTCTCGACCTGTAGTGCTGGTCCTATCAAGCACGACCGATTCAAAAGTGTCATGACCCGGTCCGACATGCACGACCCAATAGTGCCACAGCTTGGTGAAAGGGAAATAGGGTTAACATTTTCCTATAATTAATTTTCGTAGTTGATCGTCAACACAAACACATGGACTAACTAGTTTGTCTAGAATACATGTATTACAGGTGTATAAGGTTCAACACAAACAAAAAAAGATTCAAGTTAGGGACACCATTTTAAAGGAGCAAAAGGACTTGAGTGTGCTGTCTGGCGCACCGGACTGTCCGATGTGCCACCGGATAGTGTCCGATGCACCAGGCCCGTACAGGGGTCAACCAGCCACTCTCGGGAAAACGCAGACACACTCTTCTATAATTCACCGGACTGTCTGGTGAGCCAGCGGAGCAATGGCTACCTCCGCGCAACGATCGACTCTGACAGCAGGAACAGTGCAGCACAGTGCGTGACAGAAGTCAGAGCAGCAAAGTCAGAGGGGCACCGGACTGTCCGGTGCCGCAAGAAGACAAAGCTCCAACGGTCGACTTCGCTCCGAACCCTAACGGTTGGGTGACGTGGCGGCGCACCGGACTGTCCGGTGCGCCCATCGCCAGCAGCCTCCACAACGGCTACCAAAGTGGTTGGAGGCTATAAATACCCCCAACCACCACAACTTCAAGCATCCAAGTTTTCTGAAGATCACATTCAATACAAGAGCTCTAGCATTCACTCCAAAACACAATACAAAAGATCAAATCCTCTCCGAGTTCCAAATTCACTCCTAACACTTAGTGGCTTGTGAGAGAGAGATTTTTGTGTTCATTCGAGTTCTTGTCGCTTGGATTGCCTTTCTTCTTTTTCCATTCTTACTCTCAAGTGCTTTGTAAGCGAGGCAAGAGACACTAAGTGTGTTGTGGTCCTTGCGGGGTCTTAGTGACCCGTGAGATTAAGGAAGAAGGCTCACTCGGTCTAAGTGACCGTTTGAGAGAGAGAAAGGGTTGAAATAGACCCGGTCTTTGTGACCTCCTCAACTCACCGTGTTCATCCGCTTGATTCTCATTTGATTTGTTTTCGCACTCTCTCCCGGACTTGATTTTAGTTCTAACGCTAACCCCCCGATTTGTAGTGTGTGTTTAAAGTTGTAAATTTCAGATTACGCCTATTCATCCCCCTCTAGACGACTTTTATTTGACCCGAAAGGCACGAGCCATTTAATGATGTCGTGGCCAGACCCGACAGGCACAACTTATTTAATAGTGTCACGACCCTGTCTAATAAGATTCAAAAATAGTCCGTACTGATTTGACCCAATAACCTTGCTTTGTCTAGGCCTCATTCTCGACCAACAGTGTCGCTCCGGTCTTATACGATTACATTTTAAAATTTTAAATTATCTCTACTAACTATTAAGGGGTTAGTGTAGACTGCCCCCGCCTCGAGCAGCCCGCACTATCGCCCGCACGACGCGAATCCCATCCCGCAACGCCCGCCGCGTGAACCGCCCGCCCACGCCGCGAATCCTCTCCCGCAACCCAGCCTCCCTCCCCGTGCGCGTCGCCGCATGCTCAGCATGTTCAACGCCGCAAATCTCTCAGCCACCCCCATCCTCACGCGAATCTCTCACCACCACCAGCCGCATGTTGCGCATGCTCAACGCCGCCATCCTCATTCGGAGGTAGCTCTGTCGTCCCCATCTCTCAACCATCCACGCCACCCTCTCCTCCACCACCTCTCTCTCGGACGAATCCGCCCACCCGCCGCCTCCACCCTATTTCGATGCCACCAAGACCATGCTTCGCTCCTAGTGTGCCTCGCAGACGTCCAAACAGAACCCGGGCACTAACCAGCAGCTGGAGATCGAGATGACCGCTGAGAAGTCTCGCCGCCTCATCACATCTGATTGTGGAGGCGGAGGTGGCGATGCCAAGCTAGAGGCTTCGGTCTCCGAAGGAGTGGTCAATGGGGACAAGTGGTCGCGTTTTGCTGATCTCGGCGGGATGGAGCAGGTGTTAGATCAGCTTCTGGTAGAAGTGGTGGTCCCCCTGTGCCGTCCGGAGCTGCCGTATCACCTTGGGGTTAGGTCTGTTGCTGGGCTACTGTTGTACGGACTGCCAGGTTGCGGGAAGACCACCCTTGCACATGCCATTACCAATGAGACTGGTGTGCCGTTCTACAAGATCTCAGCCCCAGATATCGTCTCTGGAGTATCTGGTATGTTTTCTAACACTTGCATCACAGTTGAAAAATTCTGACGCTCTGTATTTGGACAAATAAGTCCCATATCATTTGCATTGTGAATTTGTGATGAATAGTATCATGAAATCATTATCTTTCTGAATAGCTGCTGAAGGATATGCAGTTTTTGTACCTCAACTTGTGTCCATGGTCTAATGATCTTGATAGATAAAGTTGTGTGTCAGGATTCATGCAGAAGACATCACACAATGCTTGTGTACTTGCAGGAGGTTCTGAAGAAAACATTAGGGGCTTATTTTAGAAGGCATATAGGACTGCTCCCTCAATTGTATTCATAGATGAGATAGATGCAATTGCATCCAAGAGGGAGAATCTGCAACGAGAGATGGAGCGACGGATAGTTACTCAGCTGATGACATGCATGGATGAATTCCACCAGAATATTGGTGGCGATGGTTCTGATGTCGATTCATCTAAAAAAACCAGGTTATGTTATTGTCATTGGAGCTACAAATAGGCCTGATGCTGTGGATCAAGCTCTTCGAAGGCCAGGAAGATTTGATCGAGAGATATATCTTGGGGTTCCATATGTGAATTCAAGGAAACAGATACTGATGATGCTTGCTCGGAAGCTTCGACTTGAAGGGCAATTTGACTTTTTAAAGATAGCAAGGGCCACACCAGGTTTTGTTGGTGCTGACTTGAAAGCATTAGTCAATAATGCAGGGTATCTGGCAATGAAGAGATTAATTAATAAAAGAAGAGCTCAGTATTGTTCTGAGGTAAAGGTAAAATGGTGGAAGCAGCTGTCTTGGGATGCAGGCGAGATGGAGAGTGTACATGTTACCATGAACGACTTTGAGGTATACCTTTTTCATATAGAGCTCACGACAAGAATCGTGTTTTAATTTACCCATTGTAAGCTGGATTTAGATTGTAGCTTGATCTGTTTCCATAAAAATCTCGGTAATTTTCCCCGCTATTAACTTTCTGTTGTTTAAGATGCTAAATTTTGCAATATTGCAACAGATTGATACCTTTTCCTTCCTAGCTGTGTTCATGTATTGTAGGCACCTGTTTCTCACCTACTTGCTTATTATGCTACTGGAATTTTTATAGATTACTGTGGACTATAGAATTTAAATATGCATTTTCAGTTCTCATGCTTTTCTTTTCTCTCTCTGACTTGATTCACACTGGCGCCGACCTAGCATCACTGGTAATTTGTTTGATATCATGTCAGATAGACCTCTGTTTGAATTTACCCACAGGGTGCATTAGTGAAGTTTATTAAATGCAGATTCTTTTTGGCTCTGAGGAATGCATTCTGACTTATACTGTAATAATTGCAGCACTCTTTTGTGTGATGACAATTGATGATTTTAAAACATGCAAGAAATGGAACTAACATTATTTTTCATCAAGTGGATGAGGCAGCCATGTTAGCTTTGGAAGAGAGATGGAGGTACCTTGATAGCCCCACCTTTTCTGATTGAGCCATCACACTTTGAACAAGCCTTATCAAAGGTGAAGCCATCGGTATCCAAAAAGGTATGTGCAGGATGACATGCTACTTCTTGCTAATCTCTGTTTACCATTGTGACATGTGAGCTGATTTCATCCATGGCTCTTCCCTTTTGATTACAGCAAAGGAAACATTACGAGACAATGCGAAGTGTTGAGCGTCTCGTGGGCGTGCTCGTCGTCGTGGAGGTCGAGCCAGCACTCGAGCGGTTGTCCGGAGGCGACGCGCGCGGCGGTAACAGATCTGGCCCAAGTCAAGGTGAGCCCCCCTCCCCCTGATCCAACACGAAGTGATGAGCGTCTTGTGGGCGTGCTCGTCGTCGTGGAGGTCAAGCCAGCACTCGAGCGGTCGTCTGGACTACAGTCCGAGCTGCTCAGAGCTCTCCTCGCGCGGGACTGTGCCCATTAGCATTTCATCGAGCACATGAATGCTTATGGTCGCTTAACTGCTCTGATTTGTAGGTTGCGGTCCATATTCGACCGCTTAGCAGCACTAAGGTGTCGCTGCAGGGGAAGACGCGGTGCGTTAGATATGAATAGAATCAGAGCCTTACCTAGATTGGACACCTTAGGCCCGATTCACTTTCGACCTTGACACGGACGAACATGTCACACAGGTCCTCTTGTTACTCTCGCTTCTCAGTTTAGCATTCACCCTTTTTTGTGTTAACTGTGCAAAAATGTGCAACTTCTCCTTTTCGTGTTGTTCAGGATGTTGGACTTAATTGGGAGATTATTTGACGGACTCAAAATTCAATCAAGAAGTTTATGTGAGCAGTTTAGTATCTGAATTTTGAGCAAGGATAACCATTAGGATGGCATGTTCAAGGTTGTCGCGGTGCCCATGGTGGAGAACTGCATAGTTAGCTATAACAGTCGCATTCTTGCTTACGGCCAACTAAACTGCAGGTTTAAGTTGCTGATCGCTGTTGTAAATACTCAAGTTATAAGATTGCATTGTTATGGGTTTACCTTTCAATTAATTACAAATTTGTCTACTTCTGCTAGACAGGAAGCGAAAAATTACAATGCTTGGTGACATAGAAAATGGAACACGGAGGAACAACACACTAGACATCATCTACCTAGCGCATATTATAGTGATGTTTGTCGTTTCATATCTATGTTTCATACAATTTTTTTACTTCCGTCGCAACGCACGGGTACATACCTAGTTAGTATATATATTTATAATATCTATCGTTCACATAAGACAAATCAACATGAGTTCTACGAGTCAGAAGGCGGAGTTAAGTACCTGCAGGCACCGCAACGAAACAACCAAGTATATTTTCTCACTTAATTATAGTAGAGATATATTAAAAAATATAATAGAACTAATAGACCGGTTTGGGGTGTGATTGAATCTTGGATCCGTCTATGACTTTAGGGTGCGTTTGGTTTAGCTGTGAGCTAAGAAAAAGCTGTTGTGAGATGTCTGCCGTGAAAAGACTGTTGTGGGAAAAAAGTTGAAAGTTCTTTGGTTCAAACTGATGTGAGTTGTTCACTGTAAATAAAGTGTATATTGTCTATATGCACTTTATTTAACTATATCTCTTAATCAGTATGTCTAATTAAAAAACCGATTTCACATTTGTGTTCCTAATATTTTTACAAATAAATCATTTTTAAATTTTATTTATAATAATTTTTAAGTAAAAGTATTGTATTTCATTTATTACAACACTTAATTAATTTTATCCTATTTTAGTTTCAATTTACTGTGTCTGTTTATTAATATAACGAACTTCAATAAGCAGCAAAAGCAGGATCCAAATTGCTTTTAAATTTGTACCACAGAAAAGCTATTTTTTCAAAGTAGCTGTAGAAAAATTGAATCCCTTTGATTCAGAAGAAGCAGGAGCAAGTTTTAAAAGTAGAACCAAACACACCCTTAGTGCGTACATATATCTATGTATCTATCGTATCTTCCACATATATCTCCATATCTACCCTAAAGAAGATGTATTGGCAATCTCCAGCAGAGCAACTATATGTCGTGTAAAATACCATTTTATGCTCTAGACTATAATATTTATAAAGCGGAGTTTAAAATAATAAGTGAGATAGGGTGTGGAAAGAGAGGCAATTGGAGATAGCATCATATGTGTTCTTTCTACCGCATCAGCATCTAGATCTAGCGCTCTCTTTTATACTGAACTTTTTTTTATTTCTAATACCTGTGTTGCTCAGTTGTTAAAACTGTTTTGATTTCGGAAAAATAAAATCAATAACGTTTGTTTTGGTGAGGAGGCAGCGCTAGCTGTTATTTCTGGCTCTGCAACTGCAAGCACCCCGGGCGACGAGCAGGACTGCTGGGCAGTGGGCACTGAGCAGGACACAGAGCGGAACCGACGATGCATGATGGCCTAAGATTTTTACCGCGGCCGGCCCGCTGTGACCGTGTGACTGTGTGAGGATGTCATCGATCGACGTCGACGCTTACCCTTCTTCCATTCGGCGCGCCGTGTCTTTGTGCTTCCCCCCCTGCCAATATAATGCCTCGTTCCTCTGTACGTTTCTTTATTTGTTGCATGCAATGCACGTACGCGTCCCTATCCCGCTTACGCTTACACAGAGCGCGGAACCGACGACGCCACTGTGAGTGACCGTGATGGTGAGTCTTTGTGCTCACTGCGGAACCTGCCGTTTTGCCGTGTGTCTTTGTGCTTCCCCTGCCACGCACCGCGCCTCATTCCTTTGTACGTTTCTTTATTACATGCAATACACGTGCGCGTCTCTATCCGTTTCTATGTACTCCCTTGGTTTTAAATTACAAATTTATTTTTTTTAAAAAAATAAAATATTTTTTTGAAAGTCAAGTTTTTTTAGAAGAACAAAAAAAACTATTGATATAGAGTAGATGAGTGGTATTTAACACCACTGCACCCCTCGCCGTCCAGCGCCCCCCTCGTCCTGTCCCTCCTCCCTTTTCCACCCATCCCTGGTACTGGTACACTTCTCACTCAGATTCAGCCATCCTCACCAGTCCTGTCTCGCGCTGAGCGTCTCTTGCTTCCTCCAGCCTCCAGTCCAGGCCACGCCTCTGTCCAACATGGCCGGCACTGTCGCCGCCACAGCCACGGTCTGCTCCATGTGCGGCGACGTCGGCTTCCCCGAGAAGCTCTTCCGGTGCGCGCGCTGCCGCCACCGCTTCCAGCACTCGTACGTCCACTTCTTTTATTTGCTCCCAGTCCCAGATAGCCTCTTCTTCCCCCCGCTCCATATCTATCCTCTTCTTCATATCGCGTAAGTATATGCAACAACGCGTACCACTACTAGACTAGTATATCATGACGACGAGCTCCATGCATCTCTCTTCAGCCGCTTTATTTTCTTCTTCCGTATGTATAGTATAGTATTACTGGTGTGTGGTACTGTTCTTGTCATTATACGCACCCCCACACTGCTCCACCGGCGCGGCGGTGCTGGCATGGCGGCATGCATGCATGCAGGTACTGCACCAACTACTACGGCGACAGCGCACCCGCCTCGGCTGGCTCGGACGACATGTGCGACTGGTGCCTGAGCGACGTGGCCGGCGGGAAGGCGAGCAGGTGGTCGTCGTCCTTGTCTCCGGCCGGGAAGCAGCAGCACGCCAGCACCGGCCGGAACCATGAGTCCTCGTCCGCCACGACCACCACGAGCTCCGCCGGCGGCAACAAGGCCAGCGGCGGCGACCACCAGGCCGAGGCTGCAGGGCGGCGAGCGGCGACCACCAGGCCGGCCGCCCGCAGGTACAAGCTGCTCAAGGACGTCTTGTGTGAGTAGTTTGACCACATATAGCTAGGTCACGGGCCGGGCATGGGCCTCACGGTCTTGGTGAAGGTTCTAGCTGATACATCAAGTTCGCGACACGGACCCAGTAGTATTAAGTACGAGGTACGACTAGCTACTGGTAGTTATATGTGACCTGCTACTGCTAGTAACCGAGTTAGTTGGCCTGATGTGTGTATAGGTTGTGTGAGTTTTTTGTATATTGTATTGCATGTTTGCTTGTGTGTTAAGAGAGTCTATTAGTTAGCCTGTTTCTTATCACCTATACTATATGTATATATAGAACCTGTCTTGGTTGCTCTTAATTATATGCATCGTATGCTGCTTTCTAGCGTTTATTTGACTGGCATATATATATATTCCCTTGTTCCTTTCAGAGCTTCAAGCTACCTTTTTTTCAGTAGTTCATATTGCATGCATACATATATGGTACACTATTAAGTACTATTGACCATGCATGCATACGATTGACCGCATGTATGTATGTAGTTTTTATCTTCTGCGTCGTACTACTTACTACCTGATGCCGATTGCCGACTGATATATCGTACATGTGATTTGGGGAACTCAAGGAGGAGCGTGCTAGCTGTGGCCTGTGGGCAGTGGCCATCACGTTGCATGCTGCCAAGTCGGAGTTGGGCCATGTTGATGTAGGGGTCAACCAGCCGTACACGAAGACCGTATATAGTGGCCGACAGGGACATGCTCCACAACCCTCAAGCCGAGCCATCTCCTCCACTTGTGGCTGAGCGAGCTCTAGCCTCTGCCACCTCTGATGCTAGCTGATGCCTGTGCCTCGAGGGGATGCCAAATCTTTCAGGCCGCAACGAACCAACCATGCAGCTAGTGTCCACCGTAAATATATATTTAAAAAAAATGTACTATTCGCATGCATCCTGACCTCCTGAGACCTAGAACCAATAACTTCTCGTTAACCGACAAATTAGTAGTATAAAAATTGGATGATTACTCTAGTGCCTGATCAGTTTTGCTCCCCATGCATGCAATGCATGCATGCCTCTCGCGTTGATTCCAATCCTAGAAGATTCGCCACACATCCGCTCTCGCATGAACAGTGTAGGGTATGTAGGTGCTTTGTTTTGGAAATTATGGTGCGTTTGGTTGCAATGACAGGACGGATTGGGATGGGACGATCCCTCAAATTAGGTTGTTTGGTTCCGAGTTAAGGGTTGAGACAGAACTATCCCATTGTTGTCCCTGTTGTCTCTTAAAATTGGAGGGAGGAGAGAGGACGACAGGGGACATCCCTGTCGTAGCTGACCCGCAACCAAACGCACCCTTAAGGAATGAGCGAGGATTAGGGACGGTCAGACAGGGTTAATGCAGGCAGCGACTTGGAGCGTCCACTGCAGACGTTCCCAAGCCTAGGAACATTATTTACAAACTTCACTAAGGCCTCGTTTGTTTTCCTTCTTTGAGGAATTTGAATCTAACTAATAGAGTAGACTATTTTTTTTAGAATGTGACATTCCACAACTTTCAAAAGTTTATATATAAGCCTATCTCAAATTCATATGGGGGTGAGAGATGGAAATTGATTCTATAGATTTACATGCTACTTTTGTAATGTACAACTTATATATAGTACATTCTTCTACTTCTTCTTTATAGTATAAGTGTAGTGTATATGTAACTATATCTCTCATATGATTTAGGATAACATACAAATATAATATATTACATATATAAATATATTAACTTAGTTAGTCTGTGTCTAAATTATGATCATTAGAATTGAATTCAATTTCAATAAAACAAACGGGGCCTAAAAGATTCGTTCTTCTATATCTCATTTCTTTCTAACACAGTTCTCTATGTCGTCGCGTCTGTCCTCTAAACATCAAAAGACTCACATTGGAGATGTGATTTGCTCTAGTTTTTCTATACATTCATATTTATCGTACTCTCAAATATCTTGAACGAACAGAGGAGAAGAGTCTATATACTAGTATAAATAAGTGATTTTCATAGAAGAGGATTTAAATGATATCATTGAAGCACATGCATGGGCAGATTTTAAGGGGGGCTGGGGGTGCTTCAACCCCCCCCCCCCCCCCCCTATAGATGTCCCAGCAGTACAACATAGGGACAGGTGATGCTCATCTTACGTGGCTACGACTGGCGCACAGCCATTGGCATGGGCATGGCAACAAGTTCCTAGAATCTGAGCTCAGCGAGCATTCATGAAACTGATCTAATCCGATCTTTACAGAAGATACCGAGATTACTAGTATAACCATCCAATGCTCTATACACAGAGATTACGTAAGGTCATCTCACATGTGTACGTTTTTCAGGTCTAATCTGATCTTCACAGAATATATAGAGATTACACAAGAGAATGGAGAAGGAAGACGAAAGAAAGAGAGGGAGATGAGCCTCCTTGCCAGCTTGTGTTGTCTGCGCCATTGGTCACGAGAAAATCATTCTCTACTTTAGCCTATTATTGGATCCGCCACTAGATTGAAAGCTATATAAGTATAGAGAATATAATATTTTCTATATTTAACATGAAAAAAACAAATAAAGTCTTTTGTTCAGACAATCTTAGACGGTGTGGGTGTAAAGGTATGAACAACCCACATAAATGTCACATATCTTAAGAGTATATAAGGGGATAAGTGCAAAAGAACACAAGAGACGTATTTTGATGAAATAACGTCTCAACGGTTTTCTAAGTCTAAGATACGGTTTAACCCATATAGCCCACATAAATGAGTCGTGACTTAGGGCATGTTCAACCCACATAAATAACTTGTATCTTAAGGGGTATCACGGGGATAAGTGCAAAAAAACACAGGAGACATATCTTGGTGAAGAAACGTCTCTAGCACGGTTTTCTAAGTCTGAATACGATTCCATCCATACAACCCACATAAATGAGTCATATCTAGATAGGTTCTAGCGAATAAGATACAAGGCACGCTTAGTTACATTTGGTTGCATGAAAAAGTTTCTTAGATTGACATGCTCTTAAGGAGTTCTAGTAAATAAGATACAAGACTTAGATACGGGTTTTATGAATGAGTTTTTTTGTACATGTAGCTAGTGCTTGGAGAACCGCAACACAGTATTTAGGTTGTAAGTGCACTCAGAGAAGAGACAAAGTCGAGGAGACGTGGGTTCGAAAGAAAGAAAGAAAAAAAAAAGTAGTAGTGTAAGATTTTTGACGGAAGGGAGAGGGGATTGGTGTGGAAAAAGAAGACGGTTGAGGGATGACGAGTTTTTTTAACGTGGGTCTCACCTATAGATTTAGGCATGGTTCTATACATTATAACCTATTTAACATACAGAAGTCACGTTATTTTATTGGAACTAAGATCGGTTCCATAAATTAGAGAAGATGCCCTTAATTATTATGGCCAGGAGGACCAAAGCAGCAAGCTGCAGTGCTCGCCCACACGGTAGTAGTAGCGGTAGCAGTAGCACTGTCCCTACCGTGCACCGCCTGTACTACGTCAGGGCCTCTTTTTAGGTGTCATGTAGCAAAAAAGACCAGACAGTGTGGCCTTTGTTGATAGCTATAGGTTTCTTTCGCCAGCTCGATCGTCTTCCCTGATGAAAGTTTTTTCTTCATAACTGCTTGTTCCTACCTCCGAAGTGTAGGACCAAGAAGTGCTTTTTAAACCGTTTTTCAATGGATAGTTTTATCACGTTGTTTTCAAAGCTATCATGCGAACATTTATCTAGGAAACTCTCATGAAACTCCCGTCAAGAATGGTCTAACAAGCAACATGAGGCCTTTCTTGATCACTCTCTTACACCAACACTACCGGAATCAATCGCTTCGCCGAGTGCCTGAAGCACTCGGCGAAGCCTTAAAAACACTCGGCAAAGGCTTTGCCGAGTGTAACACTCGGCAAAGAAGGCTCGGCAAACAGTGCATCGGCAAAGACTTCTTTGCCCAGTACTTTTTCTCGGGCACTCGGCAAATTTCTTTGCCGAGTGTCAGGGAGCACTCGGCAAAGAAAAGCGACGGTTACGGCGCCGGGTGACGGAGACGGCGGCTTTGCCGAGTGTCTTCCTGGCAGCACTCGGCAAAGCCGCCTTCTTTGCCGAGTGCCAGTTGGGACACTCGGCAAAGAGTCCGCCAGGGAGGGTCCCCATGTCAGGCTCTTTGCCGAGTGTCCCAAGTGGCCGGTGCCCAGGTCTGTGCTCTTTGCCGAGTGTTATGACCTGGACACTCGGCAAAGAGCCTCTTTGCCGAGTGTAACACTCGGCAAAGTGACCAGTATATACCTTTTTTATTTGTTTTTTGTATTCCATCCACACAAACATAAGATATCACATATATATCACATATATACATCACAGATATCATCACAGACATAAATAGCCAACACAAACATAAAACCGTCGCCACAAACATAAATATCCATCACAAACATAAGTGTTCAACACAAGTATCAAACACAAACATAAGTCTCAAACGTCGCAAGGTCTCACATAAGTATCAAACACAGACATAAGTATTATACATAAGTTCTGAAGTCTAAAACAATGAAAACACAACACTCATGGAGGTGGGCGGTTTGACCGGGGCTGCGTTGGGCTGAACCCTTCCGGAGGGTTGTTGGATGCCGCTCCAGATTGGCCCTGCACAGATAAGAGATTGCATGTGTTATACCAGATGCATTACAAACATCTAACTACAATTTTGATACTCACAGGAGTGTGGAAGAGAGCAGGGTCAACTGGAGGGAACAATGGAGGTGGTGGAGCGATGCCCTGTGCGGCGCCAAGGCTCTGCATGTACTGGAACATCTCCGCCATCCTCTGATGATCTGCCCGGCGCTCTGCCTCCCGCTCTGCCATCATCCTCGCTTCCATCTCGTGACGTTCCCTCCTCTCTTCTTCTAGTTGGGTCTGTAATATTACAAGCCAACGTTATAGTAACTCAAAGACTAGGTATATAACTAAAGGAAGGACGAGTTACAGAAGCACTAACCTCGAGTTGTTGTATGCGAAGGTGTGAGCTGTCGTGCCAAGGTCTAATGGCTGGGCTCGAGCCCGTGCTCCTTGCTCTCACCTGAGACAGAGTGGGAGTGGAGGACGAGTCGATTGCCCCGTCGGCAATCCAGTACCGCCCATGTCTCTTGCCTCCTCCGACCCTCATGAGCACATCGGGGTCGATAGGCTCGGTGCTCGGATCATAGTCTGGGCCATGGACCTCCTGCGCCATGGCGGTGTAGTCATGGAGGCGGCTGTAGACGGCGGGGTTGGTGTAGGCCTCGGGCCCGTCATCCGGGTTGTAGGTGACGTCGGACGTCGCCTTACCCTTATGGGCCATAGCATAGGCCGAGAAGGTGGAACAAGGCCTGCCACCATGTGACGCCGACTGCAACGAAAACCAACGAGATAGTTAGAAATAATATCTAACTTAGTGCTATATATCTAAATAAAAAAGGTGGTGTACCCATGCTTCGGCATATTGGCCCAGGCTCCGACTGCCTTGGTGGTGCGAGGGGCCTTGCATCTGCAAACGCCGTTCCCGGCTAGCTGTGTGCGCCTCGTCCCACTCAGCCGAACACCACATATCCACCATCTGCTCCCAGCACAGAGGATGTGCGGCGCACCAATGTGGAATCACCTGCAAAGTAAACACATAAAGTGCATATCAGAAGATAAAATAAAATTCATGCATGGAGTACTGGTACCAAACATGCATGACTTTACCTGCAGGTACTGCTCCCTGGTCAACGACATGGTTCGGGCTTGAGGTTTGGTCACCTTCTCCCCAAGGACGGAGCCGTGGTAGGTGATGATGGCCTGGATGCGAGCCTCATAGTGCATGTCCACGACGAGCTTCTTACAGCACGTGGTGGCCACCACATCCGCCCTAGCCTCGTATCCAGCATCGCATCTGAAGAAATCCTGCATATAAAAACGATGTATCCATACATTATTTCAAGAATTTGCAACGAATACGACATATTTTATATTATACTAAGACTTACCCACAGCTCTTGCTTCACCCGCTCCGCCTTGTTATTGAATTCCCTGCCGTCCCGGTCTACTGCATCGGGGGCGACGGCGTAGTGGTCGAAGGTGAAGGCTGGGCCCGTCACTCCGGCGTACTCCACAAGTCCAGGGAAGTGTTCCCTGCACAGCAGGCCGAGGATGTTGTTGGGGGGCGACGATGACCCCCAGCATAATCCAAAACCGTCCAAGACCTGTCCAAGTGATAAATAAAACGTATTAGTTTATATTATGATTTTGAACACATAATATGAACAAGAATGAAGAACATAAAGTTACATACCTCTCCCCTTCTGGCCGAATCAACGGCCGTCTGTCCCGAAGTATGGGACGCGGCGGGAGACTCGCGGGGCCTCGCACGTAGATGCTCCTCGAACTAGAGCCGCCTGAACCTGAGGCGTCCTGCTGCTGGTCGTCGTCGTCCTGCTGCTGGTCGTCGTCGTCCTGAGGCGCCGCCTGCTGCTGCGCTGCCTGCTCTGCCTCGTGCTGCTGCGCTGCCTGCTCTGCATCGTCCGCCGTCCTACTCCTCCCCCCTCCTCCTCCTCAGGAAACCGCCCACCATATTTGTCCAACAACCTGCAATTAAGAGTAAACAAATAAGCACATATAAAAAGATGTATTTAAAAACAGGTGCGAAATAAAAAGTCATATAGCATTACATCGATTAAAAATAATCTTCATATGTGTCGGGGTTAGCCGGATCATAACTCTCATCATCACTATCAAGCATTTCAATCTCAACACCATCGGAAGACGCAACCTCATCATTGCCTTCAAGGATTACTAAGTCATTATCATTTTGCACCTCATCATCCTCCTCATCAACAACCATTTCAATATCTACGTCCATTCCGATAGCTTCAGTTAAGTCTATCTCAAATCGCCCTTCTAGTCCATCTTCTTGGAAGAACTCTCCATCATATGTGTCCGGGTCTAAGTTGTAATCTTCATTGTTAGGAACAGGTAACCTCCCATGCGGCGATACCTTATACACAACATCTCAACCCTTAAGATATTCTTTCGTTTGACACGCATATGGGAGATAATACACTTGTGTGGCCTGTTGGGCCACGATATAGACATCGTCTCCTGCTAAGGTGGAATCTTGTCGAATTTCGACTATCCCAAGATTAGAATGTGTCCGTCTCGTCACTTGAGGGTCAAACCAATGACATTTGAATATCACTGGAGTAAGAGGTTTGGAACCATAAAAATTGAGCTCATATATTTCTTCAATTCGTCCAAAATAATCGACATTGTCAAGGCCCGGCGTAAAGACTCCAGAACACGTTGTTTTTCGATTGGGCCGACTTTGGTCGTAGTGTGTTGTGCGAAAACGGTATCCATTGACGTCATACCCAGAATATTTCTTGACCCTATAAGCAAAGCCGTTGGCTACTTGTCTCAACTCGGCACTCATAGACGGATCTCTTTGGCCCTGCAAGTATTCGCAAGTTAAAAGACGCTAAATTGAGTTGAAAGACGTATCTCTTTTACAAACTAAGCACGTACCTTACGTTTGAACCAGGAAATGAAATCGGGCAACCCATTTCTCGCACCCTTTCTAAGAAGAGCGCCATATTCCTGTGGAGTGGGGTCCCTTGATCGACGCCAGAATTCATGAAGAAATTGTTCCATGTATGGCGTCACCTCTTCAAGGTTGGTCAATACGTATAGCATGATATGTCGCCACTCTTCATGTGTCAGGGTCTTCGTGGTCGAGCCACTTGCGCTTTCGAGTTGGCCTCGAAATATGCTAAGGTTCGATTCATTGTCGCCATCATTGTAACGAGGGGGTGGATTATGCACGCTCGGCAGTTTGTCACCATAATAAGTTGTTGTGAAGTTTGAGACCTCCTCTAGAATGTATGCCTCTGCAATGGAAGCCTCGATTTTGCATTTATTTCTACATTTCTTTCGAATAGTCTTTAGACATCTCTCGATTGGATAGCACCAACGTCCCTGCATGGGCCCCCCATTCGTGCCTCATAGGTAGAGCTGTACATTTGGGCCGGGCTTGGTGGGCTGGCACGAAGCACGCAAAAAAAAGCACGGCCCAGGCACGGCACGACACGAAATTATTTCGGGCCGGGCTGGCCCGGCACGATGCACCGGGCCGGGTTTGGGCCGAAGCCGAGGCCCATGGGCGGGCACGAGCCCGGCCCGTTTAACAAGGCACGAAAAGGCCCGTTACCAGGCACGAATAGGACCGTTATAATAAACCCAGCCCATCTTGCCATTTGCCACTGCCAGCCCCAGGTGCCAGCCCAATGTCACGGCCACGAGCGCACAAAGACCCGTCCGGCCGTCCAAGTCCAACTCCCACAGACCCAGACTCCCAGTCGGCCAGTCCAGTCCCCACAAAAACCCTAATCGTGTGACTCGCGTCGCCGTCTTCCGCCGTCTTGGACTCTTGGTGAATCGTCCTGGCCTCCTGGGATCCCGGCGGCCGGCTCCCCGCCTCCCCGCAACGGCGCAAGCTGTCACACCCGGATTTCGGGGCACCAAGACCCGGGCGCGAACATAATCACCAGGTGTGCTGGGACCAAGTCTCACACATATGATGAATCATGGCACAGGATCGAATGTCACATCTTTACTACATAACAGGAGTTCTGTACAAAATAAATAAATAATTACATTATAAGGAGACAACGGTCCAGCAACCCAAAGCTGACTGGGAGACGACGACCTAGACCACTCACGAACTCATCACAGCATCCTCCACGCGCCTCATCCTGTAGTACCTGCTCTTGACCTGTGTGGGGGGGTGTGAGACAGCAAGAGTGAGCTCACATACGTTCATTGCTCAACAAGTTGTGGGGAATAATGTGCATGAACTCGCCAAAGGTGGGAGCTCACGTGAAGTGTAAGGCTTACCAAAGAGGATGGTTAGAGCTGAGCATTGCTTTTAAAGTTGGTCAAAATTTTATTAGCAATTACTAAGTATAAGTAAATACCAGCCCAATTAAGTAGTAGAACAAAAGTAACAACCTCACCTGCGATGCAATGCATATGACAAATTGAGTTTAAGTTCCATAATTTAATCATGTGAGTGTCCGAGCCGCTCATGACCGTGAGCACGGCTAGTATACCAGTTTTACACTCTGCAGAGGTTGCGCATCTTTACCCACAAGTCGTGTTACCCATTTGCCACGGAGTTGATCAGACTCCATACACCTCTACCAAGGAAGCGAGGCAGGGTACCACTACGAGGCCTTTACAAAGTTCCACTAGCTTCAGACTACCCGCTACAGTTTATAGGAAGCTCCAGTGCAGGGTTCTTGTCTGACCGCCATCGCAGCAAAATCAACCCAAGGACCTCCCTACACTGACCACTCCCCTACTGCCCTTGCCCCTTTCGGGTAAGGTAGCCCTCCACTAGCTTTCCTAGTTAATCAGCCAAGGGCGTCCCATTAAACCCTTGTGGTAGCACTGTTTTCCCGGGTGGTTCTCCATGTTCCCATTAACATAATGATCTTAACATGAACATTAAATAATGAACAGATAATAACAAGTATAAAAATGAGTGATGAATATCTCTATACCCAAATCCACATAAAGCAATAGCATGAACTACCCAAAACTTTAGTAGTAAAACCAGTGGTGAAACAAGGTATAAAGATAGTCAAATCTAGGGTAACCTATTGGGTCCCAGCAAAATTAACCTATGCAGATCATTATGATTAATAAGAACATGAATGGGTAAAGAAGTGATCAAGGGCACAACTTGCCTGGCACTTGAGATTCCAGGTACCAACTTGCTCTTCAGGTGACACGTGTTCTCACCGCTAAACGTAGCAATACAGACATACATGGTATAGATAAAATTAACATCACACCAAACATAAGAACAAACGGTGTAATAATAATCTACGCGTTGCTACGAGGTCGTGGAAACAAGAACCACTAAGATCGGAGTTATGGTTAAGGAGTTATGAATTTCTTAAATTATTTAGTGCTTAGAATAGATTAATCCTAATGAACAATTTTAATTCAAGTTTCATGGCTAAACAGTGTTACTGGTTGGTAGACAATATTAATACAAAATTATAGGAACTGGAATGGATTAAAACGGAGTTAAAATGGATTAATTATAAATTTTCTAAGTTTTTATCCATTTTATATACCCATTTATGCACAAAATAGACTTAGGGGGCTTTATTGTAGTTTTGTAAATACCAGGGACCTAAACTCTATTTCTCCCTACGCCACACGGATGGCGGGTTCAATTAAAAAAAATCTGAGGGCCACTTTGTAATTTGTACCCGATGAAGGGGTATGGTTGATTTGGGCCCGCTTGATAGAAATTGGACGGCCCAGATCAGCTCCAATCCTTAAGTGAGCTGTTACGAGATCCCAACCATCAGATCGCACTTCAATGATTCGGATTTAAAGCGCTAGGATTAAATCTCCACCGCACATCGGAGGATTCACGGTTCCGATCACACGGGCGAAGGGGCACATTAAAACCTAATCCCTACCGTCCATCAGGGATCAGATGGCCAAAACTCCGTCTCCAAGCTCTGGCCGGACCCCAGCGGCGGTGCAGGGCACCGTGGTGGCGCCAGACACCGGCGTAGCCTGACCAGACTACACCCGAGCTCCAAACCCCGAACTAACTGGTGTAACTCGGTGCTACGAATGCAGTAGACACGCTTGAAGACTCACCTGCGATGGACACGATGCCCAGAGGGTTGCCCACGGCAAAGGGCAATCTCGCGGCGAGTAGGATCCTCTGGTGAGCAAATGGGGTCAGAGACGGTGGTCGCCTCCGCCCCACGACGACGCTTCAGCCCGAGGTGGTGCGCACCCAGGGCAGTGCCCGGAGACGACCAGCGCCACAAGGAGCGCCACGAGGAGTAGCACCCTGGGGCCACGGTGAGCGGGATTTACTGCCATGGCGACGGCGAGTGACAAGCATGCGCGGCGCAAACAATCGAGTCCCCCTCGACCCAACTGCGAAGACTCTACGATGCCGCATGCTAGTCCCCGCTGTTGCCGTCACCTAGCTTCTTCCTCACGGCGGCCATGGTACTCGACAGAGGATAATCCAGCAGGGGGGGAAGGATCGATCTGCAGTCTGCACACATAAATACAGGGGAGGAGCTGGGGACGCAATCCTAACAACTCCGCGAAAATAACAACAAATCCCCAGTCGATTCCCCTCCGGTTGTTGCGGGATTTTGATGGATTAACCAGCGAGTCCGTGGTTGGCATGGAGGGGAAAGAGATGGCGTGTGCCCCACCAGGCAGTCAACAGCGCGAGGTGATTTCCTAGCCTACGGGTTTCGTCCAAGCACGGCGCGCGTGCAATGGCTGAGAAGCTGCCTTCGTCAAGCGGTATCAGCGAAGGGGACGGAGGTGACTCCATGGTCCCACGTTTCACTGAGACAAGGCAACGTTTGGCTGGTAGAATAAATAATGAGAAGGAAAAAAAAACAAACAAGGAGACGTGGGCTACATGAAGGGTTAAAGGTGATTGGCCGATTGGAAGATGGATCTGAGCGCATGTGGTTTTTTTTAATTCTTTTCTAATTCAATCCAAATTACAAATTTAAATCTTGTTTTGAGATTTATACAAAAGTTAAGTGAAGCTACGAATGAACCTTAGCATGATGCAAATTTAATTTAGTCTTAATTATTTATTTAAATAGAAAGAAAATAATTTCTACTATGTAGTTTTTTTATAAGAAATGATTTGACTTACATCCTTTATAGGGTACTTATATAGTTCAAAAAAAATAACTTAATTTATAAGAGGATCTCTTTATGCCGCCTTTTATTAAAAACATTTAATAAAAATAAATTTTAATTCAAAATCTTTGGAGAATTTTACTAAAAGTTTATCATAGGATTTTCCAACGTTACAAATTTTACCCCCCTTAAAAATAATCTCGTCCTCGAGATTTGTAGGAAGAGGGATACAGAAGGATTGATTTGTATCTAGTTTTGAATTGCTTTTAGGTGACTAGGATAGCACGGGTTGTTTATAATCATGTTTTAGCTATTGGTAAGAAAGTTGGGGTAAGAAATATCAAGATAAGTACAAGAAAGAAAGATTTTGGCGAGGGAAGACTTCATCATGCACAGAAGGTCTCGATTCATCTGATGATCCAGCTTGATCTTGGAAGACTTGAGTTGATGCTTATCCTCCTTTGACGTGGTTGGTCTTCTTTGGCCTTTATTCTTGGAGTCACCATCCGAGTTAAGGGTAGATGGCTAAGGACATATGGTTAGGATAGCCGGGGTACACGAGGTAGGTAGGCTTTGAGTAGAGTTTTACTTTGCTTTTAGGACAAATGGACTAAGCAGGTTGTGATGTAGGTTATGTTGTTGTTCACGGACGAGTTGGTATAAGACATTAATTTAGGTTAAGGTATGTTTGTAGAGACAATGTCTAACCTATATCACCAACTTAGCTAACCTGTTAATAACTCATTTTAGATTGGATCATATTAGATTACATAGAATCTAGATTAGGTTGGATATAACTAGATTAGACTAGTTAAGATCTTATTATTTTGGATTAGATCATGGTTGTTACACTAGTGTGGGATAAATATGCTTTTTAGGGCAAGATGAATCCATAAGGATAGGGTAAAATCCTTTGAGGTTAGTTAGATCTATTAAGATGAGATAAAATCTTTTCAAGATAAGATGGATCTAGATACATTAGGATAAGTTAGGATCTTTTGAGATAAGATAGATCTATGAGTGTAGGATAGAATCTTTTAAGATGAGATGGATATGGTTGGGCTAGATACTTTAATGAGGGATAATCTAGTTTGTTTAGTTATTTTGATGAGCATTTTTTCCTATATGTGTATACAGATGTAATTGTGGACATTACTCCACAACTCATCACACTCAATCAAAGATCCAAATCAGACAAGTATCATAAGAACAAACATTCAAGTTCATAGATATCTATAAAAATAGTTTTATTTTTTTCCTAAGAGTAGGTCTTCTATTCCTAAACGTCACTTTAGGCACATGATTTCAAAGTGTGAAATCCACATTTGTCTTTGGAAAGAAAAAGGTAAGAATAATCAGAGTAAAGCGGAAATAGATGAGAAAAGATTAAGATAAGTTTAGAAAAGAATCAGAGTAGCAAAGGTAAGTAGACAATGGTTGTCCAGTTCTATCTAGGTTTCGTCCTACAGTCAACATTCCTCTGATACCACTTCTGTCACACCCGGATTTCGGGGCACCAAGACCCGGGCGCGAACATAATCACCAGGTGTGCTAGGACCAAGTCTCACACATATGATGAATCATGGCACATGATCGAATGTCACATCTTTACTACATAACAAGAGTTCTGTACAAAATAAATAAATAATTACATTATAAGGAGACAACGGTCCAGCAACCCAAAGCTGACTGGGAGACGACGACCTAGACCACTCACGAACTCATCACAGCATCCTCCACGCGCCTCATCCTGTAGTACCTGCTCTTGACCTGTGTGGGGGGGTGTGAGACAGCAAGAGTGAGCTCACATACGTTCATTGCTCAACAAGTTGTGGGGAATAATGTGCATGAACTCGCCAAAGGTGGGAGCTCACGTGAAGTGTAAGGCTTACCAAAGAGGATGGTTAGAGCTGAGCATTGCTTTTAAAGTTGGTCAAAATTTTATTAGCAATTACTAAGTATAAGTAAATACCAGCCCAATTAAGTTGTGGGGAATAATGTGCATGTGGTTTTTTTAATTCTTTTCTAATTCAATCCAAATTACAAATTTAAATCTTGTTTTGAGATTTACACAAAAGTTAAGTGAAGCTACGAATGAACCTTAGCATGATGCAAATTTAATTTAGTCTTAATTATTTATTTAAATAGAAAGAAAATAATTTCTACTATGTAGTTTTTTTATAAGAAATGATTTGACTTACATCCTTTATAGGGTACTTATAT
Organism: Zea mays; assembly: GCF_902167145.1. Taxonomy (NCBI): domain Eukaryota; kingdom Viridiplantae; phylum Streptophyta; class Magnoliopsida; order Poales; family Poaceae; genus Zea; species Zea mays. The sequence continues at coordinate 141,776,326 of NC_050105.1, forward strand.
AGTTCAAAAAAAATAACTTAATTTATAAGAGGATCTCTTTATGCCGCCTTTTATTAAAAACATTTAATAAAAATAAATTTTAATTCAAAATCTTTGGAGAATTTTACTAAAAGTTTATCATAGGATTTTCCAACGTTACACAAGCGCAACCTCAAGTCCCCAACCCCAGTCCCCAAGTGGCAAAGTCCGGAAGTCCCCAACGCGGCAAGCTGCTGTGCGGGCGGCTCGCCGGCTCCCGGCTGCTGCTGCGCGGGCGGATCCCAGCCCAGCTGCTGCTGCGCGGGCGGATCCTGCACTGCACGGCGGTGGTGCCTGCAGCAGTCCTCTGCACGGCGGATCCTGCACTGCGCGGGCGGATCCTGTCCTCTGATGCGCTGTCTGGTTTGGAGTTGGATCCTGCACTGCACGGCTGGCCGCCTGGCCGAGTGGCCGACTGGCCGTAGCCCACTAGCCCGTAGATCCGTCGTCTTCCGTCTTCCCCAACTCCAGCAGCCGTGGCGCCACCTCCACGGCAATCCGTCTCACCGACCGCCGCGGGGACAGCCGGAGCAGCTCCTGCTCCTTCCCGACCTCCAGGACAGGGAGTCTCTCTTCCTCCCCGACCTCCTTTACGTTTGTCTATCGCTGCTGCTACCGACGGGCCGTCCATTTCCATGGATGGGAACCGAAACTCGAATCGAATCGATGACAATACTTGTCAATCATTTGTAGATCCTCTGACTTTGAATTCCACTGATCGTGATAATGCTTTGGATGCAGCGACAGGAGGAACAGATGTGACGCCGTCGACAGCCACAACAAGTACCGCAAGCACGGAGACAACATCTTATAAGCGTGGCCGCAAGAGCACCTCTGATGTATGGAATGACTTCGAGCAATTATTCAAGGACATAAATGGTAAGAAGGTTAGGTATGCTGCCAAATGCTTGTACTGCAAGTCACAACTTACTGCTTCGTCAACTGCTGGTACTGGTCATTTAAAACGACATCGTATTACTTGTGCATCTAAAGCTCAACGTGCTGCTAAGACTCAATCCTTAATTCAGTTTAATGTTGATGGCTCTGTTCGTTCATGGGACTATAATCCTGATATTGCTCGTACTGAATTGTGTCGATTGATATGTACTTTAGATCTTCCCCTAGGCATTGGTTCCACTGCTGCATTTGAACGATACATAAAACATGCTCATAATCCTAGGTTTACTGCTGTTTGTAGACAAACGACTACTAGAGATTTTATCAAGTTTTATAATCAAAGTCGTACTTCGCTAATAAATTTGTTGAAATCTAATGTTTCATGTGTTGCTCTTACTTCTGATATTTGGTCTGGAAATGCAAAGGAAGATTATATCAGTGTCGTTGCTCACTATGTTAATGCTGATTGGGTTTTAGAAAAGAGGGTAATTGGTATAAGGTTGATTGATGTTTCACATAGTGGGGCTAATATCGCAGATCGTGTTAAAATTGTTATTGCTGAATTTGGATTGATTGATAAGGTATTTTCCATCACTTTGGACAATGCATCAGCTAATACAAATGCCATGAACATACTAACACCTCAATTTTCTGGATATGTGGGCTCTCTTTTCTTACATCAAAGATGTGCATGTCATATTATTAATCTTATTGTTAAATCTGGACTCAAACGTTTAAAACCTTATCTCGAGGATTTTAGGACTGTTGTGTCATTTTTGAATTCTTCCAATCAACGCATTGCTTCATATAAAAGCTATTGTATTGCAATGGGTGTTAGGCCTCGAAAGTTTGGTTTGGATATGGATGTGAGATGGAACTCGACTTATCTAATGTTGAAACACTTAATTCCATACAAGAGCACATTCTCTGTTTTTATCCAAACACACTATCAGCAGAACATGGCCCAACCTTTGCTCACAGAGGCACATTGGGAAGTTGGTGAGAAAATTCTCACATTCCTTGAGCTGTTTTATGACTGCACTGTTGCTCTATCTGGTGTTTACTATCCAACGTCTCCTGTGATGCTACACCATATCATTGAGATTGCTGAACATTTGAATAATTTTGAGAATGACATCATGCTAAGAGAGACTGTAATTCCAATGAAATCTAAATTTCTCAAATATTGGAAAAAAATTCCTATTTTGTATTCCTTTGCATTTGTGTTGGATCCTAGAGCCAAGATAAGGGGTTTTAATAATGCTCTTCAAGTTCTATCTAGATTTGTTACTACTGATTACTCTGAGTACTTTAATGTTATTAGATCAGAATTGACTAACATGTTTTCGAAGTATGAGATAAAGTTTGGCGCAGCAAAATTGCAAAGACCAACCCACACCACAAGTACCAGTAGAAATAAAACAGCTTGGGGCAAAATTTATGCATCAACTGAGGTAAGTGAGGTAAGTGCTGCCTCTATTTCAAGTTCATCGTTTGGCTCCCAAGTTTCTGAGTTGACAATGTACTTAGATAGTGACCCATTAACTGTCTTTGATGATGGATTTGATATTCTAAGTTGGTGGCACGAGCATAAATCTAATTACCCTATCCTCTCTCTTTTGGCTAAGGATGTTTTAACTGTTCCTGTTTCAACTATTAGTTCAGAGTCTGTTTTTAGTCTTGCTGGCAGGTTGATTGAGGAGAGAAGGCGGTCTCTAACAAGTGAAATGGTGGAGATTCTTACTTGTTTAAAGGATTGGCAGCTAGGAGAGAGTAGGGAGCAGCACAATATTGCAAATAACGACATGGAAGAACACTACAAGAATATGTACTTGGATGAAGAACGCGAATCTGGTGTTAGTCCTACTTAGATGTTTCTTTTGTATCTTTAAATTGGTAGATGTGATGTAATTTTACTTTTGTTATGTAATTGGACAATGGACTGTATGGCTGTACTCTTTTTCCCTTCTGACCAAAGGGTTTTTTAATGAGGCAGCCATTGCACAGCTCTAGTAATGTTAAGTTTCTTTTTGGTCAATTTCGGGTGTATCTCTAATTGTGGAATGTGGACTGTAATGTGTAAATGTGTAATTCATATCATTTGTTATCAATTTCGGCCCTATCTATAATTCTGGACTGTAATGTATATTTCTGGGCTCTACTGTGTATTTTTGGGCCATTCTGGGCTCTAATGTATTTCGGGCCTATTTATTATTTTCGGGCTATTTATGTATTTCGGGCCTATTCACCATTTTCGGGCTATTTATGTATTTCGGGCCTTATATGTTATTCGTGCTTTTTTTATTTTCGGGCCGCCCGAATAGAGCCCGGCACGTTTAGGCAATAACGTGCCGGGCCACAGGCCGAAGGCTCAGCCCGTGGGCCGGCCCGGCACGGCCCGAAATTAATATTGGGCCGGGCCGGCCCGAAATTAAACGTGTCGGGCTTTTTCGGGCTTGGGCCGGGCCGGGCCGGGCCGGGCGGCCCGAATGTACACCTATACTCATAGGGGAGATGAAGAATCAAATGTTGCATTGGATTGAAGAAGCCGGGTGGAAATATCTTCTCAAGCTTACACAGTAACACGGGGGCCAATCTTTCCAAGTCTGCAACCACGGTCCGAGATAACTCTTTTGCACAAAGCTGACGGAAGAAATAGCTCAACTCTGAAAGCATTAGCCAGACATGCTCAGGGACATAGCCTCGAACCATCGCGGGAAGAATCCGTTCAATCCATATGTGGAAGTCATGACTCTTCATCCCTAAGACTCGCATAGTAGATAAGTTCACCCCCCTACTCAGGTTAGCTGCATACCCATCAGGGAACATCAACATCTTGATCCACTGAAGTACTTCCTTCCTCTGGGCCCTGCTTAGGACGAAATCGGCCTTAGGCCTTCTCCATGTCTTTCCGCCACTTGGCGGCTTCATCTCTAGTTTTGGTCTATCACATAACGCTGCCAGATCCACTCTTGCCTTCACATTATCCTTTGACTTATCAGGAATGTCCATAATTGTTGCCCACAGTGCCTCGACAACATTTTTTTCAGTGTGCATCACGTCAATGTTGTGTGGAAGGAGCAGGTCGTCATAATAGGGGAGCCGAGTCAAGCCAGACTTATGTGTCCACATATGCTGCTCACCATATCCCACAAAACCACCTTCTGTATTGGCCACGAGCCCATCTATCTGTTGACGAATTTCGGCACCAGTCATCGTTGCAGGTGGGCGGTCTGTCACTACGACACCTTTCGTAAAGTTCTTGATGTCTAGGCGGAATGGATGGTCAGCAGGAAGAAATTGTCGATGTTTATCGAAGGACGAATATTTGCCACCCTTTTTCAACCAAATGAACCTAAGAGCTTCCTTGCAAACTGGGCATGGGAACTTACCGTGAACACACCAGGCACAGAATAGCCCATACGCCGGTAAGTCATGCATGGAGTACTGGTACCAAACATGCATTCTGAAGTTTGTCTTCGCAGCTCGGTCATACGTCCATACCCCTTCCTCCCAGGCACGTACCAATTCATCGATCAAAGGCTCCATGTACACGCCCATTTTGTTGCCCGGGTGTCCTGGAATTATCAACGACACGAATATATTCTGCCTTTGAAAGCACACACCAGGGGGGAGATTGATTGGGATAACAAACACGGGCCAACATGTGTACGGGGCAGCGCTCATTCCATAGGGATTGAACCCATCTGTGGCCAACGCAACACGTACATTACGAGCCTCTTCGGCTTTATCACGGTGAATGTCATCAAAATGTTTCCATGCTTCACCATCTGATGCGTGCACCATCTTGTCAGGATTGTATCGTTTTCCATTTTTGTGCCATGTCATCTGTTTCGCGGATTCCTCTGTCATGTAAAGACGCTGGATCCTCGGTATGAACGGAAGGTGTCGTAGGATTGTCAAGGGGATGTCGAGCTGCCTCTTCTGTCCATCACCAGAGTCTACCTCCATAAACCTAGACGAATTACACTTGGGACAGTACTTTGCCTCCGCGTATTCTTTCCTAAATAGCACGCAGCCCTTCGGACAAGCATGAATCTGCTCATACGTCATCTTGAGTGCACAAAGTAGTTTTTGTGCCTCGTACATGCTCTTTGGCATAACGTGATCATCCGGAAGCAGACTCCCAATAACCGTCAACAAGCCATCGAATGCGTCTCTACTCATGTTGTACTGCGACTTGAACGCCATTACACGCCCAATGGCATCCAGTTGAGAAACCTTTGTCTGGCCGTGAAGGGGTTTCTGTGCCGCGTCGAACATGTCGTAGAACGCCTTTGCAGTCGGCTCTGGCTCGTCATCCATACATCCTCCCGTGTACTGTGCCTCCTGATAGTCGTTCAACATATCTGCTACCCCCGCATCCGCGTCATAATCCTCGACACGTTGTCTCAACACCTCCTCTCTCGTACGATGCGCTTCACCATGAAATATCCACCGAGTATAGCCCGGCGTAAATCCATTCTTCCAAATATGTTCTACCATGACCTTCTTTGGTTTTCTTTTCCAATTGTCACATTTGCCGCACGGGCATGGGACTAGCTTCGCCCCTTTAGCAGCTTCGCCATATGCCCGTTCCACGAAATCATCGGTCTTTCTAATCCATTTAGTGGTGACATCGTTCCTTCCTCTACGGCCCGTGTACATCCACTCACGGTCCTCCATCCTCTAACAGAAGCCTAGCAACAGGAAATTTCGGCAGCACCTCCCCTGCACGGGGAGGTTTCAAAATCCTGCAAATAAAACTATCAGCACGATGGCTGACATCCACGCATAATTCAACGGCACGATGGCCGACAATCCACAATACTACATATTAACCTAATCATGCATGTATATAATTAACTTAATATTAAAACTAATCATTTCATATAAATCATACACGTATAACATAAATCAAGTAATCACCTTAGAGGTTTCGGCACGGGCGAGGCGACGGGGCGCGGGCGAGACGATGGGGCGCGGGCGAGACGACGGGTCGCGGGCGAGGCGCCTGGCGGGCGAGGGCACGGCGGGGAAACGGCGGGGTCACGACGAGGAGTGCGGCGGGGGCACGGGCGGGGGCGGTGGGCGGGGCCGCGGCGGGGGCACGGGCGAGGGGTTAGGCGAGGGGCACGACGACGGGCGAGGGCGCGACACGACGAGGGGCACGGCACGGCGAGCGCGAGGGCGAGCGCGGGCACAACACGACGAGCGCGGACACGACACGGCGAGCGTAGGCACGACACGGCGAGCGCGGGCACGGCGGGCACGGCTTCGGCGAGCGCGAGGGCGAGCGCGGGCGCGCGGCGGCGGCACGGGAGCGCGCGCGGGCGAGGGCGCGCGGCGGCGGCGGGCACGGGAGCGCGCTCGGGCGAGGGCGCGTGGAGGCGGCGCGGGAGCGCGCACGGGCGCGCGGCGGCGGCGCGGGCGAGGGGGCACGGCGGCGGCGCGGCGCGGGCGCGAGGAACGGCACGGCGGCGGCGGCGAGGGAGCGGCGACGGTGAGGGCGCGGCGTCGGCGGCGACGTTGAGTGAGTGAGAGAGAGTGAGGAAGATGCCCGCTGGCCATTGTATGTAGGGCGCTTTGCCGAGTGCCCGTGATCTGGCACTCGGCAAAGTTTTTTTAAATTTTAAAATAAGCTTTGCCGAGTGTCAGATCGCTGGCACTCGGCAAAGCCGTCTTTGCCGAGTGTCCCTTGGGCGACACTCGGCAAAGACTCTTTCCCTATTCTTTGCCGAGTACCACGCAGCTAGCACTCGGCAAAGTATATTTTTATTTTTTTGATTTTGTCTCCCAAACTTTTTGTGGTATGTTCCTACACTATGTAGACCTACATGTATCATTTGTGGACAATTATAACATAGTTTTCAATCGTTAGTAGATTTAGTTCGTTTTTTGAAATTCTTCGGAAAATTCAAATTTGAACTGCAGGTCACTCGAAACTTGGAAAACCGTGCATGAAAAAATGATATTCATGTTACTTAGCATAAGTTACGACCGATTTCAGATGCGTACCGGAAACTTCGAGCAACATGCTCACTAAACATGTCCGTCAACTTGGCATGCACATGTTTAAAAATTGTATAAAACACAAACAAAGTCAGAAAATCATGAAACTTGTCCACGTGTCATGATATCATATGTAGAGGCTGTGATAAAAATTTTAGAATGTTTGGAGAAAGTTGTGAGACACTATGTGTAGAAACCTAAGAGGACTACACATGAAATCATAGAGTTTCAATGTGAATTTAGAAGGTTTCTACACATAGTGTCTCACAACTTTCTCCAAACATTCTAAATTTTTTATCACAGCCTCTACATATGATATGATGACACGTGGACAAGTTTCATGATTTTCTGACTTTATTTGTGTTTTATACAATTTTTAAACATGTGCATGCCAAGTTGACGGCCATGTTTAGTGAGCATGTTGCTCGAAGTTTCCGGTACGCTTCTGAAATCGGTCGTAACTTATGCTAAGTAACATGAATATCATTTTTTCATGCATGGTTTTCCAAGTTTCGAGTGACCTGCAGTTCAAATTTGAATTTTCCGAAGAATTTCAAAAAAACGAACTAAATCTACTAACAATTGAAAACTATGTTATAATTGTCCAGAAATGATACATGTGGGTCTATATAGTGTAGGAACATACCACAAAAAGTTTGGGAGACAAAATCAAAAAAATAAAAATATACTTTGCCGAGTGTCTGGATAAGACACTCGGTAAAGCTTCCTTTGCCGAGTGCCAGCTGCGCGGCACTCGGCAAAGAAGCATCTTTGCCGAGAGCCGATGGTTGGCACTCGGCAAAGACTGACGGCCGTCAGCTTTGGGACGGCCAATGACGGCCCTTTGCCGAGAGCCTTCTTTGCCGAGTGTTTGACACTCGGCAAACGTGTCTTTGCCGAGTGCTGTCCTCTGCCGAGTGTCCAGCACTCGGTAAAGGGGCTCTTTGCCGAGAGCCTGACTTTACCGAGTGCGGTTCTCGGCAAAGCCTTCTTTGCCGAGTGCCCGACAAAAGGCACTCGGCAAAGAATCCAACACTCGGCAAAGACTCGGATTCCGGTAGTGCAAGCAGCTGGTCGTTAGGATTACTACATGGTTATTAATTTTAACACACTTGGACTAGCATATCAGTGTACACGTGCGTTGTGCGTACTTAGAGATGGCAACGGGTACAAACCCGCTGGGTTTTACCGTCCCAAACCCGTACCCGTGAAAAATATCTATGCCCATTAAAAAACCCGTACCCATGACGGGTTTGAGATTTTGCCCAAACCCGTACCCATCGGGTTAACGGGTACCCATGGGTTACCCGCGGGTTTCATCTCCAATATACTTGTTCTTCTCATAATCAATAAGTATCGTAATGATTAATGATATCATGATCCAAAATCTATGTAATGAACAACGAGTTCATGATTTGGTATAAAAATTATTAGCAGAGAGAATGAAATACAAATAATAAGTTGTATAATTAAGTGACCTTGCACTAAGTTATCCATCCACCACATATATAACGCTAGTAAAAACTATAATATCAAGCAAGCAACACTCTCACCGACTACTGATACATTCACCAATTGATAAAAAATATGAAGTAAATAAGAAATAACAAGTTTGTTGTTCGTTTATAAAATAAAATGACAATATGCACTAGATTTGGTCGGGTTTAAAAAACCCACGGGTTCACGGGTTTGGGTACTATAGGAACAAACCCGTACCCATAAACCCGCTGGGTACAGATTTATGCCCGTTAACAAACCCATGGGTATGAAAATTGACCCAAACCCGTACCCTAATGGGGTAAAAACCCATCGGGTTTCGGGTTTCGGGTACCCATTGCCATCTCTATGCGTACTCCATTTACAAATACTACCAACGCCAAGCCGCAGAGATATCAGAGGGGTTTTTAATTTGAAACCCGACTAGGAGGAGAGTAGTGATGACTCACACGACTACGCCTGCTTCAACAAGGAGCCTCGAAGTTTATTTCTTCATAAAGCTCTTGATACATACCTTGGTAGGGATATGGATCAGCTCAATGCAACCTGTAGCAGAATAAAATGAAACCTGGCCGGCCAGCCAGACCCAAAGGTATTGCAGGGCCAGTATTGCATTGAAGAGAATTTAATCTACCTTTTTATATTGCTGCCAGTACCACAAGTCTTGGAGTACTGCTGTGTGTGTGTCTGGTGTGATGAGTGTGAATGCATGCATGCACGGAGGTGATGTGTCCTCGGTAACTTAAGTAGCACGCTCACCACATGCTCATTCATCAATGTGGTCTGGTCACTGGACAGTGGACACTGGGGGGTAAAGTTTCTCTTGCAGTGCCCCGCCCGTTCATGCTTTGTTCTTTCTTCCCTAGGTGGCCACAGGTCTGCCATGCATCTAGCACCATATATGTAGCTAGGACTAGAAAGCTAACCACCTGTTCGCTTGGTTTTAATTAATCCATATCAACTACTACTATTTTTTCAGTGTCTATAAATTACAGCTGCGGCATTCCAAAAGGCTTTAATTCGAAGTGAACATCTATAGCTTCATTAGGCTATTTACAATGGTAGTTTTATGATGGGTTTATGCACATTTAATAGTGTGTCGCATCACTATATATTTAAGATAAATGAGTTTTATGTGATGAAACTATGTCAATCCGGTTTCCATGGTCTTGGAAATCGTGTGAAACATCCATTGAGAGTGACTTGTTTCATCTTCACATATTTCACTGTTTTTTATTGACTATTTAGTTGCATCATTTAATTGGTATGCTAGTCTATAAAATAGTGAAGTGAAATTTTACACTGAGAGACATTGTTTCATTCTTAGTTTCACGACACTTTTGATGATGCGGCGGTGTTGAAAAAAGTGTTATGAAATAGCCATTGTGATTAGCCTTAGTGGTGACCACCACCGAGTATTGATTGTGAGAACCACTCTCACTACTTTTTAAATAAACAAATTCGGAAGGCATAATGTTTGGCTGAGTTAGCTTGTGGGGGCTTATATAATTAAGAGTGTGTTTGGTTCGTGGCTAACTATGTCACACTTTGTCTAACATTAGTTGTTTGAACTGAAAAACTAAGCTTAGACATAAAAGTTAGACAAAGTTTGACAACTTAGATAGCGACAAAACAGGTCCTAAGTCTCTTCAAATTTAATATGCAAGAAAAGATATTTTACTCGAGACGTATTATAAAATCGACTCGACTCGACCGGGCATTTGTTTGGTGAAAATTTTGATAGTATTTAGACCCAAAATTAAAGTCCTCCACCCCGACGGCATGCTCGCTGACGACGCTCAACCACGGCTGCTATGCTAGTACTGTAGTACAGAATCGGCGTCTTCCTGCTGGTTTGGGCCGGCTCTTCGCTGTCTTCTGAAGCGCGGCCCTGTGATGGACAGCACAAGAATCCTTCCGGGGTGACGGCAATGGGCACATTTCTGAGCCTTAGTGGCGGCTGGCAATCCAGCCTACCGATCTTGAACTCTGCCATGTCCATCTTATGAAAAAAACCCTGTATATTACTTCAGAGATAGCTAGTAACTGTTAGGGGTGTTTGGCCTTTTTTTTTTGACTTGCGAACGGTGCTGATATGCACACCTGAATGACAAAGGGTCAGAATGTTTAGTTTGGGTTTCAAGCAAACGGCTGAATTAATTAGGAATTTAGGATATACTGTGTATAGCCAAGAATGCCAATTAAGAAATAAAACAAGAAAGCGTTGCAGCATTCAGGTTCTCTAGTAGATTTCATAAGCGCTCAATATTCGGTAAGCCTGCAACCTTGGTACAGATAAAAAATAGTTCTGATCTGTATCCAAATTCCAAACCATAGCAAGTTCCAATCAGGAGCACCGATGACGGCGTAAAAGTATAAAACAACCGACATGAACCAACAATTTTACTTAACCTCACTATTGAATCAAATGGACACAAAAGCTAATCTAAATTACAGTGTTGTTTCGTGAAAATTTTGATAGTCCCGAAAGTCCTTCACCCGGGCGACGGCATGCTCGCTGACGACGCCCAACCACGGCTGCTAGCTAGTACAGCACTACAGCATCGGCGTCTTCCTGCCGTCCTGCGCGACCGGTCGCCGCTCGCCGTCTTCTCAGCCCAGCGGCTCTACCTCACCATGCCCGCCGTCGGCACGCAGCTTTACTTCCTCGCTGGGTACCAGGTGCCGTCGGGCGATGACAGCTTCAGAACAGTCTCGCTGGTGCACAGCTTTTCAAAAACCGGCGCTGCACCGAGGCTGGTGCTGGCGTGGAGCAGCTTCCGGCGCCTCGAGATGAGTTGGGTTGGGCCGCTTAGGCTGGCTGGGTCCTCTCGTTGACGCCTCACCCCTGTTTGCCGTCCGCCATGCGGGCTGCTGCTGCAATTCGGCTGCCGGGGGTTGAAGAAGACGCTATTACTGCTCTCCAACCAGACGTGCTGGATGGGGACATCGGACTGTGCCTTCGGCTGCTGCTGATGGGGGAGCAAATGCCCATCTTGTCGGCGCCGAACGACCTCCGTCCTGGCTTTAACTCGCCCCCGCCTAAATCCTACCTACAGGCCACGACCTCGCCTTCAAAACCGCTCCCTCCTCCAGTTCCCTGGAAACTGCCGAAGTTGGGCTCGCCTTCGGCTGGCTTCCGTTGCCTTGCCTCTGAAGTCTGATCACTTCGTGCGTGATTGCCGCGAGCGACCCCATGCGGTGCTGTGCCTGTGGCGCCTCCGGCCACAGGCAATCCGGTCCTCCTGCAAGATGCCGATCCCTCGCGTACAGACCCCCTTCCACCGCCCGCTCTCCTGCCCCCCGCCGCTCCGTCAACCCCGTTCCAATCCCAGTGGGGTGGCGCTTCCCTCGCAAAAGCTGCCGCCCCCCGCTTTGCCTCTGTCCCCTGTGCTTCCGCTGCCGCCGTGCCGGATTGTGCTGCCGCGCCTCGGAGCGGGCCCGTCTGCACATGCCGATGGTGGCAGTCCCTCTGGCGCGCAGCGCGATCGCCCCATCGCTCTCTCCAGCGGCCAGCCTCTCGGTCCCGCCCCACACCTGCTCTGCTGGTCATCTCGGCCTCCTTCGCGCTTCTCGCCTATGGCCAGTGCCACCCTGCGCCGCGCGCCCTGCTGCATCCGCTCCCCTAGCCACCGCGCTCCCCATCGCTTGCTGCCCCCGCTGCGCTGTCTCTGTTGCTGCTTTGCTTGACGCTTCAGCCTCAGCCTCTGACGCTGCTCCTGCCGCGCCGTCAGCGTCCTGGTGCTCCCTCGCGCCGCAGACAGCGTCTTGCCGCCAAGGCTCCTGCAGAGTTTGTCCATGCCACTCCTTAAGCTACGGGCCGCCGGGCCCTGCTCGACGACACGAAGGCTCGTCCTCGTCCGGCTGGCATGCTCGGCCTCTGTCTGTGGAGGTGTGGTCTCGCCTGGAAAAAAAATGATGCTCCTCTATCCGGTGTTCTGGCCTTCTGGGTTCGCAGCTGCCCCGTTGGTCCTCGCTGCCGGCGCTGTGTGCGATTTAGCCGCGTGTTTGTCTTTGTTACTTGTTGAAAAAAATTGTTGAAGATTGTTGAAGATGCTACTTGTGACTATTGTCAGGTGGAGCTGGAAACAGCGACACATACCCTCTTTCGCTGTGAGTTTGCAAGGCGGTTCTAGAAGTGGCTTGGGATCGACGTCCACGAGAGCGGCAAAGTGCTCCTGAGCAACCTCCTGTGTCCTCAGGACATCCCAAAGCTACACTTCAACGTTTTTGTGTTATTGTGTTGTTGGTAAATGTGGAAGAGAAGAAACATAGTTGTTTTTATAATGTTAGGCTCGCTTTGAGGGATTTCACAGCCAAGATTAGGGGTTAGGGCTGAAGCAATTTTGTGGAGCCACCATCTAAGGACAACAGACCGGTGGATGATTGATAAATGGTGTTCCAAGCTTATAATGAATAGTTGGTACCTATGCACCCCTCCCCCCAACATGTCTCTTGTAAAACAAAACTTGGGCCCAAATTTTTTCTAGGTAGCCTGCAATAACCTAAGGACAACAGACAGCTGGGCTCGTGTATGGACCGACATAATTTGATCAGTTTCCATGTGTTGTTCACTTTACCCAACGATAATTAGAGGCCGTTTAGGACGGCTCTCCCGTGGCTCCAGCTCCGGCTCCACGACGAAGCTCTCCCAAACGAGTCTGCTGAAATGGCTCTTTAAAGAGAGCAGAAGCCAGTTTAGCTCCTAAGAGCCGGAGAGCCCAAAAAACCTTCTCTCGCACCGGCTCCTCGCCCATCCCAGTGCGCAGGCACCACGTGCAGCCTCTCCCACCACGCGCAGCCTCTCACTGGCGTTCAGTAAAGAGCTGTTTTGCCAAACGATTTATAAAAGACATCGGCTCTAGCAGAGAAGCTGCTCCTTTAAAAGAGCAACAGTTGGAGCCAGTTTTAGAGGAGCCAGAGCCCTCCCAAACAGGGCCTTACTTTATTTTCCGTGGGCTCGTTAAACTAATTAACTTATTTCCGTAGAGAACTCTAGTAGCGGCCCACGGAAATTAATTTCACCTATAAAAGTTAGCCGTTTTTAGTGCATGGTTAAGGTTATCCGTTTGTATACATAATCATGCACGGACGGAGCACTCCATTTCAGTTCGTTGGAAGTGCTACTGTGGTAGGTCAGTCCATGTTTGGTAGGTTTTCATCAAACGGTGCTTGGGGTGGTAATACTGTGGCCCCTGCCATTTTGTGTTGTAGGGATGAAAATGGATACCCGAACTCTTAGGACAAATCTAATATTTTAAAATAGATAAGTATAAAATTTTATGTTAATATTTTTTTATGTTATAAAGCACATTATTACATATATAATAATAAAAAAATTATGTGAGTTGGTTTTTACATTATTTGGTCTGTAGGACAAAAAAGATGAATAAGTATCTGTATCCATATCCGAATGGTATCTGAATTTTATATCTATCATTTGAGAAGATATATGATAAATTTGATGTTTATCTTTTATAAATATTTATTAAAAAACTGGTATCCGTTTTCGTTCCTATTGTGCTGACTACACTCTACAAAATATTGCCTAGTAGGGGACAGAGGACACGATAACATTCATCGCTTGTGCTGGCATTATCACCCCAAAAAAAAAGTAAAGAATATAGAATCGACCTTCGATTCAGAAGACCGCATAGCGAAGGTGAGAAAAACATGATTCATTACCAAAAAAAAAGCACATCCCGAAGTACATTGGATTACACATCCCTTTTGGGACATCAGGCACCACGCAACACCCGATCGACCACTACAGGCGCAACATATATAATGGCCGTCACGCTCGTCGATCGCGTGGCGATCACAGCACACGAGCTCCACCAGTGGGCGCCCACGCGTCCAAGCCGCTACATCCCGACGCGTCGCCATCCTTGGTCTCGCTGCGAGAGCGAGACGACCTCGCGCCCGCCCTCTCCGGCACTGCTGGCCACAACGCTGCGCCGGCGGTGGCGGGAGCGGCGGTGGTGCTTGCTGTCGGCTGCATAAGGTCCAGCGTCGTCGCGTGCCACGCGCTCGGCGGCGCCACGTGGTGGTACTGGTACCGACCACCACAGCTGCCACCGCCACCGCCACTGTAGGGGTGGGGGTGCGGGTGCCAGCCGGCTGTGTGGTCGTGGTCGGGCGGGTGCTGCTGCTGCTGGAGGGAGCAACCCGCCGTCGAAGAGGCGACGAAATCCCGTCTGGGCGCCGGCGAGCGGTCGGAGACGAAGTACTGCCGCGCGAGGAGCGCGGCGGCGCGGTTCTCGGCGATAAGGTCGTCGAGCGCCGCGCTGGAGCGCGCCGGGATGTCCTCCCGCGCCGCCGTGACCAGCCAGGGCCCGCTGGCGCCCGCCACGCTGCCTCTGGCCGATGACAGAAGAGAGAGAGCACCAGCCGCCGCCGGGGACGACCCTGCGGGGACGAGGCCGCGCGAGGGCAGGAAGCCGCCGTGGCCGAAAGCCGTCACTCCTGCATTACATGCAGTTTGGTCGTTAGAAGAAGAAGACGAAGAAGAAAAATACAAACCCAATGCGATCAATTTTGCAGTATAGAATTTTCGTGTGGCTGCTGAATTAATGGCTGATCAAGTATAACGAGTTTTGAAGTATGAGTACGCTCGCTCGCTCAGAAGTATAGATTCGTTCGCGCAGGCGGCAGCTGTACTGTGCACTGTAGATACGCTAGCTGTGCTAAGTTTGGTCGTCCTTGTTCCGACGTACCTAGACGCGACATGACTCTTCGTATGTACGGCTCCTACGCTACGCTGAGAGCGGTATGGAGGTACGTAGGCCTACCGAGTACCGACCTACGCGTATGAGCAAGCTGGCTATGATGTACTACGTATATAATAGCTACTCTATTTTTTAAACCGTTTCTTCTGAATTCTATAAGTATAGCTCTCTTGCATCGGATGGGATGTTTACGTCCTCTTGCATTTGGACAGGAATTTTTCCCCACATTCTACTGTGACCGGAAATTTTGCCACTGTGAGAGACGTCCTACCGTGTAAGTGTAAGTGATCATAGCACGGTCGGCCTACCCCCACCCCACCAGACCCCCAGCACACAGCAAGCATGCAGGACGCAGGACGCAGCCCGCAGGTGTGCACATAAAGGCACGCGTGAAAATCCGTGCCCTAACAACGGGCTTTGCACGTCGCACATCCCGAGGACTAGCCTTTCGTTGTTCGTGCCTTGCCAGCAGCTACCTCTCCATGTTTCCCGGCATCAAACCAACTACCCCTGCGAGCGAGTCTCTCTCTCTCTCTCTCTCTCTCTCTCTCTCTCTCTCTCTCTCTCTCTCTCTCTTTTAAACTACTACACTCCTGTTATTATCCTGTAGCTACCGATACAGTGATTCCGTGAATGTGCATCGCATGGGCGCTGGCCCCTGACTAGCTTGATTTTCGCATCCTGGACACAGCACACAAAGCCACGCTTGGTTTTCGCTGTGACGGTGAAAATCCACTGTATCGTAGGGGAGAACAACGAAGAATTTGCTGTGATTCTTCACTTGTGCCTGCCTCGTTGTACTCATCAACGAAACGTCGGCCAGAGGCTGTGTGTGGCGAGCGAGGCCACAACCGTAGTAGTGTAGTGTGTGTGTGTGCCTGGGAACCAAACGCCCCCTTGCACAGTTACAGTATCCGGATCGGAGAACGCCGGGCACGACGGACTGACTGAAGGACGGACGGACGGACGGACGGAGGGACACGTACCGTGTGGGTGCGCGACGCCTCTTGCCATGGCCTCGCTGGCGTTGCTCTTCCGCCGCCGCTCGTTGTGCCCGGCCAGACGCCGTCGGCAGCTCCGCTTCGCGTCGTCGAACTCCGAGATCGCGTGGAACCTGCACGCGCGTATGTGCAGCCAGAAAAAACACACAACAACGCGACGTTCCGCGCATGCATGTTATTCTCATCAATCCAAAGGTTTACCTCTCACGGACTATGTATGGAGTAACGTATATAGTCGAGTTAAATTAAATATGAACAGACCGGCTGCACTGCTGGCAGAAGCGCTGCTCGGCGCCGAGGACGACGACCCGGGGCGCCTTGGAGTGCGCCTCGCACACCTTGTGCCGCCGGTGGTACTCCTTGGCGTCCGCCAGCGACAGGTGGCACCCCTCCACCTGGCACCTCGTCACGGCCGCCGCGGCAGGCGCCTTGTCCTTCCTCTTACCCTCAGCAGCTGCGCCACCAGCGCCGCCATTGCCGTGGACCTGCGCCGCTTGGTTGCCCGGCGCCCCTGCCCAGCAGCAGGCGGGCCGCTTCCCCAGCTTGAGGCAGGTAAGCTCCTGCTGCTGCAGCTCCAAGGGCTGCGGCGGGTAGGACGACACTACGGCGGGTGCCCAGTGCATGGCGAGATCCCAGGGCGGTGCCGCGCTTCCGCTACCGCCGCCCGCGCCACCGTTTCCTTCCATAGCTATACGTGCTGTGCTGCCGGCCCGCGAGTCGTCGTTGAGGGCAGGGCTCAAGACAAAGTGGAAGCGCGGCGGCGGCGGCGGCGGCTGATGATGCTGCTGCTGGAAGTACAGCCGGTATGCTACCCACGCTGGCGTGGCGTGGCACCCCATATAAAGCAACCGGGCAGCGAGACGAGCCTCCCGGGGAGGAGCAGGCAGCCATGCTCACTGCTCAGCCAGGCAGGCGAGGCGAGTGTGGGGGTGACCCGGGGTGGGGAACAAGGACCTGTACTGACACGTGGGATCTCCCGTCAGGCACTGAGACAGGCTAGCGGCAGGAGCCGTGCTGGCGCGGTGTGGGGCCACGAGCCAGTCTCGTGACCGTGGGCCGCGGGCACATGGAGGGGTGTCATTGATGAGTTCAATCCAGCCCGAGGCGGGACCCGCGGGACGCTGTGCGGTGGCATCACTGCCACGCCCCATTATAAAGGCTGCGCGCTGTGTGAGTGAGTGACTACACGCCTCGCTCCGTCCCTCACCCCGAATGGGACTCGGGCCATAGGGAGACGCGGATGACATGTGGAGTCTCCGTCAGGTGGGTCCCGAACGTCATTGGCTAAGATCTGCCTGGGTGACGGGTTAGAAAACAGGCGGCTCTGCCACTTGCTCGAAAGATCCCGTATCCGGAACCAGACGCCACAAAAGGCTTTGCGCACCGCGTACCAAAATCCACCGCCGAGCGCACCCACTGCCCAGTGGGACCTGAGTCACCGTGTCCCACCTGTCAAAGTGCAGCCTCGCACAGCGACCGCAAAGCCTGGTGCGGTGCGGTGCGGGGGCAGGCCGAGAGGGTACGCAGCAGGCAGGCCGGCCGGCCGGCCGGCGGGGACCGTACGGCCCCGGTCCAGTCGTCAGTGTCAGCTACAGCGCGGGCCATGGCCGATTGGCTGGGGAATGGGGGGTATGTCTTGGCTTTGGGGGAAATAATATCTCCGTGTTGGGCGTCGGGGGAGATACGTACGGGTACCCGTAAGTTGGCGGCTTCCGTGGCTGCTCTGCGCAGTACCGTGCGGACGCTGGCTTTAGGTCGGGCCGGGCGGGTTGTTTTGTTAGCCAGCCAGTACCCTGCCTGCCTGCCTGTACGAGCGGTGTACGTGCTTGGCAAGCCGTGCTCGTATGCTGTACTAGTACGTACTGCCAACCGGGCCGGCATGCATGCATGCAGCCAGTGCAGGTGCAGGTGCAGGTGCAGGTGCAGCGCTCGTTTTCAATTCCCGCTGACACCCCGTGACAAGGGTGCGCTGGCCGGATGATTGCCGCTGTCGTTTGGGATGGTCGAGTGGGGGTAGTGTGAGCCTGCCTGCCTGCCCTAGCGATGTGCCGGTTGGTTTGCCCGGCCGGCCGCCGTGGTGGCGCAGCTAGCAATTTGCAGTGCCTCGACCTCGACTCGACCCCCTCCGTCCTGTTGGTTGTCATGGTCGACAGCCGTGGCGTGGCAGGGTCACGAGTCACATGGGTGCCATCCATGATCGGCAACAGTGATGCTGTCCCTCGGGTGAACGGTAATGGTACGGTCGCAGTGCGACGTACGGCAAACCAACTTGCGAGGCGGGACGAGTACCGTGGAACTCGTTTCTTTTCTTCTTATTTCTTCCCCAGAAAACAGATGGACCGAGTGCAAGCTAGCTGATGATGCCTGCCTGTCTCTCACCGTCTCACGTTATCCGGCCCGTTAATCTAGGTATCAGTATGTGGACCAACCAATTGACGGCCCATTAATTAGTAACTCAGCGCACCTACGACGTACGGTCCGTGTCATCGTCACACTCCACTGTGGCACTGTGCAGAGTGGAAACCCCCGGTCCCGGTCCCGTTCATACGCGGACACGCCTGCCTCCTCCCGTCGGCCGTCGCAATGGACGTCTCTGCTCCTCCACGATCTAGACTCTAGAGCAGGCGGACCCTGAACGGAAGGTGGGCGCTGCATGCGGAGCGGAGGTTCTAGGCGCTCGAGCTGGTGCGGACCGTCAATGGGGGAGGAAGCCTGACGCGGAAGCCAGGTCGTACTACTCCGGTGGCGGACTGGCTGGCTGCGACGCCACCTCTCCGAGGGAAGGCGCCGACTTCTTCGGTGTTCTTCGGAACTGCGCTGTTCGTTCTAGGTTTTGTGTCCCTCTTCACGGGACACGTGGTCACTGATGCATGCTGACTGGGCGCGGTTCCGGACTCGGTGGCGATCCAAGCAGGTAATTTGTTGGAGACTTGACTGCTCTACTATATAATTCTGATTCCACGGAAATTTTGTCATTGTGTGGAGTGTGATATCATGCGTCTCATAGCTCGGTAGAAGCGAAGGAAGTTGGTTCCATCTGTTTTCGAGCTGCATGAGGCCCTGTTCGGTTTTCAGGGATTGGAGGTCCGGATTGATTCCTAGCCGGATTACTTCTCTAATTTATATATATTTAGATGAGCTGAAACGAATCCTGCTTTATTCCACTATAACCGAACGGACCCTGAGGGCCTGTTCGGTTCCTACGGAACGGTAGCTCTGAACGATTCCAGTCCGGATTGTTTGTCTAATTAATATAAGCATCGATGAACTGGGTTGAATCCTATTGAATTCCGGAACAACCGAACAGGCTCTGAGGCCTTGTTCGTTTGTTCAGGAATGAAGCAGGAATAATTTCAGCTGATCAAAACTTATATAAATTAGCAAAACAAACCGTCTAGTAATTGTTTGATGTCTTCATTCCGGAAGAAACGAACGGCACCTGACGAATTTGAGAAACTGAGCCCAAGAGTATAGTATTTTCTGGCAATAGCAAGTTTACCTGAAACGTTTTTTTTTTGTGTGCGCCTTAAATGTTTTCAGTTTCCTTCGCAAGTTCTGCACTTCTGCTTGTACTGATTTTGGGACTTTTTAATCTAAAAATGGTATCTCCTCTTCATTGGCAGTTAACGACTGACCATTTACAATCCTGAAAATGTGCAGCATAGTAGAAACTGAGAACGTACGTATCAAATATTTGGGAATCAATATTCCGGTTGCTTTGTTCTTATCATCCCTTATTGTGTGTTACCTTTATGACGTTTCAGTTTGCACGTAACAGATGTTGCCGTAGCTGTCTGGATTTTGAATGCAATACTTGTTGTACCTGAGTTAGGACCGCACCACTGATTCTGGGAGGACGGCGTCAGGTGAGTGGAGAAGTACAAATTACAGGATGTTTTCTGAATGTTACCGTTCCAAAATGGTTTGGCTTCAAATTTCGTATGCAGTGACTTCTCCGACGATTTTTTAACGTGGAGTGATTCATTTCCTATACCTATCAAAGGATGTAATACTGTCAAAAGGATCTCTTATCAAGCAATATTGTTAGTGGGTAAACTATCGTGGACCATGCGCGCACCTAGGAAATCAGTGTCTGAGTTTTACATTGACGAAGTTTTGCCGATACTCGTGCCTACGCGAGTAAGTAACCTGCCAAGCCTGTGTAATGACTTCTGTTGCATATTGACGTGTACTCATACAAGAGGACAGAGGTATCTTAAG
Organism: Zea mays; assembly: GCF_902167145.1. Classification (NCBI taxonomy): domain Eukaryota; kingdom Viridiplantae; phylum Streptophyta; class Magnoliopsida; order Poales; family Poaceae; genus Zea; species Zea mays. The sequence goes on from NC_050105.1 coordinate 141,796,700, forward strand.
ACGTTTCAAAAGATCACTCTAAGATAAGAGCGTCAATACAAAATGTAGCCTAGACTGGTCGAAGACAACATCGACCTGGTTATCTCGACCGACATTGACCTAGTCACCCTGGCCAGGTCATTCTCGAATAGAGCTACCCTGACCACAACAAAATTGGTATAGTCACTACGACAAATGTAGTCCTGATCTCGATCACTGGCATCGGTTGCTCTAAGTTAGGACACCCTAAGTCGTATAAGACTCCATGGCGTCACGGTCCAGAGGTGCCATGGATATATGTGCTGAACTAACACACTTATGGTTCTTTAATAGCTCGGCGCACATCCTTGGTTGGGCGTGCGCCGGATGAGGCATATATAGTACGAATGACTCTAAAGACGAACATGTCCAACCACCAGACTCTTTGAAGGACAACAAGGACATGTGGGTCACGACAGGCCTACCATAGGTGTAAAGCGGCCAGATGCTCTTGTCAGGACATAAGTAGGATCGGAGTGAACCCCAAGGCAAACCACATATACGACTCCCTCATAGAAAGGCTCTAGATGCCCATCTACAAGGCTCAACTGCCCCTTGGTCATGTCAGAAGACACGACGTTAGGGTCCAGGCACGACAGCAAAGACAGGCCTTTGGAGCATAGGGGACGACTTATGACCAGTAATCAAAAGATGACTTACCCCATCAAATTTTCTATGTAACAAATGTCTATATGCTCCCTCGACTATATAAGGAAAATATGACAACCAACAAAAACTCCAGGTGAATTTAGCATGCAAACCAACCAGTATCCGAATAATCCAATAGGCATTCAAAAGTATTAACAACCGACCAAGTAGACACACAAGCATGAGAGCTCTTGGGCTCCATCTATACCAATCTCAAAGCAACCAATAAAGACTTCAACATTATATGAGACATAGGGGACTTCCTTGAACCACTCTAAATCCCCTCTCAAAACTCATAAAGCAAAGCCATCGAGACAATAACTCATAAAATTCCCTCTGGCCTATAAATTTATTTATTGTGTGTACAAAACCATGACAACCGGCGCTCTAGATACGATTCTTTTTGTATGTTATGCTTTGATTTTTTATGGCTTCGACTATTTCCTACAGTAACATCCTCTCGGGAACCAAGCTCACCTTCGGTACCCTAGACTTCATCACCATGAAGGATGGTGGTCTGTGGCCCATCACTACCACAACGCCATACAAATGACTCAGTCAGTCACCGTCGTCCTTCCTACAACGACACTAGTATAGGAGGTGAGAGCACCTAGAGGGGGGGTGAATAGGTGATCCTGTAAAAACTTGAAACTTAATCCACAAAACTTGATTAGGAGTTAGCACGAATAAGCCAAGTGGCTAGAGAGGAGAACTTGCACAACACGATAACCACAAAGAGATCCACACAGAGATGGCACAGTGGTTTATCCCGTGGTTCGGCCAAGTCCAACACTTGCCTATTCCACGTTGTGGCGTCCCAACGGACGAGGGTTGCAATCAACCCCTTTCAAGCGGTCCAAAGATCCACTTGAATGCCACGGTGTTTTGCTTTCACTTTATTATATCCCGCTTGCGAGGAATCTCCACAACTTGGAGCCTCTCGCCCTTACACTTTGATGTTCACAAATAAGCACGGAGCAAGGGAGGGATGAGCAACGCACACAAAACACGAAATCAGAGTACCAACACGCACACAAGTCGCAACAAGAGCTCACAACACAACTCAGCGAGTTCACAACTCAAATGGAGCTCTAATTGCTATCGCAAAGAATCAAATGCGCGGAATCGAAGTCTTGGTGCTTAGGAATGCTTAGAGAATGCTTGGTGTTCTCCTCCATGCGCCTAGGGGTCCCTTTTATAGCCCCAAGGCAGCTAGGAGCCGTTGAGTGCATTCCAGGAAGGCAATTCTTGCCTGCTGTCGCCTGGCGCACCAGACAGTCCGGTGCACCACCGGACACAATCCGGTGCGGATCTCCTTCCTTATTTGGTGAAGCCGACCGTTGGCGCTTTGGAGCCGTTGGCGCACCGGACACCGTCCGGTGCACACCGAACAGTCCGGTGCCCCCTTCCGACCGTTGGCTCGGCCACGTGTCTCACGCGGATCGCGCGGCCGACCGTTGGCCCGGCCGACCTGATAGTCGCCTAGAGGGGGGTGAATAGGGCGAAACTGAAATTTACAAATATAAACACAACTACAAGCCGGGTTAGTGTTAGAAATATAAACGAGTCCGCGAGATAGGGCGAAAAACAAATCCCAAGCGAATAAACAAGTGAGACACGGAGATTTGTTTTACCGAGGTTCGGTTCTTTCAAACCTACTCCCCGTTGAGGAGGCCACAAAGGCCGGGTCTCTTTCAACCCTTCCCTCTCTCAAACGATCCCTCGGACCGAGTGAGCTTTTCTTCTCAAATCAAAGTCGGGAACAAAACTTCCCCGCAAGGGTCACCTGAAAGGGAAATGTGCCCTTGGGCCATTTCTAAGTATTTTGGTGATTGAGTGCCAACTCAAGTGCTTAAATGTGAATTTATGCAATGGATGACTAAAGTGCAAATCAAGAGCAAAGGTACGTTTCTAAGTCTTAGTACATTGGTTTTGTGTACTAATATACTTGTCTAAGTATTGGAAACAGGAAGAAAAAGAAAAGGAAAGAGGTGGCTGTGTACAGCCAAGGGGCTGTTTCGGTCTGGGGCACCGGACTGTCCGGTGGTGCACCGGACAGTGTCCGGTGCGCCAGGCTGCCTCGGCCGAAGTGGCCGCTCTCGGGAATTCGCCGACGGCGTACGACTAAAATTCACCGGACTGTCCGGTGTGCACCGGACTGTCCGGTGAGCCAACGGTCAGCTAGGGCCAACGGTCGGCCGCGGATTCTGCGCGCGACACGTGGCCAAGCCAACGGTCGGAAGGGGGCACCGGACTGTCCGGTGTGCACCGGACATGTCCGGTGCGCCAACGGCTCCCAGATCTGCAACGGTCGACTGCGCTGTTTAAGGAAGGAAATCGGGCACCGGACAGTGTCCGGTGTGCACCGGACTGTCCGGTGTGCACCGGACTGTCCGGTGCGCCCGACGACAGAAGGCAAGATCAGCCTTCCAGATTTGCTCTCAACGGCTCCTAGCTGCCTTGGAGCTATAAAAGGGACCCCTAGGCGCATGGAGGAGTATACCAAGCAACCTTAGAGCATTCTTGATCATCCACACTCATTCTTTGCGCATTCGTTTGTCATTCTAAGTGATTCGAGCTCCGTTCTAGTGAGAACTTTGAGATAGTCTTTTGAGCTCGATTCTTGGCCGTGTGTGTGCGCATTTTGCTGTGGATTTGTGTGTGTTGCTTCCCTCCCTTACTCCGTATTTCTTTGTGAATCTCAAGTGTAAGGGCGAGAGACTCCAAGTTGTGGAGATTCCTCGCAAACGGGAAATTGAAAGGAAAAGCATAACACTGTGGTATTCAAGTTGATCATTGGATCACTTGAGAGGAGTTGAGTGCAACTCTCGTCCGTTGGGACGCCACAACGTGGAGTAGGCAAGTTTTGCACTTGGCCGAACCACGGGATAAATCACTGTGTCTTCTCTGTGTTGAACACCTTGTGGTTATCATATTGTGCAAGATCTTCTCTCTAGCCACTTGGCATTAACTGTGCTAACGCTTAATCAAAGTTTTGTGGCTTAAGTTTTGAAGTATACAGGATCACCTATTCACCCCCCCCCCCTCTAGGTGCTCTCAATTGGTATCAAAGCCGTTCTCTTCAAGAAAGGGACTAACCGCCCGAAGAGATGGATCCTAAGGGGAAGGGAATCGTGATCAACGACAAGGAAAAGGAGTCCTTCGTCAACGAGCCAAAAGATGATAAATCCAACGACTCTGGCTCGGGCCACAGACGTAAAGATGGGAAGAAGAAGAAGACAAGGCGCATCAAGGAGATCGTCTACTACGACAGCGACGAATCCTCTTCTTCCCAAAAGGACGATGACAACGACTACAGGAAGACGGTCAATTCGAACTTTTCATTTGATTATTCTCGTATTCCACATAGTTCGAATTCGCATTTGCTTTCCATTCCTCTCGGCAAACCTCCACACTTTGATGGGGAGGACTACGGATTTTGGAGTCACAAAATGCGTAGTCATTTATTCTCTCTCCATCCAAGCATATGGGAGATTGTAGAGAATGGAATGAAATTTGATAGCTCGGATAGCCCTATGTTTATTAACGAACAAATTCATAAAAATGCACAAGCTACTACTGTGTTGCTAGCCTCTTTGTGCAGGGACGAGTACAATAAGGTGAGCGGCTTGGACAATGCCAAGCAGATATGGGACACCCTCAAGATTTCTCACGAGGGGAACGACATCACCGTGCTCACTAAAATGGAGTTGGTGGAGGGCGAGCTTGGAAGGTTTGCAATGATAAGGGGCGAGGAGCCAACCCAAACATACAACCGGCTCAAGACCCTTATCAACAAAATAAGGAGTTATGGAAGCACGCGATGGACGGACCATGACGTCGTCCGACTATTACTAAGGTCCTTTACCATTCTTGATCCTCATTTGGTGAATAATATTCGTGAGAATCCCAGGTACACCAAAATGTCGCCCGAAGAAGTCCTAGGAAAATTCGTCAGCGGGCGAATGATGATTAAGGAAGCAAGGTACGTGGACGACGCCTTGAATGGACCGATCAACGAGCCACAACCTCTTGCTCTCAAAGCAACAAGAAGCAAGGAGGCGCTACCTAGCAAGGTGGCACAAATTGAGGCGGCCGGACTTAATGATGAAGAGATGGCTCTCATCATCAAACGCTTCAAGACGGTGCTAAGAGGTCACAAGGGGCAGCCAAGCAAGACCAAGACAAAGGGGAAGCGCTCATGCTTCAAGTGCGGTAAGATTGGTCATTTTATCGCTAACTGCCCCGATAACGATAGTGACCAGGAACAGGGGAACAAGAGGGAAAAGAAGAAGAATTACAAGAAGGCCAAGGGCGAGGCACACATTGGAAAGGAGTGGGATTCGGATTGCTCCTCCGACTCCGACAATGAAGGACTCGCCGCCACCGCCTTCAACAAGTCATCCCTCTTCCCGAACGAGCGTCACACATGCCTTATGGCAAGGGAGAAGAAGGTGAGTACTCGAAACTCCACTTATGCTTCTTCTAGTGATAATGAGTCAAGTGATGATGATGACATAGACTATTCATGCTTATTCAAGGGTTTAGATAGATCTAAAATAGACAAAATAAATGAATTGATTGATGCCTTGAATGATAAGGATGTGCTTTTAGAAAAGCAAGAAGATTTGTTGTATGAAGAACATGACAAATTTGTAGAAGCACAAAAATCACTTGCATTAGAGATTAAGAGAAATGAAATACTTTCTTGTGAGTTGTCTACATGTCATGATTCAATTGCTAGTTTAAAGAGCAAAAATGATGATTTAAATGCTAAACTAGAAAAATCTAGTAAATCAACATCTTGTGTAGAACATGTTGAGATTTGCACTAGGTGTAAAGATTTCGATGTTGATGCCTGTAGTAATCATTTAGTTTCAATTTCCAAACTAACTGAGGAATTGGCTAGTCTTAATGCTCAACTTAAGGCTAGCAAAAGCGAATTTGATAAGCTAAAATTTGCAAGGGATGCCTACACGATTGGTAGACACCCCTCAATTAAGGATGGACTTGGCTTCAAAAGGGAAGCCAAGAAGTTAACAAGCCATAAGGCTCCCATTCCCGCTAAAGGGAAAGGGAAGGCCCCTATGGCTACTAGTGCTAAAAAGAACCATGCCTTTTTGTATCATGATAGAAATGTTTTTAGAAGTTATGATGCTTTTGATTCACATGCTTATGATTCTTATGCCATGACTGCTTCTAGTTCTTCCTATATGCATGGTAGAAATATGACTAGGAGAAACGCTATTCATCATGTGCCTAGAAAGAATACTATTCATGCTCCTAGGAAAGTAGTAAATGAACCTTCTACAATTTATTGTGCTTTAAATGCTTCCTTTGCTATTTGTAGAAAGGATAGGAAGATAGTTGCTAGGAAGTTAGGGGCAAAATGCAAAGGAGACAAAACTTGCATTTGGGTCCCTAAGGAAATTGTGACTAACCTTGTAGGACCCAACAAGAGTTGGGTACCTAAGTCCCAAGCCTAAATTTGCCTTGCAGGTTTATGCATCCGGGGGTTCAAGCTGGATTATTGATAGCGGATGCACAAACCATATGACGGGGGAGAAGAAGATGTTCACCTCCTACGTCAAGAATAAGGATTCCCAAGATTCAATTATATTCGGTGATGGGAATCAAGGCAAGGTAAAAGGATTAGGTAAAATTGCGATCTCAAATGAGCACTCAATTTCTAATGTGTTTTTAGTTGAGTCCTTGGGATATAATTTGCTATCTGTTAGTCAATTATGCAACATGGGGTATAACTGTCTATTTACAAATGTAGATGTGTCTGTCTTTAGAAGAAGTGATGATTCACTAGCTTTTAAGGGTGTATTAGACGGCAAACTTTATTTAGTTGATTTTGCAAAAGAAGAGGCCGGTCTAGATGCATGCTTAATAGCTAAGACTAGCATGGGCTGGCTGTGGCATCGCCGCTTAGCACATGTGGGGATGAAGAACCTTCACAAGCTTCTAAAGGGAGAACACGTGATAGGTTTGACTAACGTGCAATTCGAAAAAGATAGACCTTGTGCAGCTTGTCAAGCAGGTAAACAAGTGGGAGGAGCACATCACAGCAAGAATGTGATGACCACTTCAAGACCCCTGGAGCTGCTGCATATGGACCTCTTCGGACCCGTCGCCTATCTGAGCATAGGAGGGAGTAAGTATGGTCTAGTTATTGTTGATGACTTTTCCCGCTTCACTTGGGTGTTCTTTTTGCAGGATAAGTCTGAAACCCAAGGGACCCTCAAGCGCTTCCTGAGGAGAGCTCAAAATGAGTTTGAGCTCAAGGTGAAGAAGATAAGGAGCGACAACGGGTCCGAGTTCAAGAACCTTCAAGTGGAGGAGTTCCTTGAGGAGGAAGGGATCAAGCACGAGTTCTCCGCTCCCTATACACCACAGCAAAATGGTGTGGTAGAGAGGAAGAACAGGACACTAATTGACATGGCAAGGACTATGCTTGGAGAGTTCAAGACCCCCGAGCGTTTTTGGTCGGAAGCCGTGAACACGGCTTGCCACGCCATCAACAGGGTCTACCTTCACCGCCTCCTCAAGAAGACGTCGTATGAGCTTCTAACCGGTAACAAACCCAATGTATCTTACTTTCGTGTATTTGGGAGCAAGTGCTACATTCTAGTGAAGAAGAGTAGAAATTCTAAGTTTGCTCCCAAAGCTGTAGAAGGGTTTTTATTAGGTTATGACTCAAATACAAAGGCGTATAGAGTCTTCAACAAATCATCGGGTTTGGTTGAAGTTTCTAGCGACATTGTATTTGATGAGACTAATGGCTCTCCAAGAGAGCAAGTTGTTGATTGTGATGATGTAGATGAAGAAGATGTTCCGACGGCCGCTATACGAACCATGGCGATTGGAGAAGTGCGGCCACAGGAACAAGATCAACTATCTTCCTCAACTATGGTGCTACCCCCAATTCAAGACGATGAACAGGTTCATCAACAGGAGGCGGATGATCAAGGGGGAGCACAAGATGATCATGTGATGGAGGAAGATGCGCAACCGGCACCTCCAACCCAAGTTCGAGCGATGATTCAAAGGGATCATCCCGTCGACCAAATTCTGGGTGACATTAGCAAGGGAGTAACTACTCGTTCTCGATTAGTTAATTTTTGTGAGCACTACTCCTTTGTCTCTTCTATTGAGCCTTTCAGGGTAGAGGAGGCCTTGCTAGATCCGGACTAGGTGCTGGCCATGCAGGAGGAGCTCAACAACTTCAAGAGAAATGAAGTTTGGAAGCTGGTGCCTCGTCCGAAGCAAAATGTTGTGGGAACCAAGTGGGTGTTCCGCAACAAACAGGACGAGCACGGGGTGGTGACGAGAAACAAGGCTCGACTTGTGGCAAAAGGTTATGCCCAAGTCGCAGGTTTGGATTTTGAGGAGACTTTTGCTCCTGTGGCTAGGCTAGAGTCAATTCGAATCTTGCTAGCATATGCCGCTCACCATTCTTTCAGGTTGTACCAAATGGATGTGAAGAGCGCTTTCCTCAACGGGCCGATCAAGGAGGAGGTGTACGTAGAGCAACCCCCTGGCTTCGAGGATGATCGGTTCCCTGACCATGTGTGTAAGCTCTCTAAGGCGCTCTATGGACTTAAGCAAGCCCCAAGAGCATGGTATGAATGCCTTAGAGATTTCTTAGTTGCTAATGCTTTCAAGGTTGGGAAAGCCGATCCAACTCTTTTTACTAAGACTTGTAATGGTGATTTGTTTGTGTGCCAAATTTATGTCGATGACATAATATTTGGTTCTACTAACCAAAAGTCTTGTGAAGAGTTTAGCAGGGTGATGACGCAGAAATTCGAGATGTCGATGATGGGCGAGTTGAACTACTTCCTTGGGTTCCAAGTGAAGCAACTCAAGGATGGCACCTTCATCTCCCAAACGAAGTACACGCAAGACTTGCTAAAGAGGTTTGGGATGAAGGACGCCAAGCCCGCAAAGACGCCGATGGGAACCGACGGACACACAGACCTCAACAAAGGAGGTAAGTCCGTTGATCAAAAAGCATACCGGTCAATGATAGGGTCTTTACTTTATTTATGTGCTAGTAGACCGGATATTATGCTTAGCGTATGCATGTGTGCTAGATTTCAATCCGATCCTAAGGAATGTCACTTAGTGGCGGTGAAGCGAATTCTTAGATATTTAGTTGCTACGCCTTGCTTCGGGCTCTGGTATCCAAAGGGGTCTACCTTTGACTTGGTTGGATACTCAGACTCCGACTATGCTGGATGTAAGGTCGATAGGAAGAGTACATCGGGGACGTGCCAATTCTTAGGAAGGTCCCTGGTGTCATGGAATTCTAAGAAACAAACCTCTGTTGCCCTATCCACCGCTGAGACCGAGTATGTTGCCGCAGGACAGTGTTGCGCGCAACTACTTTGGATGAGGCAAACCCTCCGGGACTTTGGCTACAATCTGAGCAAAGTCCCACTCCTATGTGATAATGAGAGTGCTATCCGCATGGCGGAAAATCCTGTTGAACACAGCCGCACAAAGCACATAGACATCCGGCATCACTTTTTGAGAGACCACCAGCAAAAGGGAGATATCGAAGTGTTTCATGTTAGCACCGAGAACCAACTAGCCGATATCTTTACCAAGCCTCTAGATGAGAAGACCTTTTGCAGGCTGCGTAGTGAGCTAAATGTCTTAGATTCGCGGAACTTGGATTGAATTGTAGCATACATGTGTTTATGCCTTTGATCAGATTCATTCTGCATTTTGTTGCTTATTGTGGTGCTCAAGTTGTACAAACACTCCCTGGACCTCACAAGTCCGTTGCAAAGTGATGCACATGTTTAGGGGGAGATGTGGTACAACTTGACCCTTTGAGACTAACCAATTGCTTGAGTTTGCTTGATTTAGTCTCGAAGGTGGATTGAAAGGGAAAGGTGAACTTGGACCATGCAAGACTTCCACTGCACTCCGATGAGAGAGTAACTTATTCCAAGTTCATCTCTATGATCTTATTGCCTTTGTACTCTTAATTGAAGATTTTGGTGAGGCAATGGGGTTGAAGGGCCAAGATTGATCCTGTTTTGGTGCTTGATGCCAAAGGGGGAGAAAATAAAGGCCAAAGCAATAAATGGATCAGCTACCACTTGAGAGATTTTGAAAATAGAAGAATAGAGCTTTTTGTTTTGTCAAAACTCTTTTATTGTGTCTCTTGTCAAAAGTTGGCTTCTTGTGGGGAGAAATGGTGATTATGGGAAATAGGGGGAGTTTTTGAAATCTCTGATCAATCTCTTTTGGAATAACTCTCTATATGCTTTAACATGTGTGTTTGACTTAGAGATAGAGATTTGAGTTTGATTTGCAAAAACAAACCAAGTGGTGGCAAAGGATGATCCATATATGCCAAAAATGAATCAAAATAAATTTAAGTGTTATTTGAAGTGATTTTGCACTTGTTCTAGTTGCTTTATGTTGTGTTGGCATAAATCACCAAAAAGGGGGAGATTGAAAGGGAAATGTGCCCTTGGGCCATTTCTAAGTATTTTGGTGATTGAGTGCCAACTCAAGTGCTTAAATGTGAATTTATGCAATGGATGACTAAAGTGCAAATCAAGAGCAAAGGTACGTTTCTAAGTCTTAGTACATTGGTTTTGTGTACTAATATACTTGTCTAAGTATTGGAAACAGGAAGAAAAAGAAAAGGAAAGAGGTGGCTGTGTACAGCCAAGGGGCTGTTTCGGTCTGGGGCACCGGACTGTCCGGTGGTGCACCGGACAGTGTGCGGTGCGCCAGGCTGCCTCGGCCGAAGTGGCCGCTCTCGGGAATTCGCCGACGGCGTACAGCTAAAATTCACCGGACTGTCCGGTGTGCACCGGACTGTCCGGTGAGCCAACGGTCGGCTAGGGCCAACGGTCGGTCGCGGATTCTACGCGCGACACGTGGCTAAGCCAACGGTCGGAAGGGGGCACCGGACTGTCCGGTGTGCACCGGACATGTCCGGTGCGCCAACGGCTCCCAGATCTGCAACGGTCGACTGCGCTGTTTAAGGAAGGAAATCGGGCACCGGACAGTGTCCGGTGTGCACCGGACTGTCCGGTGCGCCCGACGACAGAAGGCAAGATCAGCCTTCCAGATTTGCTCTCAACGGCTCCTAGCTGCCTTGGGGCTATAAAAGGGACCCCTAGGCGCATGGAGGAGTATACCAAGCAACCTTAGAGCATTCTTGATCATCCACACTCATTCTTTGCGCATTCGTTTGTCATTCTAAGTGATTCGAGCTCCGTTCTAGTGAGAACTTTGAGATAGTCTTTTGAGCTCGATTCTTGGCCGTGTGTGTGCGCATTTTGCTGTGGATTTGTGTGTGTTGCTTCCCTCCCTTACTCTGTATTTCTTTGTGAATCTCAAGTGTAAGGGCGAGAGACTCCAAGTTGTGGAGATTCCTCGCAAACGGGAAATTGAAAGGAAAAGCATAACACTGTGGTATTCAAGTTGATCATTGGATCACTTGAGAGGAGTTGAGTGCAACTCTCGTCCGTTGGGACGCCACAACGTGGAGTAGGCAAGTTTTGCACTTGGCCGAACCACGGGATAAATCACTGTGTCTTCTCTGTGTTGAACTCCTTGTGGTTATCATATTGTGCAAGATCTTCTCTCTAGCCACTTGGCATTAACTGTGCTAACGCTTAATCAAAGTTTTGTGGCTTAAGTTTTGAAGTATACAGGATCACCTATTCACCCCCCCCTCTAGGTGCTCTCATCACCACACAATTGGTGCCTCTTGCCTTGATTACAATGGAGTTTTGATCACAAGAACAAGTGAGAAAGAAAAGAAGCAATCCAAGCGCAAGAGCTCAAAAGAACACGACAAATCTCTCTCGCTAATCACTAAAGCCTTGTGTGGAATTGGAGAGGATTTGATCTCTTTGTATGTGTCTAGAATTGAATGCCTAGCTCTTGTAAGTGGTTGAGAAGTGGGAAAACTTGGATGCAATGAATGGTGGGGTGGTTGGGGTATTTATAGCCCCAACCACCAAAAGTGGCCGTTGGGAGGCTGTCTGTTCGATGGCGCACCGGACAGTCCGGTGCACACCGGACAGCCCGGTGCCCCCTGCCACGTCATCACTGTCGTTGGATTCTGACCGTTGGAGCTTCTGACTTGTGGGCCCGCCTGGGTGTCCGGTGCACACCGGACAGGTACTGTTTGCTGTCCGGTGTGCCAGTATGGGCGCGCCTGACCTCTGCGCGCGCAGAGCGCGCATTAAATGCACGGCAGAGAGCCGTTGGCGCGGAGATAGCCGTTGCTCCGGAGTCGCACCGGACAGTCCGGTGCACACCGGACAGTCCGGTGAATTATAGTGGACTAGCCGTTGGAGTTTCCCGAAGCTGGCGAGTTCCTGAGGCCGACCTCCCTTGGCGCACCGGACACTGTCCGGTGTACACCGGACAGTCCGGTGAATTATAGCCGAGTCGCCTCCGGAAATTCCCGAAGGTGGCGAGTTTGAGTCTGAGTCCCCCTGGTGCACCGGACATGTCCGGTGGCACACCGGACAGTCCGGTGCGCCAGACCAGGGGTGCCTTCGGTTGCCCCTTTGCTCCTTTGTTGAATCCAAAACTTGGTCTTTTTATTGGCTGAGTGTGAACCTTTAACACCTGTATAACTTATACACTGGAGCAAACTAGTTAGTCCAATTATTTGTGTTGGGCAATTCAACCACCAAAATTAATTAGGGACTAGGTGTAAGCCTAATTCCCTTTCAATCTCCCCCTTTTTGGTGATTGATGCCAACACAAATCAAAGCAAATATGGAAGTGCATAATTGAACTAGTTTGAATAATGTAAGTGTAAAGGTTGCTTGGAATTGAGCCAATATAAATACTTATAAGATATGCATGGATTGTTTCTTCATTTTTAACATTTTGGACCACGCTTGCACCACATGTTTTGTTTTTGCAAATTCTTTTTGTAAATCCATTTCAAAGATCTTTTGCAAATAGTCAAAGGTAAATGAATAAGAGTTTGCAAAGCATTTTCAAGATTTGAAATTTTCTCCCCCTGTTTCAAATGCTTTTCCTTTGACTTAACAAAACTCCCCCTAAAGAAGATCCACCTCTTAGTGTTCAAGAGGGTTTTGATACACATTTTTGAAAAACTAATTTTCTTCTCCTTTTGAACATAATAGGATACCAATTGATAAATACTTTTGGAAAGCACTAAGTTTTTTTGAAATTGGTGGTGGTGCGGTCCTTTTGCTTTGGGATCATACTTTCTCCCCCTTTGGCATGAATCGCCAAAAACGGAATCATTAGAGCCCATCGAAGTACTATCTTCCTCTTTGGTCATAAGTAAATGAGTTAAGATTATACCAAAGACGAAGTCCGGTCCTTTTGCTTTGGGCTTTTACTCTCTCCCCCAAAGACAAGGTCCTTTTCTTGGAGCGATGGCGAAGGATGAGTTACGGAGTGGAAGCCTTTGTCTTCGCCGAAGACTCCAATTCCCTTTCAATATAACTATGACTTGGTGTGAAATGGACTTGAAAAACACATTAGTCATAGCATATGAAAGAGATATGATCAAAGGTATATAAATGAGCTACGTGTGCAATCTAGCAAAAGAAATTGCGCGAATCAAGAATATTGAGCTCATGCCTAAGTTTGGTAAAAGTTTGTTCATCAAGAGGCTTGGTAAAGATATCGGCTAATTGATCTTTAGTGTTAATATAAGAAATCTCGATATCTCCCTTTTGTTGGTGATCCCTAAGAAAATAATACCGAATGGCTATGTGCTTAGTGCGGCTATGCTCGACGGGATTGTCGGCCATTTTGATTGCACTCTCATTATCACATAGCAAAGGGACTTTGGTTAATTTGTAACCATAGTCCCGCAGGGTTTGCCTCATCCAAAGCAATTGCGCGCAACAATGACCTGCGGCAATGTACTCGGCTTCGGCGGTGGAAAGAGCAACCGAATTTTGCTTCTTTGAAGCCCAAGACACCAAGGATCTTCCCAAGAACTGGCAAGTCCCCGATGTGCTCTTCCTATTGATCTTACACCCCGCCCAATCAGCATCAGAATAACCAATTAAATTAAAAGTGGATCCCCGAGGGTACCAAAGCCCAAACTTAGGAGTATAAGCCAAATATCTCAAGATTCGTTTTACGGCCGTAAGGTGGGATTCCTTAGGGTCGGATTGGAATCTTGCACACATGCATACGGAAAGCATAATGTCCGGTCGAGAAGCACATAAATAGAGTAAGGAACCTATCATCGACCGGTATACCTTTTGATCCACGGACTTACCTCCCGTGTCGAGGTCGAGATGCCCATTGGTTCCCATGGGTGTCTTGATGGGCTTGGCATCCTTCATCCCAAACTTGCTTAGAATATCTTGAGTATACTTCGTTTGGCTAAGGAAGGTGCCCTCTTGGAGTTGCTTTACTTGAAATCCTAAGAAATACTTCAACTCCCCCATCATAGACATCTCGAATTTCTTTGTCATGATCCTACTAAATTCCTCACAAGTAGATTCGTTAGTAGACCCAAATATGATATCATCAACATAAATTTGGCATACAAACAAATCATTGTCAAGAGTTTTAGTGAATAGAGTAGGATCCGCCTTGCCGACTTTGAAGTCATTAGCGATAAGGAAATCTCTAAGGCATTCATACCATGCTCTTGGGGCTTGCTTGAGCCCATAAAGCGCCTTAGAGAGCCTATAAACATGGTTAGGATACTCACTGTCTTCAAAGCCGGGAGGTTGCTCAACATAGACCTCTTCCTTGATTGGTCCGTTGAGGAAGGCACTTTTCACGTCCATTTGATAAAGCTTAAAGCCATGGTAAGTAGCATAGGCCAACAATATGCGAATTGACTCAAGCCTAGCTACGGGTGCATAGGTTTCACCGAAATCCAAACCTTCGACTTGGGAGTATCCCTTGGCCACAAGTCGTGCTTTGTTCCTTGTCACCACACCATGCTCATCTTGCTTGTTGCGGAAGACCCATTTGGTTCCTACAATATTTTGGTTAGGACGAGGAACCAAATGCCATACCTCATTTCTAGTGAAGTTGTTGAGCTCCTCTTGCATCGCCACCACCCAATCCGAATCTTGGAGAGCTTCCTCTACCCTGTGTGGCTCAATAGAGGAAACAAAAGAGTAATGTTCACAAAAGTGAGCAACCCGAGATCTAGTAGTTACCCCCTTATGAATGTCGCCGAGGATGGTGTCGACGGGGTGATCTCGTTGGATTGCTTGGTGGACTCTTGGGTGTGGCGGTCTTGGTTCTTCCTCATCCTTCTTTTCTTGATCATTTGCATCTCCCCCTTGATCATTGCCATCATCTTGAGGTGGCTCATATTCTTGATTTTGCCCTTCATCAACTTGAGCCACATCCTCATTTTGAGTTGGTGGAGATGCTTGCGTGGTGGAGGATGGTTGATCTTGTGCACTTGGAGGCTCTTCGGATTCCTTAGGACACACATCCCCAATGGACATGTTCCTTAGCGCTGTGCATGGAGCCTCTTCATTACCTATCTCATCAAGATCAACTTGCTCTACTTGAGAGCCGTTAGTTTCATCAAACACAACGTCACATGAGACTTCAACTAGTCCAGTGGACTTGTTAAAGACCCTATATGCCCTTGTGTTTGAGTCATAACCAAGTAAAAAGCCTTCTACAGTTTTAGGAGCAAATTTAGATTTTCTACCTCTTTTAACAAGAATAAAGCATTTGCTACCAAAAACTCTAAAGTATGAAATGTTGGGCTTTTTACCGGTTAGGAGTTCATATGATGTCTTCTTGAGGATTCGGTGAAGATATAACCGGTTGATGGCGTAGCAGGCGGTGTTGACCGCTTCGGCCCAAAACCGGTCCGGTGTCTTGTACTCATCAAGCATGGTTCTTGCCATGTCCAATAGAGTTCGATTCTTCCTCTCCACTACACCATTTTGTTGTGGCGTGTAGGGAGAGGAGAACTCATGCTTGATGCCCTCCTCCTCAAGAAAGCCTTCTATTTGAGAGTTCTTGAACTCCGTCCCGTTGTCGCTTCTTATTTTCTTGATCCTTAAGCCAAACTCATTTTGAGCCCGTCTCAAGAATCCTTTTAAGGTCTCTTGGGTTTGAGATTTTTCCTGTAAAAAGAATACCCAAGTGAAGCGAGAATAATCATCCACTATTACAAGACAATACTTACTCCCGCCGATGCTTATGTAAGCAATCGGGCCCAATAGATCCATGTGGAGTAGCTCAAGCGGCCTGTCGGTCGTCATGATGTTCTTGTGTGGATGATGGGCTCCAACTTGCTTCCCCGCCTGGCATGCGCTACAAATCCTGTCTTTCTCAAAATAAACATTTGTTAATCCT
Source organism: Zea mays (assembly GCF_902167145.1). NCBI lineage: Eukaryota > Viridiplantae > Streptophyta > Magnoliopsida > Poales > Poaceae > Zea > Zea mays. Next base: position 141,812,702 of record NC_050105.1, read on the forward strand.
AAAATGTGCTCTCCCTTTAGAAGCTTGTGAAGATTCTTCATCCCAACATGGGCTAGTCGGCGGTGCCAGAGCCAACCCATGTTAGTCTTAGCAATTAAGCATGTGTCGAGTTCAGCTCTATCAAAATCTACTAAGTATAGCTGACCCTCTAACACACCCTTAAATGCTATTGAATCATCACTTCTTCTAAAGACAGTGACACCTACATCAGTAAAGAGACAGTTGTAGCCCATTTGACATAATTGGGAAACAGAAAGCAAGTTGTAGTCTAAAGAATCAACAAGAAAAACATTGGAAATAGAATGGTCAGGAGATATAGCAATTTTACCAAGTCCTTTGACCAAACCTTGATTTCCATCCCCGAATGTGATAGCTCGTTGGGGATCTTGGTTTTTCTCATATGAGGAGAACATCCTTTTCTCCCCGGTCATGTGGTTTGTGCACCCGCTGTCGAGTATCTAACTTGAGCCCCCGGATGCATAAACCTACAAAACAAATTTAGTTCTTGACTTTAGGTACCCAAACGGTTTTGGGTCCTTTGGCATTAGATACAAGAACTTTGGGTACCCAAACAAAAGTCTTTGACCCCTTGTGTTTGCCCCCAACAAACTTGGCAACTACCTTGCCGGATTTGTTAGTAAGCACATAAGAAGCATCAAAAGTTTTAAAAGAAATGGCATGATCATTTGATGCATTAGGAGTTTTCTTTCTAGGCAACTTGGCACGGGTTGGTTGCCTAGAGCTAGATGTCTCACCCTTATACATAAAAGCATGATTAGGGCCAGAGTGAGACGTCCTAGAATGAATTCTCCTAATTTTGTTCTCGGGATAACCGGCAGGGTACAAAATGTAACCCTCGTTATCCTGAGGCATGGGAGCCTTGCCCTTAACAAAGTTAGACAAATTTTTAGGAGGGGCATTAAGTTTGACATTGTCTCCCCTTTGGAAGCCAATGCCATCCTTAATGCCAGGGCGTCTCCCATTATAAAGCATGCTACGAGCAAATTTAAATTTCTCATTTTCTAAGTTGTGCTCGGCAATCTTTGCATCTAGTTTAGCTATGTGATCATTTTGTTGCTTAATTAAAATCATGTGACCATGAATAGCATCAACATCAATATCTCTACATCTAGTACAAATAGTAACATGCTCAATGGTAGATGTAGAGGGTTTGCAAGAATTAAGTTCAGCAATCTTGGCATGTAGTATATCATTTTTATCTCTAAGATCGGAAATAGTGATATTGCAAACATCAAAATCTTTAGCCTTAGCAATCAAATTATCATTTTCTACTCTAAGGCTAGCAAGAGAAATGTTTAATTCTTCAATCCTAGCAAGCAAATCATCATTATTATCTCTAGGATTGGGAATTGAAACATTACAAACATGAGAATCAACCTTAGCATTTAAACTAGCATTTTCATTTCTAAGGTTGTCAATCATCTCACGGCAAGTGCTTAGCTCACTAGACAATTTTTCACATTTTCAACTTGTAGAGCGTAAGCATTTTTAACCTTAACATGTTTTTTATTTTCCTTGATTAGGAAGTCCTCTTGGAAGTCCAAGAGATCATCCTTCTCATGGATGACACTAATTAGTTCATTTAATTTCTCCTTTTGTTCCATGTTAAGGTTGGCAAAAAGAGTACGCAAATTATCTTCCTCACCACTAGCATTATCATCACTGGAAGACTCATATTTAGTGGAGGAATTGGATTTAACCTTCTTCTTTTTGCCGTCCTTTGCCATGAGGCACTTGTGGCCGACGTTGGGAAAGAGGAGTCCCTTGGTGACGGCGATGTTGGCGGCGTCCTCGTCGTCGGAGGAGTCGCTTGAGCTTTCGTCGGAGTCCCATTCCCGACAAACATGGGCATCACCGCCCTTCTTCTTGTAGTACCTCTTCTTCTCCTTTCTCCTCCCTTTCTTGTCGTCACCTCGGTCACTGTCACTAGATATAGGACATTTAGCAATAAAATGACCGGGCTTACCACACTTGTAGCAAACCTTCTTGGAGCGGGACTTGTAGTCCTTCCCCCTCCTTTGCTTGAGGATTTGGCGGAAGCTCTTGATGACGAGCGCCATTTCCTCATTGTCGAGCTTGGAGGCGTCTATTGGTTGTCGACTTGGTGTAGACTCCTCCTTCTTCTCCTCCGTTGCCTTGAATGCAACAGGTTGAGCTTCGGATGTGGTGGCATCATCAAGCTCGTTGATCTTCCTCGAGCCTTCGATCATGCACTCAAAACTTACAAAATTCCCGATAACTTCCTCGGGGGTCATTTTAGTATATCTAGGATTACCACGAATTAATTGAACTTGAGTAGGGTTAAGGAAAATAAGAGATCTTAAAATAACCTTAACCATCTCGTGGTCATCCCACTTTACGCTCCCGAGGTTGCGTACTTGATTCACCAAGGTCTTGAGCCGGTTGTACATGTGTTGTGGCTCCTCCCCTTTGCGAAGCCGGAACCGACCGAGCTCCCCCTCGATCGTTTCCCACTTGGTGATCTTGGTGAGCTCGTCTCCCTCGTGCGCGGTTTTGAGCACATCCCAAACCTCCTTGGCGCTCTTCAACCCTTGTACTTTGTTATACTCCTCTCTACTTAGAGAGGCGAGGAGTATTGTTGTCGCTTGAGAGTTGAAGTGCTCGATTTGGGCTACCTCATCCTCATCATAATTTTCATCCCCTACGGACGGTACCTGTGCACCAAACTCAACAACATCCCATATACTTTTGTGGAGCGAGGTTAGATGAAATCGCATTAAATCGCTCCACCTAGCATAGTCTTCACCATCAAAAGTTGGTGGTTTGCCTAATGGGACGGAAAGTAAAGATGTATGTTTGGAAATGCGAGGGTAGCGTAGGGGGATCTTACTATACTTCTTGCGCTCTTGGCGCTTAGAAGTGACGGAGGGCGCATCGGAGTCGGAGGTCGATGTTGATGAAGTGTCGGTCTCGTAGTAGACCACTTTCCTCATCCTCTTGTGCTTGTCGCCTTTCCGATGCGGCTTGTGGGAAGAAGATTTTTCCTTCTTCTCTTTGTGGTAAGAAGAGGAAGACTTTTTCTCCTTCCGTTTGGAGGAGTCCTTCTTCTTCTCCTTCCTCTTGGTGCGGGACTCTTCCGATGAAGTGCTCCCGTGGCTTGTAGTGGGCTTTTCGCCGGTCTCCATCTCCTTCTTGGCGTGATCTCCCGACATCACTTCGAGCGGTTAGGCTCTAATGAAGCACCTGCTTTGATACCAATTGATAGTCGCCTAGAGGGGGGGTGAATAGGGCGAAACTGAAATTTACAAATATAAACACAACTACAAGCCGGGTTAGTGTTAGAAATATAAACGAGTCCGCGAGATAGGGCGAAAAACAAATCCCAAGCGAATAAACAAGTGAGACACGGAGATTTGTTTTACCGAGGTTCGGTTCTTTCAAACCTACTCCCCGTTGAGGAGGCCACAAAGGCCGGGTCTCTTTCAACCCTTCCCTCTCTCAAACGATCCCTCGGACCGAGTGAGCTTTTCTTCTCAAATCAAAGCCGGGAACAAAACTTCCCCGCAAGGGTCACCACACAATTGGTGCCTCTTGCCTTGATTACAATGGAGTTTTGATCACAAGAACAAGTGAGAAAGAAAAGAAGCAATCCAAGCGCAAGAGCTCAAAAGAACACGACAAATCTCTCTCGCTAATCACTAAATCCTTGTGTGGAATTGGAGAGGATTTGATCTCTTTGTATGTGTCTAGAATTGAATGCCTAGCTCTTGTAAGTGGTTGAGAAGTGGGAAAACTTGGATGCAATGAATGGTGGGGTGGTTGGGGTATTTATAGCCCCAACCACCAAAAGTGGCCGTTGGGAGGCTGTCTGTTCGATGGCGCACCGGACAGTCCGGTGCACACCGGACAGTCCGGTGCACACCGGACAGTCCGGTGCCCCCTGCCACGTCATCACTGCCGTTGGATTCTGACCGTTGGAGCTTCTGACTTGTGGGCCCGCCTGGGTGTCCGGTGCACACCGGACAGGTACTGTTTGCTGTCCGGTGTGCCAGTATGGGCACGCCTGACCTCTGCGCGCGCAGAGCGCGCATTAAATGCGCGGCAGAGAGCCGTTGGCGCGGAGATAGCCGTTGCTCCGGAGTCGCACCGGACAGTCCGGTGCACACCGGACAGTCCGGTGAATTATAGTGGACTAGCCGTTGGAGTTTCCCGAAGCTGGCGAGTTCCTGAGGCCGACCTCCCTTGGCGCACCGGACACTGTCCGGTGTACACCGGACAGTCCGGTGAATTATAGCCGAGTCGCCTCCGGAAATTCCCGAAGGTGGCGAGTTTGAGTCTGAGTCCCCCTGGTGCACCGGACATGTCCGGTGGCACACCGGACAGTCCGGTGCGCCAGACCAGGGGTGCCTTCGGTTGCCCCTTTGCTCCTTTGTTGAATCCAAAACTTGGTCTTTTTATTGGCTGAGTGTGAACCTTTAACACCTGTATAACTTATACACTGGAGCAAACTAGTTAGTCCAATTATTTGTGTTGGGCAATTCAACCACCAAAATTAATTAGGGACTAGGTGTAAGCCTAATTCCCTTTCACGACCGTTGGCTCACCGGACAGTCTGGTGCACACCGGACAGTCCGGTGAATTATAGCCGTACGCCGTTAATCACTTCCCGAGAGCAGCAAGTTCGCCTGAGTCAGCCTGGCGCACCGGACTGTCCGAACCGGACAGTGGTTTATCCCGTGGACTTGGCCGAACCACGGGATAAACCACTGTGCCATCTCTGTGTTGATCTCTTTGTGGTTATCGTGTTGTGCAAGTTCTTCTCTCTAGCCACTTGGCTTATTCGTGCTAACTCCTAATCAAGTTTTGTGGATTAAGTTTCAAGTTTTTACAGGATCACCTATTCACCCCCCCCCCCTCTAGGTGCTCTCAATTGGTATCGGAGCCGTTCTCTTCAAGAAAGGGACTAACCGCCCGAAGAGATGGATCCTAGGGGCAAGGGGATGGTGGTCAACGACAAGGAGAAGGAGTCCTTTGTCAATGATCCAAAGGAGGACAAGCCTACTGACTCTGGCTCGAGCCACAAAAGAAAAGATGGGAAAAAGAAGAAAGCAAGGCGCATCAAAGAGATAGTCTACTACGATAGCGATGAATCCTCTTCTTCCCAAAAGGACGACGACAACGACTATGAGAAAAAGAAGACAGTTAATTCAAACTTCTCTTTTGATTATTCTCGTATTCCTCAAAGTACCAATGCTCATTTACTCTCCATTCCACTTGGTAAACCTCCTCATTTTGATGGAGAGGACTACGGATTTTGGAGTCACAAAATGCGTAGTCACTTGTTCTCTCTCCATCCTAGTATATGGGAGATAGTAGAGAGTGGAATGAAATTTGATAGCTCGGATAGTCCTTTGTTTATCAATGAACAGATTCATAAAAATGCACAAGCTACTATTGTGTTGTTAGCCTCATTGTGCAGGGACGAGTACCATAAGGTGAGCGGCTTGGACAATGCTAAGCAGATCTGGGACACCCTCAAGATCTCACATGAGGGGAACGACGTCACCATGCTCACCAAGATGGAGTTGGTGGAAGGCGAATTCGGGAGATTCGCGATGATAAGAGGGGAGGAGCCAACCCAGACGTACAACAGGCTAAAGACCCTCGTCAACAAGATAAGGAGCTATGGAAGCACGCGATGGACGGACCATGATGTCGTCCGCCTAATGCTAAGGTCCTTTACTGTACTTGATCCACATCTTGTCAACAATATTCGTGAGAATCCCAGGTATACCAAGATGTCGCCCGAAGAAATTCTTGGGAAATTTGTAAGCGGGCGGATGATGATCAAGGAGGCGAGATACGTGGATGATGCTTTGAATGGCCCAATCCACGAGCCTCAAACCGTTGCTCTCAAAGCGACAAGGAGCAAGGAGGCACTACCTAGCAAGGTGGCGCAAGTTGAGGCGGTCGGGCTTAATGAGGAAGAAATGGCCCTTATCATCAAGCGGTTCAAGACGGCGCTAAAGGGTCGCAAGGAGCACCCCAACAAGAACAAGACAAAGGGGAAGCGCTCCTGCTTCAAATGTGGTAAGATTGGTCATTTTATCGCTAATTGTCCCGATAATGATAGTGACCAGGAAAAGAAGAGTGGAAAGTGGGAAAAGAAGAAGAACTACAAGAAGGCGAAGGGCGAGGCACATCTTGGAAAGGAGTGGGATTCGGATTGCTCCTCGTCCGACTCCGACAACGAAGGACTCGCCGCCACCGCCTTCAACAAGTCATCCCTCTTCCCAAACGAGCATCACACATGCCTCATGGCAAAGGAGAAGAAGGTATGTACTCGAAACAATACTACTTATGCTTCTTCAAGCGAGGATGAGTCTAGTGATGATGATGAAATAGACTATTCATGCTTATTCAAGGGCTTAGATAGAACTAAGGTTGATAAGATTAATGAATTGATTGATGCTTTGAATGATAAGAATAGATTACTAGAAAAACAAGAGGACCTTTTATATGAAGAGCATGATAAATTTGTTAGTGCACAAAATTCTCTTGCTCTAGAAGTTAACAGGAATGAAATGCTTTCTTGTGAACTATCTACTTGTCATGAAACCATTTCTACTTTAAAAAAGTGTTAATGATGATTTAAATGCTAAACTAGAAGTAGCAAGTAAATCTATCTCCTGTGTATAACATGTTATGATTTGCAATAGGTGCAAAGATTTCAATATTGATGCTTGTAGTGAACACCTAGTTTGCATTTCTAAATTAAATGATGAAGTGACTAGTCTTAATGCCCAACTTAAGACTAGCAAGAGTGAATTTGACAAGCTAAAATTTGCAAGGGATGCCTACACGATTGGTAGACACCCCTCAATTAAGGATGGTCTTGGCTTCAAGAGGGAAGTCAAGAACTTAACAAGCCAAAAGGCTTCCATCTCCGCCAAGGAGAAAGAGAAGGCCCCTATGGCTAGTAGTGCTAAAAAGAACCATGCATTCATGTATCATGATAGAAGACATTCTAGAAATAGCTATAGAAGTTATAATAATTTTGATTCTCATGCCATGGTTGCTTCTAGTTCTTCTATTATGCATGATAGAAATTTAACTAGAAGAAATGTTGTTCATGTGCCTAGGAAAACAAATAGTGAACCTTCTACAATTTATCATGCTTTAAATGTTTCCTTTGCTATTTGTAGAAAGGATAGGAAGATAGTTGCTAGAAAATTAGGGGCAAAATGCAAGGGAGATAAAACTTGCATCTGGGTCCCTAAGGATATTGTCACTAACCTTGTAGGACCCAACAAGAGTTGGGTACCTAAGACCCAAGCCTAAATTTGCCTTGCAGGTTTATGCATCCGGGGGCTCAAGCTAGATTATCGACAGCGGATGCACAAACCACATGACGGGGGAAAAGAGGATGTTCTCTTCCTACGTCAAGAATAAGGATCCCCAAGATTCAATTATATTCGATGATGGGAACCAAGGCAAGGTGAAAGGGTTAGGAAAAATTGATATTTCTTCCGAGCACTCTATTTCTAATGTGTTCTTAGTTGAGTCGCTTGGATATAATTTGTTATTCGTAAGTTAATTATGTAGTATGGGATATAATTGTCTATTCACAAATGTAGATGTGTCTGTCTTTAGAAAAAGTGATGGTTCATTAGCTTTTAAGGGTGTATTAGACGACAAACTCTACTTAGTTGATTTTGCAAAAGAGGAGGCCGGTCTAGATGCATGCTTAATTGCTAAGACTAGCATGGGCTGGCTGTGGCATCGCCGCTTAGCACATGTGGGGATGAAGAACCTTCACAAGCTTCTAAAGTGAGAACACGTGATAGGTCTAACTAATGTTACATTCGAAAAAGATAGACCTTGTGCAGCTTGTCAAGTAGGGAAACAGGTGGGAAGCTCTCATCATGCCAAAAATGTGATGACAACATCAAGACCCGTGGAGTTTCTTCATATGGACCTCTTCGGACCCGTCGCCTATCTAAGCATAGGAGGAAGTAAGTATGGTCTTATTATAGTTGATGATTTTTCCCGCTTCACTTGGGTATTCTTTTTGCAGGATAAATCTGAAACCCAAGGGACCCTCAAGCGCTTCCTAAGGAGAGCTCAAAACGAGTTTGAGCTCAAGGTGAAGAAGATAAGGAGCGACAATGGGTCCGAATTCAAGAACCTTCAAGTGGAGGAGTATCTTGAGGAGGAAGGAGTCAAGCACGAGTTCTCCGCTCCCTACACACCACAGCAAAGTTCGCCTGAGTCAGCCTGGCGCACCGGACACTGTCCGGTGCACCCAGAGAGAGCTGACTTTGGCTGAACAAAGCCATCTTTAATTTCAACTTGATTTTTCCTGTTTCCAGCACTTAGACACAATACATTAGTCTCTAAAACAATGTACTAAGTCTGAGAAACATACCTTTATACTTGATTTGTACTTTGTCCACCATTTAACACTTAGGCACTTGTGTTGGACACTAAATCACCAAAATACTTAGAAATGGCCCAAGGGCACATTTCCCTTTCAATCTCCCCCTTTTTGGTGATTTATGCCAACACAACACAAAGCAAGTAGAACAAGTGCAAAATCAATTCAAATAAGAACTCAAAATTGTTTTGATTCAAATTTGGCATATATGGATTATTCTTTGCCACCACTTGGTTTGTTTTTGCAAATCAAACTCAATTTCCTATCTCTAAGTCAAACACACTTGTTGAAACATAAAGAGAGATATTTCCAGAGAAATTGATCAAAGAGTTCAAAAACTCCCCCTTTTTCCCATAATTGAGCCTTCTCCCCACAAGAGACCAACTTTTGACAATAAGAGGCAAACAAGAGTATTTTGACAAACAAAAACTCTAACTCTACTATTTTCAAAATTCACAAGTGGTAGCTGATCCATTTATTGCTTTGGCCTTATTTTCTCCCCCTTTGGCATCAAGCACCAAAACGGGATCAATTTTGGTCCTTTAACCCCATTGTCTCACCAAAATCTTCAACTAAGAGTAAAAAGGCAATAAGAGTACAAAGATGAACTTGGAATAAGTTACTCTTTCATCGGAGTGCAGTGGAAGTCTTGCATGGTCCAAGTCCACCTTTTCCCTTTCAAACCTCCTTTGAGACTAGATTAAGCAAACTCAAGCACACAGTGAGTCTCAAAGGGTCAAGTTGTAGCACATCTCCCCCTAAATTTGTGCATCACTCGCAAATGGACCTGTAAGGTCCGGGGAGTTCTTGTACAACTTGAGCACCATAAATAAACAACAATATGCTTAAGGAACATGATCACGGCATAAAGACATGTATGCTATAAATCAATCCAAGTTCCGCGAATCTAAGACATTTAGCTTACTACGCAACTTGCAAAAGGTCTGCTCATCTAAAGGCTTGGTAAAGATATCGGCTAGCTGGTTCTCGGTGCTAACATGAAACACTTCGATATCTCCCTTTTGCTGGTGGTCTCTCAAAAAGTGATGCCGGATGTCTATGTGTTTTGTGCGGCTGTGCTCAACAGGATTATCCGCCATGCGGATAACACTCTCATTATCACATAGGAGTGGGACTTTGCTCAAATTGTAGCCAAAGTCCCTGAGGGTTTGCCTCATCCAAAGTAGTTGCGCGCAACACTGTCCTGCGGCAACGTACTCGGCCTCAACGGTGGATAGGGCAACGGAGGTTTGTTTCTTGGAACTCCATGACACCAGGGACCTTCCTAAGAATTGGCACGTCCCCGATGTACTCTTCCTATCGACCTTACATCCAGCATAATCGGAGTCTGAGTATCCAATCAAGTCAAAGGTAGACCCCTTTGGATACCAGATCCCGAAGCAAGGAGTAGCGACTAAATATCGAAGAATTCGCTTCACCGCCACTAAGTGACATTCCCTTGGATCGGATTGAAATCTAGCACACATGCATACGCTAAGCATAATATCTGCTCTACTAGCACATAAATAAAGTAAAGACCCTATCATAGACCGGTATGCCTTTTGATTAACGGACTTACCTCCTTTGTTGAGGTCGGTGTGTCCGTCGGTTCCCATTGGAGTCTTTGCGGGCTTGGCGTCCTTCATCCCAAACCGCTTGATCAAGTCTTGCATGTACTTTGTTTGGGAGATGAAGGTCCCATCCTTGAGTTGCCTCACTTGGAACCCAAGGAAATAGCTTAACTCGCCCATCATCGACATCTCAAACTTTTGAGTCATCACCCTGCTGAACTCTTCACAAGACTTTTGATTAGTAGAACCAAATATTATGTCATCAACATAAATTTGGCACACAAAAAGATCACCATCACAAGTCTTAGTAAAAAGAGTTGGATCGACTTTCCCAACCTTGAAAGCATTAGCAATTAAAAAGTCTCTAAGGCATTCATACCATGCTCTTGGGGCTTGCTTAAGTCCATAGAGCGCCTTAGAGAGCTTACACACGTGGTCGGGGTACCGTTCGTCCTCGAAGCCAGGGGGTTGCTCTACGTACACCACCTCCTTGATTGGCCCGTTGAGGAAAGCGCTCTTCACATCCATTTGGAACAACCTGAAAGAATGGTGAGCGACATATGCTAGCAAAATACGAATGGACTCTAGCCTAGCCACAGGAGCAAAAGTCTCCTCAAAGTCCAAACCTGCGACTTGGGCATAACCTTTTGCCACAAGTCGTGCCTTGTTCTTTGTCACCACCCCGTGCTCGTCTTGTTTGTTGCGGAACACCCACTTGGTTCCCACGACATTTTGCTTGGGACGAGGCACCAGTGTCCAAACTTCATTTCTTTTGAAGTTGTTGAGCTCCTCCTGCATGGCCAACACCCAGTCCGTATCTAGCAAGGCCTCTTCTACCCTGAAAGGCTCAATAGAAGAGACAAAGTAGTAATGCTCACAAAAAATAACTAATCGAGACCGAGTAGTTACTCCCTTGCTAATGTAGTAATGTCACCCAAAATCTGGTCGACGTGATGATCCCTTTGAATCATCGCTCGGACTTGAGTTTGAGGTGCCTGTTGTGCTTCTTCCTCCATTACATGATCATTTTGTGCTCCCCCTTGATCACACGTCTCCTCTTGATGAACCTGTTCATCGTCTTGAGTTGGGGGATGCACCATTGTTGAGGAAGAAGGTTGATCTTGCTCATTTTGTTCCTGTGGCCACACATCTCCAATCGCCATGGTGCGTATTGCGGCCGTTGGAACGTCTTCTTCATCTACATCATCAAGATCAACAACTTGCTCTCTTGGAGAGCCATTAGTCTCATCAAATACAACGTCGCTAGAGACTTCAACCAAACCCGATGAATTGTTGAAGACCCTATACGCCTTTGTATTTGAGTCATAACCTAACAAAAACCCTTCTACCGCTCTGGGAGCAAATTTGGAATTCCTACCCTTCTTCACTAGAATGTAGCATTTACTCCCAAAAACTCGGAAATACAAAACATTGGGTTTGTTACCGGTTAGTAGCTCATACGAAGTCTTCTTGAGGAGGCGATGAAGGTAGACCCGGTTGATGGCGTGGCAAGCCGTGTTCACGACTTCCGACCAAAAATGCTCGGGGGTCTTGAACTCTCCAAGCATCGTCCTCGCCATGTCTATAAGCGTCCTGTTCTTCCTCTCTACCACACGTGCTTGACTCCTTCCTCCTCAAGATACTCCTCCACTTGAAGGTTCTTGACTCCTTCCTCCTCAAGAGGGGGACACTGTTCGGTGCACCCAGACAGAGCTGACTTTGGCTGAACAAAGCCATCTTTAATTTCAACTTGATTTTTCCTGTTTCCAGCACTTAGACACAATACATTAGTCTCTAAAACAATGTACTAAGTCTGAGAAATATACCTTTATACTTGATTTGTACTTTGTCCACCATTTAACACTTAGGCACTTGTGTTGGACACTAAATCACCAAAATACTTAGAAATGGCCCAAGTGCACAGTCAAAGATCACCAACAACGCCATACAAATGACTCAGTCAGTCACCGTCGTCCTTCCTACAACGACACTAGTATAGGAGGGAGCAATGGTATTGGCATTTTCCTTGTGCTAGTCAAACTGTCGCTACCGCGGTAGTAATGTCGCGGGCGATCCTAGAGCTAGAGGACCCCCAAGTCAGGGCCACGTACCTCGAGCTTTGAAGGTTGATTAAGCACACAACCATCTAACACTCCCATGGTTGCACCTAACTAAATAGTGTTCCCACTTGAACATCCCACTAGGGCCAGCAAAAACCAACCACCACTACCATACCATAATCGATACCCTTGTAAACCTTTTGCATTATATTAACGAGTAGCACTACTCCCGTAATCCTCCACCACTCACCTCGTGCTTAGAGCCTTAGATGTCTCATAGCATATACTGTTTTCCCAACCCATCTCCCACCGACACGTGAGGGTCTACTCGCTAATTTGTCCCCTTTCACTGCCTCTGACATGTGGGCACATGCATTAGTATAGATGTGCATGTATCTTGTAGCCCGATGGCCTAGCTTGAAGGCCACATTTTTTGCATGCGCTAAGCATGACCCAATGATAGTACCATGCCTAGTTTGCTACTCAGGCACGTTGGGCGTCCTAACCTGACATTTAAAGGTAGGCCTGATGATAGCTTGGTGTCCACCGTGGCCTAACACAATCCACCGATCCACATCCTTTCTATCCTCTAGCCATAACTTCGTTCCTCACCACATGTGTGCTAGCCACTTAAGCAATGAGCTCTACTCCTCCCTCTCAGGTCTTTGCTCTTCCACGTTGGCACACCGTTAAGCCTCAGCACCGCTAGTGCCCACCCTCTTTCCATGACCCTAGGACCTGGCACTATCGATGCCCATCACCTCCATGTTGTTTGCATGGTCAGGTTCTTCCATGCATCGACCTCCTCCATGTGTTAGCATCGAGGTATAATTATTGCATCCTTAGCTTCAACAGGCCCCATATGCTCCTGGTTTTAGCACATAAGCATGCCAACCTTCACACGAATCAGACGCTAATGCCTCCTCCACCCACTATCACTAGCCTTGAGTGTGACATCCTCATTGCATCCTCCCCCCTTGGCCCCTCTCTATATGTGTTGGCATTCTATGGACCCTTTGTGCTGGCTTGGCCCATTAGCTATGGTGGACTTTTTAGAACAGCTCAATACAGTTCAATCACATCTAAACCATTGGTCAGACACAAAGCTTAGTTTAGTATGGTCCAAAGATCCGATGAGTCATGTGTAATTCAATGCAATGAGTCGTGCCTAGCTTAGAGCATGTACAACTCCAATAACTTCATAGTTCCTTACACGTTTCTAGGGGTAAACTAAAAAACCAAAGATACGACTCTTGGTGAAGGACCAATCCTAGCTCGACACTCCAAGTTGAAGGAACCATGGTGTATCTCTGTTGTACTATGGGGCACCTCAACCGATCCGTTATAACACGAGCGATATTTTTTCTCGTCAAATCCTCTCATCGGTTTGCCTCTAGCTCCAACACTTCTATGCCTCCTACTAGCCTCCTTTTGGTCTCTTTTATCCACTACTGATTCCCCATCCTAAAGCCTTCTGACCTCGGTGAGGTCGGATCTAGGCGGTTTCGGTGCCATTTCATTGGCCTCCACTACCCAAGACTCTACCACTAATGGTGGACCATCTACCCAGCGCTCCCCTAAATCATTTCCGACAGTGCCTAGAGGAAATCTATTGGCAACGACGACCGACTGTTCGCCGAGGGAGCTCCCACCGTTTGGTTCCCCAACGTGACTATCGTCGGTGTTAGTGCCCGTAGTCCATTCGTCGTCCCAGCACGTGTTTCGCCCACAACAAACGTCTGTGCTCTTCTCTTATTCCCTAGCCAACACCCGCATATCATTGTGATATATTTTGCATTTATCATGATATATTTTGTCTAAATATTAATTCTAGTTTACAACATACATGTGTATACAAAGTTTGTGTGGAATTAGATTAATTCAGTGCAAGAAAGCAGGATGCATTTATTAAGATAATAGAGTTAGATATCAATGCAAGAAATCAGGATACATTTATTAAGATACTAGACTTAGATACAATTTTTATTATATCAAATTGTATCATGCTATTGCTTGTAAATGCGCATATACTGGGCCGGGCGGCCCGTTTTCACACGACGAGCCTCCTCCAAAAACATCCCAAACAACTTTCCCCTCCCCGGCTCCCCACATCTTGTCTGCCACAGTTCCACCTCTCCATTTCGCCGAGGAAGAAAAAGGAAAAAAACACAGAAGGGGTTGGAGAGAAACGGATCAGGGGCGGAAGGTTCCAGCCCTAGCACAGCAATGGCGGGTTGGTGCGAGGAGGCGGTGGCGTTGCTGCAGCGCCCCGCGGCGGCGGAGATGGCCGTCGACGTGCTGCTCTGCGCGGTGCCGATCTGGGCCGCTGTCATGATCGGCCTCGTCGTCGGCTGGTCCTGGCGCCCGCGCTGGACGGGGCTGCTCTTCCTCGGCCTCCGCACCCGCCTCCGCATCATCTGGCTGCCGCCCGGCCTCGGGGCCCGGCGGCTCTGGTTCGCCTGCACTGCGCTCTCCGCCTGCTCCGTCGCGCCCAGGCTCCTCTCCTCCGCATTCCGCCGCTGCAGAGGTAAGCAACAGGACAAGGCCTCCCCTGAGGATACTGCTGCTGTGGCTCGGGACGGCGGAGGTTGCGCCGATGGCAGGTGAGCGTAGTGGTTGAATCTATTTTACATTGTGGCTGGCGGGGTTGGCTGGGTACCGGGGTGGGTGGCGGAAATGCAGCGCCTGTCAATCTTGTCAACTGTCTCTCTTGGAGACCAGTTGTCTTTCAGTTTGAAATTGTATTGAACGATCTTGCGGTTCTTTCATTGGGCGACCCTGTCCTTGTGTTGGAGGCAGTTTAGGAGATTTGAACTTTTTTCCCCTCATGAAAATTACTCTCTTTAAGCTGACTTGATGAACTGACACACATGACGATAGAGTTGGAGTTGAGGGAGTTATTGTATTTTGAATTCGTGACATTGACCGATGTTGGAAACTTGTGCCTTCGCTGATAGAAGAGTCTATAGCTCCGTTCGGTGAAAACTTGCTAGTTATGTAGGCTATATATACTCCCTCGGTCACTCCATTCTTTTTTATTTGTCGCGTTTTAGTTAAAAATTGAAAATAGCGGGCGGCAAATATTCGAGAACGGAGGAGTAGTTTTTTTGGTGATTGGTTACTTTCGTTCGCTTTGCACCATGGAAGGATTCACAACATAAACTTGCCTGCTGCTGGAGTTTCATTGTGGTTGTGGTTTATTTCATCCTTGTTTGGTGGTTCTAGTATGTGTTCTTGCTGTGAACTTGTTCTTGTGGACATAAGAAAACACCACAAGTTCATAATGTTTTGTGAAAACTTAGTTCAATTTTAACATTTTCTGATCGGCAGGACAAATTTTGAGGGTGAACATGATACTGTCACTGAGAAGGACCTAGAACTTCTCCTTCAACTTTTAGATAATAAGGAAAGCGGGGATACAGCTTGGCAGAATTTGATGGAGCGTACAACCTCCAACATGACCTACAAGGCCTGGCGGCGTGAGCCTGAGGTTTGTCTTTCCAGTGGGTTTTGGAAAAAAAATTTAAATGCTGATAATATAGGATATTATAGAAGGTACTTCTACCACAATTCCGAGGTGGTGTATAACCTATTAGTGTCTAACGCAAAGAATAATTCTAGGTGTTTAATTAAATGGCGAAGGAATACAATTTTAATTTTTGAAAGTCCATTCTTGTCGGTTCCCCTTACAGTACATACTATCACTTCATTGGCCAGTGGCATTACACACATCATGAGTCGGTGTTTATTAGTGTAATCCTTGTTAGAT
The DNA here is from genome assembly GCF_902167145.1 of Zea mays. Lineage (NCBI taxonomy): Eukaryota > Viridiplantae > Streptophyta > Magnoliopsida > Poales > Poaceae > Zea > Zea mays. Next base: position 141,828,521 of record NC_050105.1, read on the forward strand.
TCTAGCATTTCCTTTACTGAATCTCCAGTCTGAAAGTGAACAGACTAAGAAGTAGAAATGAGAGGCAGTAATACTAGAGCTGGTTAGGTGTCTTGAGTAGCACTTCTCAGGTCCTAGGTTCAATTCACTGTGGGAGCGAATTTACACGCTGTGGTTGGGTTGGGGTTACAAAAATCACCTTGTATGTTCTATGCCAAACCATATGTCTAATCGTCTAAGGTCCGCTCTGGTAGTGTTCATTCTCACATGAACTATGGTACCATTGTGTATGAGTGGGGCAAGGTGTTCTCGACCTATGTGAGGTCTTCTTAATGCAATGTCCAGGGGCTGTTTTACCCCGCAGGTCAAGTTTTTTAATATTAGCCTTTTCAACTGAAACAAGAATTCTGAGACTAGATTGTTTGATCACCTCTTTTTGTTCCTTAATCTACATAAATTGGCATGAACAATCAGAAGATTGCAGTTAATCTGTGTAATGACTAAATGGTAAATGCTTTACCATAATTTCTTCGTATACATCAACTGAATTTATTTTAAATGTAATTTTAGGAGGGACCTATAATGTACTGCAGCCGCACTATTTTTGAGGATGCTACACCTGAACTGGTTAGAGATTTCTTCTGGGATGGTGATTTTCGTCTAAAGTGGGATCCCATGCTTGCATACTCCAAATCTTTGGATGAGTTCCCTCAGAATGGAGCAACAATTGTCCACTGGATAAAAAAGGTTTGTCCAGCTTCTGTTGTTCCCTGTTTATGTTCATGTTAAACTCTCAATTCCAACATGTTGTTTGTTTTCCAGTTCCCATTCTTTTGCAGTGACCGTGAATACATCTTTGGAGGACGCATATGGGAATCTGGGAAGACTTACTATTGTGTTACAAAGGTATGTTTATACAGTGTTTTATTCAGATAAGCCCTATTTGGTTGAGCTGTTGTATTTGAAAAAGCTGATGTGAGCTATGAGCCATAGAAAAGTTGATGTGAAGTGTTTGCTGTGACTGAGAAACCTGAAAGCCGTTTGGTTGAATAACTGTAGCTTTTGAAAAAACTGTGCTCAGTCTAACTCACTTGCGAGTGGAGCTCACAAGTCATCCACTTAACTTCTTGTCTCTCTCACTTACAAGCGGACCCTGCTTATCAGAGTCACGCCTTCATCTTCCTCGCCGCACTAGGGCAGATGCCTCGCAGGAGCTACTCACCTGCACCAGAGCTGCCTGGGAAAAGGCCGCGCGTCGTGGCCGCTGCCGGGGCAGGGACACGGACCCGGGCCTTGCCCATGCCGGGGTGGGGGCACCGGCAAGTATGCACCCACGCCGGCTGTCAGGGTCACACATGGACCTCCCACCAATAATGTTCTTGCTCGTGAGACGGAGGAGGAAGACAAGTCGCTCGATGGAAAAAGAACGAATCAATAACTTTCATAGCCACTGGCAGGTGGTTGATTTCGTGGACTTTCCGAACTCCATAGCAGATGAAAGCAGGGAGAAGGCTACTGTGAAATTTGGACTGGTCAGAAGCTGTTTTTGGCTGTGGCTTTGGGTGGGAGCCAACCCATCTGGTTGGCTAAAAGCCAAAGCAGGTTGGAAAGCCCAACTAAAGGGGGCCTTACTCATGTAATTATGCTCCCTTTATTATCTTAAAAAAACAATTGTTTAATTAACTGATGTTTTATCCTCTTCCATTTCCCTGCTCAATGGTTATGCTTTACTTTTAGCCTTACACCTACTGCATGAGATTTATATTCCTTTTCGACCCTTCTTTTTCTCTCTCCAAGTGTTTGCTTACTCTTTATTTAATACTCCCTCCATCCCATCAAATAAGGCATCTATTTTTTTTGGCAAAGTCTTCAGAGTGAAACTTTGACCATTAATTTCTTTTCAAATGTGACGTCAACAAATACAAATTGAGCATCATATTAAATTATTTTTGAATACAAATTCAAGTATATAACATGCATACACTAAAAATATATGTTTTTGCTGAATTGTTGGTAAATTTTTTAAAGTGTTGACTTTTCTAAAAATATGCACGCCTTATTTTACGGGATGGGGAGGGAGTATAGGATTCTTGTTCTGCACTTCTCTGCTGTTTGAACGTAGCCTGCAAAATTTCTCAGAAGCGGCATTGTAATTGATCTGGACCTAATATAAATGCTTCTTTTCCAAAAGAGTGATAATTTTCATGAGTTTTATTTTTTTAGGCATCCGCAAAACAGTAACCCAAAACTGACGACTACTCAGATAGTAAACTGTTTATTATCTTCCTGCATGATGTGTTGAAGTTACTTGTCAGTGCCTTATAAAAGTGAACTGCTTGCACAATTTCATCAGCACCTTTTAGATTTTATGGGATGCTAAAGTTATTACTTATTAGGTTTCTAGGTTTGGGAGGTGATGAGCATACATTAATCACTATGTTCTTTTTCTGACTAATATGACTTTTTGGAAAACAAACAATGGACTTGTATCACATGAAGAGAACATTACACTGGGTCATTTACTATTGATAGCAGCTGATATGACATAAGAGCACATCTTAGTATTTAAATATAGATTTAACTGAGAATCAAGACTCAACCAACACACTACAAGCATCTTACTTTTACCTATTAAATTCTCACACACATCTTTCTAAGAAACTAATCTCAGGTCTCACTATATTATAGTGACATGCCTGCATTGTCTGGTATGTTTGCGAAATATGGATAAGATTCACAAGGGTTTCAATATATTAAAATCACTGTGTAGAAAATGTTTGCTAACATCCTATGTAAGTGCATATATGTGAGCGCTCAGCAACCTCCATTTGGCAGGGTGTTCCATATCCATCATTGCCCAAGAAAGAAAAACCAAGGCGTGTGGAGTTGTACTTCTCAAGTTGGCGTATTAGAGCTGGTAAACCCTTTTCTCAGTAGCTAGTATCATTTTGGTGTCTTGAGCTGTGTTTGTCCTGAACATGAAAGGTTTCCAGTCAGGCACGAGCAGAAATGCTTAGACCTTAACGCTACAATCATATTCTTTGTTTGTGAAATGCAGTTCAATCGCCTAAACATGTGGGTCAGCAATCTGCGTGCGAAGTAACTTTGGTTCACTATGAGGACATGGGCATACCAAAAGATGTAGCCAGGGTTGCTGTTCGCCACGGCATGTGGGGTGCTGTGAAGAAACTTCAGTCTGGGTTCAGAGCGTACCAGCAAATGAGAGACACAGAAAATACCCTGTCACACAGCGCCATTATGGCTCGAATGACCACCAGGGTATCCATCACGGCTTCGAATGGTGGCTTAGACCATGACCTCTCCATCGCCGATAAAATCAGTGGCGAGAATGACAGCTCCCATGCAGTTCAGCATGGTTTTGACTGGAAGTGGGTGGTTTTTGGTGGTGCGGTGGCTGCGGTTTGTGTGCTCAACACCGGACTGGTAGGCAAGGTCCTGTTGCTTGGAGCAGCGAGACGGCAGGCAAAGAAGTGATGTGAGGAGCAACCTTCCAGCCTCTGCAGAAAGGCATTCGTCAGGCTGTAGCTACAACCGTACAGGCAAAAAGTATTGAGGAAATAGGTGGGGTTCGACAGATATAATTGCAATGTGTAATTTTGGATTGTGCACTTGTGCAGTAGATGTAGCATGCTTGCTACCATAACAGATTCCGCTGTATCAGGAATCGCTGGCTAATACTCCGTATATCTGAAGATCTAAGAGGTCACTGCATGTTTGCAGCTTTCTATGTTCGATATACGTATAACGGCACTGCATGTTATAAGAGAAATCCATTCTCTGACACTGAACAGCCTTTTAACATTTCTTTCTGAGGCTGTCATTAGGTCCTGGTGCCATGTCATATGAAACGGTGGCGACAGAAGGAACCGCCCCCGCTATTTTTTTGCGTAATGCTAAGTCCCTGCTACGCAGGTGACAAACATATTTCACGTAAATCGATCCATGAAGAACTTGCAAGCATTTATAATATTTCACAGGAAAAAGGCGCGTGATCAAAATTGCTTACATTATTGCAGCGTGACGAATCATCAGAAAATAGTATTTATGATAAAACCCCAGGTCGGATCAGAGAAAGTTTAGGGAATATTCCCACTGATCAGTGGCCCAAAACGTATTGTCACCCACGCAAGCGACGCATAAGTCTTTTTTAGTATTATTGAAAAGTGAGTTGTAGGAAACTCTAAACAGATATATAGACTGAACAACCATAAAGGATAGCATAAAGAAATAAGGCCCTTTAGGCGTCATCGTCGTTTGTGCAATGAAGCCACTGCTTCTCATGAGAGCACTGTCATCACCTTGCAACTGGCAGTTTTCAATTGCTGTACCAGCGCAAGATCCACATATTAATCTTGTACGCCTCACCTGCCCCAAATGGAGGATGTTCACTGGATTGCTGTCCCAATCCAACCATCTCCTTATCCGCTTTATATCACAGCTTTAACATGAATGATAAATATCGCTGAACACAAGAGGTGTTGCAATTTTAATCTAGGCGACAACTTACTCGGTCAAATTCTCAGGCCGAGGTCCGAGGAATTTCTCTTTTGTTGCAGGAGAACCAAAGTCCCATGAATGAACTATGAAGCAGCAGCTCGGTAATGGATAATGATCCACCGACTACGCTGCTTCCAGCAGCATAGTACAGCACGTACTAGCTTGTTTTTCCTCAGTTTGGTTCAAACGTCCGTATTACTATAGTCGTGTTACTATAGTTGTGTATGTGCATAATTGTTTTATTTTCATTTTTTTACCGCCTAAAAAATTTCCTGGCAAACAAAGCTCTTGTCACCCCTCCTAAAAAAATAGATCAGTAGATACACGGTAGAAATAAAGGATCAATTCACATATCACACCGCGCCGCCATTGATTTGTTTAGGCAAGAGATATCACTGTATGCTCCAAGGTCTTGTTCCTCCTCGCTGTCTCATGGCGTATCCTAACGTGCGTGTCTCGACCTGAAGAACCACAACTACACATCAATTCAGCGAGTTAGGGCGGTTGGTCGACCAGTGTCAGCCACAAAACGCGGCCAAAATTTAAATTATCAATCATGTGGTGATCATTGCGCACCGCCCATAGTATTGTAAGGCACATCCGAGGCAAGGCAGCGCATTATGACGTGTATTTAAGGAGACTAAGCTGAAGGAACTCTCGCATCAGCGGCCTGATAAGCTATAGCCATCTTCTTCTCTGAATTCCAGTCCAAGGGCCGGAATACCGTCAGAGGGAGTGGGAGAGGGGGGGAAAAAAGATGGTGAAGCTCGCATTTGGAAGCTTTCGCGACTCTTTGAGCGCCGCGTCGCTCAAGGCCTATGTGGCCGAGTTCATTGCCACGCTGCTCTTCGTGTTCGCCGGCGTCGGGTCCGCCATTGCCTACTGTGAGCTTTAATTTTCTACTGCCTCCTCTCATACCCCGTTTCGCTTTCCAGTTTCCACCCCGCGGCGACGACCATGTATTCCTGGCAGGCTTACCTCAGATTATTAAATTCGTCTCGTGCAGCGCAATTGACGAAGGGCGGCGCTCTGGACCCCGCCGGCCTGGTGGCCATCGCCATCGCCCATGCGTTCGCGCTCTTCGTCGGCGTCTCCATGGCCGCCAACATCTCCGGCGGCCACCTGAACCCCGCCGTCACCTTCGGCCTCGCCGTCGGCGGCCACATCACCATCCTCACCGGCATCCTCTACTGGGTTGCCCAGCTTCTCGGCGCTTCCGTGGCGTGCTTTCTCCTGCAGTACGTCACCCACGGACAGGTTCGGTTCGACGGCTCGACCAGTCTTGGCGCGTTACCGTAGCAGCTGTGTATTTTTTCTTTCACTGCGCACCTCCTCAGCTCAGCTCCCGGAAGAGAAGAGAGAAGGCGGATTAAGTAAAGTGGAGCTTAACGAACGAACTGTGTGCTGTGCAGGCTATCCCGACGCACGGCGTCTCCGGGATCAGCGAGATCGAGGGCGTGGTGATGGAGATCGTGATCACCTTCGCGCTGGTGTACACCGTGTACGCCACCGCGGCCGACCCGAAGAAGGGGTCCCTGGGCACCATCGCGCCCATGGCCATCGGCTTCATCGTCGGCGCCAACATCCTGGCCGCCGGCCCCTTCAGCGGCGGCTCCATGAACCCGGCCCGCTCCTTCGGCCCCGCCGTGGCGGCCGGTAACTTCGCCGGCAACTGGGTGTACTGGGTCGGCCCCCTCGTCGGCGGTGGCCTGGCGGGGCTCGTCTACGGCGACGTGTTCATCGCCTCCTACCAGCCGGTCGGCCAGCAGGAGTACCCATGAAAGTCCGGATGAGCTAGCCCGATCGATCCGTCTGTGTTGATTTCACCATCGTCGTCGTCGTGTCATCTGGCGCTTCGTGCTGTGATCATGTTTTGTCCTGTTTGCATTTCCCAACGTCTGGTTTTCATTTCCATTCACCAACGGTGCCAAGATGCCGTAAGCAAGCGAGAGAAGTGTTCGGTCTGTATCTGTATAAATGCAATGCACAGTTCGGCGTTTCCATGAACGAATTTTCACATGTGCGTGTGTATACCTAACGGGTGCGTGAACTTTGGAACGGGCACGCGCGGCAGCAACCGCTGCGAACTACCCAGGCGTCGTTTCACTCTTCGGACGCGGCCCTCTCTCCGATCCCTCGCTCTCGCTATATATAAAACTCCGGAACACACAGAGCCTACGTGCGGGATTATTCGTGCGCGCGCAGGATAGTACACTGAAAAACAACGAAGAGCGAGAGCCTCTCCGCCATGGCGTCGAACAACCTCCTCGTCGACTTGAAGCGCTGCTTCTCGGCGCCGTCGCTCCGTTCCTACCTCGCCGAGTTCATCTCCACCTTCCTCTTCGTGTTCACCGCCGTCGGCTCAGCCATCTCCGCCCGTACGTCAAGTTTCCCCGCATTCCATTTCCATCCATGAATGCGCACATGAGTTGATAGTTGATACAGAACTGTAACTACGGACGGTTTTCTGATCTCCGCGCGACTGCGTTTGTAATGTGTATGTTTGCCAGGGATGCTGGCGACGCCGGACGTTACCAGCAGCGCCTGGCCCCTGGTGGCCACCGCCGTCGCGCAGGCGTTCGGGCTCTTCGCCGCGGTGCTCATCGCCGCCGACGTCTCCGGCGGCCACGTCAACCCTGCCGTCACGTTCGCGTACGCCATCGGCGGCCGCATCGGCGTCCCGAGAGCCATCTTCTACTGGGCGTCGCAACTGCTCGGCGCCACCTTCGCATGCCTCTCCCTCAACCTCTTATCCGCCGGCGAGGCATGTGCATGTCTTCGTAACCGCTCTCGCTTCCTACCTGCAAACTACACTGTCGTTTCTCACACTGACCCATCGATGAACGTACGCTACGCACGTTGTCGCGCAGGAGGTGCCGACGACGAGGATCGCGGTGGCGATGACCGGGTTCGGTGGCGCGGTGCTGGAGGGCGTGCTCACGTTCCTGCTGGTGTACACGGTGCACGTGGTCGGGGAGCGCGAGCCTCGCTCGCGCGGCGGCGACGGCAAGCGGGAGTTCGCGGCCACGGCGCTGGGCGCGCTGGCTGTTGGGCTCACGCAGGGCGCGTTCGTGCTTGCCGCGGGCGCGCTGACGGGCGCGTCCATGAACCCGGCACGCTCGTTCGGGCCGGCCGTCGTCAGCGGCCACTTCAAGAACCAGGCCGTGTACTGGGCCGGCCCGATGGTCGGCGCGGCCGTCGCCGCGCTGGTGTACCAGATCATGGCGTGCCCGAGCGTGACAGGGAACGTGGAGGCGGTGGTCGTTTGACAAGCTAGTGTGCAACTGTGCATCCATTCGTTGTGGTTGTGAATGAGTCGATGGATCTAAATGTGTGTGTGTGTGAGAGAGACCATGATGACATTGTGTTTGTAATTAGTTTGTCCAGTGGGCTTTCAGTTCCGTCGCGTTGCTGTACTGAAATAGTTTGTTGTACGAATGATGATCCCGAGCATATATTTACCGTTGATTCCCCGGATGAGCATTATGCGCCGTCAGATAAACCCGGTCACCAAATTACTTATTTTAATTCATCAATGTTGTTCGCGACATATAATCCTCATCCAAAACTGACAAACCGCAATGCACGCCCCATCGGCTAGCGGCCATAAACTCCAGCTCCGGCACGAATGTAAAAGCGTGACACTTTCTCCCAAGAAAGACCGTTTCTCTTGGCGGTTGCTAATGGACGTTCCTGTTCGCGCTACCAACGCAACGATTTGGGGTTCTCTCTCTCATCAACATTGGACTAGCGGTACAACCCTGAAGTTGACATACACTGGAAGTATTTTTTTAGTTTCTAAAGTTTCAGAGTATTTTATGTTTTAAGGTGTTTAGTTACTTTCTAAAACTATGATTTCAAAACCATAGTATTCTAATTACTATGGTATTTTTGAAATATTGAAAACTGCACTTCAATCCAAAGTTTTCATTACATGACTAGCTTTTATTTAAATATTATGGTTTACAACACCGTATTCAAACAATGTTTCTAAGACCATGAATTTTTTAGAGTTGACCAAAACTATGATATTGTCATGGAAATTGTAAAATATATATAATATTGTCAAACCATGATTCTAAGAAATATTATTGACAACAGGCTCTACATTATTATCTATACTAATAACAATAACAAAAAGATCAATGACTCGCACGGCACGGAGTTGCTACTCAAATCATCGATAGTAATTACATCGTCAAATAAAAAAATTTACAGGTCGGCAATGGTTAAATAAATATTTTATAAATTCTTTTCGACAAGAAAAGATTATCCGACATAATTAATTGATTGATTGTCAGTTTATCAATAGGAATTGATTGTAAACAACGACTCAGAAGCAGCAGGTGAGGCGAGACGGGATGGTGGTCTACGTAGTTCATGCGAGGAGAAAGCGGCGAGGTTGGAGAGGCGGCGACACATCAGTCACCAGTAGGAATCTCGTGCGCCTGGCAAACCGGTCGGCCCCAGCCATACCATCTGGCGTGTTCGGCTGGCTACAAGCCGACACTGTTGCAGCTGTTTGGACTGCTGCAGCTGCAATCCATAGAGAGAAAAATACTGTAAAAGCCGCAGCCGCAGCCGGATTGCAGCCGCAGCAAGCCGCAGCGAACAAGCTGATCGTCTTCGTTCTTTAGTGGTGTCATCTCACTGTTACACACTGGAGGCCGACCCGTGTGCCGATTTTTTTCTTTTTTAGCCCTATTTTTGAAAAATATTTACGTTTGGACCCCCAGAAATTTTATATGCAAGTTTCGACCCAATACTCGGCGCCATAGGCTGTGGCGCCGAGGTAACACAGCTCGGCGCCACAGCCTATGGTGCCGAGGTGTGGCGTGGCAGCAACGGCTCCCTGCGTCTAGGACTGACATGACACTGACGCGACGCCGATGCGGCCTCGTAGCTCGGCGCCACAGATCTTGGCGCCGAGCTACGTACGCCTATAAAAACGGCCGCGCTGCTGGCCGAGAGCAGCACATTTCCTCTCATTTCAAAACTTCGTCAAAATTTGCTGGATTCAAAGATTCGAGTTGGTTCACTTCGTAGACCAAGGTATGGTGCCCAACTGATTCGTTTTGTATATTGGGTTGTTAGTTTCATAGTTGTTCATAGTTTCATAGTTTGATAGTTTGTATAAATCTATTATATTATCATTTCGATTATTAGTTTCATAGTAGCTCATAATATATATAGTATCATTAATATAATGAGTATATTTTATTTGATAGTTTGTGTAAACCTATTATAAAGCATATTAGGTACAAGTGATAATTATAATCGTTTATTAGATGAAAGACATGTACCGAGAGTCGTTGTGGCAGAAGAGAGGTCGTCCTCGGGAGTTATATCCGGATGTATCTAGTAAGGATGCTCCTGTTCCTCCTGAACTCCCCGTGCCTAACTGTGACTGTGGCAGACTGGCTTGGGTATGTCAATCCAAACATCCAGACACGACTGCTCGCTGCTTCTACCTTTGTGGCGGTTTTGACGTACGTAGCTTATGACTTGTGACTTAATTTTGTTCGCATTTATTATTTAGTAGATGTGTAATAGTGCTTCGTTCCATTGTTTTAGGGGCACCTGAGGTGTTTCTTTTTCCAGTGGATCGACGGTCCTGATAAATTTGACCCTCAATATCTTCTTTTCGCTAATTGATTGTGTGGAAGGACTAGTCATGAGTGTTTTAAGCATTAGGTACCTCCTCTCCCGAATCCTCCACCAATGACGGATGCGGAGAAGGAGGTAGCAACAGAAAGACGGATGGACTCACCGCCTCGATGCGATTGTGGAGACCGTGCTGTCATCGACGAAGACCATGAGAAGCAGTTCTGTTGTCCGAACATTGATTATGTGAGCCCATCGATACGCTAAATATTGATACGCTAAATGTATAAACTAGTTATTTTTTTACAATAAATTACTAATTTATTTTCTTGCAGCCATATGGGTGGCGTAAGTGTCGTTTTAGAGAGTGGTTATATGGTCCTTTGTCCCATTGGCCAGAGCTAGAGGTAAAGGAAAAGAAAAAAAATCAGTGGGCGGAAGAGTTGAAATTTGATCCAGTACTCTGCAAATGTGGTATTGAAGTTAAGTATGGATTAGTTCTTTCTGAGCTTGGTGTTGGATATTTTTGTGGACATATGGTCGATTACGATGAGGTTGGTATTTATTTATTTATTTTTGCACCAGCTGTAATGTTATAGCGGTACTTACTATTTTTTTGTAGGAGACGAGGAAATGCAGTTGGGAGAGTTACGACGACAAAGGAGAGGTGATGCGCACAATAGAGTCCAAGAGACTAATGGGACAGAAGATGCGTTGTGGATCTCAGCTCATCGATTCGTACATTAACGATCGCATACGCGACATGCGTAGGGACGCAAAATCTGCCTTTTATGATAGCCCGAAGCGTGCAGAGTATAGGAGGTTGAAGGCGGCAGATGAGAAGAGAGCACATGATGTAAGGGAATGGGAAGCGGCTCGAGCCGAGAAACAAATGTTGGATAATCTTGTTGATCGCCTCAAGGGAAGTGAGTGAGAAAAATGATACTATAATTATGTTAGTACAATTTATTTATCTTGACTTTGCTAACTTATTTTGCTCATTATATTTGCATAGATTGGATGTGGCGTAAACTATTTGGCCGATGAGGCGCATGCAAGATATGTTCAGGATAAAATGTCGACGGTTGAGCTGATGGAGGAGGAGGAGGAGGAGGACACACCTAGATTGAGTGAGCTTATCGCTCTCGCAGAGGCAGGATTACATGAAGAAGAGGAGGATGACACATCAAGGTTGAGTGAGCTCATCGCACTAGCTGAGGCAGGATTACGTGCTCAAGAGGAAGATGACGAGTTTATGTCTCAGGCCACCGAAGAGGTAGAGGCGGCTTATTACAAGAAGGAGTCTGATGAGGCTGAGGATGAGCTAGTCTTCCAAGCTGCAGATGAAGCAGAAGCCAATTATTACAAGAGAACTGTTGACAAGTGTGATGCAGGACAATGCAGCAAGTGGAATGAGGTTGTCGTTGAGGATTGCACGACGGATGACTCCAAAGATAAGTTACTTATAGATTGTGATTCTGATTGAAGAAACTTGTAGCCTGTTATGTAGTATTTTCGTATCCAAAATAATTTAGAACTCTACTTGAATATCTAAAATAGTTTAGAACTCCGAAGATGAGTTACTTATTGCTTGTCATGTTTTTTACAATTGTAGCATCCCAAAAATTCAAATCCTGAAATTTTCTCAAACTCGCTCTAAATTCAAAATGAATTTCAAATTTCATTTCAAAATGTTTGTTTGCGAGTTGATATCAGCAAATAAAATATAGTGGTCTATATTCTCTCCAAAATCCTCCTCAAATATCCTACAAATATTTCTCCAGTGATCCCCCTCAATTTCTTTCCAGAAATACCGCCTAGATATTTCTCGAGTAACCCCCTTCAAGTTCTTTCCAGAAATACTGCCCAAATATTCCACCGATATATCTCCAGGTATTTTCCTCTTGAGAAATACCTTTAGAATCATTTTTCAAGTCCCTACAAATATTTTCTTCATAACTTTCCTCATGCTCATACGTATATGTATGCCTCCAGTGTCATACGGTGAGCTCTACAAGCAAATCTAACTTATACAAGGCAAATACATGCTAACCTCCCACTAATCCTCTCATCCCTCCCCCTAATCCCCCCACCATGGCTATAAATAGAGGGGCAAGGGCCTCCTCTCATCCCACCCCAAGCCATTTCATGGCAACTCTCTTCCCCCCCACACACACCCACTCCATGTTCCACACAAGCACACACTAGCACAAGGATCGTTCGATCGTTCTTCGATCGTTCGTCCCCTGTTCTTAGTTTGTTCGTTCGTTCGTCCGATCGTTCGTCCGATCGTTCATGGTTCGTTCGTCCGTTCGTCCGATCGTTCGATCGTTCGTCCGTTCGTTCGTCCAAATAATCTTTTTCCTACCGTTATGCTGCCGAAATTCCGATCGTTCGTTCGTTCGATCATTCGATCGTTCATCCTTCGTTCATAGTTCCTATTCATCGTTCATCGTTCGTTCATAGTCCCTATTCATCATTCTTCCAGATAATCTTTGTCCTGCCGTTATGCTGCCGAAATTCCGATCGTTCGTTCGTTCGATCGTTCATCGTTCGTTCATAGTTCCTATTCATCGTTCATCGTTCGTTCATGGTCCCTATTCATCGTTCTTCCAGATAATCTTTGTCCTACCGTTATGCTGCCGAAATTCCGATCGTTCGTTCGTCCGATCATTCGATCGTTCGTCCGTTCGTCCAAATAATCTTTTCCTGCCGTTATGCTGCCGAAATTCCGATCGTTCGTTCGTCCGATCATTAGATCGTTCGTCCGTTCGTTCATAGTTCCTATTCATCGTTCATCGTTCGTTCATAGTTCCTATTCATCGTTCATCGTTCGTTCATACGACTATTCACCATCACTATTCACCGTTACTATTCATCATTACTATTCATTGACACTATTCACCATCGTTACTATTCAGTGTTACTATTCATCATCGTTACTATTCATCGATGATATCTATAATTACTTTTCCGTCGCCACTATTCATCGTTACTAATCATCGTTACTATTCATCGGTCATCTAGTTATCCCAAATTTCAACTACTCATCCATCATGCTGTCCAGTCCACCTAAGACCAGCCAGACCCATATTCCAGTCATACAAACTCCGGTGACTGTGATTTTCCTTCCAGTAGGGAACTTCCCATCTGGTCACCCATCCCGGGTTTCTCCAAGTTGAGCACGCTTAACTTTGAGATTCCTTTGAACCAGGCTTCCAAACTCAAATTCCAAAAATTCTTGTTTCTAAATTCTTATCGAATTATTCTCTATCCAACCATGTCATCCCTTAATCCTGGTCCATATTCTAGAAAACTCCCAAAATACTCTTGTCCCATATTCTGCCTATAACTCTCCTGTTCATACTAAGTCAGACGATTCATTCGTCACTATTCTCACCAACAGTGAACTTCACTGTGCTACACCACATACACCCAGCTATAAATACACCCAGCTACCCTCTCCCTCTCCACACACACTCAACACCCTCAGCCAAGGCAAACACCCCACCCACTCAGTTACTCTGCTCTGCCGGCTACACGCATAGTGTCGCTTTGCCTCCAGTCCACCCTCCTGGTAAGCACCTCCGCTCCACCACTAGTAGTATCTCAACACCACATGACACATATTCTACTCAAGACTCTACCCATCCATATATCACTATTCTGACCACTATACTAAATATTTGTTGGTATACTTGCTTGTTTGTATGTTTGCTTATTCATGTTGCATAGTTATCGGAGCGTTCGTGCCGTCTCGTGGAGGCCAGATCTGCAAGTCTACACCAGGCGGTGGAGCCAGAAGCCAGTTCCGCGAGCTCTCCTTCCCCTTCGCCGAATAAGCACGGCAAGCTCACTGGATCCCTTTGATGCATAAATTACCTATGTTTTTCAACCACAACCCTCAGCCTGTTATTTTATGCATGATATGATTTTGAGACAAGTTATTATGGCCACCCAGCCGCTTGCCGCAATCAATCCCTGATATATATGTTCCAAATGATTTGAGAACAGGTGTGAGTTTTCAAAAGAAAATGCTTTTCAAAATGTGTGTGATGAAGGGTTTTCACCCTTATCACCTTGTGAGTGGGATAATCAGGGACTCCCTGGTTTAGGGGAGGGCCTAAGGTGTTGGCTCAGCTGGTTTAGGCGTGAGCAGAAGGATTGTCCCCTCATATAAGGACCGGTTTGTCATCTTCACTACCTGTACTCTTTAATAGTACAACCACTCGAGACTGTGTGGGCAGTCACTCAATCTGAACTCGTACGGTCCAACCCCAGGGTTATGAAGGCTGGGGAGCAACGGGAGGATAAGGAGGGGGGAAAGTTTTGTCCGGTTTGGACATGGTGGTGGCCTGACTCCTTCCGGTATAACCGTTAAGGTTAGGACGTGCGGGGAAAGAAAGAGATTCGGATTCGGATCTCATTGATCATGAGATCGCAGAGCCGGACTAGTGGGTAAAGTGTACCCCTCTGCGCAGAGTTCAAACCTATTCGAATAGTCTGTGTCCACAGTAATGGACGAGTCTGGTATGGTATGGCAATTAATGTTTTGTTTTCAAAAAAAAAGAGATGGTTTTGAGAAAAGTGGTTTTTAAAAGGTTCGGCGGTTGAGCCGTGAGCTATGGTGGACGGGAAGTCCAGTAGTTGTTTTTGAAAATGAAAACCAGTGGGAACTGCTGAGATACCTGGATGGTTTAGTCCAGGGGATTTTGTTATAATACTAAAAAACTTCTTGCTCCTTTTGGAGAGGATGCGCTTTGCAAAAGTACAAAATGTTTTTCAAAACAACCCTGCATAAAATATTGCTGTTTCTGCAAAATATTCTGAGCTCCACATATTCCATGCATTATATCTGATTTCCCCATTCCGCGGGTGAAGGTGGGCTGCTGAGTACGTTTGTACTCACCCTTGCTTATTTGTTGTTTTTCAGAAAAAGGAGATCGGGTAAGAGTTACGCCTGTTCCCAACCTTGCCTGTGGCTGTTGGACCGCTGATTTGCTTCGCTGCGTATATTGGGCTGCTTCAGCCCCACTCTGATGATATGTCCCGAGTTGTGGACCAACTCTTAAAGTTGTTCGCCACCTTTATAGGTTTGTCTCGTTTAAGCAGATCTGGAATCATCTGATGTATAAATGTGTTTACTAGCCTCCTGGGACTAGTAATTGTATCACATTTGAGTCCCAGAGGATTGGGACGCTTCAGGTGGTATCGGAGCTGTTAGGTTGGCCGCAGGACGTAACCCTTAGCCTGATCAAAAGTTTTTGAGTCAAAACTATTTTCTTAAAAAAATTCTTGCTCTCATCCCTTCATTTCAAAAATGTTTTCCCCCTTTCCTTCTCTCAGAAGTCAGATGGAGGTTCGCTGCCAAACCAGCTTGTGCCAGAATGAAGATGGTTTCCCCAAGTTGCTGAGAGCATGCACAGTTCGCCTCGGAATCAGGAGCCAGCCGGAGTATGATGGTCGTGAATTCGTCGAGCATGGCATAGAGAAGTGTGTCGTGACTGTATACATTGGATCCAGTCTGCACCATGTGGAATGGAGTGTCACTGCTGCTGGGCACAGATTCAAAGACACCTGCCAAGTCGTCGCTCGCAAGGCATTGAGGGCCCTGTGTCAGATCTATGAAGAAGAAGTGGCCGACACACCGCTTAGATTCTTTCCGCCCTTTTAGAGAGACCGTCCCGCTTGGATGGCCAGGATGCGTGCATTGGAGGAGCAGCAGCTGCTTGAGGACGACCCCACAATTGTGTACCTCACTGCATACCTGCTCACCCTAGATGCCCAGTATGATTTCTTGGCTCGGCACCACCGTCAGATGATTGCCCGAGCAGAAGATGCAGAGAAGCGCAACCGTCAGCTCCATGTGGATCTCACCACAGCTCAAGCCCGTGCAACTGCTTTGGTAAGTCGTGAAGTCATTGTTGTTGAAGCCCTGAAGAAAGCCAAGGATGAGCATGTCCAGAAGCTGATGGAGGCCTACTTGGTAACCCATAACCAACGTAGAGCTCTGCGGATCCAAGAGCCCGCTTCATCCAACCCAGTTCAACCCAGGAGAGTTGAAGATCCCCAGATTCTTGAAGGTCACCCGGTCTCTATCAGAGGAGAGAAGAAGGCTTGGGAACTCCCGGAAGGAGCCATAGTCTTGGAAGGAATTCCAGTCTCCCCTAAGGCTATGGATAAGCAAGAGCACCCTGAGTCCTCCCAAGATCCCCCGCCGGAGTTGTGTGAGCCCCTCACCATGAAGAAGATTCCAGCACCGTCCCTTGAGGTCAAGGAAGAAGCTGCAAGCACCCCGCCCTCAGAGGAGCTACAAGAGCCAGTCCCGCTTGAAGAAGAGTTCGACCCTGTCCTGCCATCTCAGTCGCCGCCAGAAAAAGTCATCAACATCAGCTCCCTGTTGACCCATCCAGGAGATATCTCAGATTGAAGTTGTGCGCCAGCCTTGCCAGAAGAGAAGCTGCCTGGTCTGAAGTTAGTTATGCCCAGTCCTCTGCATGCATTGGGTAGTGAAGTTTTTCTTCACTTTGGCTAGAGCCCTGCATGTATGAGAGGTAATCATGTAGACTCGTGTTTTGCAAAACTCTAATTGTGTGCCCCCCTAGGGCATTTCAAAATGAATTTCGCTTGATGTTTTCTCCCCTTTTGAGTGCATATGTGATGCTTTAACGTTAGTGCTCATAAGTTGCAATTAGCATAGTTCTCAATTCAGGAGCCAAGCAATAATAGTTATGCTTAGCCCCCGAATCTGAGTAGTCCGTGCTTTGGAAAAACTCTATTCTTCCCTTATTCAAAACATTTGATTTGTTTGTGCTTATCATTGCTAAGCTTGTGTGTTTTCTTTTTTTTAAGAAAGGTTTTCTCTAAAAACATAGATCACAAATTAGATCTAATCCTCACCTTATGCTTCCATTCTCATCTTAACCCATTTCAAGAGAAAAGTGTCTTACCCAAGAAGATACCAGGAAGCTTACCCTTGAAGCATGGAATAAGCTACAGAGGAACCTATCCAGTCGCTCAGTCAAAAGGACCGACCGTGAGAATCAAAGCACTGCCCCTGAGTCAAAGTAAACAGGAAAAGAGGACAGAAGAAGTTATTACCATACAGAGAGGCAAAGATTCTTGGAACCAGAGACCACAAACATCAGGGTCATCGACCCCACCACTCACCCGTGCCCCTCGCACGCGTGCCCGCCTCCATGCGCACTACCACCGCCCCACGCCCCCTTTGCAGCGCACTACCGCCACCCACGCCCCTTTTGCAGCGCACCCACTACCGCCATCGTCGCCGGCAACAGCCCCCCTTCCCCTTGTCGCACCTGCTATCTTGTGTCACCTGCTCCATCACTACCACTCCACACCCCCCTGAGCACCCCCGCTCGCCTATAAATCCCCCCCACCAGCTCCCTCAGTTCCCATCCAAATCAAAGCACACTCCCGATAAAAATCCCCTCTGCCAAATCGCAAGCAACTCCATTTTTCCACTCCCTCGCCCCTAAGATCACAATGCTTGGTGATTCTTGGGTTGAAGACTGTTGTACATGGTTCATAGTCTTTGGTTTCCTCCTCTGTGTGATGGTAATACTCATTGATAGAATCCTCCAGTGGGAAGAACAAAGAGAAAGAAAGAGGCAGTGAAAAGTGAAAAGTGAGAAGAGAAAAGAAGATAGTGAAGAGAAGATAAGAAGAAGGTTCTCCCAGAATCAACCCCGTGTCAGTCATTTCTCCGCAGCCTGCGCAAGCAGCAACAACAGAAGAAGGCCCTATAACACCTTGTTATGAGGTACTTTAAGGAGTTCAAATCCCCAAGATTCAAGAGTTCTACCCTCATTATTTTAAGTGGGGTAGTATTCCAGTAAGGTTCCTGCTATGGAGAAAAACAAGAAGGCCTGTAGCAAGCTTATGGAGGACCAGATCATCAAAGCATATAAGTTTCTGGATGAGAAGTGGTCACCCAAGTTCCGTTAATGAAGCACCAAAAGACCAATCAAGTAAGGAATCCATGTGGAAGTTCGCAAGAGGAAGGTTTGTGTGTCGGCATCGATGCTTCTTCAATAAGCAAGCTGCCAAGCGAAAGCTGAAGCCTGAAGATGATCTTTGAGTAGCCAGAATCAGTGTTTGCAATCAGCAACCAGATGCTCCTCAAAGGCTGGATTTTGTTGAAGTTCCATCTCCTCGAAGAGTTGCAAAGTGAAGATATGTAGCTGAAGTAAAGCTATACCCATAACCCTTCTGAGCCGAATCTCGAGGACGAGATTCCTTTTAAGTGGGGTAGATCTGTAGCATCCCAAAAATTCAAATCCTGAAATTTTCTCAAACTCGCTCTAAATTCAAAATGAATTTCAAATTTCATTTCAAAATGTTTGTTTGCGAGTTGATATCAGCAAATAAAATATAGTGGTCTATATTCTCTCCAAAATCCTCCTCAAATATCCTACAAATGTTTCTCCAGTGATCCCCCTCAATTTCTTTCCAGAAATACCGCCTAGATATTTCTCGAGTAACCCCCTTCAAGTTCTTTCCAGAAATACTGCCCAAATATTCCACCGATATATCTCCAGGTATTTTCCTCTTGAGAAATACCTTCAGAATCATTTTTCAAGTCCCTACAAATATTTTCTTCATAACTTTCCTCATGCTCATACGTATACGTATGCCTCCAGTGTCATACGGTGAGCTCTACAAGCAAATCTAACTTATACAAGGCAAATACATGCTAACCTCCCACTAATCCTCTCATCCTCCCACTAATCCTCTCATCCCTCCCCCTAATCCCCCACCATGGCTATAAATAGAGGGGCAAGGACCTCCTCTCATCCCACCCCAAGCCATTTCATGGCAACTCTCTTCCCCCCCACACACCCACTCCATGTTCCACACAAGCACACACTAGCACAAGGATCGTTCGATCGTTCTTCGATCGTTCGTCCCCTGTTCTTAGTTTGTTCGTTCGTTCGTCCGATCGTTCGATCGTTCGTCCGATCGTTCATGGTTCGTTCGTCCGTTCGTCCGATCGTTCGATCGTTCGTCCGTTCGTTCGTCCAAATAATCTTTTTCCTACCGTTATGCTGCTGAAATTCCGATCGTTCGTTCGTTCGATCATTCGATCGTTCATCGTTCGTTCATAGTTCCTATTCATCGTTCATCGTTCGTTCATAGTCCCTATTCATCGTTCTTCCAGATAATCTTTGTCCTGCCGTTATGCTGCCGAAATTCCGATCGTTCGTTCGTCCGTTCGTTCATCCAAATAATCTTTTTTCTGTCGTTATGCTGCCGAAATTCTGATCGTTCGTTCGTTCAATCATTCGATCGTTCATCGTTCGTTCATAGTTCCTATTCATCGTTCATCGTTCGTTCATGGTCCCTATTCATCGTTCTTCCAGATAATCTTTGTCCTACCGTTATGCTGCCGAAATTCCGATCGTTCGTTCGTCCGATCATTCGATCGTTCGTCCGTTCGTCCAAATAATCTTTTCCTGCCGCTATGCTGCCGAAATTCCGATCGTTCGTTCGTCCGATCATTAGATCGTTCGTCCGTTCGTTCATAGTTCCTATTCATCGTTCATCGTTCGTTCATAGTTCCTATTCATCGTTCATCGTTCGTTCATACGACTATTCACCATCACTATTCACCGTTACTATTCATCATTACTATTCATTGACACTATTCACCATCGTTACTATTCAGTGTTACTATTCATCATCGTTACTATTCATCGATGATATCTATAATTACTTTTCCGTCGCCACTATTCATCGTTACTAATCATCGTTACTATTCATCGGTCATCTAGTTATCCCAAATTTCAACTACTCATCCATCATGCTGTCCAGTCCACCTAAGACCAGCCAGACCCATATTCCAGTCATACAAACTCCGGTGACTGTGATTTTCCTTCCAGTAGGGAACTTCCCATCTGGTCACCCATCCCGGGTTTCTCCAAGTTGAGCACGCTTAACTTTGAGATTCCTTTGAACCAGGCTTCCAAACTCAGATTCCAAAAATTCTTGTTTCTAAATTCTTATCGAATTATTCCCTATCCAACCATGTCATCCCTTAATCCTGGCCCATATTCTAGAAAACTCCCAAAATACTCTTGTCCCATATTCTGCCTATAACTCTCCTGTTCATACTAAGTCAGATGATTCATTCGTCACTATTCTCACCAACAGTGAACTTCACTATGCTACACCACATACACCCAGCTATAAATACACCCAGCTACCCTCTCCCTCTCCACACACACTCAACACCCTCAGCCAAGGCAAACACCCCACCCACTCAGTTACTCTGCTCTGCCGGCTACACGCATAGTGTCGCTTCGCCTCCAGTCCACCCTCCTGGTAAGCACCTCCGCTCCACCACTAGTAGTATCTCAACACCACATGACACATATTCTACTCAAGACTCTACCCATCCATATATCACTATTCTGACCACTATACTAAATATTTGTTGGTATACTTGCTTGTTTGTATGTTTGCTTATTCATGTTGCATAGTTATCGGAGCGTTCGTGCCGTCTCGTGGAGGCCAGATCTGCAAGTCTACGCCAGGCGGTGGAGCCAGAAGCCAGTTCCGCGAGCTCTCCTTCCCCCTTCGCCGAATAAGCACGGCAAGCTCACTGGATCCCTTTGATGCATAAATTACCTATGTTTTTCAACCACAACCCTCAGCCTGTTATTTTATGCATGATATGATTTTGAGACAAGTTATTATGGCCACCCAGCCGCTTGCCGCAATCAATCCCTGATATATATGTTCCAAATGATTTGAGAACAGGTGTGAGTTTTCAAAAGAAAATGCTTTTCAAAATGTGTGTGATGAAGGGTTTTCACCCTTATCACCTTGTGAGTGGGATAATCAGGGACTCCCTGGTTTAGGGGAGGGCCTAAGGTGTTGGCTCAGCTGGTTTAGGCGTGAGCAGAAGGATTGTCCTCTCATATAAGGACCGGTTTGTCATCTTCACTACCTGTACTCTTTAATAGTACAACCACTCGAGACTGTGTGGGCAGTCACTCAATCTGAACTCGTACGGTCCAACCCCAGGGTTATGAAGGCTGGGGAGCAACGGGAGGATAAGGAGGGGGAAAGTTTTGTCCGGTTTGGACATGGTGGTGGCCTGACTCCTTCCGGTATAACCGTTAAGGTTAGGACGTGCGAGGAAAGAAAGAGATTCGGATTCAGATCTCATTGATCATGAGATCGCAGAGCCGGACTAGTGGGTAAAGTGTACCCCTCTGCGCAGAGTTCAAACCTATTCGAATAGTCTGTGTCCACAGGAATGGACGAGTCTGGTATGGTATGGCAATTAATGTTTTGTTTTCAAAAAAAAGAGATGGTTTTGAGAAAAGTGGTTTTTAAAAGGTTCGACGGTTGAGCTGTGAGCTATGGTGGACGGGAAGTCCAGTAGCTGTTTTTGAAAATGAAAACCAGTGGGAACTGCTGAGATACCTGGATGGTTTAGTCCAGGGGATTTTGTAATAATACTAAAAAACTTCCTGCTCCTTTTGGAGAGGATGCGCTTTGCAAAAGTACAAAATGTTTTTCAAAACAACCCTGCATAAAATATTGCTGTTTCTGCAAAATATTCTGAGCTCCACATATTCCATGCATTATATCTGATTTCCCCATTCCGCGGGTGAAGGTGGGCTGCTGAGTACGTTTGTACTCACCCTTGCTTATTTGTTGTTTTTCAGAAAAAGGAGATCGGGTAAGAGTTACGCCTGTTCCCAACCTTGCCTGTGGCTGTTGGACCGCTGATTTGCTTCACTGCGTATATTGGGCTGCTTCAGCCCCACTCTGATGATATGTCCCGAGTTGTGGACCAACTCTTAAAGTTGTTCGCCACCTTTATAGGTTTGTCTCGTTTAAGCAGATCTGGAATCATCTGATGTATAAATGTGTTTACTAGCCTCCTGGGACTAGTAATTGTATCACATTTGAGTCCCAGAGGATTGGGACGCTTCAACAATTTACAAAAAAATTCGCAAGAGTTCCCCTTGTTTTATTAACAACCACAGTTCAAATAATCACATATTATAAGACATGACCACATTTCAACATACAATACATCACAAAATAACATAGAATATAAAAACATCCACATAACATAGTTCTTCATACAATGTCCACAAAACATAGTCCAAAATACAATGTCCACAAAACATAGTCCAAAACACATAACATAGTTCACATTACAACGTCTCCAGCATGAGTCTAAATCACAAAGTTTTCAGCATAAGACCAACATCGGAATGTATTCATTTCCTCCTAGTCTTACCCTTGCCCTTGGCCCCAAGAGCGTCGGTGCCTGGAGTGTAAGGGTCACGTGGACGCCTTCTATGTGGTGTCAGTTGTGATGGCTGAGTTGTAGGAGCATCCTGCAACTGTGATGGTCCAATCTCCTCCTGACCTGTGGCGCCAGCGCCAGTGTCGTCGTCGTGTTCGTCGTCGTCGTCCGGCTGCACAAATGGGAGGCTAAACGTCCGGCTGCATAGGAGGCACGGGCAGCTGCACGTCAACACTCGCTAGAGACCGGCATCCACAACGAGCCGCTGCACGACGAAGACGACGTGATACCCTCTGTAATCGAAATATTAGTTACAGACATATGTTACAACATACAAATAAACAAGTTTTCTTTTAAACATTGATACTCACTGATAGTAACGAAAGCGTAGTACTATCTGAAGTTCTCTGTGAGATACGCTCAAGTTCAACAACAGATACGAGCATAGAGTTTCCCTATTCACAAGTTAGAACATCAGGATACACAAAACTAGACATAAAGCATTGAATTGAAATCTCTAATTTTAGTAAAGAAATAGTTACCACTCTGTCAAGGATTGGAGCAGCCTCAATTTGGGACCCGTGCCGAGCAGCTATGTCGAACGCAGTGTCTTCGTCGTCTGACGATTCTTGCTCCGCATAGTCTGCAGCTGTCCACTGTCCCTTAAGCTTGCACCTAGTCACACCAGCATACCAAATCAAATACCTTCGGAAGTGGTAGTTTGTGTGCGCCTGTTCGTTGATATAGTTAAGATCCCCCTGTTGTTCCCATTCATCAATGTAATCACGGTGGTGGGTCTCGAAGTCCGTGACCTTCTTCTGTCTCTATCTGTCGAACCTTCAAAAGTTAGAAACATATATTAGTAACTCATTGAATATTTGTAATAATAGTTAGAATAACAAGTGGATGTAGTCACTCACTTATGAAGTTCTATTGAAGTCGAGAAGGGCTCCACCGGAAACTTCTGTCGCAATCAGAATTGTCGAGCAACTCTGTGGGGCAGGTGGTACTCAACAACATAAAAACAAATGAGGGGACACCTCATTAGGTAGATGTCCTCGTCTATTGAGCACATGCTACTCAACTGTATGCTGGCGAAATATGGATCAAGATACGGTTGCCAGGTCACCTGGAAAAGTTTTTGAAAGCACATATAAGTTTATAGTCATTTTACCAACTGTTTAAGAAAAAAGATAAAAGTAGACAACTCACCATCGAAGGAGTAAGTGCGTCGAGCTCGTTTGAGTACTCCACGTACGCACGCTGGTGTCGTGCGGTAAGCAGCCGTGGGCTTAAGTCGATGTCCGGCTACCACAAACCACTCACGAGGAGCAAACTCTCTGGGTCGCCCGACGGGTATGTGTGCCCACATCCACAGCTGTAGTAGGTAGACACACCCACCTAAGCTAGCGGTCCTCGACGAACGACGACAAGCCTCGGAAAGTTGCCTGTACAGGAAGGCCAACACTGCAGAAGCCCAGCTGTAACCTCCTGTCGCATCCCAGTCAGTCAGGCAGGGCAGAAACATCCATGACGCGTTGTCGCCTGTCGCGTCTGGAAAAAGAACTGAACCAAATAGGTGGAGAATCCAAGCTCGACAATGGTAGCCAACCGTCTGCTCGTCTGCACCAGGTGGACACTCCCCAAAAGCCTGCCTAAGCCAGGTCAGTGGGACTCCGGGGTTGTGGCTACCTCGTAGGTCATCCAGAAGCAGTCTCCCAAGAAAGGCCTCGATCCTCTGCCTCCATCCGCCTGGTGATGCCTGACCGGTCACTGGACGACCCATAATGCTGAGACCAAGAATCTTCTAGCAATCTTCCAGCGTCACGGTCATCTCCCCGCAGGGAAGGTGGAAAGTGTGAGTCTCTGGCCGCCACCTATTGGAAGACAAACGAATACAAAATCATTAGTATGCAAAGTAGATTTGATTATTGTAAAAATTAACAGCTAGAGAAGTCTTTACCTGTCGACCAGAGCCGTCAACGCCGCTAGGTTGAAAGTGGGAAGCCCACGGCGAACCTAGAACGATACGACGTCCAAGCCAGCCCTCTGTAGGAGAGGAGTGTACCTTTCATCGTACCTCATCTCCTCCAGAAACCGGTCATGGGTAAGGACCCACAGAACAGGCAACACCTAGCAATCAAAGTAATTTCATTAGTCAAATATATGTCGCATATATTAATTCGAAAATTTAATATATGTGCAAAATATTACCTCTCCCTCTGCGGTGAGACGGCCCATGTGGTGCTCGTCGTAGTGAGGGTCCAGCAAGTGGAACTGCGCCATCCTGCAAATTAAGATATCAAGGTTAGTAAAAATATTAGAAATTGCCATAGTACAATAAAAGTTGTGTACTAAGTGTAACAAAAACAACGACATAGTAGAATAAAAGTTGTGTACAATAAAATATTAAAATGTATCACACCTGACTAAGTGTCCAATGCATGTACGTGAGTTGTGGCCAAGTCTCCCGCATTTTCCGCATTCATTCTGCTCTGGGTCCACGAGAAAGGGGGACGCTCGACCTCTCCTACTGCGACCGGAAACCTGATCCATAACCATGTTGCACCGGCTCCTTTTCCTACTACCACGTTTGTCCCATCGATGCGCTGGATCAGCAACGTATACCGGACCGGTGTACGTTGGCCATTGTGACTCATCAAGAAATGGCTCAAAACGAGGGCTCCAGGTACGTACTAAGCTCTCTACACTGAACTCAGAAGGTATTCTGCTCTCAAATGCAAAGTTACGATGACGTGCGGCCACAACATAATGAGAACATGGAAAATGGTATTGTCTAGGTTTACCACAACCGCACGAGAATGCATCAAGTAACACAACATGTGTCCTCGAAGGCCGCACCTCACCGTCGGAAGTTATGCCTGAAAGTTGCCTAGAGGGGGGGGGGTGAATAGGCAAGTTAAAACTTTTTCAACAAAAACTAGAAGCAAACTGGGTAAAACTGAATTGATCTCGAAATTCACCCAGTTAACTTTGGAAATGAGATGTTCTAGTTGATCCACAGGGTTCAAAGTAGTAGATCTGAGAAGGGCACTTCTCAAAATCCACACACCAAAAATATATAAACAAATCT